>NW_024063263.1:150000-765000 GCF_006381635.1 Hibiscus syriacus | reverse complement strand
AATTCAAATAGCAACCCTCTATTAGAATAACGACCGTTATATAGCGGAAAAGATGTAATATGAAATTGTTATTGTACGTTTGCAATACCCGCAATAGCATCGCTATTAACATAATCTCGATAAATGTAACGCAACCAAAAACGTTACCGTAAACGTAATTTAAATCTCTGGAAAAATTGTTTGATTTTAAAATAAACACGTTCTTAAAAAGTAATTAAATCATACAAATTAAGAGATTGGGGGGGTTTAATTTTACTAATTTTAAAATTTAAATGTCTTAAAAAAATTAAATCACATAAATTTTAGGTCAAGACTTAATTCTATTAATTTTAAAAATGATATTATCCCAAAAATAAATTATACCATGACATTTGAGATGGAATAACTTAATTATAGTAGTTTCAAAATGTCTAAAAACCTAAAATGTAATTAACCCGTAGGGTGGGAGGTACCCTTCCCATCCATAAGGTGGCTTCATCCTTGATTGGAGCAGGTCTATCCCAAATAATGGGGATATGTTGTAATATTTTTTAAAACGAGACTCTTAAAATATTTTATAGTAAAGATTAATTTATCAAAATTTAAAATTATGAGGGATTTACTAGTTTTTTTTATTAAAATTCATCATGAAAAAATAATTAAAGATATTGTCAAAATCTTTATTTTTAACTTTCTCTACTATTTTTCGGAGAACTAAATAAAAAATTTATTTTTTTCTTCGAACGAAAATATTGTTAGAACATAAATGTTATATGTAGATAGATCTAAATGACATTTATGTGTGATAATCCTAAATTTTGAGACCAAGACGGATCCCATATTACACTTACAACCTAAATTGAAGTTAACTCTTTTCCATCCCAACGACAGGTTTATGCTTTAAGGTGAATCCAACAAAACTATTCCTTACTTCTTAAGCGTGGAGTCCAAACATTATTCCAATAATAATAGTTTTCAAAGTGTTGGTGGTTGGATCAAATGTTTGTTGATCATATGGACGGTGGCATCCGCCATCAGGGGATGTTCGGTTCGAACTCTAAACCTAATCGATGTTGATTGTAACAATAAGGTATATTATATTTTCATAGAGAAAATTTAATATCGAATATAAAATTATTAGGAGTAGCAAACATAAATCTCGAATTTAAACCGTTAAACAATGATATATTTTTCTTAGAAAAAGAGTTGATGAAGTGTAGTATATATGTCATGCATGCATTGCATGGGGAGCTTACTTGTATGAGGATAACCTATGGAGATAGATTAGGTTAGGGTTTGTTGAGCTGAAAACCCAAAAGCTATGGCGTTTTGTCTTTGGTTTGGTTTGGTTCTACCTGCACAATGCAGCTGTGACAAGCGAGAAAGGGGCCCCAATGCTAATCAACCTTCTCTTGCACTTAAAACACTTGATAGAATGTGTAGCTACACTTAAAAGACTTGGGTATAAATCTTTGACGTCTCAAAACTTCTACAAAACTTGTAAAACATATAAAGAGAATGTTTTCAGAGGAAAGATTTTAAATATCTTATATATAAAGAGAATGTTTTCAGAGGAAAGATTCACGTGATTTATTAGAATTGTAAAACCTCTCAACTAAGATCGGAAGAAGGGCTGAAACCAGATCACTTTCATTTAATTCTCTACTACATCACCATAGAGACAAAAGACATTAACGTCATTCAACGATTTTTTTCTTACCAACTACGACTCTCTATTCAAATCGAAAGTGATAAATTGTCTATATTGTTGATGTGATCCAATTATTCTCATCTACACCTTTATTATATACAAATTATAAATATAATCTATTTATTGTAATTTAATTATTTATAATCTATTTATTTTTAAAGTTTTAAAATTTCAATCATGATCGAAAGAGTATCACATAATCCAATCTCATATAATTCCCTTAATGGTTTTATCAATTGAACTTCAATTATTAAGTCAAAAGACTAAAGTGAGTAAATCTCAAATGTGCAAATAGAACAGGGACTGAAATCAGAATTAGACCACACTTAGAAACTAACCATGGTTAAATCAACTGCCCCTGTGAAAAAGCTTCCCATTTATAAACCTAACGAACACCGCAAACAAACTGCATAACTGAAAAAAAGAATGGCTTTCTACGCGGACGAAGAACGGGTCTGGAAATGCGCAAAGCATCCTTCGAAACGACGCCGCAGTGGAATCTGTCCGGTTTGCCTCCAACGTAAACTAGCATCTCTTTGCCCCGACTGCGCCCGCACTCGTCCCTGCGCGTGTACCGCAACCTCATCTTCTTCTTCATCCTCCTCGTACTCCTGCTTCTCAACCGCCGGTGGCGTCTCCGGTGTCGGCTCCGTCGGTCGAGTTTCGAATCTCATCGAGATCGAGTCTTCGTTCCGACGACCCAGATCCCTCGCAATTCCTTTTCTCCGTTTGAAACCGGAGAGTTTAACCGAAAAGAACGATTTATCGAAGAGTGATAATAAGAGCAAGACGCCGTCGTTCTGGTTAATGTTTAGAGGTAGTACTAATGCGAGCAAGCGATACGATAGCGAAGATCAAAGAAGAGAAGTCGAGAAAGAGAGCAAATCGGCGGCGGCAAATGAAAGGATGATGATGAGGAAGTCGAGTTCCGTGGCGGTGACGTCACATTCCGGCACCGGAGATTTAATTGAATATTGTTATGATTAATTTTGATTATAATTAGTCAAATTATATTGTATTCATTATAGTATGATTGTTCTTATAGTTATTCTTGTAAAAGTATATTCATTATAGAGCATAATAAATATATCCCGAAAGGATTTACAGATAATGATATTTAAGTTAAAATAAAACTTAAAAGTAACTTACACATAATAGATTAATATCAAAAATTCAAAATTTTATATAAGGGACACGAACTTTTAGAAAGTTATACTGAAAATTTTGGAATAAAAAGTTATAAAATTTCAAAGGACGTTAAACTAAATGATATATTATACATTTAGTATTTAAATTATCACTTTTGGTCTGTTTTAGAACCTAAAATTTAAATTTTTTCAAAAGCATACCTAAAGTTTAATTTTTGTTTCATTTTAGTACATATTGTTAAAAACTTAACGGACAGGCTGACATAGCATAACTCCGGTGGATGAACAAGCAATTCAAACAGTGGACCATGAGAGAATGATGAATTGACCATAGTTCAATTTCAGGCGCATCAGGCAGTTGACAACATAGGTCGAAGGATGAAGAAGTCGAAGGGTCCATCATTGATTTGAGGAGATTAAGGAATTTTTGGTGAAATGGAAGCCAAAATCACGTTCAAGAGGTCGAAAAGCTGTGGGTTGAAAAGTTTGGGCTTCATCGGCCGATAGAAGCGATGGTCAGAGACTGCAGACGCGACGACCTACAAGATCGTTCGTTAATTTTTTAACGAAGGTGTACTAAAATAAAACAAAAACTAAACGTTAGGTATGATATTGAAAAAAATGAAAGTTTAAGTACTAAAATAGACAAAACTAGTAATTTAAGTAATAAATACATAATTTGCCCTAAATTAAATTATTAATAAAAACATATTCATCCCAAATTAGGGGAAATTCTACAGCGCACGTCGCACACTGCAACACGCCACTAAAATCATGTACCGAAACATATCACAAACAAATTTGTTCTTATTGTCACGGGGCTAGACTTCTGCTAACTAATTCGTGCGACATTTAGTCAATTTCTAAGTTGAAAGAGCGCCTAAGTCAGCCTTCACCATGTCCTTGTGAGTCTCGGGCTCACCAAGCGACACAATAACCCGCTAGGGTTAGACCAATACAACGGAAACTAAACACCAATGGGGCTAATCCAAGCCACTAAGATTGAACAATTTTGGGAAGCAAAAGCACTGTCGAAACTCTTTAAGTCATAAAGACTTAACTCACTTTTGGGTGAATTGGCAATAAAATTTTGGTGAGCTTTTGCAGAAAATAGAAAATATTTGCACAACGATTTAGAGTGGTTCAACTTTCTCAACCAAAGTCTACGTCCACTACCTTAGCTATCCACACTAAGGATTTTCCACAAATTCACTAGTTTGTCTTTCTTTTGAGGACAAAGAGTAACCTTACAAATCCCTCAAGAATTATACCTCAAAATCTTGAGAACACTCTCTACCAAAGAGAATAATACAAATTTTGCAAACTTACAGAAAAACCTCACAAGGCAAGATATTTGCACAATTCTAGAACAAAGAAAGAACACTAAAAAATGAATACAATTGAGCACGAATGGTGTTCTTGAAAGCAAAATAAATATTGAATGGAAACAGGCTTGAAAATGCTCAAACTTGAGGTTTGATGCTTTCTCTTTGATTCTCTAGCTTTTCTTCTTAATTGTTGTTGATCAATGGCTCCTGAGCTTGTTTAAATACTCCTTGAATCACTTCAGAACATTGGGGATTATTGGAGAAGTCAATAGAGTCGTTATGGTGTAATTATCATTTAAAAATCTGTTGGGATCGTAGGTGCATCGGTACACTCTCAAGGGTGTATCGGTACATTGTGTACAAAATTCAAATATTTCGACTGTTATATAACCTAGTGTATCGGTACACTCCAAGTGCATCGGTACACTAATTGCATTCGATGTTTTTAGGAGCCAGGAGTGTATCGATGCATGGTTGTGCATCGGTACACAAAATAGATTCGATGTTGGGTGTGCATCGATACATCCCTTCCTAAAAATAATTTTTGGCTCGATTATGGTTCGAAATACTTTGTAAAAATTGTTTTAAAAATATTTTAAGTTTAAAACACAATTTTACACTTTAGTAAGGATTGATTTTGACCTTTGAAAAACTTGGAGTAATATTTTGATATTCGAATAATTTAATCGAATATACTTTAAAAACGATTATAAAATCTTAAAATTCAATAACACTTAATTTGTTATATTGAAACATCAAAATTTTTTCAACAATCTCTCCCTTTTTGATATAACAAAACATTTGAGTAATTTTAAGATTTTTTTTGAAAAATCATTTTTGAAATCAAATTTTGAAAATTACTCCCTCTTACTATATTCTCCCCCTTTTTGTTAAATAAAAAAGACTCTATAAAACATTTTAAACAAGGTTTTGTAAGAATATAGCCAATTGATATTTATATAGCTTAAGCTGATAAGATCACAATCAAGAGAAAGATTAGCCATTAGTCCATAAATCAATATTCATAAATAATATGCAATGGTAATTGGTCATATTTCAACTAAGATGTAAATGATGCAAAAGTCATCATAAATTAATCAAACCAAATTCAAACAATCAAAACCAAATATATATATAAACATCTAAGTTCAATCATCCAACATCCATAACAAACAAATCCAAAAACATCAAATTGTTTTAACAATAAGTTTTATCTCAACCTAAGAAAACAAAGCAAGAAAAAGGTCTAATCGTCCATCGGTGGATTAGGAGGTGATAAATGTGCCCATATATTGGCCACATCACGTGTAAGTGCGTCGACCTTCTCGTCCATAGCATCAAAATGATGATTCAACGCTTCGTTGTTAGCAGTTAGATGGAACTCGATGGATGCGAACCTCATGCCAAGATTCTCCATAAAAGATTGGAAGTATGAAGGCATCTGACTTTCTTGATGTTCCGGCTCGTCGTCAGGTACGTGATCATCAATATCGCGCATAAGTGCTTCAAGCTCTGGATCATCGTCCTCAGCCGGTTCCGGAGGAGCTCGTGAAGAGCTAGCTCCTGGAGTTTTCTCAGTGGATCGAACCCATTTATCCTTTTACCCAGACTATCCCGATTTCTTCAAGGTTGTGAAATTTATTTGGTTCTTGAGAGGGATGGGTACATCAAGCGAGACCCAAAGGTAAGTTTTGATAAACAAGTTGGTAAGAAGACAACCGTAAACTAAGGTTTCGACATATTTGGACGGGACATTGTTCACGGTTTCAACTAGCTCACTAAAAATGATTTGTGGCAAATTTATTTTCTTTTTATGTTGGATATAATATATCCACCATAAATCTAAAACTCTAAGGGGGTAGTACCTACCTCCCGATGGTCTAAACCACCAAGAGATGATCAAGTGAAGAAAACGCTCGTGATGAGTTCTTAAGGTACTTGCACTAGCTTTAGCTTTATAAGGTGTTATCACAATCTCTTTTTCATTATCTAAACCTATGTTATCTAGTCCAAAGATGGTAGCGATTGTGTCGAAGTCAATATAAACGAATTGACCTAGGAGATAGGATCGAATTCCTATGGTTTCGGTACGAGCTTCGTTTTGGACACACACCGCATTGGAATAGAAAATGCGGACTAGTTGGTGATAAACGATAGGTTTGAGGTGAAATAGTTTATCAAATTTCCACGATCGAAGGGTAGGAAGATATTCAAATTTTATATCGACCATGGCTTGGATTGAGGGGATATGCTATTCCCAGATTTTATATGACTCAAATAAATTATGGTACCTATGGTAGAGATTATCTCTATGACCAGGTGGGTTAAAAAAGGAATTAAGAATGGTCATATCTGGTTCATTTGGATTTGGATTTTGAGGTTGATGTGGAATAGGAAGTCGGTTTTGGTTTGAATGACTCGATGACGACCTAGGGCATTTTGGATTAGACATGGTAAAAAAGTCGGAAAGGGTACGGTTACCTACAAATTTGAAACACATGTATTCAATATAATAAATCCCAAAACTCAATACGAGTCGTCAATATTCAAGGTTCTCTAAAATAATCCTAATGGGCAAATTTGAAAACTATCTTTGAAAACAATGTTTGAAAATCAATACATAGTTTTCAAAAACAACATAATTAAATCAAAAACATCAAACTTTAAAATCAAAACATTTTTTTATTTCAAAATTATAAAAAAGTTGACAAATTTTGTGTTTTTGATGAAATTAGTTGTAGAATCTAGTTTAGAAACATAATATGAGTAATGCCCAATATCTAATTCAACCTATAACTAATTAAAACTAGTCCTAAGTTCAAAATCAATAAAATAGTGGATTTAGAAAAATACCTTGAAAATTTTTGGATTTGAGTGAAAAATAGATGTTGTTTGCACGAATTTGTTTATCGTAGCAGGTTTAGGAATTGAAGTACGAATGAAATCCGACTAAAATTCATTGGTTTGAAGCAAAGTGGAGATTTGGGTGAGTTTGTGAGAAAATGGCGCAAGTATGTAGTTTTAGGGGTTTTGACAAAATGAGGAATTTTTAGGGATTTAAGCCTAAAACCTGATGAGTTTATCGGTACACTCTTGAGTGTATCGGTACACTCTTGAGTGTATCGATGCATATTCAAGGAATGCATCGGTACACTTTCATAGTGTATCGAAAGTGTATCGATGCACTTTGCACAAAAATGTTAAAAACTGTTTTTAAACATTCAAAATGCTAAATTAATCAGCTCTAGTAACAACTCATAGATTGAAAATTAACTATGTTCAAACAATCAAATCTACTTTAAATTTCAGGCATCTGACAACATAGATCAAATGATGAAGCAGTCGAAGGATCCATCATTGATTTGGGGAGATTAAGGCATTTTTCGGTGAAATGGAAGACAAAATCACGTTTAAGAGGTCGAAAATGTGTGGGTTGAAAAGTTTGGGCTTCATTGGCCGATAGATGAGATAGTCAGTGACTGCAGACGTGGCGACCAACAAGCCCGTTCGTTAATTTTTAACGACAGTGTATTAAAATAAAACAAAATCTAAACGTTAGGTATAATATTGAAAAACTGAAAGTTTAGGTACTAAAATAGACAAAAACTGGTAATTTAAGTAATAAATGCATAATTTGCCCTAAATTAAATTATTAATAAAAACATATTCATCCCAAATTATGAGAAATTATACAACGCACGTCACACACTGTAACACGCCACTAAAATCATGTACCGAAACATATCACAAGCAAATTTGTTCTTATTGTCACGGGGCTAGACTTCTGCTAACTGATTCGTGTGACACTTAGTCGATTTCTAAGTTAAAAGAGCGCCTAAGTCAGCCTTCACCATGTCCTTGTGAGTCTCGGGCTCACCAAGCGACACATTAACCCATTAGGGTTAGACCAATGCAGCGGAAACTAAACATCAATGGAGTTAACCAAGCCACTAAGATTGAACAATTTTGGGAAGCACAAGCACTGTCGAAACTCTTTAAGTCATAAAGACTTAACTCACTTTGGAACTCTGAAAGAACCGTAGGAAGTAAACTCTCTCGAGGCTACTTGGTCTTCATGATTGGCAATACAAGCCACAAAGGCTTAAGCACAAAGAGAAAGCAAGCCAACAAACTTAAGTAACAGCCACAAAGGCTTAAGCACAAAGAGAAAGCAAGCCAACAAACTTAAGTAACAAAGACACAAAGGCTAGAAAAATAGACACAAAGGCTAGAAAAATAGAAACAAAGGCTACAAGGGAACAAGAAAAATTCAAGAGTAAATGAATGAGTTTTATTACTCTCTCGAAAGAAGATTATTGATGGATCTGAACTGATTACAAATGAGGAAAGGAGCTCTCTATTTATAGTTGAGGCCCTAAAAAAAGAACGGTCTAGATCAAAGTACATCAATGACTTAGATTGAATCCAATCCTATCAAAACTCTATCTTAAGGAACTTGAATTCAAACAACATTATCTCTTTAATTAAGTATATTTCTACTTAAATTAAAAGATAATCTTATCCACTATGGAACCTTCCAAAGAGCGGGCCAAGTTTGATGATTATGGGAAAACCCAATACTCTGTATAACTGTTCTACGGAAATCCACACACATGTGTCGTTCTGAATCCATGAGCCTTGACCAATTTACCCCATCAAACATATAACACCCTCGTCGGTTTTCTTGAGTACCCTCAGAAATAGTTCTTCACGGACTCGTAAGAATTCTCCAAGAACTGGGCCAAAGTAAGCTTGGCTTATGACAAGCCCAAGTCTGCGCACACAGAACCCCTTTTCTGAGCAATGGTGCCAAAGTCTCGGACGCTAAGGTGCGGTCTTTGACATTCTCCCGCACTTGATCTAGCAACGCCCTCGTTGCTAGGCAAGATCACTTGGTCTTTGAACACCTTGGACTAATCTTCAACAAAACACCTCGGCTGACTTCACACCTTGGTTCTTGCAATTATGACTCAACACGATCTAACACCCCGTTGCATACATATCGAGCGTAGGAAATCCATCCTACCCGTTTGCATTCATCCAAACTTGGATACTTCTGATCCAGCGGTAAAGACTTGGATACTCTGATGACATTGAACACAAACTATTAGATTCATCCGTAACACTTTCTTATTCTTAAGAAATTTGAAAGATCTCACATGCCTCTTTCAAAATTTAAAACTCTGCAAAGGTAGTTAGGCCCTCAACCTAAACCAATCAACAAGGCAAATCAAACTAAACAACACTGAAAAAAGTGTTTGAGATGTACCTCCATGGATTATTCCTCAGCACATTTACTCTCTATGTCAACACTTCTTGCTTATGAAGTCTGACACTCACAGCATCGACACTTCCAACCTTGAAGTTCATTGTTTTAATTCACACAAGCACCCTTCTCCTCGAAGTTGGTGCCACTCCTACCTACTGGGTGGAGAAATTAGCTCCCTCCATGTTCTTCGAAGGCTTGGACTCCATCAACCCATCCTTGGTTGTTTCTCCAATGGTAGTCCCAAAATCAATGTTCCTCTCCCTTTGAACATCAATACACTGAATAGTTGTCAAAGCCTTGGTAGCTCCCTTCCCATATTGAAATAATGGCACTACACATTGCCTCAGAGAATTCAATATACACATGACAATGCCCTTAGGGAAATACATAAGCACGACCTCAGTCAAGGAAACCCAACCCAACAATGAAATCAAAGTCATCCAATGGAACTATCTGGAACACCTCCTTACCACTCCATTTGCCAATCTACAACTCTATCCCCTATGCCAATCAAATAATTGGAACATCTTCAACGGTAACAGTCTTGATCATCTTTTTTCAAAAGTTGAATTGAGAGATCAAATTTCTCAACAGCTTTCTTCGACATGAATAGATCGGATGTCCCTTTATCTAATAAGGCAACTCCCGATACTCCCACAATAGTGATGGTAACAAATATCAACCCTCTCTGCTTCTGGCCTCCATTAGCCTTAGAAGAACTCAACATCATTATGACAAGTCGCACAACCTCATTGATCATTGGCACATTATTCTCCTCGGATGCCTTAATCCTGGGCTCGTCCATCTCCTTGGATAACTCGACTTTATCCAGAAAATCTTGCAACTCTTGTGGCCCCTTACGTCGGCGACCCTCTAATTACTCATATCTTACCCCGGGCTTACAACACTTGACACTTTTACTTGTGCCAAGTTCAGACTTATCATTTTCACTGATGATTGTATCTACTTTTAGTGAACTTTTGTCACCACTGGGAGAACTTCGCTTCCCATCTCTCGATGGCCCTTCAATGCAGATACTTTTGCCTTGACCCATGGCTTCCTTCGACTTGGTTGTCTTCTTGACTCCAATTTCTATGATGGACTCGACAACCTTGACTCCTCTTCTCTCCATCTTCGTTCTTGCCCATGCTTCAATCCCTCTATGAAGGTGAAGAACCCATCTTTTTCAATCAAGTCTAGGACTTCGAGCATGAGTTTCTTGAATTGACTAGCATACTCCTTCAACATCCCATAATGTATACAAAATAATTGACTTTTTCTTTTATGAATTTAAGGTGAATACAGAATAATATATATTTAAAAGATTCTCAACCATTTGACAATAGACATTCGTACACCCTGGGTCTTGTAGACGAGAATTGACGAATCAATCATTTTTTTCTGTTAACGTTTGGAATTTAAAATAAAAGCAAAATTAGTAAATCACATATGATCACAATAATATTTTCGCCTTAAATTACCCCCTTTGTAATCTGTCTTAAACTTGTTAGAAATAATACAATTATAACCCAATAATTATTATGGTACAATACCATCGACCACTCAACTATATTGCTTTTTTTACTTTTATTACCGATCTTTTAATTTCATCAATCAGACTACTTAATTATTTGATTGTGTTCGATTAAGTCACTAGTCGTTAACCGTTGACGGAAATACTGATGTGGCAGTTAAAAAATTGGCATAATTATCATTTAGTCCTTAATGTTTATATATTTTATCAATTTGGTCCGTATATAAATTTATGATTAATACAATAAAAAATTAAATAAATCCAATGATCAATCACGTCCACCATGCATTGAAATAGGTTCATTTTTCTTGTTTTCTTCGTACGTAACTTTTCCCCACTTTTCATCCCCTTTTTCCCCTCAAATCCTCCATGCTCCAATCCCTCCTCATCCCCGAGCTCCTCACCAATCTCGGCTCGTCGTTTCCGTTACCTTCGAACCCCATCGCGCCGTAACTTTTAGTGTCGAACGTATTAAACCGGCGAGGGGCCGCCTTCATCTTCTTCGTCGGAATCCCGGGCTCTTTTCCGAGTTGCTCATATGGCTGAGGACTCATATTTCCCGATAAGCTCCTACTTACCCTGACACAACAAAAATCGATGTCGCTGCTCGAGTTTGTTCGTTGCAAGATAGGGCAAGTCCAGCAATTGAGGCTCATGGCTTTTGTTTTGAGGAGGTGATTGAAGTTCCAATGGAGGTTTTGAGGAGGTGATTGAAGAAAAGAAGGTTAAGAGATTGGTATTTGCAGATGAATTTAAAAGAGTTTGGGATTATTGTTCATGTTCCCGCAAACAAATGTACACCGGTTCTATGTTTGGTAATAAGAAGCCATTTTGAGTCCACAAAACAACTCATTGATGTCCCCAAAAAATCAATGTTTGCTGCCATTTTAGCCAAACCTAGTACGATATATTTAGCATTCAGTTTTGCACTTGTTAGTCATCGGTTTCAGACAACAGCTTTAGGTAAGGATTTAAATTACGGCTGCGGTATGTTTATTGGAGTTATACATAGCAGACGTTAGTGCGGGTATTTTGATAGTGAATATATTCACTTTATCTTATTATATTTCGTTTGATTTTTTTTTAATTTTATCGTAACGAAATAACACCATGAATAGGGATATGTTATTGCTGCAATTGGCTATTATCTCTTAAATTGCGGTCGATATCTATTGCTATTAGTGTGATTCCATTTCACATCATTATTTCTGACAATAAATATTTCGGATAATCTGTTATCGTTGTATAATAACCGAGACCGCTATTTAAATTCATGACCGGATAAACTGAACTCCATCTCTTCTTACTTCTTGCATCTGCTTAGGACAATTACACAAGAAAACAGAAACCAAATTGCGTACTAAGAACGAGAATGCTTGAGAGTAGGGGTGTAGATGAAAACGTTATGTCAACTGTTCATATAATGTTTCTTTATGTTCGTTCATTAAGTTAAATAAATGAGTATAAATAAAAAAATTATATTCATTCAATAAACAAACAAACACGAACATATGTATGTTCATTTCTTTTATGTTCACGAACAAACTTGTTTATGGGTTCATTTATAAGGTCATTTATCGACTCGGTCATTTATTCGTGAACAAGCTCGTTTACTTGGTTCTCATTTTCCTTTTATTTTTTATATTTTAAATATTGGTGGAGGTAAAGACTAAATTGAACACATGATAAAAGTTGAAATTTAAATTGTGAATTTTAAGGAGTTTAAGAACTAGTGGTGTAATTTTATCATTTTTCTTTAGCTTACAAATGAAAGGGTAAAACTAAAAGTTGAATATACAAACGATGATAAACAAACACTAAACGAATATTAAACGAAAGCCAAACGAACATGTTCATGAACTAACATGTTCATGAACGCTAAATGAACACTAAACGAACGCTAAACAAACATTTTCACGAACATATAAACGAACATCAACACGATCAAGCACAAACACCTTAAAAAATAAACAATCGAACACGAACATAAATTTATTCGTTCAAACTTAGTTCATTTACACTCCTAATTAAGATCTATTAAATTGAAAGGCTGTAGCCGTAATCCGCAAGTATGTTGATTGAAGCATGTTCGAACATATATCAACATATACCAATGCCTATTAATTATGGACCAAGTTAGAATCAATGATTCACCCAAAATAAAGCCTATTTAGTAAGACGCTTGGCCAAACCCTATGATTGAACAATACCGATGCTTAATCTTTTGTTAAATTCTATAATCGTAACTGTAATTATTAATCATTAGTTTTAACAATTTGGTTAATTAAAACCGTTAATCATGATTTACAATTATGTAACATATCATTATACTTACGTGTGATACACTGATATCCAAACTATAAAAACTATTTTTTTAGAAAACAATTAAGTTTAAAACAATTATGACTTTATTTTGAAAAATTGATGATTTTGAATTAATTTGGGTAGGAGTCGCCATCGACCTTTGGTTTAGGTAGGTCGAATACCTAAAAACGTCTTTTAAAACAATTTTAAGAAAAATAGTTTTTTAAGACAAAAAATTAGTCTGCGTTTACTGAAAATCTGATTTAACGGGTCCGGGAGTCGATTATGTGTGAGGAAAGATTAATACCCCACAGTGCCCAAAATTGATACTTAGTTACTTATATATTGTCGTGGTAGTGAAAATTATAAATCGAATATAAAGTTAGAATACGATCCATTTTTTAAAATTTAATTAATTTACTTCGAATTATTTATTAGTAAAAATCCTTTAATTCAAAAAGAAATATCGAGATTTTCTCATCCTCCGACGGGATGACTATCTCTTCTATTTCTTGTCTAAGAAGAATATTCCCTCCTCAATAAAAAATGCGAATCAAACATAGATTGAAAGTTGATATTTGCATAAAATAAAATAAATTGTTATTTAGAGAAACATGAATGCATTATTGATTTAAAATAAAAAATGGATTAATTAGCAAAATATACTCGATTTATTTCAAGTTCACATTTCGTTCGAATGTCGTATCGAATCACAGTACTTCGATCAAGTAATGTTTTCCATGCCCATTCTACAAATTGGTGTTCTTGAATATGTTCAAATAAATAAAATTTAACAAATTCTTAAATAAATAAGCATTTTAAAAAAGTACATAAATATACAATACTAAAAAATAAATATGTAGACATACACGTATAAATATTTAATATAACATCGCATGCATAACAATATTTATAGTAAAATAAGGTACATGCTAAGTTGGAAGCTAATATACGACAAACAAGCAATATCATGATCAAAACATGTGAATACAAAAATACAGTGAGCTAATCATACAACGATCCGAATTTTCAAGCATAAGATGGTGATCAAATTGCATATAAACAAAATTTCTAGGAACTGAAAACAAAATAGATCGATTTTTAACAACATTGGAGACAGGGGACTAAAATATAAACATTTAAAAATGAGAGTCAATAACAAAAATATATCAAATTTTGTATATAGCAGCAACAAGTACCAAAACAGAATGAAATAACAATTACAGACCCTACTATGTAATAAATACGGGAATTAAAACTCAATATATTCAAAACCATAATGACTAAACTGGAAATAAAATTAAAATTAACACCAAGTCAAAATCAGTTACTAAAATGCATACATAACCAAACCCGAGGCCTCAAAGCACGAGTTAAACAATTTTAAATATTTGTAAGTACAAAGGACCAAAAATAAACGAAACTGAAATTTGCAAGGGTGAATAAGAATTATACTTGAAAGCAACAATGTATAAAGTAATGATTGAAATAAAAGATTTACAAATATTATGACCAGAGTCAAACATTAAAGAAATGCCATAACATATATGATGGTGACTTAAATATAAACATTAAAAGGTAAGTGCTCGAAACCAAAATAACATAAAACTTCATTCAATGACCAAAAGGTAAAATTACAAAGACAAAAGGACTTAAATTGTGATTATTCCATGCACTAAAATACAAACCCACCCTTATCGAAACTACGTCATTTCAGACTCAATATATATTTTCACACTTAAGCCCAAAACATGTCATTTCTTCATTTGTTTTGTTTTAGTTTAGAAGAGGAAAGAGAGAGTTTATAAACTCTCTCAACTTCTTCGTCGAGAAAGGGTAAAACGCAGCTCACCGACGACAAATCACGGCCACCCACGGTGGCCGAAGAGAATAAAACGCCTCCGAAATACCCTCTCGCTCTCAATAGGTTAGATCCTATCCCCTTTTAGCCTAAAAATTAAACTAGACTCCCAGATCTAAGTTTTACCTTTCGAAATACTTGAAAATAGGTGACTCTTGGGCTTCGAACCGAGGTATGTGTTTCTCCCTTTGGTATTCTTTTCCTTTTCCTTTGGTTGTTCTCGGATTTTTTTCTGTGTGTGTTGCTTGTTTTTTTATTCGAATCTAGTTTTCTTTTTCAGGTTTCTCTATTGCTCTCCCCGTTTGGTCCTTGAATCTTCTATTTCTTTCTTCCTTTTATTTTACATGTTGATGGCTGATGATGTCTTGTGTTTCCGAGAGAATAGGGTTTGAATGGATTTGCATCGGAATTTTGCTCTCCCCCCTTGGTCATTGGATTTGCATCGGAATTTTATTTGATGTGTTTATTATTTTTATTGGTTTTTTTTTTACTTTAAGTTGATCTTCTGATTGATTTGGTGTTTTGTCTCTGTTGATGACGATGGCGGCTCGGGGAGCTTTCGGTGGCGGCTCACACGGTGATAAGACAATCGGTGGGACTCACGCGCCAGTTGGGTGGTGGCTCATTGCTGACAGTGGTGGTTGGTTAATATACTTAGGGTTTAAAACCCTAAGCTTTGGGCGATCTAGACCGTTGGATGAGTCCATATCTAGCGGTTGGCGTTGGAGGCAGTTGGCAGCTAAGATGAAAACCTTAATTGGTCTGGGTTGAGTGTAACTGGGTCTGAATTGGGTTGGTGGGTTATGCCTTGGGTTGTTGGGCTTGTTTCCTTGTGGGCTTGTATGTTGGGATTTGTTGGGCTTCGGGTTGGGCCTACAAAATATAATTATAATGTTATTAATATAATAATAATAATAATTTAAAATCCGGACAAAAACGGTCACACACAACTCTAACGAGAAGAACATATGGGTGTCCCAGAAAATAAGTTTAAGAAAGAAGACAATCGTTTAATTTGTTTAATGTGTCTCTGACCAACTTTGATACTTTTTTCCCAGAGGCCCAGACTTTCCAAGAAGCATCATCTGCATTCTTATACACAGCTTTCATTTTAGTAAAAATTTTGGAGAAATAATTAAGGATCGATCGAGGGAGGGTAGAGGTTGTTGTCTCTTTAGAATTTAAAATTATCATACATTTAATTTTTTATGTATTTTCTATATTTTAATTATATAATTTTATAAATTTATCTCTTCCTAAATTTTTAAAAATTCACTTATTAATATAAAATCTTATATTCGTCTCTAAAAATAATAGATATACATATGTGGCAATATTACAACACATATATGTATATATAATGAATTTATGAGTTTAAAGCTGAAGAAATGGGACAACTTATAATTGGTTTTTGACATAATAAAAGTTGGGGTAAATTACTCAAAAGTTAGGGTAAACTAGTCACTAATGTTTGGATAAGTTTTTGTTTTCCCCATTAATGTTTCAAAAGCTATAAATCGGTCACTACCGTTATCGTTTGTTACAAATTGGTCACTCGCCGTTAACAGGGGTGACGGAAAACACACGTGGACTGTTAACAGCAGTTAACATGCTTACATGGATGGTATAATTACACAAATAGTCCATTTTATTTATATATTCTTTCAATTTGATCCTAGTTTTAATAAATTAAAATATATTTAATTAAATCTTACATGGATGGTATAATTACACAGATAGTCCATGTTATTTATATATTCTTTCAATTTGATCCTAGTTTTAATAAATTAAAATATATTTATTTTTAATTCTTATAAATACTTATATGTTTTTATACAAAATAATTAAATGTTTTTTTAGTTATAAAACCAAAAAAAATCAACGTGATGAAATTATTATTATTAAATGTTTTTTTTAAGAAAATGAATCGTTAATTTTCATCCTATCAATAATAATATGAGAAAATTGGTCAACATAAAGTATCGACACTTTTTAAATTTGTATCGATACACTTGTCCAGACGAGATGTTCGCATAAACTGTCGATACATTTATAAAAAGTATCGATCCCAATACAATGAAACCGATAATTATTAACAGGTTACAATGTAACGGGTAAAATTATATCGGTTAATTAGCAAATATGTCTACATTATGTATCAACACTCTTTAAATATGCGTCGATACGTTTTTTCCAAAATGAAAGCACAAACAGTTGCACGCATAAAGTATCGATACATTTAAAATTGCATCGATCCCAAAAACATCGAATCCGATAATTATAATGTAATAGGTCAATTTACAATGTAACCGGTTGAAATTTACCTGTTTTATGAGAAAATAGGTCAATATAAGCGCTACCTGTCGTAACCGGTTTTCGTCCGGGCACGAATATATTAAATTTGGCGGGGAAATTGATGTGAATAAATAATTTTGAAAATAATTTGTGAGTCGCCATCGACCTTTTGGATCAGGTAGGTCGAATACCTAAAAATTTTTCTTTTAAAAGAGTTTTTTAAAAAAACATCAATTAAAAAAATGAACTGATCTGCGTTTTATAACCAAAAATTCGTTCTTAATAATAAAAAGGGATTCGTGGTCGGTTACGTTTAGGGAAGGATTAGCACCCCTACAACGCCCAAAATTGGTACTTTTTAATTATAAATTGTCTATTATTAAAATTATAAAAATTCAAAAATATATTTAATTTATAATCCTATTATTTCAAAATTATATATAAAAAAAATATTTATTTATTTAAAATATCAGAAAAGAACTTATAGGTACCTTAAGACAGCTCTTTTCTTTGATATTGATAAATATTAATTTAAATAATATTGTTTAAAAAATATCAGAATAGGACATCCAGTTGTATTAAGACTGTCCTTTTCTTCGATATTAACATTAAAAATTTATTCCAGATTTATTATATATATATTTATGAATATAAAAATATTTAAAAATATAAACAAATAAAATTAAAACAATAAAAATACCACTAAAACAATATATTTTAAAAGCAATAAAATAAATGAAAACTTATAAAATAACTGACTAAATTACAGTAAAAATAAAATTAAAAATCTAATTCATAATTAATCAAAATTATAGGGATTAAACATGTTATTTCCTTATTTTATTTATTTAGTGACTAAAATAAAATTATCTAAAATTAGGATATTAAAATAAAATAAATTAAAAATATAAACTAAGGATTAAAATATTATTTATTAAAATTAAGGGATTAAATCTGTTATTTATCCTAAATATTATTTAATATAAAGAAATTCGAAGACTAAATTAAAAATATTATAATTCAATTTAGTGACTAAAATGTAAAGTTTATAAGTTGGGAGGACTGCGGACGGGGTTTAACTATTCTATAATTACGTGCATAGTCCTTCCCGAAACGACGTCGTTCGGGAAGGACTATATATGGTCCAAAACCGGCTGGCCCGAAGGGCCAGCCTTCATTTTTACTTCTCCTCTCTCTCTCTTCTTTGAGAGAAAACAATTCTCTCTCGCTTCTCTCTAGAACAGAGAGAAGCCAGTCGGCCGGCAGCCGTCAGTCGGCGTTCGTCCGCCGTTAACCACCCGCTGGCCACGTCTTCGGTGGCCGGATTTTTTTTTATCTAACGTAGATCGGACCGTCCTAATGACGGTTAGATCGTTGGTATATTTTATATATTTTTTCTCTATTTTTTTTTGTCTCTCTATGTTCTCTCTTTTTTTCTGTTTCCGTCTCTGCCTCTGTCCCTGGTTTTTCTTTGTTTGCAGATGGGGTGATGGCTTTATAGCCATCACCGGTGTTTGTCTCAGACCGGTCCGAAGAATGCTCTTTGGTGAGTCACCGGACTCCCAGTGGTGACTCACCGTTTGGGGGAGACGTGTGCGGCTACGGAGGCGGCGAGAAAGAGTCGGCAGCCGCGTGGAAACTGGGGCGGCGCCGCGTGGCCCTAGGGTATCAAACCCTAGGGTTTCCCTCTGGAGCCATCTGGACCGTTGGATCTTGCCAGATCCAACGGCAGCAAGCTGAGGCGGCTGGTTTAGATTAGGGTTAGGAAACCCTAACTGGAAACCCAAATGTTTAGGGTTTCTGGTTTAATTTGGACCGGTTCTGGTTTGTTTGTAACTGGGCCGGTCCAGTTGTAATTGGTATGTAATTATTATTTATATATATATGTTTAATATATATTTAATAATAATAATAATAATGATGATAATAATAATAATAATAATAATAATAATAATAGTAATAATAATAATAATAATAATAATAATAATATTAATAATAATATGGATAAAAAATTAATATCTTCAGCTGCCCCTCTTTGCTCATTCTTGTGTTAACAAGAATAGGGCAAAGATGAAAAGATAAATTTTTTTTTTATCCATTTTGACTTTACTTTGATCATAATGGAGATATTGAATAAATTCTTCTCTCTCTCCAGATAAGTTCTTATTATGAACTTTCTGCTGGGGATGATGATGACCTCCTTTCTGTGATAGAGTCATTCAAAAGGTTGAATAAGCTCTTGATGAGTTCTTCTCATTATGAACTTCTTCTTCCTTCTTCAGATGAGTTCTTCTCATTATGAACTTCTCTGGCAAAAATAATCCATCAAGTGATGAATTCAGATAAAAGGTTGAACAAATTCTTCTCATTATGAACTTCTTCTTCCTCCTTCAGATGATGAGTTCTTCTCATTATGAACCTTCTCTGGAAAAGCTAATCCATCAATTTGATGAATTCAAATAAAAGGTTGAACAAATTCTTCTCATTATGAACTTCTTCTTCCTTCTTCAGATGAGTTCTTCTCATTATGAACCTTCTCTGGCAAAAATAATCCATCAAGTGATGAATTCAGACAAAAGGTTGAACAAATTCTTCTCATTATGAACTTCTTCTTCCTTCTTCAGATGAGTTCTTCTCATTATGAACTTCTCTGGCAAAAATAATCCATCAAGTGATGAATTCAGATAAAAAGGTTGAACAAATTCTTCTCATTATGAACTTCTTCTTCCTTCTTCATATGATGAGTTCTTCTCATTATGAACCTTCTCTGGAAAAGCTAATCCATCAATTTGATGAATTCAAATAAAAGGTTGAACAAGTTCTTCTCATTATGAACTTCTTCTTCCTTCTTCAGATGAATTCTTCTCATTATGAACTTCTCTGGAAAAGCTGATCTTTCAAATGATAGATTTGAATCTTTGCTAAAATCTTTGAAATTCCTGTTTAGAAATTCAACAAGAATAAAAATGAATGAAAATGCATCTATTTTTGCAAATGCCTAAATATGATGCATGAATATTAAGTTGTTTGATTTCAGACTGGTGAATTGAGTATTTCTTCAATTGTAAAAACCTAATATATCTGTCTTCTTCAAATCAAAGAATCTATCATCTTTGACAAATGTAGATGTAGATATAATGTCACAAAACCTCTTGAGAATAAAACTCAATAGTATAACTCTTGAAAAGCTTGCATTCAGGCAACATGTTGATTCTGATAACAACTCATCTGATTATGAAGTGACCTTTCAAGATGATTTCACAGATATCGATAGTTCTTTTAATACCGAGAAATCTTGAATTCTGATTCTGATGAGGAGAATAAACTCAATAGTATGACTAAGGCTGCTGATGTACTTCTTCTAGTAAAAGATAGGAAGTCATTATGCAATGATCCCAATTACAAGCAAAGGCAAAACTTGGGCTATGATTTTTGAAAAGGAAGAAGTAGAAGAAACTTGAAAATAAGCTTCTTAATGAAGATGATCATGCAGTTCATCTTTCAATTCCAACGATCGGTTTTGAGGTTCCTACTGAATCAGATCAGATAACTCAAAGAACACTTCCAGAAGATGCTATGAACACATTCATGTTCCGAATTCAATGATTGGTTCTGCCAAACCAGATCAGATAACTCAAAGAACACTTCCAGAAGATGCTATTGGCAAATTCATCTTCTAAACTCACTGATTGTTCTGTCCAACCAGATCAGATAACTCAAAGAACACTTCCAGAAGATGCTATCGGCGAATTCATCTTCCAAATTCAATGCTTGATTCTGTCCAATCAGATCAGATAACTCAAGGAACACTTCCAGAAGATGTTATTGGCAAATTCATCTTCTAAACTCAATGCTTGATTCTGTCCAATCAGATCAGATAACTCAAAGAACACTTCCAGAAGATGCTATTGGCAAATTTATCTTCTAAACTCAATGATTGTTCTGTCCAACCAGATCAGATAACTCAAAGAACACTTCCAGAAGATGCTATTGGCAAATTCATCTTCTAAATTCACTGATTGGTTCTGCCAACCAGATCAGATAACTCAAAGAACACTTCCAGAAGATGCTATTGGCAAATTCATCTTCTAAATTCACTGATTGGTTCTGCCAAACCAGATCAGATAACTCAAAGAACACTTCCAGAAGATGCTATGAACACATTCATCTTCTAAACTCAATGATTGTTCTGTCCAACCAGATCAGATAACTCAAAGAACACTTCCAGAAGATGTTATTGGCAAATTCATCTTCTAAATTCACTGATTGGTTCTGCCAAACCAGATCAGATAACTCAAAGAACACTTCCAGAAGATGCTATGAACACATTCATCTTCTAAACTCAATGATTGTACTAGGATATCATAATACTTATTTGATGTAGAGCCAGAATTTGTAAATTCGAAGTATTTTCATGCCACTACACTGAAAAGGGCTATATTCATAATTCTGCCAATTAAGAACAGATTTTCTCTTATTCTGCTTCCTCCATGTGCTGATGCTTTTCCATTGACAAAGAAATAAAGGCTTTCATGGGATCCAAGAACAAAGTTGAATTGTTTATAAACATGTACAGGAAGTGTCAAATTGACAGAAAGGATCTGTAAGGTTCTTGAAGCTTATGTCAATGAGCCATATTCGAGTGTCCAGAAGTATGTTCTTGATGAGTGTTGAAAATGGAATCTAGTATGGGTTGGAACGAATAAAGTTGCTCCACTTGAACCTGATGAGGTGGAAATGCTTCTATGTTTCCTTAAAAACAATACACAAGGATCTGTATAGAGACATGTTTCCCAGTGATATCAATGTCTTGTTCTTTTTGCTGGAATCAGTGCTACGAGGTCACCTTCTACTGTCTTAGTATATCTTTGAAAACAGATGTGCAAGAACTGAATGGTGATTGGTTGGAGCAATTGATGAGTAGATTTGGCGGATTCGACCTTGTTGTCGGTAGCATCCCATGTAACAATCTTAATGTTCATGGTTTTAAGATGGTGATGATTTGCTTACTTTGTATTCCATGTATTTAAAAGTATTAACATAAAGTGATATTCAGAAATCTTTAATTTATTTCAAAATTATATTAAATCATAGAAGAATAAATTGAATTTCCAAAAAAAAAAAAAATTAAATTGAATCTCAAATAAATTGAACTTGAAATATATATAATTGTATTCAAAGTTATGGCAAACATAAGAATGATAAAAATTCAAATGTCTCAACAAATTATAAGCATAAGTATTTCCAAATTAATCATGTTGACACAATTTAGAGTAATGATGTAAGCTTTTGTCTGGAAGATCTCAAACGTTGTCAAAATGTTTGTAGATGTGAAGTTTCTCCCAAACTGTCGAAATCTTAAGAAAGTTCAATTGCCAGATGCCTAATATCAACCTGCATTTGAGCCGCCTTTTCAGGTTTTCAACTCAAATCCTCCCTTTGGTTACAAGATGCCCTTTGTGGGTTTTCACCTTGACCCCCTTTTTCTTTTTTCCTTTTTTCTTTTTTTTTCTTTTTTTTTATTTTTTTTATTTTTTCTTTTTCTTTTTCTTCAAGCATAATATTTCTTGACAGAATCCGAGTTTATTGGATTTCTCAGAATTTTTCCATCCATTTCTGCTAAGATTAATGCTCCTCCGGAAAAGGCCTTTTTCACAACGTATGGCCCTTCCCAATTAGGCATCCATTTCCCACGGAAATCTTTATGTATAGGCAGGATCTTTTTTAGTACTAGGTCACCCTCTTGGAATTCTCTTGGATGTACTTTTTTGTCATGAGACTTCATCATCCGTTTTTGATACATCTGTCCATGGCAAATAGCTTTCAATCTTTTCTCCTCAATAAGGTTCAATTGATCAACTCTAGCTTGGATCCATTCAGATTCATCCAATTTTGTTTCTCTCAATATTCGAAGCGATGGAATCTCAACTTCAATTGGTAAGACTGCTTCCATCCCGTAGACTAAAGAAAACGGTGTTGCCCCAGTAGATGTTCGAACAGTAGTTCGGTATGCATATAAAGCAAAAGGTAACTTCTCGTGCCAATCTTTGTAAGTTTCAGTAGTCTTTGTAATGATTCTTGATGTTCTTATTTGCTGCTTCAACTGCCCATTCATTTTTGGACGGTACGCCACTGAGTTTGAATGTTTGATCTTAAACTGTGCACAAAGTTCGGTCATCATTTTGTTGTTCAGGTTCAGAGCATTATCTGTAATGATCCTTTCTGGTAGACCATATCGGCAAACTATCTCTTTCTTTATGAATTTGCAGACTGTGGACCTCTTAATATTGGTGTATGAAGCAGCTTCAACCCATTTGGTAAAATAATCAATTGCCACAAGGATGAAACAATGTCCATTCGATGCTTTTGGTGTGATTGCTCCAATGACATCTATTCCCCACATAGAAAATGGCCAGGGTGCTGTCATTACATGTAAAGGAGATGGGGTACATGAATCTTGTCTGCATATATCTGGCATTTATGACATTTCCTTGCATAATCAATGCAATCTGTGTACATAGTAGCCCAATAGTATCCATATCTCATTATTTTGGCCATGGAAAGACCATTTGCATGTGTTCCACATATTCCACTGTGTACTTCTTCCATGACATTTCGAGCTTCGCTGGTATTTAAACATCTCAATAGCATTTGATCATTGCTTCTTCTATACATAATCTCTCCATCAAGAAAATATCCAGCAGCCATTCTTCTCAAAGTTCTTTTATCAATTTCTGATGCATTTGGTGGATAACTTTGATTTTTGATATATTGCAGAATATCATGATACCATGGTTTACCATCTACCTCTTCTTCCACACTATAACAATGTGCAGGAATTTTATATACTTGCATTTTGATTGGCATCATATCAACCTTCTTAGTTGCTTGAAACATAGCAGCTAATGTAGCCAAAGCATCTGCCATTTGATTTTCTTCTCGAGGGAGATAATTGAAGGTAACTTTCTCAAATTCCTTCACTAATTCAAGGGTAAAATTTCTGTATTCCAACAATTTGGGATCTTTTGTTTCCCATTCTCCTCGCAATTGATACACCACTAACGATGAATCTCCATATATCTCGAGACATTTGATTTTTCTTTCTATAGCTGCTTTCAATCCCATGACACAAGCTTCATATTCCGCCATGTTATTGGTGCAAAAGAACTCCAGTCTACTTGTAAAGGGATAATAAATATTTTCTGGATAAATTAACACTGCTCCAATTCCTCGTCCCAAAGCATTAGATGATCCGTCAAAATAAAGCTTCCAAGTTGCAAATTCATCATTTGTTCTGACTTCTTCATTCATGGATATGCACAACAAATCTTCATCGGGAAAATTGAAGTTCAAAGGCTGATAATCATTTGATACACTACTGGCCAGAAAATCAGCTATGACACTTCCTTTTATCGCTTTTTGGTTGACATATATAATATCAAACTCAGATAATAACATCTGCCATCTAGCCATTCTGCCTGTCAAAGCTGGTGATTCCATTAAGAATTTCAAAGGATCAAGTTTTGATATTAACCAAGTAGTATGGTATAACATATATTGTCTGAGTCTTCGAGTAGTCCACACCAAGGCACAACATAATTTTTGTATTGGTGGATATCGAATTTCACAATCAGTAAATTTCTTGCTCAGATAATAAATAGCTTTTTCTTTTCTTCCAGATTCATCATGCTCTCCTAGTACACATCCCATCGAATTTTCGAAGACCGTCAAGTAGAGAATTAATGGTCTATCAGGCATTGGTGATACTAAAATTGGGGCATTGGATAAATATTTCTTAATAATATCCAAAGTTTCTTGACATTCTTCATTCCAGACTTCAGGGTTGTTCTTTCGAAGTAATTTGAACACTGGATCACATTTGTCAGTTAATTGAGAAATGAACCGAGATATATAATTTAATCTTCCCAAAAAGCCTCGAACTTCTTTTTTTGTATTGGGTGGTGGAAGATCTTGAATTGCTTTGACTTTATCTGGATCAATCTCGATTCCTTTTTTGCTGACCACAATCCCAAAAGTTTCCCAGAAGTTACCCCAAAAGTGCATTTTGCGGGGTTGAGCTTTAATTGATATCTCCTCAATCTCTGGAAAAGCTTTCTCAGATTTTGAATATGTTCTTCTTCAGTTCGGGATTTGGCAATCATGTCATCTACATATACTTCAATCTCTTTGTGCATCATGTCATGAAACAAAGTTACCATGGCTCTTTGATACGTTGCCCCTGCATTTTTCAATCCAAATGGCATCACTTTAACAGAATGTGCCCCACATGGTTATAAAGTTGTTTTTTTCCATGTCTTCAGGATTCATTTTTATCTGATTATATCCTGAAAATCCATCCATAAATGAAAACCATGCATGCCCTGCAGTATTGTCCACCAATGTATCTATGTGGGGTAAGGGAAAGCTATCTTTTGGACTAGCTTTGTTGAGATCTCTGTAATCCACACACATTCTAACTTTCCCATTTTTCTTTGGTACGAGAACAATGTTGGCTACCCATTCTGGGTATTTAGATGCCTGTAGGAAACCTGCATTGATCTGTTTCATCACTTCTTCTTTGATTTGCAACAACATTTCTGGCCTCATTCGTCTGAGCTTTTGTTGGACCGGTTTATATTCTGGATGATTGGAAGCTTGTGTATCACTATATCTGTGCTTAAACCAGGCATATCTTGATAAGACCAGGCAAAAATATCTTTGAACTCTTGAAGGAGATTTATCAATTTTTGTTTTATCTGGACTGTCAGAGTAGTACCAATTTTCACCTCTTTCATTTCTTCATCTGTTCCCAAATTCACAGTCTCAACCTCTTCTTTGTGGGGTAGAATTTGTTTGTCTTCTTTTTCTACCAATCTTAATAATTCAGTAGGAACATCACATTCCAGTTCATCCTCACAACCATTGATTTCTTCCAGACATATAGGATGCTCTAAATTCACTGGATTAAATTTAGGAATACACATGCTATTAACACGGTGACACCTGCAAATTTAAGTCGGACATATTTCCGAAAGAATATAGTAAATTTATGAAATGTAAAAATGTAATAAAATGTAAAGAATGATTGCCATCTAAAAATTTTAAAGAAAATTTCTTATATTTAACATAATTTCTTTTACAATATAACGAAAATTTTCATATTTTTGAGCTAAACATAAAGATTAGTTCTGAATATTACTCTGCATTAATATTAAAAACTATAGGAAGATCTTCAGTGGTCCAATTGGTAAGTGTTTCTCCAGGAAGACATGGTCGAATCCTATCCAAGTATTTGCCAGTTTTGTTGTCATTCATGATCATGTTGATAAATAATCCATTCATAGCTTCTTCAACTATGTCTTGATCTTTCGTCAACTTTTCTTCTTTAAAGGCTTCAACAAGCTGCTGTTCTACATTAATAGTTCCCCCTGATCTGAATGTTGTCTTCAACTGTGGGAAAGACATGTGTTTCCAAAGGATTTCTCCCCCTTTCAATTTTGCCTTTCTGTCTTCACATCTTCTTTTCATCTCTTTGTTCTTCTGCTGAAGATTGGGTTTAAACCCTAGCCCAAAACGGTCTTTTTTCATCTTTATACTGATAGGAACTGAAATCCCTTGAAGATTCTTTCCTAGACCTCTCCCAGCTTTAGCTCCGATGCCTAAAGTTTGTTGTACCGTCATCTTGGTGCAATCAGACAATCTGGGATATGGAATTTTGCTTCCTTTTGCAATAAAGGTTGCATTTACAAATTCAAGAGCTCGAAAAGAGCATTCAAAAGCCTCATCATTGGTGTCGATATATGGAACATCGCTTGTTACAGACGCAATGATTTCTTCTTCAGCACGCGATATTAGTTGTCCATCAACAACAAATTTCAATTTCTGATGTAATGAAGAAGGAACGGCTCCTGCTGAATGAATCCATGGCCTCCCTAATAAACAATTATATGTGGGGTGGATGTCCATCACCACAAAGTCAATATTGTACACGACTGGGCCAATTAACAACGGTATTTCCATTTTCCCAAGCACTTCTTTTTGAGTACCATCAAATGCTCGTACTACATTCTGATAACTCTTCATGTGTGATTGATCCACAGGCATTCTTTGAAGTGTAACTAGAGGCATCAAGTTGAGAGCAGATCCATTGTCAATCAATACTCCTGGAAACACATGACCATGACAATGTGTCGTGATGTTCAACGCTTTTACTGACCCCATTCCGCCTTCCGATATTTCATCATCCGTGAACGTTATGTAATTGTCAGCGGCTATATGTCCCACAATTCTGTCAAGTTTATTGAGGGATATATCTTCAGGGATAAATGTTTGATTGAGAATTTTCATCAAAGCATTTCTATGTGCTTCTGAATTCATCAATAGATCAAGAATAGAAATTCTCGCTTGTTGTTTGTGTAGTTGTTCAACCACACTATACTCATGTTTCAAAAATTTCAAAAATTCTTGAGCTTGTTTTTCTGTCACAGGCTCATTAAATGCTGGAAGGGATTCATCCTCAAATACCTTCTGAGGTATTGCCATGGCTTTCCTTTTGCTTTCACTTGTTCTGAAGCATTGGATGTTCGGGAGAGTAACATCTCCCACTTCTTGTAAAAACCGACCTCGCTCACTGCTTCAGACGTCGATGTTGTACTCAAACTTTGTATTTTCTCTTTCTGTTTTTCTAAAGAAACAGGTCCTCCTACCATTGAAACATTGGTAGTATAATTCCAAGGTACCCTGCGGGTATCTTTATATGGAAATGGTAGAGGAGTGGTGATAACTACTTTCGGCCTTATTGGTGCAGGAACCGCCGTAGATGATTTCACATTAATGATCACAGGATCATTTATTCTTTGATTTGGTTTAGAATCCTCTGATGAGCAAACATCATCTTCTTTTTTTTCTGGTTCTTCTTCAAAGAATTCTATTTCTCTGTTGTTCATCAATTTTTGCACCAAATCCCTAAACTCAGGACATAGTTGAATTTTATGCCCTTGCTCCTGATGATATTCACAATAATTCTTGCCTTCATTCTGCTTTGGCCTGAATTGTTGTGGAATTATACCGGCTAAAGAGAGCTGTTGGAATACCCAAACAAACGGAGATTTAATTTCAGAAATGTCAGTTTTTGCTTTCTTTCTGTTCTCTTCCTGAATTGCATTCACGTTTTTATCTCCATGATTTGGCAATGGATGATTTGATGCAGATGGTGTATTGAATTCCAACTTCCCAGTGTTGATCAAATTTTGAACCACCCTTTTGAATGCTAAACAGTTTTCAATAGAATGACCTGTAATTCCTTCATGGTAAACATAGTGTGCCTTTGTATCATACCAAGGAGGGAATGGTGGTTGCATGGGAACCAAGGGATAAGGCCGTATAACATCTGCTTTTAACAGCGAATCATAGATCTCTGCATACGGTACTGGTAAAGGTGTAAAAGACAACCTTTTATTTTCCTTTCGAGATCCTCTGGACTCTGCTCGATTAGTGTTTGTTTCCTCTTTCTTAACCCTTGGCTGGGTTATTGTAACACTTTTCGATGAATCTTTGCTGTAAGAATTGGCATTGTTGACTTCATTCTCCTTTTTCCGGTACGTAGGTCTTTTGGAACTAGACCCATCATTTGATTCAATCTTGCCGCTTTTCAAGACATTTTCAATTAATTCTCCAGAAATGACCAAATCTGCAAAATTTCTGGTTGCATTCCCCATTAGATGATTTAGATAAGGAGCCTTTAATGTATGGACAAACATTACTGTGGCCTCTTTTTCTGACAAAGGTGGTTGAACTTGGGCCGCAGTGTCACGCCATCTCTGGGCATACTGTCTGAATGTTTCATTATTCTTTTTCTCCAAATTTTGGAGAGTCCATCTATCAGGAACCATGTCTGTTACATGGCGATACTGCTCTAAAAATGCTTTAGCCAAATCTTTCCAGGATCTAATGTTGGCTTTGGTCAATTGAGTATACCATTTTAAAGTCGGTCCTGTCAAACTATCCTGGAAGCAGTGAATTAACAATTTCTCGTCCTTCACATATCCTGCCATTCTTCGACAAAACATAGTAATGTGGGATGAAGGGCATGTAGTACCATCATATTTATCAAATTCAGGAGCTTTGAACTTGATGGGAAGGATTAGGTCTGGAACCAAACTCAACTCACTAGCGTCAAACCCATAGAATGATTCAGTTATTTCCACAGATTTCATTCGTTCTTCTAAGCTCTTGATCTGTCTGGTCAGCTCTTCATTTACTTTTTGTTTCTCATTCAGCTCATTCAAATCTGGGATCAAATGCTCAGTATTAAGATCCCCTATTTTCACATCGGATATAAGCGGATTTTTGCTTGAAGACGCAGGATCCACTTGTTGATCTTCATGTGGTTTGACTTCTTGTAATGCAGATGTACGAGCATTGATTTGTATAGGTGTAGTACCATAATGATAAATTGGTTCTGGTGGAAAACCTAGAGGATACATAGATCTTGGTCAAAAGATACAGGATTTTCATGCATTTTTCCACTGATAACCTGCCTTTTAAACATATCCTCTATTTTCTTCATCATACTGTCTTTGTGAATTTGCAATATGGCTTCAATTTTTCCAACTTCATTCTCATTTCTTCTTGTTCTTTATGATGCTGTTCCTCAATACGCTGTATTTTATCCTCCATAATTCTCTTAGTAGCTTGTCTAGTACCGTAGTGATGTAGTATTTCTCTTTTGGCCAGAGTAAACTACGATTGAAAAATCTTTTAATTATTTTTTTCAAATTTTAACCTAGAGATACATAGGATCTTGGTCAAAGATACAGGATTTTCATGCATTTTTCCACTGATAACCTGCCTTTTAAACATATCCTCTATTTTCTTCATCATACTGTCTTGTGAATTTGCAATACTGGCTTCAATTTTTTCCAACTTCTTCTCATTTCTTCTTGTTCTTTATGATGCTGTTCCTCAATACGCTGTATTTTATCCTCCATAATTCTCTTAGTAGCTTGTCTAGTACCGTAGTGATGTAGTATTTCTCTTTGGCCAGAGTAACTACGATTGAAAATCTTTAATATTATTTTTCAAATTTTAATTATGAATTTTAACTTAATAATAAAATAATAATTCATAGCGAAAATTATGAAATGAATGATGAATGTATGCAAATGCATGTATGTAAAAACATTGATCCCAAAAAGTTAACTGTCATAGAACAACTTTCATCGGCATACAAAAGTTTCTTTATAATAGTTCATAACTACAGATAAGGCGTAGCTTTCCTATTAAGCTCTATAATTTCTTTCATAACCATGACCCTTCTTTCCGCACTTAGAAACGGATCACATGATGCTCAATTATTTTGGCTTCAACAGCTAGTTCCCCAACATATCTAGCAACTTCGCTCATTTGTACCATGGCCTCGAACACCATATTCTTCTTTCTTCACTTCTTCGACTAGAACTCAGTTGACTTTTGCCATTGTTCATTCGGTCGTCCCTTCAAGAGTTTGCTCTAACTCAGTGATTCTGACTTGACAATGTGCAGAATTTTTTCAAGATCTCTAATGCGTCTTCGCAGTGAAGCATTTTCTCATTACTTTCTTTGAGATCATTAGGTCCTAGACGAACCTTTTCTTGAAACAATGATTCTTCAAGTTGCAAAATGTAAGCATTAAACTCTGAGTTTTGTTTCTAGACTCCATCTTCTTCCAGTTTTGTTCGTGCTTCTTGCGTTCTTTGATTAAGCTTCTGGATTTGAACATCTTTGTTTCTGCATCTTTGCATCCAATTGCTAGCCACACCTCCTCAAGTCTGGTGTTGAAATTTTTCTTTCTAATTCCCATTTTTCCTTTTCAATATTGGATTCTTCCATCTTTTGGCCTCTGACTTCAAGTTCAGCAATCAACTGGTTCATTTCAGATTCAAATCCCTTGAACATGCTATTTTTTCTCACCTTCAAACTTATTAAAGATGTCATTTCATCTCTTCTAAATCTTTGGCTCGATCCCTTTCTCTATGCATTTCATTCATGAAATCGCGGTGTTCAGCCTTGTGTTTTATAATTCGCTCTCTTCTGTCGACCTCAAATCTTCCATTTTTTGCTTTCCTTTCTCAAGGTTTTTGAGTAGACGTATTCTTTCCTTTCAGATCTTCAACTCGTCTTTTCTCGATATTCAATTCTCGGTCATCTGTACCGTCGATTGGCTGGGTCCTGATGCTTTTCGGGATTTATATAAGTCCTGGTAATTTTTCTGTAGCTCTGTATTCATCCTCACCTTTTTCTTTATTTCTTTCTCAACATTGCACATTGATGAATGAAAGTCAATGTCAACCCCCATAGCTTTATCTTGTCTCATTTGGCTCTAACTCTTTCGACCATCCTTCTCTTTCTGCTTCAAACTCAACTCTCAAGATTTCAATCTCTGATGGAACCACCTTAATGCGATCTTCCATAGAGATATCCTCATTTTGATCTGGTAGAGGAATATTTTCATTTTTTCTGACAGATCTCCATTCTTCATAATCAGGAGTTAGCATTTCTTTTGCTGCTTTAGCTCGGATACAAAAAGTTGTTTTCCAAGCTGTAACGGCTTCCATGATTTCTTTTATAATTTTTTGCTGTGGAATGCGAACTCAGATGACTGTAATCCAGCAGTGATAGGTACAAATTGACGACCTTCATACTGTCTTATAACCAGAAGTGGTGCATATCCAATTCCTCCCCATAATCCGAGCAGCATTATCCAGTTATAATCTCCACATTTGTAAATAAATTCCCTTTGTATTTCCCATGGGGCTCGCCAAACAATGTCATTGCTTTGCAGATTTCTAAAGGCATTAATCCACATATCCTTCTTAATTTCTTTCGGCCATTCCTGCTCCAGAAATTCTTTTAATGGTGAATAATCCGTATTAAATCGTCGGTATGAAACCTTTTCTGTCCTCCAGAAATGACTACGGATCCAAACATATATCACTGGGTACACCCCTGAGAATCGTCCACCTCCTAGCCTTCTACAAGCATTTAACGATCTGAAGGTCTCGGCTAGAATTGCAGAAACATGATTAATCTTTTTCGGTAGCTGTTCAAACAAATCTACCACTGCAGCTTCAACATATCCCAATACTTTTGGGAAGATGACCATACCATATATACCCAGAGCAAATAAATCGAATCGTACTTTATCTGGATGGCTCTGAATAGTTCTCTAATGTTGGTCCAAGCAATGCCTTCGCTTTCGCCTTTTTGTTTTGTACGGGCTGCTACCCATTCTTCTTGTACCCCGGCAATCTTTGCTAATTTAACTCGAAAGGGTTGAGTTTTAATTGACTTTGAATAGATTCGATTATCCAAAGCCCCTTCGATATGTAGCAAAGCTGTGTATTCTTCAATAGAGGGACCAAGTCTTCCTTATTGAGAGTGAAGCAATTGTACCCTGGATTCCAGAATTGAATTAGGGCTCGGAGTAATTCATCATCAACTTCTACATAGAGCAAATATGGGATGTCTCCGTAAGTCTGATAAAACTGCAATTTTTTGTTTGAATCCCAACATTCCCAAATGCTTCGCAAATCTTGCATATCATTTCTTTTTAGTGAAATTGAAGCATAACTGGCCAAGTCAGATACATAATCATCCTGCAGACTGTCTCCTTCTTGTCTTTGTAAATTCTCAGCCCACTGTCTTACTTCTGAGTTTAGAATTATTTGACTTGAACACTTTTATCCATAGATGAAGGCTTTCCAATGAGACAATTAACACAAGGATCAATGTCTTTTATCCTGTATGATGATGCAAACAGAAAAATGAACACAGAAAAGAAAATAAATTAGTTTACATAATAAAGAAATTTAATAATAACATTTACATAAATATTCTTTATTTAACATGTTTTTCTGAATTTAAATAATTTAAATAAACATGTTTTAAACAATAAATAAATTAACAGGAAAATCAGAATTCATTTCTCCTGTGTGTACACCTATTTTGGACAAAATTTTGGCATGACTTCTGATCGGAAGAGTTTCTAAGGTTTTTTTATATGCAAGGTTTCATATCTAAGAATAAAGGTACCCGAATTGTCCTTGTTAGTGCCCCCTTGGGTTGCTAACCCTCAATCCTAGTCCATCACAGACTAAAGTGGATCGAGTTCAATTCGAGGGGATACATTTCTCTATGCCTGACACGGAGAATAAATTCTCACGAAGACGTCGCTTTCACTCCCACTTAAAAGGGACAACTCAATTATAGAGCTTTATGTTATGCAATGCAAGTGTTGTGTGTGAGGAGAAATGCTCAAACCTTTGACAGAAAATAAATAATGAAAATACTTGCAAATAAAACATATAAATATTATGAAAATAGTAAATATATATAAAAAAAAAAGAAAAAAAATTAAATATATAAATTTTTAATTTTTAATTAATAGAGACAATTTATAATTGATTTTTAAAAGTTTGACCAGTCCCCAGCGGAGTCGCCAAGCTGTCGTAACCGGTTTTCATCCGGGCACGAATATATTAAATTTGGCGGGGAAATTGATGTGAATAAATAATTTTGAAAATAATTTGTGAGTCGCCATCGACCTTTTGGATCAGGTAGGTCGAATACCTAAAAATTTTTCTTTTAAAAGAGTTTTTTTAAAAAACATCAATTAAAAAAATGAACTGATCTGCGTTTTATAACCAAAAATTCGTTCTTAATAATAAAAAGGGATTCGTGGTCGGTTACGTTTAGGGAAGGATTAGCACCCCTACAACGCCCAAAATTGGTACTTTTTAATTATAAATTGTCTCTATTATTAAATTATAAAAATTCAAAAATATATTTAATTTATAATCCTATTATTTCAAAATTATATATAAAAAAATATTTATTTATTTAAAATATCAGAAAAGAACTTCTAGGTACCTTAAGACAGCTCTTTTCTTTGATATTGATAAATATTAATTTAAATAATATTGTTTAAAAAATATCAGAATAGGACATCCAGTTGTATTAAGACTGTCCTTTTCTTCGATATTAACATTAAAAAATTTATTCCAGATTTATTATATATATATTTATGAATAAAAATATTTAAAAATATAACAAATAAAATTAAACAATAAAATACCACTAAACATATATTTAAAAGCAATAAAATAAATGAAAACTTATAATACTGACTAAATTACAGTAAAATAAATTAAAATCTAATTCATAATTAATCAAAATTATAGGGATTAAACATGTTATTTCCTTATTTTATTTATTTAGTGACTAAAATAAAATTATCTAAAATTAGGATATTAAAATAAAATAAATTAAAAATATAAACTAAGGATTAAAATATTATTTATTAAAATTAAGGGATTAAATCTGTTATTTATCCTAAATATATTATTTTAATATAAGGATTAAAATAAAAGAAATTAAAATTCGAAGACTAAATTAAAAATATTATAAATTCAATTTAGTGACTAAAATGTAAAGTTTATAAGTTGGGAGGACTGCGGACGGGGTTTAACTATTCTATAATTACGCGCATAGTCCTTCCCGAAACGACGTCGTTCGGGAAGGACTATATATGGTCCAAAACCGGCTGGCCCGAAGGGCCAGCCTTCATTTTACTTCTCCTCTCTCTCTCTTCTTTGAGAGAAAATTCTCTCTCTCTCTCGCTTCTCTCTAGAACAGAGAGAAGCCAGTCGGCCAGCAGCCGTCAGTCGGCGTTCGTCCGCCGTTAACAACCGCCGCCGGCCACCGTCTTCGGTGGCCGGAATTTTTTTTTTTTATCTAAACGTAGATCGGACCGTCCTAATGACGGTTCCGATGCTCTTTTCCGTTAAACAGCTCCCAATCGGAGCAAATCTAAAAAGAATACCTTCGGTTTTTTCGAAGGTTTTGGTGAGATCCGGCGACGGTTGGGGTTCTCCGATGACAGGGTAAGCTTTTTTCCTCTCTTCTCTCTTTTTTTCCTTGCTGCGTTGATGTTGACTGAGATCGTTGGTATATTTTAGTATATTTTTTCTCTGTTTTTTTTTGTCTCTCTATGTTCTCTCTTTTTTTCTGTTTCCGTCTCTGCCTCTGTCCCTGGTTTTTCTTTGTTTGCAGATGGGGTGATGGCTTTATAGCCATCACGTGTCGACCGGTCCGAAGAATGCTCTTTGGTGTCACCGGACTCCCAGTGGTGACTCACCGTTTGGGGGAGACGTGTGCGGCTACGGAGGCGGCGAGAAAGTGTCGGCAGCCGCGTGGAAACTGGGGCGGCGCCGCGTGGCCCTAGGGTATTAAACCCTAGGGTTTCCCTCTGGAGCCATCTGGACCGTTGGATCTTGCCAGATCCAACGGCAGCAAGCTGAGGCGGCTGGTTTAGATTAGGGTTAGGAAACCCTAACTGGAAACCCAAATGTTTAGGGTTTCTGGTTTAATTTGGATCGGTTCTGGTTTGTTTGTAACTGGGCCGGTCCAGTTGTAATTGGTCTGTAATTATTATTTATATATATATGTTTAATATATATTTAATAATAATAATAAGAGAAAATCGCCTCAGTGACCAAAAAAAAGTTATAATATACGATTTTAACCACCTTTTTTTGGATTTGCCAAAATGACCAACAAAATCGCAACGCGAAATAAAAATCGCAACGCGATCCCCAGAATCGTAAATCAGTTTCCAAAATCGCAACGCTATTCTTGAAAATCGCAATGCGATAGTACAAATTCGCATTGCGATTTTCCAAAATCGCAACGCGAATATGAAAATCGCAACGCGAACACATAAATCGCAACGCGTATCCGTACATCGCAACGTGTATCCGTAAATCGCAACGCGTATGGGTAAATCGCAATGCGTATCCGTATATCGCAACGCGTATCCGTAAATCGCAACGATAATCCGTAAATCGCAACGAGAATCCGTAAATCGCAACGCGATATTTAAAGCGCCATTATAATCGCTACGCGTATTTTATTTTCAAATTACAAAAACGAATATTAAGACAAAATCCCGTAATCGCAACTCATAACCTAAAACCTAAAATCACAACTCAGTCCCATCTCCATCTCTCACTCTCTACGGTGAAGAAATCCGTCCCCATCTCCGAAGATTTCCGTCCCCATCTCCGGCGAAATCCCTCACAACCATTCACGGTCAGAAATCCCTCACAATATTCAGAATGGAAAATCAACCTCCGAGGGTTAGTTTTTTAATTATTTTTATTTTGAAATGTTTGCATTATTGTAGGTTTTTCATATTGAAACTGATGATAAGTTTACTGTTCATTTCAATAATAGATTAACCATTTCACTTAGATTTCATTTCGCGTTACGATTCTGTCGTTGCGATTTTCATTTCGCGTTGCTATTCTCTCGTTGCAATTTTCAAGTTAGTATTTGTCTTTGTCTTTGTTCTGTCTTTTGGTTGAAGTAATGCAATCCATTCAAGTTTCAATTTGCAGAAGAATCGCAACGAGATAAATGAAAATCGCAACGAGAATGACTGTCGCAACGAGAGAAATGAAAATCGCAACGAGAGAATCGCAACGCGAAATGAAAATCACAACGAGAGAATCGCAACGCGAAACCAAAATCGCATTGCGATTTTCATTTCGCGTTGCGATTCTCTCGTTGCGATTTTCATTTCGCGTTGCGATTCTCTCGTTGCGATTTCATTTCGCGTTGCGATTCTCTCGTTGCGATTTTCATTTCAACCAAAAGACAAAACAGTGTTGAAAATTTTAGTTTCAAGAATAAACTACTACTTTTTATGTTTATTGTTTTTGGTATATCTTCACAGTGTAGTTTTTGGTATATCTAACTTGGTATGTTTATTGTTTTTGTAGAAATTTTTTTCGGCTCAATTAACCTTGAGAAATAAAGTCAGCCTGGCCACTACAATTGCTTTGAAGCTTTCACCTGCTCAAAGACAATTGTTTGAGGAAACCTGCTTCGGGCCATGGCTGAGAGTACAACATCCGGGTGGAGATGCTAATTTGACACATTTATGGCTTCAGACCATGACATCAAATCTACCCGACAGTATACAACGTGGTGAGGAAGAGATTTGGTTTCATTTTCCACCAGCGTATACTTGTTTTGGGCGGAAGGAGTTCTGCTTAATCACTGGTCTACGATTCGGACACGATGATGTAGGCCGGTACACTCGTCATATCGCCCGCCCATCATGGTTATCCCGGGTTTTCCCAGATGAGTCAATGGAGAAGCCGAACCTACATGTCGACGACCTGAAGAAATTGTTTAATAAGAAAGCTGGTTTCACTCGGATGGATGACGTCGATGTTGTCCGAGTATGCCTTCTACTACTTGTGTGTATGCCGGCTTTTTAGGCAGAGAGGCCAGACAACCTATTCATCGGGAGCTAATATATTGGTAGAGGACCTGAATGCATGGAATCTGTTTCCGTGGGGTTCGTATATATGGAAAGCTACCTGGACTAAGTTGTCGTCTGCCTTTGATGACCGCAAAAGTTTGCGGGGCGATGGGTCCAAATACACTTTGTCAGGCTTTGTTTGGGCCTTTAAGGTAAGAATTTCTATATAATGTTTCTAAAATTATAATTAATTATTAACAATTACTAATTTTGTTATTATATTGTTTGTAGATTTGGATATTCGAGGCTTTCCCCAGCATGCGTACATATGCAATAAAAACGTCAAATGATATTCCCATGGCTATTTCCTGGAAGAGGAAAACTCTGTTGGATTGGGAAGACTTAATACCATATGCGACAATAAATAATGTAAGTTAACACAAATACTTTCATATAATATAAAACAAGTTATTAATAGTAGACGTTAACTTTGTTTGAGTTTTTATATTTTAGGAGGCCAACATTCCATTACAAAGACTGACACCCACGGAGGAAGAGCTTGCCACTGATTGGTGGCAAGCTAGTCAGAGTTTTTTTGATGGCACGGATGATGAGCAGCATCCACTTCCTCCAATTCGAGAGCCATCACCTCACCTAGAGCCATCACCCGATCGACCCGACTATACACCTCTAGAACGAGAGCCATCACCTATCCCGTCACATCATCGAGCCTCTTCTCCACCATCACCTCATGATAGGCGACCGGCAAAGATGCTACGACTCCTATCTCCCTGTTCTCCACCTCCACCTCCACGGGATGAGTCAAGGGAGTTACGTGATGAGGTCAATGCCTTGCGTGAGGAGATCGGTACTCTACGCGATAACGATGGTGCATGGCGTGTGGAGGTGTCAACTTTACGTGGTGAGGTTGCCGCTCTACGTGAGATGATAGTATCGTTGCAGAATGAGGTTCATACTCTACGCAACGAGGTAAGTTTAAGATTTTCCATATTTAACTTAATGATAAATTTACTCGTAATTTCACTTAGATTAGCCATTTCACTTAGATTGCTTAGTAAATTTGTTCGGTTGCTGCCAATTCTGCTAAACTGTGTATTCTTTAACACTGTGAAATAGTATTTGTTTTGTTTTGTCTTTTGGTTGAAAGTAAATTTGTTCGGTTGCTGCCAATTCTGCTAAACTGTGTATTCTTTAACACTGTGAAATAGTATTTGTCTTTGTTTTGTCTTTTGGTTGAAAGTAAATTTGTTCGGTTGCTGCCAATTCTGCTAAACTGTGTATTCTTTAACACTGTGAAATATATTGTCTTTGTTTTGTCTTTTGGTTGAAAGTAAATATTTGTTCGGTTGCTGCCAATTCTGCTAAACTGTGTATTCTTTAACACTGTGAATAGTATTTGTCTTTGTTTTGTCTTTTGGTTGAAGTAATGCAATCCATTCAAGTTTCAATTTGCAGAAGAAGAAATAGTTTACTTTCGCAACACGAAACTTAAAATCGCAACGCGAAACCAAAATCGCAACGCGAAATGAAAATCGCAACGACATAATCGCAACGCGAAACCAAAATCGCAACGACAAGATCGCAACGCGAAACCAAAATCGCATTGCGATTTTCATTTCGCGTTGCGATTCTTTCGTTGCGATTTTCATTTCGCATTGCGATTCTGTCGTTGCGATTTTCATTTCGCGTTGCGATTTTGGTTTCGTGTTGCGAAAGTAAACTATTTCTTCTTCTGCAAATTGAAACTTGAATGGATTGCATTACTTCAACCAATAGACAAAACAAAGACAAATACTAACTTCAGGGTATTAGTTTGAAACATATTTTTCTTTGTTATCTGATGCATTTTGTGAACTATAGAATAATGACTTGGGTGAATACAATGCAAGAAACATATTTGTCTTTGTTTTCACTGTTTAAATATCATGTCTTTTATTTACTGATTTTTGTATTTAATTATTTAGCGGCCCGATAGAGTGGATGCTTTACGTCGGGTTATGCTTGCACGACGGAGTTCACGCATCAGACGTGCACGTGCTATTAAGTCTCCGTACACCCCAATAGTGCGAAGACACCGCAAGAAGAAGCCCGACTCGCCTGTCATCCCTCAAGAGTCCACTCCTATCGTTGAAGAGGCCCCCCCTATCATTCCTCGAGAGTCCCCTCCACCGTTCAAGAGGCCACTGTCATCATTGAAGAGGTCCCTCCCACCATTCAAGAGCCCGATTCACATGGCGTCATATGTAGGCTTCTTGAGAAACCCTCTGACGTGCCGGACATGATGGATTCAAGTTGGCTCTCGTATGAGTTACCAATAGAACTACCCGGACACATTCTGGATAACACCCTTTGGGCTAAGACCGCAGTTGATTTTTATCTACATGAGCGGAGCCAGGGGTGTTTCACTGACATATGCAAGCTCACCGATGATATCTATTTGTTGCTTGATCGGTCTTGGTGGGGCGTATTATTAGGGGTCGAAGACAATGGCTATTTCGATGGGGGGTAAGTCTTATATTTTTCTTATATTTCAATTTGATTAATTTTTTTTTTAATTTATGTAAGTCACTAATATATGTCTTTTTTTGTAAAACAGCATATCGATGCGTGGGTGACACGTCTTCTAATAATAAAAACTTAAGAAAAATAAAAATATACGATATACAATTATGCCGACGTCTTTTCACGCCGTTCACTTGAAGAATGCACGAGATGAATCATTTGATTTGGGCAATGGACAAGCTAAACTTTATCCTGCATGGTGGGAGGTCGATAAGGTTAGTATTTATTTTAGATTGAGTTTAAAGGTTTTATGAAATAAGTGCGCAAATGAATGAATTATTACTTATGATTGCAGGTGTTTATCCCTGTTTTGGAACGTAAACATTGGATTCTCGTCGAGCTTCAGCTCCCATCCCTTAAGACAATAGTGTATGACAGCATGATAAATTACATATCATTGGCTGATTTAAGAGATGTTATTAAGGGATGGAGCTCTCATTTGGCTAAATTCTTGGATGCGATCAATTATTGGACTCGTTCTGGAAACAAGCCAAAGAAGCTCAATATTACAGTTATTAGAGACAGACCGACAACAGCGGAGGATTGTGGTCTCTCGTATGCTTGGCGTTGGCGTTGATGACGGGAAGCATCAAGTATCTACCTCCCACCGATAGAGATAGAGCTGCAGTAGGCTTGTGGTTTCGGCATTATATGGCTAAATCGATATACGACGCTGCCTACCTGCATCCGCGTTATAAAAACAATTTTGGTTTGTTTTGTTAAGGTTAATAATTTTGTTTGATGTGTAGAAAGTGTTGTTTGAGCAAATGTTTGGTTTCTGCAGGTTAATCTCAGAAGTGAACTGCGTGAAAGATGTATGGCTACAAAATTTGATTCAATAGTTTAATTGATTGTTTTTTGATTGTTTAATTGATTTGTAAAAGTTGATTCAATAGTAGATGATCGGAAATAAGAATTATTGCTTATTTTTTGATTGTTTAATTGATTTGTAAAAGATGATTTGTATAAGTTGATTTGTGTAATGCGAACATAATTCTTTATTTGTGCTTGTTTAATTGATTGAAATGTAATGGTTGATTTTGTTGATTTCAATCTGCATTATGTTGAAGGCAAAATGACTATCGCAATGCGAAATGAAAATCGCAATGCGAAATGAAAATCGCAACGAGAGAATCGCAATGCGAAATGAAAATCGCAATGCGGAAATGAAAATCGCAACGAGAGAATCGCAATGCGTTTATAATTTCGCATTGCGATTCTCTCGTTGCGATTTTCATTTCGCATTGCGATTTTCATTTCGCATTGCGATTCTCTCGTTGCGATTTTCATTTCGCATTTCGCATTGCGATTCTCTCGTTGCGATTTTCATTTCGCATTGCGATTTTCATTTCGCATTGCGATTCTCTCGTTGCGATTTTCATTTCGCATTGCGATTTTCATTTCGCATTGCGATTATCTCGTTGCGATTTTCATTTCCGCATTGCGATTTTCATTTCGCATTGCGATTATCTCGTTGCGATTTTCATTTCCGCGTTGCGATTTTCATGTTGGGATTTTCATTTCGCATTGCGATTCTCTCGTTGCGATTGTAATTTCCGTGTTGCGATAGTCAAATGCATGCCTAATAGTGATAACAACTGAATAACAAGAGTTGGTTAAGTCAAAATGGTTGGCCTGAGTCATTAATTCAACTGAAAATGTTAAAAGTTCACACATAAAATCCACATAATACAACGTTTGCATTTAAAAATCACCTAAGTTAACAGTCCCAAAAGGTGAAGCCAATTGTGATTGGGATTTGGAAGATGATTGCCTTTTGCTTGACACCATATGAGCTTTGGATTTTGATGAGGATCCATATTTTGGTAGAGGAAAGATGATTTGATGGCACTGGTGATCCACATGTCAACCTTGTATGACCACTTTCCTTGCACCGACTACATGTCGATCTCTTCTTCTCTTCACCCTTAGACGTATACGATCGTGACTTTTTGGTCGGCCAGGTAGCCTTCTGTCCATGGCTGGTGGCAAAACTGTTTGTAAGTCATCTGGTATGTCCCACTCAGAGGATGTGGAATAGGGTAGACAATCTCGGCATAAGTCTGTCGATAAACTTCGTAGTGTAGCAATCCATAGCGTATGCGCTTGAATCATCTTGGTTTAAATGAAGAGCAACTTTTATAACATGGCCACACGGATAACCAGATGTTTGCCATTTCATACAACTACACGTCTTTGCATTTAGATCGACTAGCCCATTTAAGTTATTATCCAGTACTTGAAACAAAGTGTTTGAACATGGTTCAACTCTCCATGACGTTGACTTCACACACGTTTCGTTATCTTTTTTCAGTCCATGGTGTAACACGATGTTCCAATGTTCCTGTAAATTTAAAAACAATACTTAGTAAAATATATAAATATAAGTTACGAATTCAAAGAAATAATACCTGCATGGTTTCTTTTCTTGTAGTACCACTGTTGAATAGAGGCTCGAAAAAACTCCATTAACATAGTAATGGGTAATTTCCGGGAATGACGACTTAGAGCGTTGATTGATTCTGCACTATTAGACGTCATGAAACCATATCTTGCTCCAAGTTGATGTACTCTTGACCATCTTCCAAACCCGACATCTTCTAGTGTTTGAGCACACTGAGGCAAAACACGTCTTAAACATTTATATGCTTATTGAAATCCACTTCCCGATAAGCTTTTACAGCCTTCCAGTATGTCCATTTGTGCTTTTTTATACCAGCAGACCTTGATTTTAGATTCTATACAAATGAACACCACAAAGTCCATGAAAAGCATCTGGGAAACACCTTCTAACAGCGTTGTCAATTGAGTTTGCCCTATCGGATATGATTGTCAGATTGCTAATAGGACCTATGCAATCCCTAAGATGCCCCATAAACCATGTCCATGAATAAGAGGTTTCAGATTTGCCAACCCCGTAAGCTATGGCAATATCCCATTGTTAGCATCCATGGCTACTGCTAATAAGTTTACTCCAAGGTATCGACCTTTCAATGTGCTCCGTCAACTATAATAACTGGGCGCATGCAAGTAATAAACGAACGAATCTACAAAATAATATACACAAGAAATATAATCATTTAAATGTGAAATGCATGTAACTAACAAAAATGAGTCAACAAATTATATGATTTACTAACCGTAGCACCAATGGCGATAAACAGCAACTCAAAGCGTCCATCTCTATCTGTTTTGATATGAGTTACCGACCCAGGATTTTTCAGCTTTAAATTGTGACAAAAGCCGGCAGTTGGGCAAACGATGCTTCTGGCGACCCCCTCAACAATTCCAAGGCATAACATTTGGCTCTCCAAGCTTGAGAATATGATATACTAATCTTGAACCGAGCATTCATGTCAGTCATAATTTCATGTCCCCGATATACCCTGCCATTCAAAAACATTAACTCAGCCAGAAAACCACCCAACACCTTTTTGTTTGCCTGTCTATGGTGAGGAAAAACTTGGGTTCTTGAACATGTATGTTTATCAATAAAAGTCCTAACTTGAAACATTTCGCAATCTTTTATTCTCTTTGCAATCATATGCCACGTACAGTTTTTGTCAATCATACACCTTGTTTCGAAACGATCTTTGCTTGATTTGTTAACTTTTAGTTGATAGCCATCTTCCACACATTTCGTATACAAAGCTATCTTCAAGTCTTCCTTTGTATCAAAACAATCATCTTTCTTGATACGAATAACTTTTGTGTAACAATCAACTGCTTTCTTTACCAACTCTTCTTCCGGTATCTGAAGTAATTCTGGCATATTCCAGTTATACGCCCGTGGCATTTTCTTTTCTTCGGGGACTTTTTCTTCTTCTTTTTCTTCTCAGGATTATATGAATTACAGAATGGATGTTCAACATGTTCATTCACAGTCGTAACTTCCTCCTCATTATCATCAACAATACATTCTTCGACAACGGCTGTTTCATCATCAAAATTCGGGTATTGACCAATATCAAAATCATTACACGCAGGGTCTGTTTTCTTCTTCTGAAACATCATCAAAATCCGTGTATTGACCAATATCAAAGTCCGGATATTGACCAAGACCAAATTTCGAATACTGACTAGTACTCACAATTTTTTCTGTTGGCTCATCATCGTCTAACTGGTCAATACGAAACCGGAATTTGGTGCTGAAAGTTGATTGGGATTTGGATTAGAGAAAGGTTGTGGGTTTTGAGAAAAACTTAGTTGATTACTACCCGCTACTGACCCAACAATACTTCTAGGTTCAACAACATACAATGTAACATCATCTTGTGAAACACTAATGTAAGCAATGAATCGTTCAACATCTTCATTGTCGGTTAACAATAAACTTTACCATTTCTCTGATAAGATAGCCTAAATCCACTTAGGGGCTCTAAATTCAATTTATTTGAAACACGTAGCATTAGAGTTTCATAAGTTAACTTTTGTAAAGACAATTTTAGTTGAAGATTCATGGGTAAAGGCATATATTGTAAAACACCATGAACATTATCCCATGACCCTCCAAAATACAAATCTATCCAAACATGATCAACATTAGATGATTTCATGGTTGTAAATTAATTTACTAAACAGACGAGCTGCGAAACTAAAACCTGTTGCCGGATTGGGAAGGATGTCGTTGGATATAGGAACGGATGTCGCCGGAGAGAGTGATAGATGGAGATGGAATGAGTTGCGATTTAGGGATTTAGTTTATGATTTCAGTGTTATATACCCAAATTTCAGTTGTGATTTACAGATTCTCGTTGCGATTTACGGATTATCGTTGCGATTTACAGATTCTGTTGCGATTTACGGATTATCGTTGCGATTTACGGATACGCGTTGCGATATACGGATACGCATTGCGATTTACCCATACGCGTTGCGATTTACGGATACACGTTGCGATTTACGGATACGCGTTGCGATTTATGTGTTCGCGTTGCGATTTTCATATTCGCGTTGCGATTTTGGAAAATCGCAATGCGAATTTGTACTATCGCATTGCGATTTTAAAGAATCGCGTTGCGATTTTGGAAACTGATTTGCGATTCTGGGGATCGCGTTGCGATTTTTATTTCGCGTTGCGATTTTGTTGGTCATTTTGGCAAATCCAAAAAAAGTTGGTTAAAATCGTATATTATAACTTTTTTTTGGTCACTGAGGCGATTTTCTCTAATAATAATAATGATGAGATAATAATAATAATAATAATAATAATAATAATAATAATAGTAATAATAATAATAATAATAATAATATTAATAATAATATGGATAAAAAATTAATATCTTCACTACCTATTACATTATATAAGCGCTACATAATATGTTATTGTACTTGATAATATTTCCGGTTAAATGCCTATTTTATTATATAAGCTCTACCTATTACATTATATAAGTGCTACCTAATATGTTATTGTGCTTGATAATATTTTCGGTTAAATGATATAGCATAACCGGTCTAAATTTTAACCGGTCACGTCGTTTTTTAACTGTTTTTTAGGCGCCGCACAGCAGAAGTACCACTTATAATTGGTTTCGGACATAATAAAAGTTAGGGTAAACTACTCAAAAGTTAGGGTAAACTACTTCAATGGTCACTAATGTTCGGATAAGTTTTTGTTTTCACCACTAATGTTTTAAAAGCCATAAATCAGTCACTACCGTTATCGTTTGTTACAAATTGGTCACTCGCCGTTAACAGGGGTGACGGAAAACACACGTGGCCTGTTAACAGCAGTTAACATGCTTACATGGATGGTATAATTACATAAATAGTCCATTTTATTTATATATTCTTTCAATTTGATCCTAGTTTTAATAAATTAAAATATATTTAATTAAATCTTACATGGATGGTATAATTACACAGATAGTCCATGTTATTTATATATTCTTTCAATTTGATCCTAGTTTTAATAAATTAAAATATATTTAATTAAATCTTACATGGATGGTATAATTACACATATAGTCCATGTTATTTATATATTCTTTCAAATTGATCCTAGTTTTAATAAATTAAAATATATTTATTTTTAATTCTTATAAATACTTATATGTTTTTATACAAAATAATTAAATGTTTTTTTAGTTATAAAAACAAAAAAAAATCAACGTGATGAAATTATTATTATTAAATGTTTTTTTAAGAAAATGAATCGTTAATTTTCATCCTATCAATAATAATATCATCACAATTCATTTTTCCAAGAATTTAGGTTTGAAACCGGGTAAACATTTCCATGGCAACCAACTTTTGACATTGCAGGTGCCAAAGTTGCCACAAAAATTGAACATACTACAGTTGTTGTTTGGCTCCCACCATATCAAGTTCCAACTTTTCATGTCTGTATCCAACTCCCAATACTGTAAATGTCCAGTAGAACTCAACACCGTTCTTTTATCTTGGTAAACTTGTGTTTTACTCATGCTGAAATTCCAGAAGTTGAATAATGTAGAATGCAGTTCATCTGCTCTACTTGATCTCTAGTAAATGGTGCTCTTTTCCATGATTCAGGCCGCGATTGAGAATCTAGTCCGAACGTGAAGTTTCCCGGTGATGGATCATCTTCACTGCGCCATGAAGTTAATAAGATATCGGCATTCATCTTCATACCATAAAGAAATGTATCCGTCGGATGCTCAAAGCTTTACCAAAGATATAGTTTCGACCGATCGAGTAGAATCAAGTTACCGTTATCGCTAAGCTTCACCATTGGAGTTGAACGCTTAACCCCAGGCTGTGCAGACCAGTAAAGTTTCCCTTTGTCATCGGATAACTTCAGTGTGCCATCTGCAACAGATAGAACCCCAGTCCTATCTGGAACTGGATTTTTTCCATTGGCAACCCAAACAAGTATTTTTGGATTAGAGATATACCATATCCCCACATATCTCTTCACGTTGGAGATGCTTGATGGGATAAAGAACCCCAGTTCAAATCTATTTCCAGCTGAAACAAGAGTTTCCCCATCTGCGAGTCTACTTTTTACTGTTATATTATCTATAGCGAAACAGAACTGAAGGGAAGAAAACAGAATCAAAATTGTGTATAAATAAGATGGAAGAAACGATGTTAGGTACTGACCAACTTGAAGCTGCTTTCATCTTCTGTGGAACAAAATTTTTCTGCAAAAATCGATAACTTTCTTCTTCAGGGATGACTAATTATGCGTGGACTAATACGAGTCAGTAACTAAAATTGCTTTCCTATATAGAGCATGATTTAGTACTAATTTTTCATCATATCAATAATAATAATATCATCACGTTAATTTTTTGTGCGACTTTCAAGATTTAATCGACTAACTTTAACATTATATATAGATTCAAATTGGTGTCCCCTTCATCGTGGATGGTGCTTATTGTCAAGGGGTAGTAGGTTATGGTGCGGTGTTGTGAATACCCTTTGGAAAGAGCTGTGTTCCCCGGTCCAGCTTTAGTTCTCGGCTCCGTGCCTGCTTTGATTTAATTGCTAAAGCGTTTCTGCTAGTAAAACGTAGTATGTTTAGTGAAATATTATTGGTGTTTTAGATGAGTGTCTGGTGAGTTCTCAATGATGCATCTGATTTTCGTGTCAAGAATCCTATCAAAGGTGTGATTGCTGGTATAGAAGTGTTTCCATGTTTTTTGGTCTGTGGGATTTGAAGTAGTAGCAGCTGCAAGTGTTAAAGCTTGGTTCTGGTTTAATTTGATTTGGATCATTGGGTGGTAGGTTTGTTCCTTGTTGTAAGTTTTGGTTTGTCCGAATTATATGTACTATTTTCCTTCGTTTAAGATTAGAGAAGTTTCTAATAAAGTATAAGATTTGGATTGTTCTTGTTCGATATTAATAAAATTCTTTTAGCGAGGAAAAAATTAATATTTATACAAAAGTGGAGTTTGTAATTTTAAAAGCGGATTAGGAAACGAGTATGTATCTTTTATCCTTATTTCTGAATAATAAAACTGAATAAAAAGCACATGATTTCTATTTCGACTTGTAGAGCTAAAACCTTGTAACATATTAGAGTAATTAGAGAATTAACCCTAAAACAAGTTCAGAAAATGGAGATTCTTTGGCAAAACACAGTTACCTCAAAGGCCTATCAAAAGAGTATAGTCGTGTTTGCGGGGTTGATAGAAGAAGTGTCACAAGTGCGGATCTAGAAATTAAAAAATACAATTCAAAATTTTTATATTTTTTTTGTAAAAGAAATGGGTATGCAATTTTTTTTCTTTTTTTAATTCTCCTCAATGAATTAAACTAAATTAAATAGTTTTCCTAAAATAATAGGTATGCAGATGCTCCCCTTAAAAGATGCATACATCCGCTGCTAAGTGTCACTAGTGGAGGATTCATATTGCATGTGTTCATCTTGAAATTCAAATTTTCTTCAGTTATATATTTATTTGATTGATGAAGTATACTCTAAAATTTTATTTGTATTCACCTCATATGAAAATTTTATGTTATTAACGTATTAACTTTTAAAAATATTTTTAAATATCCAACTAAATGTCACTACGTAGAGGGAGAAAGAGAGAAAAAACAGTGGGTTCCATCCCATGCATGCAGCTGAAGATAAGAGTTGTTGGAGTGTTGTCTTGGGAATATGAGCCCCATGCACACTCACCACTATTCCTTATCACTTTTCTTCTTCCTTTTTTTACTCAACGAAACTACCCCACCATTCATGCATGCATATGTTAACTTTTTAAATTTTGGCTTAAAGTACAAATAACCCCTAAACTTTTCCCATCAAATTGGTCTATAAAATTGATAAGTTTGTACAAATTAACCCCTAATATTTTCTTCAAGTTAAATTACCTTCTCGTCCTATGGCAATAATCTCACCATCATAGTGGACAAGTAGTCCTTGTTGTTAGAATATTAAAAAAAATAACTTTATTAATCTTAGAGACCATTTTGAATCATATTTTCAAAGTTTAGGAAACAATTTGACTAGACTAGCCAAGTTCATGAGATGGGATGATTTGTGTTCTAAGTCCAAAATGTTTGTAAAGAGACTCATGATATCTAATAATCATATGAATCATGTGAAACTTAAGTAAAATATTTGATAAATAAAAACAAGGGTAAACTACATATTTAGTACCTAACACTACAAGAAAATATACCTTTAATGACACACGAACGATGACACACGTTAATTTATGACTTGCAAAAAATGTCATGTTTCTTAAAATCTGAATAATTTATGACTTACAATAATGTGTGTCATATTTAATAGTCATAATCCAAAAAATTTAGCAAACACACAAGTACACTTTTCATTGTGTGTCATCTCTAAAAGTCGTCTTTTAATTTCCCCCCATTATTATCATACTTTCCCGCTTCTAGTCCTCCTCGATAATCAGTTCACACTAAACCTATGTTTCCCTTTTTCTCTTTGCATCAGTTCACGCACGCATGCTTCCCCTTGTTTCTTTGCATTCCAATTAGCACAATCGAATCTACACTCTTACAAGGCCTCTCGGTTGATCCAATGGTTTCGCCATTCACCACAACGCAGAGGAAATATAGTAACAATTCAAATATTCAAGTCAAAGAATCTGCACTCTCACAAGGCCTCTCGGTCCACTGGTTTCGCCATTCACCACAACGCAGACGAAGGAAGTCAAAATTCAAGGGTTTTCACAGGTATTCCTCGTTCTCTATTCCGCCAATCAATTTGGGTTTTTGGTGTTACGAATTACTTATGTCATATTCCTGTGAATTTGTATGTAAAACTCTTTCTCTGTTGCAACGAGAGAAACAATGTGTGTTTGTTAATGTTCATTTTAACTGAAACTCAAAGTGGTGTGTTATCTTCGATTGTTGACATGATTTTCCGTAATATGAGCAGCAAACCAAACAACTCTTACTTTCTTTTCCACTGGTGCCATAGTGTTAGGCATATGTGAAGACATAGAGTTTGTTTTTCCAGTTATCTGTTCTTCTTTCTTGTCTACCAAAAAATCATGAAACTTAAACTTCTACGGAATTCCAACTTTTGGGTATGGTTAATTTACTAGTGAATTAGGGTTTATAAAGAATCATTGAGTGAATTAGAGAAGGTGAAAGTGGAGATAGGCTAGAACATGATTTGATTTACAACTATTTATTTATTTATTTATGATTTTCCATATCACATAATCACTAAAACCAAACACCCCCTTAAATAGACAGTTTACGACATTTTAAGAAGTATAAATACCCATTTATTTGGATCCACTTGGATGTAAACTACAAGAGAGCTGATTGACCTCTAGAAAGTTGATTAATCTTTCTTTTTGATTTTTTTTTCAGGGTCTTATAAACAACCATTTAAATTTGGATCTTTTATCATCATGTAGTTTGAGCTTCGGTTCTATTTGAAGAAATTTAATGAATATACTTGCATTTATTTACGTAGAAAATTCTAACTACCAATTTGCAATAAGTGGGTGGAGTTTAATATTTGTAAAGTTAATGTTTTTAGTGTTGATACTAAAAGAGAGAGATTTCTTGTCAATATAACAAGATTGGTAGGAAAATGGACTTTTGGTAAATCATATAAACAATGATCTATTTAGGCAGGGAAGGTCATAAATTTTGAATTTTGTTTATAATTGGAACAGTTCTTGACTCGGTATTAGCTCTTGATTGCTACTAAGCACCTCAATTAAGGAAAAGAAGATACGGTTGAGAGAAGTAAAGTAATATATCATTGTGATTGTTGGTCAACTATATTGATCAAATCATATAGAATACGCTAAGTTAAAAATGAATAATTTATATTATTTGCGCAGTTCATGAACCTTGGCTTGTGGTTATCTAATTTCTCTCTAAAAAGTTGTTTATCATTGCATAAAGGTTTATGTGGAAAGGTAATCTTTGATAACTCAACATAAGAGGTGGATTTTGCATATCATACATGAAAACCAATCATGTAGTTGGCATGCATTTTCATTCTTTTTCGAAGCATACAAAAGAGCAATACCTGTTTATCTTCCAGTTTATTTGATTCCTGCGCTTATAGTACATCGCCAAGGACTTGGAAAACAGTATGAATTTGTTTGTCCCCTTGTTATCAAAATAGTATTTCTTACTCCTCTTCTCTAGATATGGTTTGTAGTTATGTGTTTTACTTTTATTTAACTAACCAGCTTTCTAATTCGTCAATTGTCAATAAATTTTTCTTAGCTTTCAGCAAATTTGCATTGTAATCCTCCAATTTCTAGCATTATTCTGTGTCAAACTAGTCAATTTGTGAACCCATCTACCAAATTTCCGTCTTGATCACCACCTGACCACATACGAACTGACTCCAACTAACTACTGCCAGTGAAGATGAAAGTATGAAATTTAGGATCTTTCTGAATTTCGATGATCATCTATCCACACCTTTATTCTTCGTTCTTCTAAAGTCATTATAAGCAATTACCGTAACTATACGTGCAAAAAGAACACGATTATTAGGCCTTTTGTTTTATATTCTTTTGATTGTCCTGTAATTGTCTTTATAAGACATACAAATTATTTATATTACAAAGCGTTTTTATTTAGACTTAATATTCTTTACTTGATGTAGGCCTTTCACAATATTGGCTAAAGGTCTTTTTGGTACTGCAAGGTCAAGCCTGTTTCTCTCCACATACTGTACTTCTGCCTGGTGAGCTTCAGTGAACACATACACTTCATTTCTCTAGCTTAAAGAAATTTCCAGTTTTGATATGTAAGAGATGTTCATTTGGTACTTTGGCATCTATGCAAATGCTTATTAATTGCAATTGAAATAGGATTCAAGTGCACACCGTCTTGGTCTTAAAAATCTTGGCCAAACCACTAACCTCGGTTTGACATTCCTCCAAATATAACCAGCCAAATAGTGTCCCAGTGCGATATGATTAACCCGATCAAAACTGGTTTGGTTTGACCAATTTTGACCTTTTGACCCGAATATTTCTTTATTATGAAAAAAACATGTAAGTATAACTATGTTTAAAATAAACTTTAATTATGGATGTTAAAAATATTACAAACACACTTCAAAAGAAATATATTCATAAAGATTATGATTTCATCGATCTGAGTCTTCATGGGTTACGAATCATGAGTTAGGCTAGGAAAGTGAAAACTTCATTTTTAAGTTTAAGATATATAAACTAAAGTTAAAACATATTTGTGTATATATGTTGATAAAAATAATGTAGATATAAAGGTTTTTTTATTATGCAGTAACTGTGTGTGCATTTTTTTATTATGCAGTAAGTGTGTGTGTATTTAATATATATTCATTTGTGTGCTTTTTTATTATGCAATAAGTGTGTGTGTATTTAATATTTATTTATGTGTGTATGCTTTTTTTATTATGCAATATGTTTGTGTGTTTAATATATATGTATGTGTGTGTGTTTTTTATTATGCAATATGTGTGTCTGTGTTTAATGTATATATGAAATGTGTGTATGACTTATTATAATATAAAGGGTGTGTGCTCTTTTAATATGAAATGTGTGTGAGTGAGTTTTTATAATATAAAGGGTGTGTGTGTTGTTAATATGAAATGTGTGAGTTTTTATAATATGAGGTGTGTGTTTTCGAAAGGCAAACCACCGGAAGTAACTAACAACCATCGGAAGTAATTAACTTATTCCAAGTATTTTAGTCAACTTAGTGAGCAGTCGAAATAGGCCTTAAAAATACACCAGCATAAAGAAAGCCAAGATTATACCATATATGAAAAAGTCAGCTCTTTTGACCAATTGCTCTATTCATATACCGAAAACAGATCAAGTCACATGCAACTCACATGCGTTGTATTGGGATTCATGGTAAAGATAGCTTCTTGAAAATTCCCAAGGAATAAATCCATGATTAAATTACCAGAAACCATCACAACACCAAGAATGCTAAAATTTGGTGAAATATTTGCATACGCAAGAGTGAATAATATAATTATTTAGTTGTTTTAATCATTTTTTTTTGCAGAAAACAAGTATTTGACAGTCGACAGAAGATCTTTGCCTTCTTCCCAAGTATCATAAGGCTAAAGAAGATAAATTTGGGGTAAACATTTTGTTCTTCATATCTTACATAAATATTTCATCAATCATCAGTTATAAAGTTGTTGTTTTGTTAATACTTTATAATTATTTAGGTTGGTAAATATTGGTCGATGGATAAATCATGGATTTCGTTTGATAGGTTATCTGATGCATATGATGTGGGTGTAAACACCTTTATAAAGTTTTCACAAAGTAATGATCCAAATTCAGATCTTATTCGATGTCCTTGTATACATTGTATCAATTTGTGGCACCACTCAATTCAGACTGTGCGCTATCATCTGTTTGCCTCTGGCTTTGATGAAAGTTATAAGGTTTGTTCTTTCCATGGAGAAAGATAGCCCGAGCTTGATTCTAGATGCCCTAACAAATCTATTCCTCTCAACTTTGATTATACAAGAGATATGGTACATGATGCCTTCAGAGATGCAGAAAAAGAACCCGATTCATTGAAGTCACTTCTTGAAGAATGTGAGAAGCCACTTTACGTAGGATCAAAGTATAATGCACTTAGTGGATTATTGAAATTCCAACATATTAAGGGTCAATTTGGGTGGTCTGAGGATAGTTTTGAAGTATTGTTAGGTGCCCTAAAAGATGTCTTACCATTACATAATACAATACCTAACTCCCTATATGATGCCAAGAAATTTCTAAAAGGAGTAGGTCTACAATATGAAAAAATTCATGCATGTGAAAACAATTGTGTTCTATTATGGAAAGAACATAAGGATGCTTCTCAATGTCCAACATGTAGCACATCTCGTTAGAAGGAGAATACCAAAAACGTACCTTCAAAAGTTTAGTGGTATTTTTCTCCTATCCCCAGATTTAGGAGAATGTTTTCGTCACCAGAAATGGCACATGACTTAACTTGGCATGCACAAGGTCGGGCTAATAATGGTATGCTAAGTCATCCTTGCGATTCCCCCTCTTGGAAGCTTGTTGATAGAACGTGGAAAGAATTCAGAGAAGAAAAACAGAATCTTAGATTAGCATTATCCGCTGATGGTATCAATCCTCACAAGTCATTAAGTTCCAAGCATAGCTGTTGGCTGATTATCTTAATAACTTAAAATAGACCCTCTTATTTGTGCATGACAAGAAAATTCATGATGTTGACTCTATTGATATCAGGTCTAAAACAACCTGGTAATAATATTTATGTCTACTTGGCACCATTGATAGCATATCTAAAACTCTTATGGGAAACTGGCATGAAGACATATGATGCTTATAAGAAAGAATACTTCAATCTAAGAGCAATAATATTACTTTGGATTATAAATAAATTTCCCGCATATGGTAATCTTTCGGGGTGTGTTACCAAAGGTTATTATGCGTGTCTAATATGTTCAGAGAATACTTGTTCACAGTGGTTGCCAAATTAAAAAAAAAAGTATGCTTTCTTGGTCATAGAAGATTCATGCCACTTCAACATCCTCTTCATAAAAGAAAAAAAGATTTCAACAATCAACAAGAGGATGATGTTATAAAACAACCATTATTAGGTGAAGAGATTTACGACTATCTGATGGGGTTTGAGACTTCATGGGGTAAGAAGATAATATCTAAGAAGAAGACGTCAAAGAAGGAAAAAGAAAGCATCGATGATAGAACTAAATTTTGGCACAATAATTCAATTTTTTTTGAACTTGAATATTGGAAGAAGTTGCTCGTTCGTCATCAGTTAGATGTTATGCACATAGAGAAAAATGTGTGAGAGTGTTTATGGGACATTGTTGAATTTGCCTGGTAAGACGAATGATGGGTTAAGAGCACGACAAGATCTTGAGGCAATGGACATTAAGCTTGAATTACAAACTCAACCAAGAGGGAATCATACTTGGCTTCCGCCTGCGTGCTACACATTGAATACCAAGGAGAAACACTGGTTTTACGAGACTCTGTCTACCATAAAAGTGCTTAATGGGTATTGTTCAAATTTCAAGAATCTCGTGTCTTATGATGTATCAAAGATGAATGGTTTGAAGTCTAATGATTGTCATGTACTGATGCAACAACTTCTCCCTTTTGCAATAAAAGGGGTATTACAGGTGAAAGTGAGGAAAAAATTAATAGGTTTGTGTCATTTTTTCAATGTGTTGTGTAGTAAAGTCGTTAACATTAATAAGCTAGGCAAGTTGCAAAGTGACATCATATTAACTTTGTGTGTGTTAGAGAAATATTTTCCTCCTTTTTTTTCGATGTCGTGATTCACTTGATGGTGCATTTAGTTAGAGATGTGAGGTTATGTGGCCCGGTTCATTTTAGGTGGATGTATCCATTTGAGAGATACATGAAAACACTCAAAGGCTATGTACGGAATCATCATCGACCCGAAGGTTGCATTGCAGAATGTTATGTGGCAGAGGAAGCCTTGGAATTTTGCTCAGACTACTTAAAAAAACATGAAATCAATTAGTAATCCTCATGAATGTGCTGATGAAAAAATTCGCACCGGCAAACCTTTATCACGGGCTACAGTCGAGGTTGTAGATGCTAAGCTACTTGATGAAGCTCATCTTTACATATTACGAAACAATGCTGATGTAGAGAGTCATATATAGAGTAAGAACCACTGTGTCTTCTTTGTACTATATGTAATGCATTAAAAAAATTCTAACTTCTAATATGATTCTAACTTCTAATATGATTTAGGCAACATATGTTGGAATTGAAGGATCATAACCCCCGTGCCTCTCGAAATAGTAAATGGTTGCAGACTCAGCACAGTCGGACATTTATTAGTTGGCTTAAGACCAAGGTTGAAACACATTTGGCTAACGGGGAAGATATTTGTAAGAGTGTTCGCTGGTTGGCCAAAGGGCCAAGTTTTGCTGTGAAGAAATATAGCGGTTTTGCCATAAATGAGTATCGGTTTCATACAACATCTCGAGATGAATCAAGAACAACTCAATGTAGTAGAGTATCTCTAGTTGCACATGTTATGCAGATTGCTAGTGCAAAAGACTCCAATCCCGTGTATGGCGATGTTACTTACTATGGTCGTATACAGGAGATATGGGATCTTGATTATCGCATATTCACTGTTCCTGTTTTCATGTGTGATTGGGTTGATAGTCGTGGAATTAAAAAAGATGATTTTGGATTCACAGTAGTTAACTTTGCTAGGCTTGATCACCAATCTAAGCGCTTCATATTAGCTAGTCAAGACAAACAAGTTTTTTATGTTCAAGATCAACAAGATGTAAATTTGTATGTTGTCGGCTTCACACTATAAGATGTACAAGTATAGAGCAAATGGTGAAACTGATTATATGTTGGAATACCATGCTACTTTTGATTTTTCACAAGACTCTCCTTTAGTAGAACTTGATGATGATTTCTTGTATACACGCCCGGATTACGAGGCATATTAGTTTAAAATATTGTGTGCAAAATAAAATCTTTAATTTTTTATATGTTTTTATTTCAACATCTGTATGTTATTAATTATGTCCCAACTGCAAGAAATAGCAATATACTAACTTTTTTTATTTGAATCATGTTGAAACAGGTTCTACTTGGTACCATGGAATCGAATCAGTCTTCGAGTCATGATGAAGACTCTAAACAAAGAGGTCCGATAATAAAGAGAAAAACTACTAAAGGAAAAATTATCGTTACTTACAATAAAAAAGGTGTTCTGATTGGCGTTGAAGCAAAAAAACTTGCTTTCTTTGAGGGCATGGTAGCAAGATCAATGGTGTCTATCACTTATGCCACTTGGCGAGATGTTGAACAGGAAAAAAAGACTTATGGCAATATATTTTGGTAAAAGTCCAGCATCTGATCTTAACTTCCAATTATCTTTTTTTTTTTGTTAAAAATAATATTTCTAATTAATGTTTTATGTTTCAGATGAATTTTGAACTTGATCCAAAGAGTCGGAAGAACACCCTTCAATCCATTAGGATAAAGTGGAAGAACTTTAAGCATCATCTATGTAACATCCTCGATACCGGGTTAGTGACCAAATTTGTAAAATTTTAGAATTTGGTGATTAAAGTAGAATAGTTGAATAGTTCAATGATTTATGTGAAGATATTTTCTGAAAGTTATTAGTAATTATTAAATGAAGTGAAGGGCAAAATGGTCATTTGACTTAGAAATTAATTAAAAATGTGATTGATAAGGATATAAGGATAAGATGATGAAGATATTTTCTCCAAAAACTTCTCTTCATCTTCTTTCTTTCTTCTTCACGTGAAACCCAAAGGCAAAGGTGAGTTTCTTTGTTAGTTAATTATTTGTTGATTTTATGGTTGGGTTTTGATCATTAGATAATAACTAAGCTTAAGGAAAACTTAAGTTGTCTTAAAATCAAAAGATAAAGAAGTTATGAAAGATTAAAGAAAATGAGTTTTAAGTGAAATTTTGAATAAGACGGTTTAAATGAATTTGGAAGTTGAATTTGACTTGTCATCTATGAGAATAAGAAGTTAGAAGTGTTAGAATTAAGTTTGGATAACATGAAAAATTTGGTATGATTCTTAACTTTAAGAATTTGGATGAAATATGGAAGATTATAGGGTGTTGGAATGATAGGAATTGGTTAAAGTTGTTATAGATAAATTTAGTAGCATGATAAGGATTTTATACATGAAAATTTGGGTGAAGTATTGATGAATTTCGGGCTATTTTGGAAAGGTGCATCGATACACTATGAGTATGTACCGATGCACTAGGACAATTTTGAAGGTGCATCGATGCATAGATATTTCGAAGTTATTTTGGGTACCGATGCACCCATAGTGCATCGGTGCACTCCTAAAGGAAAAGCTGAAATTTGGTTCATTAAATTATCCCAAGTTATTAATACCAAGTTATAAGGTTTAGGCTTCTGAAAATCGTCTCAAAATTTATGTTATGTAGATATCGAGCCTAAACGAGTTACGGAATAATCGAGGAGTTAGGATTGAATCAAAGCAAGGCTAAGGTGAGGGCAATTTAATTGTACTAATGCTATCGATCAAACATTGGCTTGCGATGAGCCAGTGACAGAGTTATTATGGTAAGAAGTAATTTCTAAAATGTTATGTGATCTTTATGTGTGCATGAGTACATGAAAATGTGTATAGGTGTCATATGTTATTATATATAATATGTGATATTGAACTACATGAATATATATGAAAATATGATAGCAACTATGTGATATGCATGATATGTTATCTTATGTGCTATGTGATGTTTATATGACAAATGTATATGAACAATGGAGAAATGATATAAGCCATATGAAACAACCTACATGATTCCATGTAAAGTGACATGAATATGCAGGAAAAATTATATGAGCTACGTGATAAAGGTATGAAATGATATGTCTATGAGAAGACATAAGAACAAGATATAAGCTATGTGACATGTGAAAGTGAATCATATGAAAATGTTCTACGTGTAGGTAAATTGTGTGCATATATAATTATGTGAAATAACATAAATGATAATGCCCATGTTATGTGATATGAGAGCTAGGGGTATAGTTGGCATGCCAAAAGTCGAGGGTCTACGCGATCCTTCGGGACAATTCTACGTGGTCCTTCGTGACATATATGTAATTCTGTGGAACATGTATGTGATACTTTGATACACTTATTTGGTCCATTGTATTATGTGTATGGTTCTTAAGGAGTGGTCCTTCGGGACATATGTGATATGTGGTTCTTCGGGACATAGTGGTCCTTCGGGATATTTCTACGTGGTCCTCAGAGACAAATATTCAGTTCCCCTAGTGGGAATTTATACGAGCTGTGGTGACAGCATTTGTGCACAACCTAAATGTACTCACATACCTTCAGTTCTCACCAGTGTACCATTGGCTAATAAAAAGACAATAACAAATACAATACATATGATGTATATGTTTTAGTGATATGAAATATGTTACATGAATTATATGGTGTTATGTGTGTTATATGATATACAGAAATGATAAGTACAAAATCATATGATGAATAGAAATTATGATGATGATGGTATATGTATATGTATGCATTTTATTATATGAAATGTTCTATAGTTTTATTATATGTTTTATATGCCTCACTAAGTCAACGACTTAGCGTGTGATTGTTTCATGCGTAGGTTCTAGGAAGAGGAATATTGGTAAAAGTTATACAAGACATGTCAGTTTCTCCTTTCCAAAAATCAGATCAAAAAGGAAATGAATAGTATGTATTTTGTAATAAGGAAAGTGGTTGGCATGTAAATAAAGGATTAAATTCAATATGTTCTAATCGATTTTGAAAAATCATACGATTAAGTTTTGTAATGTTTTAAATGTGTATATGTAATTGATAAATTTTATACGGATGAAAGCTTAGATTTTTACGAGTTTATACGTATTTTTACGAAAGTTACTGTAGCAGTGCATCGATGCATTGTAGCAGTGCATCCATACACAATTTATATTCGAAAATTTCTACTGTTCACGGTAGTGTTCATTACTGTTCATATGGTACTGTTTATACCGTATTTTACTGTTCATAAATATGTTTTTACTCAAATTTTTATAACAAACACAATTCAACAATATATAATCGTATTTTCTTAAAAAGAATTCAAATGATTTGATATTTTGTAAGAATATCGTTTTTAAAAGTCAATGCGACATCTCGAACTCGTATTCGAGTTGGATACGGGTTGGGGTATTACAATCTGTATAAGAAATTCATTGAGAAGTTTAAAAATGACCCTAATGCAAATCTGCTCAACCCTCCAGATATGTATCCTTATTTGAAGATAGATGACTAGAAGGTTTTTGTATCGCAAAGACTTTCAAAGAAGTGGGAGTTTAGTTAAACTTTATGTGTCTGTATTTGTTATATATATTAGTTTTAGAAACCAGACTTGACTGTTTTAATGTTTCTAATGCAGGAAACAAGTAAGAAAGCTAAACAAATGTGTGGACATCATAGATACAATCATCGGTTGAGTAGAAAAGGATATGATGGACTAACTCTTGAGATTGTATGTAGTAAATTAATTGAATAGTTTAGATATGCATCTGTTTATGTTAATTCATTGTTGTTATTCTTTTTAATTTAGATGCAAGAAATAGGAAAGGAGGAAGACGAGATTGATAGAGCATTGTTGTGGAAAAAAGCAAGACAAATGAAAAAAGAGGTTATGACCCGATTGTTGTTGATAAAATGGTAAGTTCCTGTGAACATTCCTACTTTTTTTATTTTCTACTTATTGTTATAGCACCAAGTTAGTATATATATGTCTGATTATTTCAATCTACTTTATTTATTTCCATACTTGCAATAATCTTATTATTATGATTAAAATAAAACCCCACGAAAAATAAAATCAAGTAAATATTAAGAACCCTTGGGTTCTCCCTTGTTGAATCAATAACAAGAATTAGATTAGTTCTAGCAAACCTGGTCAAATATGAATCTGTTGGATACACGTTTGATGGTGGCAACATCAATTGTATCAATTCTAGAAAATAATTCAATAAATTGGATTCTTCGCCCATAAGTAAGTAGCTGCAACAACAACAAAAAACATTCAACTACAAATAAATCTTCATCATGCCATCAATTACTATAAAGTATTATGAACAATGCAAAAGAGAATATCATAAAACGTCTTCATCATGCCATCAATTACTATAAAATATTATGAAAAATAGCTCCACCTCAATATACACAGAATCTGATGGATCACGTGTGATAAGTAAGAAAAAATAGGTCATGTGATGCAATGGTATGTTGCATTCATTCCATACTTGTATTATTTTCTTTCTTTGCTCCACAAACACCAAAGACCACTCTTTCTCAGAATCAAAACTCTCATTTGCAGCATCTCCTGATTCAATGTCTTTAGTTAAAAAGCAAATAGGTCAAAATCACCCAAAGTATGCCCGTATGGAGTTGTGATTGGTTTATAAAGTAATTTTAAGCAAACAGTGCAGAATAAGTTGAAATACTCACCCAAATCAGCGCATTAGCCTTCAGGATATATGCCATTATAGAATTATTTTTTAAGTTCATAAACTGCTCAGCGTCCTTCAATACAATCTGAATAAACAAACATCAAACTTTCAAAAATGATAGGATCATCTGGTTTGATATTATGAGCTTTAATCCTTTGACTTTTTTGAATATGAATATTTTCTTTCACTACAGGAAGAGATGCAGAACTTAGAAACTTTAGGAGAGGTCACTTGTGGAACAAATGACATGCTTACCCAAGCCCTAGGTAACCAGGAACAACGTGGGCGTGTACGAGGGATGGGCAAATTTGTAAGGCCACACCAATACTTTTACTTACCCAAGACCGTGAATAACTACTTAGATGGTGAGAAGAAAAATAATGAAAAAAGGTTCAACAAAATTGAAGGTACAATAGAGAAACTACAAAAAGAAATGAATCAAGCTTCTGAAGGCACAAGTTGCCAAGGGTGGGACAAAGCAGATTTTGAAGACAACTCACCCGAGGAATTACTTGTAAGTCTTTTTAAATTATAGTATGAATTAAATGTAAGTCTTGACTACAACTAATATTATATATTTGTAGGATACTTCATGTTATCTTGTGATTGATATTGCCTCCAATATAGTTGCCAAAGGAACAATAGTGAAGCACAATCTATCAGGTATTACAAAAAATATCAGTTTTCTTTTTTTATTTTTAGAATATTGGATCTTAGTTTTACCTTTATATAACAGGTGAAAACATTGAAGTAATGATGGAAATGAGTGTGCAAGGAGACGCTTTACTACCGTTCCCATTAAATGAGGAGTTCATTTATAAGGTTAAAGATGCAGTGGGGTACCTAGTGAAGTGGCCTAGACATCTAGTCATTTGATGCTCTGATTTGGTAATATTTTCATTTATTTAAATAAATTATATAGGTCTAATTTAAATGATTTCTTTATATTTTTCTGTAGGAAAAAGTGTAGGCGTTGATAGGAAAAAAACGTGTGAACGGAGATGAAGTAGATAGTAAGAAAGGAAAAAAAGGGCAAAGAGAACTTATTGAAAAGAAAGAGGAGAAAAGAGAAGGGACACCGAAGACGGAAAAAAAGAAAGAAAAGGAAGAGGGGAAAGGAGAAGGGATACCGCAAAGGAAAAAGGAAGAGGAGAAAAGAGAAGGGACACTGAAGAGGGAAAAGAAGAAAGAAAATGAGGAGGGAACACCGCAAAGGAGGAGGAGGACGAGAGCACAAATGAGGACAAGGCTAAGAGTTGAAAGCAATCGTGTTTTGAAAGTGTTTTCACGCATGGTGGATATACAACTTAAAAATGTGGAGTCCGTGAAAGTGCAATGTGAGGACGATATGTTTGGGTACGAGAGTTTCACGTACATAACTTGGGAAGATTTTGAAGTGGTTTTTACTGTGGATGAGATGACCGGTTCTGCGATTACTTGTTATAAGATGTAAGTGCTTAATTTTAATTTTAGTAAAACACAATATATTTAATCATTTTAGTTTTTGTATGTTAATATATAGGTATTTGTTTGAGGAAATAAAAAATGGGTCAAAAAGAGATCATGGAATTTGCTTTGTGAGCCCGTCTACAATCTCGCCATCAGGACGTAAGGCAAAATTCAAAAATAGCGATGAGGCAATTTGAAGCGTTGCAGATCAATTGTCTCTAAGAAAGGACAATGACATCGTCCTAGTGCCATATAATCCCGGATTTGTTTTTTCATTTGATTTTTCATTTGATTATCAATATATTTTAGTAACTTAATTTGTTTTTTTGGTTTTTATAGAAGACATTGGGTGTTGGCAGTGATAGATATGAAAGCAGCAAGTTGTTATTATCTTGATTCCTTGGAGCCCACCAATGTCCATCAGCAGTTGAAGCAGATTATTGATGCGTAAGTAACATAAATTATCGAAACATTATAGTATATTCTTTGATATATTTCATCAATTTTTATAGGGAAATGATATTGTACACTGTTCAAAATGGATCTAACAAAAGGGTTAGCCTCAATTGGATCAATGTTTTGGTGAGGACTTCGATCAATCATTCCTTGTTTAAATTGCAGCTTTCATTTTGAGTAATCATTTATTGTAAACTTTTTGTAGTGTCCCGATCAGTCGGGAGGTACCGAGTGTGGATATTATGTTTGTAAGTTCATGAAAGAGATAGTCGAGAACGGGCTTGAAGTGTTGGTCAATAAGAATGTAAGCAAACTTTTCTGATACATATCTGTCATATCATGCATACACATTAGTCATACAACTATCATATGGACTTCAAGTAGGATGATATTCTAAACAAATTAATGTAAGTACTTATTAGCAAGACTGAAAACTTTGAATTCGTGTCGTGATAATGTATATAATTTATATGAGAATTTTTACTAATTAAATGTGTAAAATTTATTTTTACATATGCTTCAAAGAATGCATATGTAAAATTGGTCATTTTAGTACTCTTTGATAGTTATATACTTCACTTTAAATAAGTATAAATTATATATTTATTTCATATTTTTTACTTAGGTTGGCGATGGGAAGGAAGAATACACGGATGATGACATTGATGATATTTTTTATAATAATGTGTTTTAACTTAACTATTACAATAATAGGTGTAAATGAAATTGTAGATATATTAAGTAGTTAATTAAACAACTTGTAATTAGTTAGAGCGGTTTTGTAATTGGTTAGTTGAGTTTGTTAGACAGTTAAGGGTTGATGGTTTGTATATAAACTACAGATTCATTGAATGAATATATGATGAAATATATTGAATATATGACTCTTAACATGGTATCAGATGGGTTCGATCCTAGAGTTTCTTTCATGCATTTTTCATCTTCTCCTTCGATTTTTTCGTCATGGAAAGCACCATTGATTTCAATCATCCTCTCTATCTCCATCCGTCAAACACTCCTGGGGCTCTTTTAGTCTCGCATCAACTCGTTGGGTTGGACAATTGCTCCGTTTGGAGTAGGTTGATGCAAATCGCGTTCTTGGCCAAGAACAAGCTCAGATTCATTGATGGTGACTGTCGAAAAGAGGATTATGCTGAAGTGTTGCATCCACAGTGGGAAAGGTGCAATGCAATTGCTCTTTCCTAGATCTTAAACACTGTAAGCAAGGAATTATCAACGAACATAGTTTTCGTCTCAAGTGCGATGCTCTTGTGGAAGGATTTCAAGGAGCGATTTGATATTATTGATGGCTCTAGGGTTTATTTCTTGCATCGTGAGATTGATACCTTGAATCAAGGTAAGTCAACTGTCTCGGCTTACTTCACTCGTCTCAAGCTTTTGTGGGACAAGTATAGCATTTTGGTTCCTTTTTCTACTTGTGCGTGTGAGCTCTCCCAACAGAATCTCAGGTATTTGGTTCAAAAATGACTCTTTCAGTTCCTTATGGGTCTTGATGAAACATATACAGCCATTAGAAGTCAAATCCTACTCATGCAGTCGCTTCCCTCAGTTAACTAGGCGTATTCAATGATCGTCCAAGAGGAGTCTCAGCGTGTTCACCTATATGGGCTAAATCCTTCCCAGATGAACTGTGATGTTTTCCAGTGCTTCTCGGAATTATGATCGGCGTCGATTCAAAGGTACTTGCGATTACTGTAAAATCAAAGGGCACAAGAAAGGAAACTGTTATCGGTTAATTGGCTTTCCCGATGATTTCAAGTTCACTAAGAAGCGAGGAACACAAACTGTGGCAAAACAATGTTAATTCTGTCGAAGAAGGTCTTGAGTCCAGTACTGCTATTCTTATCAATCATTCTCTTGCTCCTGTTTTCACTCAGAAGCAGTATGCTCAGATCTTGGGTCTCCTCAACAAGACCTCATCTACTGAATTGGTTACCCATATTTCAGGTATTGCTGTGAATTGTTTATCTGCTTCTACTAATGATCTTAAATGGATTTTGGACACAGAGGCAACAAACCATATGAAATCTGATTATTAGAGTCTAGAATTTCCAATTTCTTGTGCTTTAGGATCCAGGCTTGTTAATCTCCCAAATGGTAAAACTGTGCCGGTCACATTCATTGGTTCTTATACTTTCACCTCTGGTCCTCACATTGCTAATGTTCTGTACATTCCAAGTTTTACTTAAAACTTACTCTCTCTCTAAACTTACTCGAGAGCTCAATTATTCTATAAAGTTTTTTCCTAACTTCTACATTTTACAGGATCTCTCAAATGGGAAGAAAAAGGGGATTACTAAGGAATTGTGAGGGCTCTACAATTTTGATTCGTCGAGCTTTAACCTTGGCTTGTCTTTTTTACCAAAATGTAATTCTGTTTCTACACATGTTGGTCATTATGCTCTTATGAGTTGAATGTCTTCTTCCTTAATAAATAAAACACGTGTTTGGCATGCACATTTAGGGCATGCAACCATTACAAAAATGCATAAAGTCCCTTTTCTGGATTCCCTTACTTTTTCTGATGATACTGTTCATAAGTGTAGTATCTGTCCTTTAGCAAAACAAGCCAGATTACCCTCTCCTAATAGCCTTTTTAGAGCACATAAATCGTTTCTATTAATCCATGTTGACCTATGTGGTCCCTATATAATATCTACACATAGTGGCCATAGATATTTCCTTACAATTATTGATGATTACTCACGCATGACCTGGATACACTTGTTGAAACACAAAAATAAAGCCATCATATTCTTTAAACATTTTTTTTCTTTAGTCAATAATAAATTTTCCTGTTCTTTAGTCAATAATAAACACTTGTTAAAACAATGGTACTGAGTTTTCTAGCACATTATGTTCTAGTTTTTTCTCCTCTTTATGAATAGTCCATCAAAGCTCTTGCACTCGAACTCCTCAGTAAAACGATATAACAGAAAGAAACCATAAACACTTATTAGAAGTTGCTCCTGCCTTTATGTTTCACTCTAATGTTCCCATTAAGTTTAGGGGAGAGTATGTCCAAACAACATCCTGCATCATTAGCAGACTTCCCACATCTATTCTGTTGAGATTCGAGGCTCAAAGAAATCAACCGAAATAGTTGGCAAGAGGGGGTGAATTGGTTTTTTGAAAAAAATTGTGAATGAAGGAGAAATAATAGGAAAAATTACACAATGATTTATAGCGGTTCAACTTCCTCAATTAGGTCTACATCCATTACCTTAACTCCTCATTAAGGATTTCTAACAAATTCACTAATTTATTCTTTCTCTTTCTAGGCTCAAGAGTAACCTTTACAAATTTCCTATCTTTTACAATGGCTAAGATAGAACCAAAACTCATTTTACAAAAGAATAAAGAAATGTAAACAAGAAAACTTCCAAAAGGTAGTTGTTTACAAATTAAGCCCATAAAAACACTTTATGTACAAGAGAGAAGGAAAAATAAGATTTAAAAAGCTTTTCTCTTGATGTGGATTGCTTGGATAGGTGTTGTTACCTTCTTCAAGTGTCATCAACTTGATTTTATATGTTGGAACGAGTTACAAGTCGTTGGGATGTTTTGGAGTCGTTGGAACCGATAAACTCATCAAGGGAGTACAACTCCAAGCCATTAGCTTCTTCAATGGCGGTTGTTTTGTCTTCTCATGATATAGACAATGAGACAAACATCTTTCTCACTATTTGTTCATTGGGACAAATCTTATCAAAGTTCTTCAACTCGTTGATGATTGAAGTGAACCGATCGGACATTGTCTTTATGTCTTCGTCGGGTTTCATCTTGAAGTTCTCATAGTTGAGAGTGAGAATGTCAATCTTCGACTTCTTTACTTAGTTTGTTCATTCATGGGTCACCTCCAACTTGTCCCAAATCTCCTTGGCATTACGGCATGAAGATACTCTACTATATTTGTCCGGGCCAAGAGCACAAAAGAGGATGTGCATGGTTTTGGCATTGAGTTAGACAAGCTTCCTATCTTCACTTGTCTACAGTGGGAAAGGTGCAATGCAATTGCTCTTTCCTAGATCTTAAACACTGTAAGCAAGGAGTTATCAACGAACATAGTTTTCGTCTCAAGTGCGATGCTCTTGTGGAAGGATTTCAAGGAGCAATTTGATACTATTGATGGCTCTAGAGTTTATTTCTTGCATCGTGAGATTGCTACCTTGAATCAAGGTAAGTCAACTGTCTCGGCTTACTTCACTCGTCTCAAGCTTTTGTGGGACAAGTATAGCATTTTGGTTCCTTTTTCTACTTGTGCGTGTGATCTCTCCCAACAGAATCTCAGGTATTTGGTTCACAAACGACTCTTTCAGTTCCTTATGGGTCTTGATGAAACATATACAGCCATTAGAAGTCAAATCCTACTCATGCAGTCGCTTCCCTCAGTTAACTAGGCGTATTCAATGATCGTCCAAGAAGAGTCTCAGCGTGTTCACCTCTATGGGCTAAATCCTTCCCAGATGCAACTGTGATGTTTTCCGGTGCTTCTCGGAATTATGATCGGAATCGGTTCAAAGGTACTTGCGATTACTGTAAAATCAAAGGGCACAAGAAAGAAAACTGTTATCGGTTAATTGGCTTCCCCGATGATTTCAAGTTCACTAAGAAGCGAGGAACACAAACTGTGGCAAACAATATTAATTCTGTCGAAGAAGGTCTTGAGTCCAGTACTGCTATTCTTATCAATCATTCTCTTACTCCTGTTTTCACTCAGAAGCAGTATGCTCAGATCTTGAGTCTTCCCAACAAGACCTCGTCTACTGATTTGGTTACCCATATTGCAGGTATTGCTGTGAATTGTTTATCTGCTTCTACTAATGATCTTAAATGGATTTTGGACACAGAGGCAACAAACCATATGATATCTGAATATTAGAGTCTAAAATTTCCTATTTCTTGTGCTTTAGGATCCAGGCTTGTTAATCTCCCAAATGGTAAAACTGTGCCAGTCACATTCATTGGTTCTTATACTTTCACCTCTGGTCCTCACATTGCTAATGTTCTGTACATTCCAAGTTTTACTCAAAACTTACTCTCTGTCTCTAAACTTACTCGAGAGCTCAATTATTCTATAAAGTTTTTTCCTACTTCTACATTTTACAGGATCTCTAAAAATAGATTTTGATAAAAGTTCCCCCTTATTAAAACAAAGGTTGAATAAGAGAATTAATAAGGAAAATATTTAATCTCCCCTATTTCATTCTTGAAATTGATTTTTTTCAAACTAATATTTTTCCCGCTTTTTGTTATATCAAAAATAATTCGAGCATTTATGTTTAAAAATAACAATGGGGAGATAGTAGAAATTTTAACCAAAAAAACCATTTAAAAAATCAAAAGCTCCCCGTCAACAAATTAATTTCAAGAAAAAAATGTTATGCATTTGAAAAATTGATATCAATTGTTAGAGAGACATCATTTGCAATAAAACCATATGCATAAACATTTAAATTTAAGGTCAAAAATAAAAAAAATTAAAAACAAAACATTAAAAGCAAATTTGACCAAAAAACATTATGATGAACAAAATTTTGATAAAAATCATTGAAACTTTAAAATGTTTACCATAACACATTTTGACATACATGGGATGAAAAACAACATATAACCATTTATGCTCAAAACTCATGCATGCATAAAACAAAATAGGCAACTAATTAAGCAAAATAAAAAGAATTAAGTTTAGAGCTCACTCAATTCTCATTTTGTGTGGCTAGAGCATTTGAATTTCTTCACTTTTATCACCATTTCTCCCACACATACAAGAGACATATATATAGCTTTTGGTATCCAAATTGCTTTGGATCCTTGAATGTTATTGCAAAAGTCTCTTGTTCCCTTGTGAACTCATCCTTGTCTAATTTTAAATGTTTTCTAAGTTTTAAAGGACAAGTATGTTCCATGTGACCATTAAAATGGTAATGAGCATCTTGCCATTTTTAAACACGATGATTTGCTTTGAGAGATTATTTCTTTTTATTTTGTTAAGAATTTAAGCTTAACTTTTAAATCAAGATTTTTTTGTCTAAATCGTTGATTTTGAATTTTAAAAACTCAAAATCATTTTTTAAAATTTCATTTCGTTTTTCAAAATCTATTTTTTCTTTCAAAAGAAAATCATTTTCAACTTTAAAATTTGAAATTAATTTCTTATATTTGAAATTCATGTATCAAAATCTAAATAAAATTCATCATAGGCATCTTGTAACTTGTTAAATGAATAAGAATTTAAATCACAAGAGTTAGAAGTTACCTTTGAATCTTGTTCGATGGTTATGAGACATAGGTTGGAAACTTTATCTTCATTATTGGAGTATTCTTCATCACTCCAAGCCGCCACAAATACCTTCTTTTTGCTTGATCTCTTCTTCTTTAGGAGGGGACACTCGTATTTGACATCTCCCATTCTTTGGTACTCTCAAAGCACACCGAGTGACCCTTCCTCTTTCTCGATTCATGCTTCACTTCTTTTATTTTGAAAGACATGAATCTAGTGAATCTTTTGAAGATCTTGGCCATCTCTTCATCTTCATCCACCTCTTCTCTTGAGTCTTGATTACTCTCATTGGTGGATTTGAAGGCGATTCGTTCCTCATTAATTTTCTTATTATTTTCTTCTTCTACCTTATTCTTTTGGAGTCTCACCTCATGAGTGAGAAGAGAACCGATAAGCTCATCAAGGAATTACAATTCCAAGACATTGGCTTCTTTGATGGTAGTTGTTTTGCCTTCCCATGATGTAGACAATGAGGCAAAAATCTTTCACACTGTTTCTTCATTAGGGCAAACCTTCCCAAAGTTCTTCAACTCGTTGATGATTGAAGTGAACCAATCGGACATTGTCTTTATGTCTTTATTGGGCTTCATCTTGAAGTTCTCGTAGTTCAGAGTGAGAATATCAATCTTGGACTTCTTTACTTGGTTTGTTCCTTCATGGGTCACCTCCAACTTGTCCCAAATATTCTTGGCATTAGGGCATGAAGATACTCTACTATATTCGTCCGGACTAAGAGCATTAAAAAGGATGTGCATGGCATTGGCATTGAGTTGGACAAGATTCCTATCTTCACTTATCCACTCCGATCAATTCCTAGGAGGGGAGGGACAACCGTCAATGATTACATCCCAAACCACATGGTCGGTGGCTTGGATAAACAACATCATCTTATTCTTCCAATAGGAAGTAAGAAGGCCTATGGATGGAGTGAGAGCTCTTAAGGTCGTAAGCATCGAATGTTGAAGTCATTTTCTTGGTTGTGTCGAGAATTGATAGAGAGTCTTCAAGGAGTTTTATACAAGGTTGTAGATTGTTGATTTGTGACCCGTTTTGATACCAATTTTTGAGATTTGAGGCTCAAAGAAATCAACTGAAATAGTTGCCAAGAGGGGGTGAATTGGCTTTTTGAAAAAATTGGTAATTAAGGAGAAATGATAGGAAAAATTATAAAATGTTTTATAGTGGTTCAACTTTTTCAATGAAGTCTACATCCACTACCTTAGCTCCTCAATAAAGATTTCTAACAAATTCACTAATTTGTTCTTTCTTTTTCTAAGCTCAAAAGTAACCTTTACAAATTCTCTATATTTTACAATGGCTAAGATAGTACCAAAACCCTTTTACAAAAGGATAAAGAATGTAAATAAGAAAACCTCCAAAAGGTATGTGTTTACAAATTAAGCTCATAAAAATACTCTATATACAAGAGAGAAGGAAAATTAAGATTGAAAGAGTTTTTCTCTTGATGTGGATTTCTTGGATAGGTGTTGTTACCTTCTTCAAGTGTCCTCAACTTGATTTTACATGTTGGAACGAATTACAAGTTGTTTCTAGTTATTGGGGATGTTTTGGAGCCGTTGAAAACCTTAATTTTGAGCATTAAATGCTCATATGCAACTGTGGTATCGATACTGAGAAGTTGGTACCATGACCGAGTATGAAAAATATTCAAAAGTATAGTCGTTGAACCTAGGTATCGATACTATTTGAAGGAGTATCGAGACTCACCTTCCAGTATCGATATCACACCATGGTATTGATACCAGAAAAGTTATCTGGAACTTCGGTCTCGAGACTGACATGTTGATCTCAATACTGGCTAGGGATTTTAGCAAATTTCAAGAGTTTTGATCTTTAAAACAATGTTTAAAAGTTTGACAAAGTTTAGAAAACATTTAAGACATATTTTTTAAATTAATTTAGACTTTGAATTATTTTTGAATAATTTGAGCAAATTCAATTTAGGTCAAAAACATTTTGCTCTTATTTGTTATATCAGAATATAGGTTCAACATATTCTATCTTGGAAAAGTCTTTTTGAAATGCTTTATAACAAGCCACCAAACCTTTCCCATTTTTTAATTTTCGAATGATTGTGTTATGCCACTCAACTTCATCCTAGAGATAAGTTTTCTACCCCGAGTTGTTCTTGCTATCTTTGTGGGCTATTCTACCACCCAAATGGGCTACATTTTATTCAATTTGGAATTCAAACAGTTTTTTGTTCATAGGTATGTTAAGTTTCATGAGGATGAGTTTCCTTTCTAGCATCCTACATCTAATTCACCAATTTTTCCTTCACAGCTTCACTTTCCTGATCCATATTTTTTTATCCTTGATCATGTTCATACCTCTGCCCTAGTTTGAACCTCTGTTCTAGTTCATCCCTCAAATATTGATCCTGTTTTAATCAAATAACCTGACTCAAATGTTGATCATGTTACTCCACCTTCGCCTTCACAATCTATCTCACATTTTCCTGTTTCAACAAGTGCATCCCCTTCATGCTCATCTCAACCAACTATCATTGTTCCTATTGTTCTCGCTCGAAAGTCTAGTAAAGTTTCTAAACAGCCAAATTGGTTAAATGATTTCATTTGCTCTTGCCAATCCTTTTCTCTCCCAGGTCAGTATCCCATTACTCAAAATATTTCTTTTTCCCATTTACCTATCTCTACACAACTTTTCCTTATAATTTAGTTCTTGTTGAACCAAAAAACTTACTTTAAAGCTATTAAGAATCATGCTTGGGTCCAAGCTATGAATGAGGAAATTCAGGCCCCGGAGTCCAATAACACTTGGTCAGTCTGCCTCCGGGAAAAGTACCCATTGGCTGCATATGGGTATATCGAATTAAATAAAAAGCCTCTGGTGAAATGGAGCAATATAAAGCTCATCTGGTAACAAAGGTCTATAGTCAAAAGGAATGAGTGTATTTTTTTACACCTTTTCTCTTGTGGTCAAGAGAGTCAAGAGAGTTACTGTTCGGACTACTCTTGCAATTGCTTCCATTTTCGTTGGAGACTTCACCAAATGGGTGTCTATAATGTCTTCTTACAAGGAGATTTGGTTGAAGAAGTCTACATGGAGCTGACAACTAGATTTTGCAGCCAGGGGGAGCCTAAGGTTTGCAGGCTGCAAAAGTCATTGTATGCCTCCAGAAAATGGAACATTAAATTAACTAAGGCTTTGATTTCTGTTGGGTATCAGCAAAGCAAGCATGATTATTCTCTCTTCACAAAGGTGCAAGGAACCAAAATTGTTATAATACTTGTATATGTAGATGACTTGCTGATTACGGGGAATGATGAGTCACTAATTAGGGAATTAAAAAGGATTCTAAATTAGAATTTCAAGATGAAATATTTAGAAGATTTAAAGTATTTTATGGGTTTTGAAGTGCTTAAATCCAAGAATGTATTCTGTTGAATCAACAAAAGTATGCAATGGAACTGACAAAAGATATGGGATTAGGGGAAGCTAAACCTGCTTGTACACCATTGTAGCAAAATAAAAGGCTTACAATAGTAGAATTTGATGAAAGTCTATCACAACCTGATGATGAGTAGTTATAAGACAAGGTATCTTTTCAAGGCTAATAGGAAGGCTACTTTATTTAACTCACACAAGACTAGACATAACATTTGTAGTACACCATTTGAGTCAATTCATGCAGCAACCGAAGAATTCTCATCAAGAAGCTGTAATCATAATTGTTCGATACAACAAACAAAATCCAGGGAAGAAAATTTTGTTGGATTCAACAAGTGAATGCAGGCTCACTGCTTACTGTGATTCAGATTGGGCAGCTTGCCCCATGTCAAGAGAATCAGTGTTTGGTTTCTGTATTATGCTTGGAAGTTCATTGATTTCATGGAAGACAAAGAAACAAGGCATAATAACAAGGTCTTCAGCAGAAGCTGAGTACATAAATTAACATGGCTTCTACTACAACAGAAATAGTTTGGTTGAATGGTTTACTGAAGGAATTAGGAGTGGAAGAATTGCCACCAGCCAAGCTACTATGTGACAATAAAACAACCTTACTAATTGCAGCAAATCCTATGTTTTATGAGATTACAAAGAACATAGAAATAGACTGTCATTTTGTGCGTGAAAAGATATAATCATGCCTCATTCAAGCAGATTATGTACCATCTTCAGATCAGTTGGCGGATGTGATGACAAAAGCCCCGGGAATTCAACAACATGAATACTTAACTTCCAAGTTGGGGTTGAAAGATATTTTCCAACCTCCAACTTGAGGAGTGTAGAAATATTAATTAGTTAATAAACAGCTTGTAATTAGTTAGAGCAGTTTTGTAATTGGTTCGTTGAATTTGTTAGTCAATTAAGGGTAGATAATTTATATATAAACTACAGATTCATTGAATGAAAATATGATGAAATACATTGAAAATATCACTCTCAACAGAAATCGGTGGGGGGAGTGGGACACTGAATTCATGGTCGATGGATTTTCTCTTTGGTGGCTTATGTTTGTGTATATTATGAATGCATGATGATGATGATGAGTGCAAAAGGAAAAGTGGAGCCCTTAGGGGGGGTGGGGGGCCTTGCAGAGGGTGGTTAAATAGTGGTACTTGGTAGTTAAAGTCATATGAGGCCTATAAATGCAATGTGTCTTAGCTTAGTTGGATACGGATAGGGGTGGGGTCCCAGAAACAAAGGGCTAATAAAAACATAGATTTCTACGTAAAAAAAGAGAGTAAAAACTATATATAGGTTAGCATATAATAATAATAATAATATATAGGATGGACAGAGGAGGTACTGGTTGTATCCTATAAATTTTAAATTCTTTTACATTTTAAATATTTTTCTTGTATTTTATATAGATTATACATATGTCCCGGTATAGAGATATAGATTAGCCAATTTCAATTTCAGGCCATGGGTTTTTGTGGATCACAGTTTATCTCTATTTATACAATGGATCACTTACACATGTGTTGTGAGATTTAATTATTATTCATGTTGAACCTATTTAATTATTATTTATGTCGAACCTATTTAGGTTCAAATAGTTACGTCTGTAAGGTGTGTGTACGTGGTTAATAAATTAAAAATTTATAGGTACGCGATTTTCGGTAAAAAATATAAGGATGTACAGGTGGGATCGGAAAATTAAACAAGAAAATGGGTTTGAAAGTTTTGCAATGATCTTATTTGTCTTTCATTTGGGCAATTGCGTGCGGTGAAGACCTGAAGCTGCTGCAGCTTTGGGAAGTAGGGTTGCATTGCAGGCTTGATACAGTCCAATGGAAACGACATGAACCGACTAGTATACCCCAGAAAATATAGGATAAAGTACATCAAAACTCATCCATCTAAGCTCAAACGATAGTTTTGAGCATTGAACTTTTAAAATTGTAAAATAGTCATTAGTTTTTAAAAGTTATTACAAAATTTTCATTGAATCTTATCATATTTTTATAAAACAATGGCTTAAAGGCTCATTTACTCCAAATCTCATGTTAGGTCTTATTATGTTAACCCTCGATTTTGATTATGACCGACAAAAACAAAAACAACGCCAATAAAACTCATATCCCAATCCTAGAATTTCTATTCGCTCTCTATTTCTCTCCCAGCTTCATTTAACTATCTTAAAAAATGTTTTAAAAAAAAATTATTTTGTGTAAGTAGATCATGTCTAATATAGGGTTAGAATTCACTTACATTGTGTAAAACTTTTAAGTTTTATATAGTTTTTAAGATCGTTGGATGAGTGAAAATAAACATCTAAGACTAGAGATGAAAATTTAACCTGAAACCGGTGGATTCACATCTGATCCAATCTGATAAGGTCATACTTTTAAAAAAAATCAAATTTGGATGGGGTCGGCCATATTTTATATAAGGGTGAGGTTGGGTTGGGTTCAGGTGGAGGGAGAAAACTTCTGACCCTACCCGACCTAAGGGTAATTATGTAATTTTCATATAATTTATGGATAATTGCTATTATACCTTCTCTTTCTATTATTTTTTAATTAGGTCCTTAATTTATATCAAGTTGGGTTGGATCAGATTTATACTATGAAAAATAGGTCTTTAATTTTTCGAATCAGGTATGGTTAACAAAAATATCTGACCCAATCCTACCTGATGCCAACTCTAGCTAATATTATCTATTTATTTTGATTTTTTCCTGTGAATATCTTCTCATTTCTTACGGTAAATCTCAGTCGTCTTTTTTTCTCATCAAACGATTCAAAAAACATGTAAAACTAAAAAGTTTTATACTATGTAAGTGGATCATGCCCTATATATATATGATCTAGAATTCACTTACACAATGTCAATTTTTTTATATTGATTTATGATTGTTGGATAAATGAAAATAGACTAAGGAGATAACTCATTGGCTTTTCATTGAGTATATTTATATTTTTTTATTGTTAATCTTAAATGTCTATTTTCACTCATCCAACGATCTTAAATCTATATAAAACCAAAAGAGTTTTACACCATGTAAATGAATCATAACTTTTATATATATATATATGTCTCCCATACACGCTAATGCAAAATTATGTGCCATTCAATAGGAAAACGTCGCTCCTAGTATAGTCCATTACTTGCTTTAAGCCTGCAACATATGTAAACAAAACCACATTATCTTTTTTCTAAAATTCAACGACATGAAGTCATGATGAGGCCTTCCTAGAGTGGAATGGCTTAAACTATGTAATATTACCGTATATAGATTTACTCTATTGTTATCCATTAACGCACGGTAAAAGAAAAAGTAGTTTACTTTCCATTTCAAAGTAACTCCAGGTTGCAGAAATTTGGTCTTAATTGAAATAATCCCCACGGAAATACATGCCCATATCAGAAACACAGTACTGACGCACTCTGAAAAGAAAAGAAAAACCTGTACCATGAAAATGACACTGCACTGCTCTCTTTAACACTACACCACTCAAACCCTAATCTTGTTCCTTTGCTTTTCTTCTCTTGAATTATAATAATAAATCCCTCGCTTCATTGTCTTTGATTTTTTTTTCTTTTCAAGATGTTGTTGAACGTCTATGCCCTAGGCGAAGCTCTAGATCGAGCTCTTCAATGGATGTTTCCTTGCAGTTGCTGCTGCCGGTGATGTAAGACGAAGAGCTATTTAACGCTGGAGGCGGCACCGGAATATTTATAGATGTCGCCGTGGCTGCCATCAAGTCAAAAGGGGGATATGGTGGAAATGACCTTGCATTCCTAGGTGGAGAAGTGAAAACCCCATTAGGGTTATGTAATTGGTAGAGGAGGCACATGCCGCCATTTGTGGCGGATTCTTTAGCGGATGGCAAGTTCAGGCCACCGGGATGTGGCTTCTGGAGCCGAGCTCTATCGTGGCGGTGAACGTTCATGTGACCGCCGAGGGCTTGAGCCGAATGGAATTCCCTTCCACAAAAAGTGCAAGTATAAGACCTCGGCGGCCATGTCGTCCCCATCACGTTACCCGTGTCCTCAGCAAAGGCCCTAACCTCCCAAGAATCATCGTCTAGTTCCAGAGGTTGCGCCTTAGGGTACCACATCCCCGAGCCGACGGCTAAGTTCGTGTCGGGCTGATGGTGGTGGTTCGGGTTTTGGGATAGCTTTTGAAGTTGGGTTAATGAGAGAAAGCCAAGCTCAGCAGCCATGGTTGTAGAAGCATTTAAGATATGAGAGATGAATGATGAGAATGAAATATTGACGGGGGAAATGGGGTTAAATATAGGGGGAAATGGGGATGGGGTTTGGGAATGTAGAGACAAAAATGAAACCCTAACACCGGGCATATCACCCAAATGTTGCAGCAAGCATTTGGATTTTTGCAAAATCAATTTTAGTAAATGCCTTAGCTCACTCAACTAGCTATCTTGTTCCCCTTGTGACTATATGATAGCAGCTTGTAAGTTTAAATCGTGAAACTTTAATTTAATAGTAAATTTAAAATTTTTAATATTTTGAGATTTAAAATTTGAGTTTCATCTTGTATATATTATATATGGATTTATTCTAAAATTATTTTAGTTTAAACCCTATCATATGTATTTTTTCGAATAAAAAGTGTGTTTTCGGTAAATAAAAGACAAGCTCCAATAAAGGCAGTACAATTCACTTACAGAAATTCAAAATGGGTGAATAAAAATAAAATTAAAATATTTTCTTCAATATATATTCCATGTTCTAAAATAAAAATAACAATTATTAATAATCTTTTTTATCTCTTTTCAAAACTTGATGCAATATTGAAGTAGGTGGACAGATTGAGAAAACTAAAATGGTAGATTGCTTCGTAAACATTTATGAATGAATCGATAAACTGTCATAAAAGGGATTTAATTAGAAATGGATAATTTGGGGTAGAGATCTCAACTAGGGATGGCAAACGGGCGGGTCGGGTGCGGATACCCCTCCCCCATCCCCATACCCACCTAATATTTTTCAATCCACCACCCGCCCACCACCCATGATGGGTACAAATTTTCAAATTCACACCCGCCCACGCGGGTACATTTTCAAATCCATCCCCACACCCACTACCCACTAGCGACATACCCATCTAGACTCGCCTGACAGCAAACTAATGGGATGTTGGAGTTGGTTCCCAGACAGTTCGTGATGGGGTAGCAGTGCATGCTTCAATTTGTCAGAGGAGTGGCTCTACGAATGTTATGAAGACAGATTGTAGGGAGCATGTAGTCGCAGAGTTGGATTGTTGAGTTGCTTTCGATGTTAATGCTCATAATGCGCCTAATATGGGTTTTGAAGGGCTAAAGAACATGGAAACTGCTTCTTTTGATGTTAATGCTTATAGTACAGCTAATTTGTGTTTGTATGGGCAGCATGGGCTAAAGAACATGGAAAGTGACGTGGTTAGTGGGATTATGAGTTTAATTAAAGAGCCGAATATTTCCCTAATTAAAGACCAGATTAAAGACTAAATATCCTTAATATTTGGTTAAATTATATGTTATATATTATACAATATTAAAATTTATAAATTAGTCTCTAAAATTACACCTAAATTCATTATGGTCCAAAATTTAATAGATATTTAGTTCGGCGGGCGGATGTGGGGCAGGCGGATGCGGGGCGGGCGGATGTGGGGCGGGTAATGTCTCAAACCCATTACCCGCCCACCACCCACGACGGGTATCACTTTATAAATCCACACCCGCCCACTACACACTAAAATTATACCCATCCCCACTCCAATTGGAGCGGATGCGGTGCGGAATCCACGAAACTATACCCGTTTGCCATCCCTAATCTCAACAGCATGGCATGGCATGGAAAACATATTAGTATGTTAATAACATATGTATTTTTTTAAACAGCATTTAATATGTGAATTATATTAATAATACATTAAATAAAAAATTGAGAGATTCCAATTAAAAGTGACTTATAAACTTCCATACCGATTTCTTATTTTTAAAAAAAATATCATAAGAACAATTTCGTAAAATATTTTGTTAAATAATCGTACATTTTGTAGCCCTAACACCATGATCAATGTTTTGACTAAATAAATTAAATAATATAATATAATATTTTTAATAATATGTAAAATAATATTATATCTTGGTAATTTTATTTCTAGTTACTATATAGTTCGTGTTCAAAACATTCCTAATGGTATCGATAGTGAGAGATATTGGGCATTGAGGATAAATGATGGGCCAAAATCCACTGAAGTCCCTAGCGCTCAATATAGAATCTTAACAAAACAGAAAATATTTATGGTAATAAAGGCCCAGTATATATGCCTAAATGTACAAATTAGACCCATCATGATATTACACTGGACACTTTTGATATTAAATGCTCGCATTCTTGGTATTTTTTATACTTGAATCTAAAAACTCTAAGAATAACAATTGTCGTAATGATCCTTTGGGTGATCCAGGATCACATTTCAACTTAAAGTGAATTTTACATTTTTGGAATCGTCACCAACCTTTTTGGATTAGGTAAGGTCGGATAACTAAATTTTACCTCTTATCGGATCTACGTCTTTCTAGAGATTCACTTAGAAGGATTTGGGAGTCGGTTAAGTGTGTGGAAGAATGATCACCCCCATATAACCCTTTCGGTACCAATACGGTTATGAATTGTCTTAATAGAGAAAATTAAAGTTACAGCCAAAATTTAAAGAAAATATCCAAATTACTTACCTTTAAGATTTTATCAATGCAAAATTAAATAAATTAGGATATGAAATAAATAAAAAAGAGTTGAATTTAATTTATAAAATAAGATAAAAGGGTTGCATGCACCAATATAAAAGGAATATACATAAAAATAAAATAAATATTAAAAATAGATATAAATGTACAAAGTTTAAAAGAAAGACCATGAATATGGAAAAGAAACATAAATACAATAATTTAAAAAGCAAATGACTAAAACAAAATTAATTTAAAATAAAAATATTATATATAAAAATGAAAGTCCAAAATCTATTTCTTTCTCTAAGGTATGTCCTTTAAAAAAAATAGCAAAATCATTCTTCGATTTGACGTCCTTTAGAGAAAGAAACATATTTTGAACTATTTTTTAAATCAGTTGTAATAAATTGTTGATATTTTGAACTATTTTTTCAATCTATACATATCATTAAATGAAAATTTTGTGCGGCTCCAGGTGCACTTACTTGGAAGATTCATATGAACTATGATGCAGCGATGCCTTGGGACGAAGATAATCATATTTTTTATTATATTTATTACATCAATTTTAAAATATTTAAAGATGAATATTGATTTTACATGTTATTATCAAGCACAGTCAAATAATTTCTAAAAACGGAAAGTCAAATAAATTGAATATGGGTAATGATGACATTGAAGCCCAAGAATTTCAGCTTTGGCAGGTAAGAATAGTTTCCAACAAAATAGCCCTTTGGTAGAGTTAGATGTTTAAAGTTTTATATAATTATTTTTTTCACTTAATATATAATAATTTATATTATTTATAATAATTATGATTAATCGTCAAATCAATAGCAGAAAGATTAAAACATTAAAAACAATAAATTTTATATCTTTCGATGGCGATTTTTATGAAAAATCACATTTTTCTTAATTATTTACGTGTCAGATACAGTTAGAGAAAATATTACAGATCTAACACCCTTTGCAAAAAGGCGCGGCCCATGTATCGCACCTTACACTGATGTGGCACCACGTGTGGTAAGGCACGACCCATGCACCACGCCTTACTCCAGCTGGAGCCACATCAGCGTAAGGCGCGGTGCATGAGTCACGCCTTTCTGCCAATTGACACACGTTAGAAAGACGCGGTGCATGAGTCACTCCTTTGGTATTTAATCCGAATCGATCACACTCCCCTTTCTGTTCGTTCACACTCTCCATCCCATCTTATAAATATCCCCTCTCAACTATTTTTACCACACTAAATCCTCTCAAATCATATTAAAAACCAAACCTCATCCAAATTTTATATAAAAGATATTATATTATATTATATTATATTATATTATATTATATTATATTATATTATATTATATTATATTATATTATATTATATTATATTATATTATATTATATTATATTATATTATATTATATTATATTATATTATATTATATTATATTATATTATATTATATTATAGTATTTTATTTAATTATTTTATATTTTTTTGTAATTATAAAATGGATGGCGGTCTGTTTCGTGTAGATGGAAATCATATATCGAGACATTTTGTTGATACAATAACATTTTTAAATTTTATTTTAATTTAAATTATTAGTAATAATTTATTTTTTTATTATTAGTTTATAAATTAATTTATGTAATTATTAATATTTTTAGGAGAGCGACCGTATATTAGATCCTTTTATCCGTAACCTTAAGTTAGTGATACCAACTCGTGTCTGGTTGTATTTAGTCGAGGTTGGATTCGGTTACATAGCTAGATATGAAGGCCACTGTAGGATAGAACCAAACTTGATTTCTGCATTAGTCGAGCGGTGGAAATAGGAGACACACACATTCCATCTTCCGTGCGGAGAGTGCACGATTATGCTGGATGATGTTTTCATGCACTTGAGACTTTCGGTGGATGGGGATGTGATTTTCTAAAATAATAGTGCATCCACCACTTCTTTTGTATGTGAGCCTTTTATTAATTTAAGAAGAATGAATTGAACGATCTTAATGTTTAGTAGTAATAGAATTGTTGTTATTCTTTGAAATTTCGGGATTAACCATAAGAAAGGTAAGAGTGAAAAATTAAAATATTCCCAAAATGTTGGAAGCCTGAAAATATCTACGCTCAACTTAATTTTACTAGAAATAAAATTCTATATCAAAGAAAAAAGAATTCTTGAAAAAGATACCCAGGATCCAACTCAATGCAATTTTCTAAATCCCCTCCATAGATATTTATATTTATATTAAAAATAAATTGTTATGATATTCACATTGATTAATAAAATATATTAATATGATTAGTTATAAAAAATAGTTAAAATATATATTAAATTAATAATATAATAACAATAATGGAATTAAAAGAAAAATGAAGGGATAAAAGAGAGATTACCGCTCCATTAGTATTGAGTTTAGTCAGCCTATGTTCCAGTCAAAAATTGAGACTTGTTGACACGTTTACTCAACCGGCGGTGTGTGAAACAGCCTTTATATGAGCTGTGGCGTTGTACACACGAACGGATAATTTGACCGAAAGAAAATGTTGATGGATTAAATGGATAAAATAAATGAATATTACACAATATTTTTAAAATCGGACCTGATCTTAAATCGGTAAAAGGACTAGTTTACTGGTTCAACCGAGTTAAATCGCGATTGAATCAGTTTTTATAAAATAATTTTTTTAAATTTTATATAATATTCAAAGCAATATTATATATATATATATATATATATATATATATATATATATAACACTCTTTTTAAGTTCACAATATTAAAAGTTATAAAAATATCACAAGTCATAACATATATAAGTTAAATATCATAATATCAAGTGAAACAAAATGATTTAAACAAACTACAACATAATATTTAAGACCAATACCTAATGAAATTCATCAACAATTAAATAAAAAAAGTACATAAGTGATACAAATATCAATCAACATAATATTCTTTGAAATTGATTCCTCAAATTCCAAAATATTGGAAAAAACTTCTTCATTAGTTGAAATTGATCCGGTTTTGATAACATTGATATTACAAGTAAAATTTAGGGTAAAGTACATGAATGGTACCCTGACTATGGACATTGTTTTATTAAGTCCTCTGACTAATATAAGTTAAAAAATGATCTTCCGACTATAGTGTATTGCTTTGTTGAGTCTCTCAAGTATCAAAAATTAAAAAATGGTCACCCGACTATTCATTATGATACTGGTACTGATACTCCCTTTATGTTTTTGACAAACACAATTTCAGTAGGCTATTTTCGTACTGATACTCTTTAAGTATCGATACTCTAAGTGGAGTATTGATACTCCTCTCTCACCGACGACTAGATTTTTGTATTTAATGCAAGAGTATCGATACTCCAAGCCCCGAGTATCCGTACTCAAAGCGTCTGGGAATCATTTATTGTGGGAAAATTCCTTCCAACGACTCTATTAACTCCCACAACAACCCAAACAACTAAAATTGAATGAAGGGGTATAAAAACAAGATTCCAAGTCATATGTGAAGACAAGAGATCATAGAGAAAGTCAAAGCAATCAATTTGAGCCAAAATCAAGTCAACATTCTTCAATATTCTTTTTTGCTTTCAAAGAGCATTTTTGTACTCATTTGTTTCATTTTTTTGTGTTCTTCTCTGTTCTTGAATTGTGCAAACACATTACTAGTGAGGTTTTCTAAGTTTACTATTTGTAATTTCTTCTTAGGAAGAGTTGTACACTTGAGACTTTGGGGTATAAGTCTAGGTGTGTTGTAAGGTTACACCTTGTCCTAAAAGGTTTGAACAAATTAGTGAATTTGTTGAAATCCTTAGTGTTGAAGTTAAGGTAGTGGATGTTTCATCGAGGAAGTTGAATCACTCTAAAATTGCTTGTGTCAATTTTCTTCATTTTCTCGCAAAAAGCTTCCATCAAATTTTGTTTGTCAACTCACCCCCTTTTTATTATTTCATTGGTTTGATTGACTCAACACATAATAAGAGTGCCTATTTTCAGGCTCCCAAAAACCCTAAAAGAATAAAAACCTAGCATCTTTTAATCAATGCTATATACACTGATTAAAAAAATCCAACCATAATAAAAAAAATCCTAAATGACTCTAAACAAATAAAGGAAAGTGTATAGTTGAATTTAATTAGAAACAATCAATAAAATAATTAAAAATTCGTAATAAATTAAAAATCTCATATTGGACCCGTATTCAATTTTATGCACGCTCTATCTTCACTAAAATAAACATATCTTGAGCTCCCATTGTCTAATTGAGGCGTTTCAAAATGAGTTGGAAACCTAACTGAAAGATGGTTTTATCTCAAGAAGAAGTCATGCCTTGGAAAATTTGAATCTTGTCTGAAAATATGTTCCAAATCAGCTGATGTATCGAGCTTCAAAATCTGCTTTTATAAAAATGTTCAGGTCTTGTAAATGGTAGGTCAGATGAAAATTGGGTATTACAACAATAATTCTTTTATTATCGAGATCACTTGGTTCTTGTTGCTTTGAAAATTTTTAATGTTTTAGATTTGCGTTAGTTTAAATTATTCTAAGCTCTCTTTAGATTTATTGTGGTTTAAATCATATTATATGTGAATAGTGGATAGTCATTATGCACTATATGTATAGAATCAAGGACAGACATAAGATATTATGTTAGGAATATTAAATTTTTAAAATTTTAAGAGGTGATAAACTTATAAAATTATACGGGGAAAATAAATTATCTATAGAAAATATAAAGAAAAAAAATCCATAACATGTAATAATTTGAAAATTTTAAGGGAACGAGTGCCCTAGCCGTTCCTCCTTCAGTCCATCCATGTTCAAAACTTTTCTTAATCATTGATAGTATTTAATCGATAGATATAATTGTTTAAATTTGAAAATTTGAAAATTTGAAAATATATAAGTGTTTCCTCCAACTATAGCTTCAAAAGACTTTTGAAATTAAAAACAGAGGCCCTCCATATTCTTAATGCAGGAGTAACGAATTCTAAAGGCATCTGGGAAGAGATACGAATCAAATATGACAAGGTACCTTGGCACAAGCTTATTTGGTTTCCTCTTCATATCCCAAAATTCAACATTATTACTTGGTTGGCAATCCTTGGTAGACTCCCAAGAGACTTATTCGTATGGGAATTACCACTGTCAGTTTTTGTGTTTTATGTAATAATGCCTTTGAATCGAGAAATCATTTGTTTGCTGACTGTGCAATGGTTGCTTCTCTATGGAATGGAATTTTAAATCTCTCTCACTTGGCCAAGCCTCCTGTGTCATGGGATAACATGCTTGCTTGGGCTTCTTCAACTTGGAAAGGTAAATCTCTCCTTACATCCATAATGAAGATTGCTTGGTGTGCTTTCATTTACATTGTTTGGGAGGAAAGAAATAGACGACTATTTCAAGGAAGAGTTCGAACCATAGAAGATATGTTAAGTTCTATAAAGGAGATTATTGGTAATCAACTTAGAAATAGAGATCTTAATAGATTAGATAATGTTAATACTCTTTTTTGTAACAACTGGATATCCTTGATTGGGATGTTTTGTATTGATCTCTTATTTAGATAATAAAATTTTACTTATCTAAAAAAATTCTCTACATATCATTAAATGAGAAAATTAGTGTACTTGGAAGATTCATATTAAATGATGCAGTGATGCCTTGGGACGAAGATAATCATATTTTTTTATTATATTTATTACATCATTTTTAAATATTTAAAAATGAATATTGATTTTACATGTTATTATCAAGCACAGTCAAATAATTTCTAAAAACGGAAAGTCAAATAAATTGAATATGAGTAATGATGACGTTGAAGCCCAAGAATTTCAGCTTTGGCAGGTAAGAATAGTTTCTTACAAAATAGCCTTTTGGTAGAGTTAGATGTTTAAAGTTTTATATAATTATTTTTTCACTTAATATATAATAATTTATATTATTTATAATATTTATGATTAGGCGTCAAATCAATAGCAGAAAGATTAAAACATTAAAAACAATAAATTTTATTATTGATATCTTTCAATAATATTATATATATATTTAATTTAAACAGATTAAACTACAACCTTGAAATGTGATTGAGTTGATGATATATTTAAAAAGATATAATAAGATAATAATGTAAGTTTGATCCTTGATGTTAGTATTAGTTTTATATTTTTCGAATGTGACTCTTTTATTAATTCAATATGTGATTTAAGAAGAACGAATTGAATAATTTTAATATTTAGTGGTGTAGACATTCATTTTAATCCGAATTTTTTATATCACCGTATAATTTTTGTTTTTTTCTAAAAACCGTTTTTGAAATATATATATAATATATAATTTTTAAAAAACATTTTGAAAATATATATAATATATAATTTTTAAAACATTTTGAAAACTTATATAATATATAGTTTTTAAAAACCTTTTTGAAAACCTATATAGTTTTTAAAACATTTTAAAAATATATTATATATAGTTTTTAAAATATTTTGAAAAACAATGTTTAAAAATATATATTATGTGGTTTTTAAAATAATTTTTAAAAAAACATATATAATATGTATAGTTTTAAAAATGATTTTGTGTTATTATTATTATTATTATTTATTTTATTTATTATTTATTATTGTTTGTTTTAGGTTTAAAATTGGGGTCCAATGTACGGGTTCAATAGATACTCAATCAGGGTTGGGCTTGACCTAGTGTAATTCCTAAATTAGGGTTTACACATTCAAACACCGTTTCGCATGGGGGAGAACAGGTCACAAGCGTGGAAGCCACGCGCTAGCACGTTTCAACGGCGCCGAGATTTCCGGCCAAGGAAATCGGGACTGACTCATCCCGAAATCCCTGGCCAACAACGGATTTATTACCATGATGATCGGAACTAAAGAGCACATGTGGGTATAAATACCCCACCACAAATCGAACACGGGAGGAACAAGTGAAAACATATTATCAACAGTGAGGCCAAACGAAACATCTAACCCATCACAACACAAAAAAAACATAATCATCGAGTCACAATCCACAACAAGATCGAAACACACAACATCATCAACAACAGACAAGAATAGTGCCACAAAAACCTAAACTGAGGCATCAACACAACCAAATACACAAAACAAAACCCAAAAGCCAAGCAAAACACAAAAACAAGAACACCGGAAGTTGAAAGGTTCGCCGGGGAAGGGTAAGAAACCGTAACTTCTACGCTAGATCTACTTCGATCTAGTGGTTTTTTCGTTGTTTCGAGGTCAGATTCGGTATCGGGGGGTCGAGAAGAGGCTATCGGTGGAGTTTGGGTTTTTTTGGCCGCCGGAGGTGGCGGCTAACGGTGGCCGACCATTGCTGACTTTCCTCCGATGAGGGAAAGCTAAAGAGATGCGAGAGCATTTTTCTCTCTTAGAGAGAGAGTGAAAGTGATGAAATGAAAGAATGATGAGTATTTGGGCCGGTTTTAGTAAATATATACCCTCCCTGAAACTACGTCGTTTTAGGGAGTAACCTTTTTGTAATTTTGTGCATGGGTAAATCCTATCCTCAGTCCCTGAAAGTTGTGCCCTTTATATTTTGGTCATTGCAATTTATTTTCATTATTTTTAATTTTAATTTCCAATTTTGTGCATGCTTTATTTTGGTCACTAGTGAAATTCAATTTTTTTTATTTTTGGTCTCTTAATTTTATAATAATTACATTTTAATCACTAATTTTGTGCATTTGATATTGTGTTTAATTACCAGGTGATCCTTTAACATTTTTTTAATTTTTTTTAGAATTTAACCTTTTGTTATTATTTCTTTCTTTTTTTTCTTTTCATTTTATTTCATTTTTTATTTAATATTTTTTATTTTATTTATTTATTTTTTTCCATTTTTATTATTTTATTTTTACTAAATTTATTTATCTTTATTTGTCTATTTTTTATTTTTATTATTATTGTTATATTAACATTTTTCCTTTCTTCTTTTTTATATTTATATTTATTTTATTTTTTTCTAACATTTTTTTAATAGTAATTCCAATCGATCAAAGGTAAGCAATTTGAATCGAATATTTTAAATTTAAATTTAAATTTAAATTTTTAATTTTCACAATTAAAGACAACATATAAATTAATTAGTACCGAAAGGGAAGTACAAGGGTGTTAATCCTTCCTTGGTTGTAACCGACTCTCGAACTGACACATTTCTGGTAAAACGTAGATCATGTAAGATGGTGTCCGATCCACCTAAATGTTTTTAAAGTGATCGGTGGCAACTCTAACATTCTTATTTCAAGTCAAAGCCCAACTTCGGGCCCAATCCGAAAGACGGTCGCGACAGCTTGGTGACTCCGCTGGGGAAATGTAAGTGAGTCAGGCCGAAATTAATTTTCGGTTGTCTTTTTGCGCAAAAATTGTAAGTTTAAATTCTAATTTATTTATTTGATTCTAATTATTTATCTTTGATTATTTTTCAAATAAATAGTCGTACTGATGTTTCTTTCAATGATTTCACATTTTTGAAAAAATTTCATCTCTGGCTCTATACCCAAGCTCCAAACCCTTTTAAGTGGGGGTGAAAGTGACGTCTTCGTGGGAATTTATTCTCCGTATGGGCATAGCAAGTAACCTTCGGAATTCATATACCTTATATCTTCGTGTGAATTTATTCTCCGTATGGGCATAAGGGAACGTATCATCTCGAGTTTAACTTAGTCCATATAAGCTTGTAATGGGCTTAGGACTAAGGGTATGGCAAGCCCAAGGGGGCACCAGCAAGTAGAACTCGAGTACCGTTTTTAAAACCTAAACCGGGAGACTACAGGGAATTAGAACCCACCCCAAAATCTCATTTCAAACCCTAGACTGCTTTGAGATTATTTCCTGTTCAAAGCATGTGAACTAGAAATTTATGTGGTTAGGATTGGTTCAAAATTAACATGTGAGATAGAGATCATGTCCGAGTAGGAATCATAAGCATGTGAGGTATAAATCATGTGGGGTATGACTTTTTATTTTCATTATTGTTTTGATTGACCTCACTAACTCTCTTTTATTTTTGTTCTCTTTCATTTTTTTTATCATCTGCATAATTTAAAAGAGGTGTTGATCCACCAAAAACGTGTTCGTTAAACGTAAATAATTTGCATTAATGGACAAAGGGGTTATAATACAAGAGATAAAAAATACAAAGGTCCGGCTATGGTCAGAGAATACTCAGAATAGACCAAGATTTACACTGAGTATACTAAAAGTCAACTTTTTGAGCTGACAAAGGTTGCAGGGCAAGACGAGAAAAAGGTTATTGACCTGGGGAGTCCCTTCAAAGACAATAAAAACAAGATGAAAAAGTGATAGCTGAAACTAGTGGCTATTGTTGACGAACTCAAGAAACAAGCAGATAAACTTCGGATAGTTCCTATCGATGGAGGGCCACAATGTTGTTTCCATTAGAGAACAGACACAGTAGAGAATGAAAACCAGAGATGCATCCATTCGAGACTTCTTGGGACAAGTACAAAAAACAGCTCAGAGAGGCCGGAACGGTTCGATGAAAGAAGAAGGCGGAAGACGTATTAACCTATCAGAAATTGTTCGGGGTCTAGAAGAATATACCTTTAAAATGTTTTTTGTATCTTAAGAAATAAAACTTTGTCCCCAATAAAGATTATTTATAATAACATACTCATTTTTGGATCAATGCCTCGAACATTTCATGCATCATGCATTCTTTCATATTTCTCATAATTTTTCTTTTTTTATTACATTCACATTAACTAACAAGTGATGTCTCATAAAAAGGGGGAAAACATCGGGTTTACCTCCACAAGCTTCGGACACGCGTTATCCTAACAACACCCGCGAAAAGGAAAATGGAAGCTAAGATTGCTCAACTTGAAGAGAACATGCTAAGATTACAGAAGGATCTGGAAGAAAAGATAAATCAGAATAGCCAGAGTACTCTAGACACAATCACGAAAAGCCAAGAGTCATTGGTCGATCAGATTGTTGCCAAGTTAGCTGGCCTACGTTAGACAAGTGCGCATGGCGTAGGTTCATCGGAAGGGGTAACTATGCCACCTACCCCGCAAGTGGTTATCTCACCCAGAATCTTACCAGTACTTCAAAATAATTCGGATGATTATTGCATTCTGAAATTTAGTGAAGAAGTCAAAATAAAGATGGTAGAAACTACCATTAAACGAGGAGGTAGGTCGAGTAGAAGACCTCCCTTGAAGAAGAAAAAAGAAAAGATCATCAACTTTTTTAATGCTAGCAAAGGTGTTACAATTTCCAAATCAAAACCAATTGTATTTGTATCATCAGGTACTTCTAGGCAAGATTCGAGAGAGCCAAGGGAAGATAAGGAGAATGAGCATTTCGATCTCATTCCCATGACATATAAGGAGCTTTATCAACAGCTGTTCGATGCACATGTAATATCACCATATCCAGAGAAACCTTTAAATCCCCTATACCCCAAGTGGTATGACACAAACGCTCATTGTGAATATCATGGTGGTGTCCCAGGGAACACTATTGAGAACTGTTACACATTCAAGAGAATCGTACAGAAAATGCGTAACAAGAACTGGATTGAATTCAATAACTCGGGGGCATCCAAGTAAGGAGGAAGATCATTTCATCATTTGAGGCATTTTGTTTGAATTTGTTTTTTCATCTTTTCTCAAGTTTTTGTGAGGACATTTAAATAAATTTATGTTACTTTAAAGATGGCGAGCAACGAATCAAATTGGCAAACTTGAAATTATTTGAATATCAACCAAATTAAAAAAACCCTGTAAATGATTCAAAGTTATAGATCTTTGACAAAGTAACATAATTTAAAAGTGGTAAAACAAGGACTTTAACCTTACCCAAGAAGATACGCTCAAACACCGTACCATTCTCTTGTAAATAACCAATATAGCCTTCTCCTCTAATAAGGGAATAAAAAAGAGGGTTGGTATTTAGGTATGTATAGGTGCGGACAACATGGGGCATCTTTTGCATATGACATTACTATACTTTTTGTTTAAAACGTTCAATGATGATAATTATCTTTACAGATAGAATAGTCGAGTAAGTGAATCTAGTTTAGGTCAGTTGCTTGGAAATTGAACTCTAAAGATGAGATTCCTTGACTTTCAACAACACCTAGACTATAACAAGTTATTCTTGACAAACTTAAGAAGTTGAATCCGTATACCCAAATTATAATTTTATATATATACAATAAAGCTTGAGCTGTCCTTCTAGAGCAATTGGTTAAATGCCCCAGTTTTATGGATAAGATTCAGCTAGCCTGATAAAGGCGATTATTATAATATAATAAAGCTTGAGCTGTCCCTCTAAAGCAATTGGTTAAACACCCCGGCTTTATGGATGAGAGTCAACTAGCCTGATAAAGGTGATTATAATATTGAGCTATCCTCATAGAGCAATTGGTTAAACACCCCGGCTTTATTGATCCAGCTAGCCAGACAATGGCAAATTAAATAAGGAGTTTCGATAAAAGATGCACTAAGGGAGTTAAGGAACACCTGTTATAGTCAATTTCACACAGGCACTCAGGAATTTCATTTTAGACTGATATTTCTGCACCATCTTTCTTAGAGAAGCCTACAAAGCTTGAACAAATGGAAGATTTCAGAAGACCGAAATAGAATGTCTAGTAATTGATTATGCTAGTTACATCATTTTAACTTCATACAATTAAAATGCCAAGCCAATGGAAAAAAGCTTGTTGCAATGACCGAGAAAAAATGGCATTTTTTATGGCTGAAATCTTAGAAAATAGGAAGCCAACCTGAAACCAACTCATCAACTTGAACATTTTGTCAAAGAGCTATAACTCTGAAAGCATTAAAAGAACTATTGATTACTTTGATATTATTTGAACACATGTTTATAATTTGATTCGATTATGAGCCTGATTTAAGAGGCAAAGTTTTACAGAATTTTTATATTCCCACATCCTTTTTCCCCTTCTAATATTCCTTTTTCCCCTTCTAATATAAAAGAAAAGAGAAAAATATTTTCAAACAGGACAGTCTCAAATGTGAAAGGCTGCAACCCGAGAAGAAAATAGGGCATGGTCGATTTCGAGTACAAGACCGACATACAAAATAAGGCTCCATACAAAAGATAAAACATAAATAATTCATGCTGCATGCATCTTAGACATACTTAAGAGCATCACATTCATCATTTTTTGCATACATAATTTTTGCAGCTTTAGAGTCAAGTTTCAACTTCAAGATGAAAGATACTCGATTCAAAAGATCCTTTAAAGATCGATGGTGGTTGATTAACTCAGCAGTAAGAAGCTACACCTCAACCAACTTGATATATTGAAAGATTAATGGATCTCAGAATCAACTTCAAACGGGTTCGAGAGCCAATTCAGAACGAATCCAATTCAGCTTAATGACGAGTGGTTAGTTTTCAGTTAACATATTTAAACCATATTTCATCTCCATGAAGGATGATATCCGGCTGACAGAATTTACCACTTTGCTTTCCCGTTAAGGGGAACCACCTAAAGAACTATGACCAACTTAAACCCGTGAAAGGGAACCATTTTTCACTTAAAGGAAATATTGGCATCATAACTCAAGGCGTGAAGGGTTATTTGTCAACAAAGACCTTCGAGTTTGATTACACTCAACTCAAAGGCATATCAAATTTGCAGCATAGCTCAAGGCGAGAAGGGCTATCTGTCAACTAAGACCTTCGAGTTCGATTACATTCAGCTCAAACGCACATAAAATTTGCAACATAACTCAAGGCAAGAAAGGCTATCTTTCAACCAAGACCTTCGGGTTTGATTACACTCAGCTCAAAGGCATATCAAATTTGCAGCATAGCTCAAGGCAAGAAGGGCTATTTGTCAACCAAGACCTGCAAGTTTGATTACATTCAGCTCAAAGGCATATCAAATTCGCAGTATAACTCAAGGCGAGAAGGGTTATCTGCCAACAAAAGACCTTCGAGCTCGATTACATTCAGCTCAAATAGATATCAAATTTGCAGCATAGTTCAAGGCGATAAGGGCTATCTGTCAGCAAAGACCTTCGAGTTCGATTACATTCAGCTCAAAGACATATCAAATTTACAGCATAACTCAAGGCGAGAAGGGTTATATATCAGCAAAGACCTTTGAGTTCTATTACATTCAACTCAAAGGCATATCAAATTTACAGTATAGCTCAAGGCGAGAATGAATATCTATCAACAAAAGACCTTCGAGTTCGATTACATTCAGCTCAAAGATATATCAAATCTACATCATAGCTCAAGGTGAGAAGGGCTATCTGTCAACAAAAGACCTTCAAGTTCGATTACATTCAGCTCAAAGGCATGTCAAACTTACAGCATAACTCAAGACGAGAAGGGTTATCTATCAGTAAAGACCTTCAAGTTCGATTACATTCAGCTCAAAGGCACATCAAATTTACAGCATAGCTCAAGGCGAAAAGGGCTATCTGTCAACAAATACCTTCGAGTTCGATTCCATTCAGCTTAAGGGCATGTCATATTTACAACATAACTTCAGTCGAGAAAAGCTATCTGTCAACAAAAATTGTCGGGTTCGATTCCATTCAGCTCGATGACACATCAACCACATGATAGCAATGAGGAACTACTTTCTGGTTGAAACTGAGGTCTTTAAGTCAAGAAGAAGATTTGGGGCAATCTCTCAGCTTAGTACATCATAACTCAAGGCGAGAAGGGTTATCTGTTAATGAAAACTTTCGAGTTCGATTCCATCCAGCTCGATGACGTATCAATTACTTTCTGGTTAAAGTTTAAACCGATGTCTTTAAGTCAAGAAAAAGACTTGGGTTGGTTGTGCTTTAGTGACAAGAAACCATTTTCCAGCAGCATAACTTAAGTTGAGAAAAACTATCTGTCATTGAAGATTTTCGAGTTTGATATCATTCAGCTCGAGGGCCTATCAACCACATGATGGAGTTAAGGAACTATTTTCCAGTCGAATTTTCAAACCAAGGTCTTTAAACCGAGAAGAAGATCGAAGTTGACTACAATTTGGATACGATAAACCACATTCCGATTCAAATTCCAAACTACGGCTTCAATTTCATATCGATTAAAGAAAGACTCTACTTCGCGACGGAGGAGTTATCCGCAACTCAATTTGACAGGGAGTTATTCCTAATTGCAATATGAGACTCAATTAGACTCAGGGACCTCTTCATATCGAACGAAAATTTACTTCTCTTTGCTCTATTTTTTGTTCCACGAAAAATGACAAAGAGGGGAAGCTGTAGACACTCATTTTCGTCCGGGTTTTTTTAATACCGTAAAATTTTTGTTTTTTAAAAAAATTGTTTTTGAAATATATATATAATATATAGTTTTTTTAAAATAAATTTGAAAATGTATATAATATATAGTTTTTAAAACATTTTGAAAATATATATAATATATAGTTTTTAAAACATTTTGAAAACTTATATAGTTTTTAAAACATTTTAAAAATATATATTATATATAGTTTTTAAAACATTTTGATTTTTTTTGAATATATATTATGTGGTTTTGAAAATAATTTTAAAAAAACATATATAATATGTATATTTTTAAAAATGATTTTGTGTTTTTATTATTATTTATTATTATTATTTATTACTTATTTTTTATTTTTGTTTGTTTTAGGTCCAAAATTGGGGTCCAATGTGCGAGTTAAACAGATACCCAATCAGGGTTGGGCTTGACCCAACCCAATCCTCAAATTAAGGTTTACACATTCAAGAATCACGCCGCATGAGGGGAGAAGAGGTCACGCGTGTGGAATCCACACGCTAGCACGTTTCAACGGCACTGAGATTTCTGGCCAAGGAAATCGGGACTGACCCATCCCGAAATCCCTGGCCAACAACAAGTTTGTTACCATGATGATCGGAACTAAAGAGCACCGATGGTGGTTATAAATACCCCACCACAGATCGAACACGAGAGGAACCAGAGAGAACAAACGATCAACAGTGAGGCCAAACGAAACATCGAACCCATCATAACACAAAAAACAACAGAATCATCGAGCCACAATCCACAGCAAGATCGAAACTCACAACATCATCAACAACAGATAAGAACAGTGCCACAAAAACCTCAACCGAGTCAACCGAGGCATCAACATAACCAAATACACAAAAGAAAACTCAAAAGCTAAGCAAAACACAAAAACAAGAACACCGGAAGTCGAAAAGTTCACATGAGAAAGGTAAGAAAATGTAACTTCTAGGCCAGATCTACTCTGATCTAGTGATTTTTTCGTTGTTTCGATGTCGGATTCGGTATCGGGGTCAAGAGGAGGCTATGAGTGGAGTTTGGGTTTTTCCAGTGGCTGGAGCGGCGGCTGACGGTGGCCGACCATTGCCGGCTTCCCTCCGATGAGGGAAAACTAAAGAGAGGCGAGAGCATTTTTCTCTCTTAGAGAGAGTGAAAGTGAAGAAATGAAAGGGGGATGGGTATTTGGGCTGGTTTTAGTAAATATATACCTTCCCCGAAACTACGTCATTTTGGGTAGAGACTTTTATGTAATTTCACGCATGGGTAAATCCCATCCTCGGTCCCTGTATATTGTACCCTTTATATTTTGGTCACTGCAGTTTATTTTCATTATTTTTAATTTTGATTTCCAATTTTATGCATGCTTTATTTTGGTCACTAGTGAAATTCAATTTTTCTTTTTATTTTTGGTCTCTTAATTTTATAATAATTACATTTTAATAACTAATTTTGTGCATTTGGTATTGTGTTTAATTACCATGTGATCCTTTAACAATTTTTTTAGAATTTAGTCTTTTGTTATTATTTCTTTCTTTCTTTTTTCTTTTCTTTTCATTTCATTTTTTATTTACTATTTTATTTTATTTTTTTATTTTTTATTTATTTATTTTTCCATTTTATTATTTTGTTTTTACTAAATTTATTTATATTTATTTATCTATTATTATTATTATTGTTATATTAACATTTTTCCTTTCTTCTTTTTTATATTTATATTTATTTTATTTTTTCTAACATATTTTTTCAGTAGTAATTCCAATTGATTAAAGGTAAACAATTCGAATAGAATGTTTTAAATTTAAATTTAAATTTTTAATTTTCGTAATTAAAGACAACCGATAAATGAATTGGTACCAAAAGGGCAATACAAGGGTGCTATTCATTCATTGGCTGTAACATACTCCCAAACCCGACACATTTCCGGTAAAACGCAAATCATATAAGATGGTGTCCGATCCACCTAAATGTTTTTAAAGTGATCGGTGGCGACTCTAACATTCATATTTCAAGTCGAAATCCAATTTCAGACCTAATCCAAAAGACGACCGCGATAAGTAGTTAATAAATCGTTGTTGTTATTTAAAATTTAGGGTTGGACGATCATAAATGCCAATGGGCGTAAAATATTAAGATATTCCCAAAACGTTGGAAGCCTGAAAATATCTACGCTCAACTTAATTTTACTAGAAATAAAATTCTCTATCAAAGCAAAAAGAATTCTTGAAAAATATACCCAGGATCCAACTCAATACAATTTTCTAAATCCCCTCCATAGATATTTATATTTATATTTATATTAAAAATAAATTGTTATGATATTCACATTGATTAATAAAATATATTAATATTATTAGATATAAAAATAGTTAAAAATATATATTAAAAATAATAATAATAATATAATGGAATTAAAAAAAGGGATAAAAGAGAGATTACCCCCTCCATTAGTATTTGAGTTTAGTCGGCCTATGCTCCAGTCAAAAATTGAGACTTGTAGACACGTTTACTCAACCGGCGGTGTGTGAAACAGCCTTTATATGAGCTGTGGCGTTGTACACACGCACGGATAATTTGACCGAAAGAAAATGGATAAAATGAATGAATATTACAAGTAAAATTTAGGGTAAAGTACATGAATGGTACCCCGACTATGGGTATTATTTTATTAAGTCCTTTGACTATTTAGGAGTTATAAAATGATCTTCCGGCTATAGTGTATTTCTTTGTCGAGTCTCTCGAGTATCAAAAGTTATAAAATGGTCACCCGACTATTCATTATGTTCCAAGTTCGTCCTTTTTTGTTTAAAATTGATTGTATTCTAAGCTGAATGTTAACTTATTGATTGTAATATGATAAAATCCGATCTCAGAATCTAAAATGACTATCACATCTCAGTCACTATTTTAACGTCAAACTTTAGATAACAATCAATTTTAATGGAGAATGACGAGTTTGGAACATAATGAATAGTTGGGTGACCATTTTGTAACTTTTGATAGTCGACTCAACAAAACAACATCTTATAGTGGGATGACTATTTTGTAACATTTAATAGTCGATGGACATAATAAAACAATACAATATAATCAAGAGACCATTTGTGTAACTTACCCTAAAATTTATTATTATATTTATTTTATAAAAAAAATAAATTTGAATTCATGAAAAACATTAACTCAAATCAAGAAAATTAAATCTCTCATTTAATTACAAGTTTATTTTTCAAAATGTCAAATTGATAAAAGGATCTTAAAACTCAACTACTAAGATCAAATCAAACACTACACTAATGGGTAGTTATGCTGTGCGGCCATTTAATCTGAATGTAATTTATGATGAATATTAACTTAAAATATTATCTTGTACAGTATAAAAAATTTATATAATTTGTAATAATTTCGGTTATAATTGAGAATGTTATATTATACCTTTTTTTAATTTAAAAATGCTACATGTCTATTCTAAAATGTTATACAATTGATAATAATTTTAATTATAATTGAAAATCCTTTGAAGATAACTTTTTATATTACAATCAGAACAATTATGTGATTTATATAAATTGTTATGAAAATATAATATTTTCGATTTTCAACATGAAATTTTACCAATTTTACTCAAAAAGATTATACTACTAAATTACAACCAATTTGTCTTTTTAATCTCATATTAATAGATTATATTTTAGACTCATCGCTAAATCAATATATCTAACAAAAACATGAACTTGACTTGTGGAAATGAACTTTCGAGAAATTTGAGATAAGGGTTAGCACATTGTTCACAATCGAGGAACTAAAATGCTAAACAGAATGAAATTTTAGTTACCCAAATCGATTTTTTTAGGGTATAGGTACCACATTGAAAGACTTGCTAACAAAACAGGGGTTATTTTGCCATTATCCCTTTGGTTTATAAAGAAGAGCAGGGACAAGCAATAATGCAGGCTACTTCGTGAAATAAACAGTAATAGATAAAACCATCATATAATTCCAAATTGCTCAAAGTCAAGTCAAAAAGCCAAGGGGCAGCGACGGCTTAGGGGTGCCGTCTAAAGTGGGACCGATGGGAGGAGGAGGCGACAACAATGGGAAGATTCATACAATTTCAGTACCTAAACTTTTAAATATTATTAAAATTTAACTTTAAATTTTAAAAGTTCATAAAATAAAACAAAAATTAAACTGATTTTAAAAAAGTTGAAAGTTTAAATTAAACACGTTATTTACGCAAAACATTATCATTCAATTAGTATATATATTATTTAAACCTTTGGGTTGAGTAGTGATTGCAATTTTTCAAGACTTCGTCCCCTCTTCGTCCTCTGTTTCTTTCATATTTCCCTGTAGAGCAGTCTATCTCTTCTTCTTCTGTTTCTGCTTCTTCTTCTTCTTCTTTATTTATAATTTCTTCGGTGTTTTTCATTTTAAAAAATAAAGCCTTTCTTTCATTATTATTATCTATTCAAACACCATTTTTAATCTATTTTTAATCCATTTTTCCCACTATTGTTTACCTTTGATGCTCGCATGGCCGGTCTCGATTTAGCCAATGCTTCTTGTTACGTTCAACACCTTCATAGGCCCGACCTTCACCTGCGCCCCCAACCCGAAGATCACAACTTTTCAAACAACCGCGACGGCAGTTCAGGCCAAGTTCAGGACTTCGTCAACGGCGGTACTCACTCGGGTGACCTTGTTCTAGCACGTAGGCCGAGGGGTCGTCCACAAGGTTCGAAGAACAAACCGAAGCCACCGGTTTTCGTCGCTGGGGAGAGTGTCAACACGCTACGAGCTCACATTCTCGAAGTTTCGAACGGCTGCGATGTTTTCGACTCCGTCGCGAGCTACGCTCGGAGGAGGCAAAGAGGGATATGTGTATTGAGTGGGAGCGGTACGGTGACGAATGTCAGCATTAGACAACCGGCTGCGGCTGGAGCTGTTTTAACTCTTCATGGAAGATTCGAGATATTGTCGCTTTCGGGTTCGTTTTTACCGCCACCTGCTCCTCCAGGAGCCACCAGTTTGACGATCGTTTTGGCTGCCGGGCAAGGGCAGGTTGTTGGTGGAAGTGTGGTTGGTGAACTGACGGCGGCTGGACCTGTTATTCTCATAGCATCGTCGTTTGCGAATGTGGCTTACGAGAAACTTCCCTTAGAAGAGGATGATATTCAAGTCGGCGACGGCGATGGCGGCGGAAATAACATGTTTCCCGATGCCGGCGCCGGACCGGGTGGACTGCCTTTCTTCAATTTGCCACTCAATATGCCTCCTAATGTCCATTTACCTACTGAAGCATGGCAAGGAAACTCAGGTGATGCATAGGCCGAGGTTTTATTTTAGGTTTTAAAATATTTTCTTCATTTTCTAGAATTTTAGAATTTGTGATTTCTTAAGGTAGTCCTCGTTCTTGGTTGAACAACTTTCTTTCACTAAGCAATGGTGAATTAAATAATATTTCTTTAATTAATATTTTAATAATTCAACCATTAAATTTATCGACTTAGTGTGGAACAAATAATCTTTTCATATATTGTATTTATATAATTATTTTCTCAAATAAGATGTTTTGAACAATAATTTTAAAAGACGCTAACTAAACTCTGTTAGGTATGACTCATAAATATATCAGGATTTATTTATTATAAAATGAGATATAACCAAAATCTATGAGACATTGAATAAAAATTCTAGCGTTGGCTAAGACATCGAGGACGTAAGCACATTGTTAAACCTCGTTAAAATTCTTGTGTTATTTCCGTTTTCTTTACCCGATTATTTAACAAACTCTAAACCCTAAAACATATCTTCAATTTCTTCGAAGAATACACATAAATCATGGTGCGTCTTTTCTATTCACCCATACTTTTATCTCGTCTATGTCTCTATTTCGAGAGAACTCAAGGCATATTATGATTCATGTGTCTTTCCTGAGAAAGTTGAATATGCATTATGCTCTATGCATCATCTAAAGTTACTGTTCAAACCAGGTAATTAAGAAAATAATGCCATGGGTGCAATAGATGAAAAAAATATTTTTTTTTTCCACAACATTCTCCGGGAAAATTTGCCGCTAGTTAGATACACATAGGATTTTATGTTCCTTGTTTTAGTGATGAACAAAACTTAATCTAAAAGAATTAATAATAAAAATATTATTTTAAAAAAGATAAAATTAAAAACAAAACAAACCCCCCGCGTCCTCCCTCTCCTTCCCATCTCCCCACCGTCGATGACAAAGGGTCACTATAACCATCGAAATCGTTGGGAAATAACAACGAAAAACCTATAAATTCGATGACTTTCGTAGCATTTTTCACGACGATCGATACAGTTTCACAGTGGGTGAAGAACTGAATTTTGGTTGCGATGACAAGAATGTTCTGATGGTGTCAACGATGACGGCCACAAATCGACAGTGGCCGATCGACGACGAAAGATATAAAATTTGAAGGGGGTTTGATTTTTTTTATATAAAAATTATAATATTAAGTTTTGTTTTTTTTTCAGACTCACCCGTCAATAAATGTAGAATGCAATACGTCACAAAACCTCAAAATTTGGGAGTCTACACTTTAATAAAATCTCACAATTATAGAGTTGATTTGTGATATTATCTTAATTTCATATATTTGATTTTTTATTTTATAAAAAATAATCACAGTATAATAAAGTTTGATATTTTATAATTTTATAGTATTATAAAATATTTTAAGAATCTCACTTTAAAAAATATTACTTGACCTTCAATTTTTTCTTTTACGGATATGACCATAAAGGACTCCTATAGCGAAATTCTTGGCTGATGGTGAGGAGCCAACGGGCAGAACATTCAACCGCCCGGCGACACGATCCTGTTCACATGTTTTTCAACAATTGGATTGCAGGAAACCCAAAGAGAGAAGTTAACACTGAGGATAAACATAGATCAGGACAAAGAAATTTGGTTACCAATAACAAAACAAACGAAATCAGAGGATATCGATGCAAACATCCGGTGGCCGAGATGAACATCATACCCAGAATTCCGAGTTATTAACACAACATAATGTCTGCAAAAGTACATTTCCTTACTTACATTCGTATGGAGAGAAGCACATAGAAAGCAAAACAACATTATCTGTAAAATCAGACAACACTACAACGGGAACTTCTGGTAAACTTCAACAGCCACTGTATTGTAATAAAGTTTCCCATTACAAATATGTTTCCACTAACCTACGTGGTTCTCAAGCACAACTGGAGGCACTTGAGCGTCAGGTGACTGTGCATTGGATATAGAAATCAGTTCAGACCTATATTTTTCGACTTCATCGACATTTGCAGCCACAGCCCCATTCGAACTGTCTACGATCTTCGATGAGCGATCTGGATTAGGATCAGAATCGGGTACGGAATAAGATATTGCGATAAGAAACTCGCGAGCTAGCTCCTGAGTATCCTTTTGAGGCGGTACTTTACCGTCCATATAATGTCAATTTTTCTCCTGCATTTGAAAACGCAAACTTAAAAACCCGATTTTGTTAAAGAATAAAGAATCCTCAAGTATAACAACACAGGATAGCGTATACAGCAGAGATGAACATCCACCATTAAAATAGACCCCCGAGATTTGAAGCATCACCTTGGTCATTCAATTACATATTTACATCCCCAAATGACACATTTCATATATAGCCCAACGTGACATCGGAAGCTCTAAATTAGGAGTTAGAACAGCATATGAAAACGACGATACATGCTTACTTGCATTCTTCAGGCTAAAAGGCGGACCGGAAGTCCCTTTTATCAATGTATATAAGTTCTTATCACATCATCATAATCATATTCTCCAAATATACAATCTAATTATGATTTCATATGAGCAGATCAAAGACATCCGCGCTTCCTTGGATCGATCATACAGTCTATCGTAGCTAAGAGCGAGGTATTATCAGATAAACATGTCAAGCAACACACAATTTTCCATCAAGGAACGAGCATGGAAAACATAATTACCAGAACTCAAACAAAGATCAATTTCGAAAGCCAAGTCATGGAAAGAATTTTCATAAATTGATCATGGAAAGAATTCCCAGCTAAAAGTTAAATGCTAAAGCTTCTATTCACATCAAACAACAGAATCTAAATGTAAGGTTGCTGCCAACATTTTTTCCATTGGAAATCAATTTCAATACATCAAAGATCAAAACATAAAATAAAGGTTTCAAATTCCACGTAATACCCACATCAGATCTCCCGTCAAACTCACGAATTTTGAATCAACGGGAGAAATGAAGAAGAAATATAAGGGTTCCCAGAATTTAGAAAGAAAAAGCATTAGAACCCCAAGAAAAAGACCCTTTTTTTTGCCCATTTCTTAGGGTTTCCGATGAACCCAACGGGGAAATTAAGCAGTTAAGAAGATCACGGGACAGGAATCGTTGGATCAGCCAATTAAAAAGGGTAAATCATGAGAGAGAGAAAAACCGTACCCTTTTTCGGATGGTAAAACTGGATAATCTCGTTTGACTGTGTCCGAACCAAATCCTCGAAGGTTTTAAATCTCCTCCGTTTTAAATGAAATTACAGTTATAACCCCTCCTTATTAATAAATACGGAGTAATTAAATGACTTTTCCATTATTAATAAAGGGTAAACTACAGATTTGGTAACTAAATTTTACTCTCTCTCCTATTTCACTCACTATACTTTAAATCTTTTTAATTCTCTCAATAAATTTAATGCAATAATTTTTTTATCTCTCAATAGTTTTCTCACTAACGGTGCTATAAATAAGTTGTTATATAAATATAAAATGATGTTATTTTAGTGAAAATTTTATTTTTAAAATGACGTTATTTTAACACCGTTATCTATTTAATGATTGAGTGACTAAAAATCCCAATGTATTAATCTTCTTTGCATCTCTGTACACGTTTCCGTCTTCTAGAAATTCCAAGCAAAGACCAAACATCAAGTTTTGAAATTTTGGGTAAACTACTTAAATAGTCCCTTTAAAATGGGAAAATATTTTTGAATCATCTAACTATCAAAAGTTCTATAATGATCATTTAACTAAAAAAATTAATCATTTTCCGTTAAAAATTGCAAGAAATTGACCTAATAGTTAATAAAAGTGATATAATAATAAATTTATCCATAAATTTTACACTTTATTTTAATTTGCAATTCTAAAAGGTTGATCTTGAACATTTTGATATTATAACAATTTAGTTTCTCTTTTAACTTTTGAGAGTATTAAAATATTGAGGGTTCCCCCCAACAAAAAAAATTATGGCTAAATTAAAATGAAAGTGAAAATTAAAGGTTAAATTTATTAGCATACCACTTTTATTAAATATCGGATCATATGAATATGGTGATAACATGTGGCACAAAACAAACTAGTAACTAAAAAAGAATTATTGAAATTACTTCACACGATTTGCAAACCAAATATCAAAAGAATGGATTAATTCTATAATTGCAATTACTAAACATATGAATTAAATATTAAAAGAATTATTTCTTCCTTTAAATCAACACACATAAATTATGGAACAGAAACGTATGAAAATAATAAATTAGGAAGAATGTACTGATTATTTTGATTTAAAATGAATTACATGTATAACGCATTATTGTTATAATTCTAGTAATGCATTACAGAACATAAATAGAATGTAAAATTTATATGCATTATTGTTATTATTGTGTATTGTTTTGTTTTATTAGCATTACACGTATATTGTGTGTTGTTTATAACTTATAAACATAATGTAATTCATTACTTGAGACTAATTTGGGTATGATAATTTGGTAATGTGGTAAATCCTTTGGTCAATTTATTATTAATCAAAGAGTTTTTTTTCTAGGTAATGTCGATGACAGGAGAAAATATTGATGATATAGAGATGTTATCTTCATCAGCTAAGTCGTTTAAGGAATCCGAAAAGATTAATGTGGTTGAGACTCCAGTTAATACGAAAAATAAAAGGAAGGGGAAAAAGATTGCTGAAACTGTTGAAGCTAAAGGAGGCAAAAAGAAAAAAAACTTCTTTTGCTTGGGATCATTTTAAAGCATTTGATGGTGATAAAGAACATGCCAAATGCTTATTGTTCTCGAAAAATAAGTTGTGCAGCTGCCAATGGAACTAATGCAATGAAGCGTCACACTGTCCGGTGCAAGAAAGCCCCCTTTAACTTGGAAAAACACAAACAATCTTAGATTTCGAGTCCAAGACAAAATGCAATGCTGATGGGACCATAGAGACAGTTAGTATTCCTAAATTATGGCGTTTTGATCAAGAGAATATTAGAGAAGCACTCGCTAAAATGGTGATTGTTGATGAGTTACCATTTAGCTTTGTTGGACATGAATGATTTCGTATGTTCTGCAAGGTAGCCATTCCTGATTTTATTCCTCCTTCACACACTACTATTACAAGAGATTGTTATGTTTTGTTTATTGAAAAAAGGAAGACGCTGAAGAACTTTTTCAAGAATTTGTCCTCTAGGCTATGTATTACCACAAATACATGGACATATGGTCAGGATTTGTCGTATATGTGTCTTACTGCTCATTTCATAGATGATACTTGGAAATTGCACAAGATGATCATCAACTTTTGTCCAATTGCTGGTCATTCTAGGGAACTTATTGGTAGAGACGTTGAAAAATGTCTACTAGATTGGGGTCTTAAGAGAATCTTGATGGTAACCGTTGATAATGCCAGTTCAAATGATCTAGCGATCAAGTATTTGAAGTAAATTGTTAACTTGTGGGATGAAAGCGTGTTGGATGCTCAATTTTTGCATATGAGATGTGATGCGCATATTCTGAATTTGATTGTTAAAGATGGGTTGAAGGATATTAATGATTCTATTATGAAAGTTTGTGTTGCTGTGAAATATGTGAGGTCTTCCCCTACAAGGCTACAAAAGTTTCGATATTGTGTTAAAGAATAAAATATAAACAACAAATCTCTTGTTTGTTTGGACATTGAAACAAGGTGGAATTCCACCTATTGCATGCTCAGGAGTACTTTAGTGTTTAGAAAGGCATTAAAAAAATATGAAAACGAAGTGCGTTCCTTACACCAAAGAGCTTACAAAGGTTGGTGGTCCTCCTAATAATGAGTATTGGGACAAAGTTACTGCTTTCTTGCCTTTTCTTGAGATCTTTTATGAGGCTTCATTGAGCTTCTCTGGATCAAGATATGTGACTGGTAATAATTTTGTGGAAGAAATATTTGACATTGGGTATACGATTAATCACTATCTCGATGAGTCAAATGTTGGGCTTAAGAGCATGGCACACCAAATGAAAATGAAATTTGATAAGTATTGGGCAAATGTTAATAATGTGAATATGTTGATGTTCATTGCTTTAGTTCTTGATCCTAGCAGCTCTTTTGAGTTGTGTCAACGAATTAAAGACACTTTGACATCGTTTTTTGATTTTTATGCTTCTTCGCAATCGGCGGTGCCACAAATGAATTATTACTCTATGGAGTCTAGTGCCCATAGTGGTGAAAGAATACAAAAGTTGAAAGGAACAAATTTGAGAAAAGGATTTTGTGAATGAAGTAGAATTATTTGATACTTCTGAAACAACTGAGCTAGACAAGTATATGGGGGATAAATGTGTTCGTGAGATGGATGAATTAGATATCTTGTCTTGGTGGTCTATGGAAACAATGAACTATCCTGTTCTTATGAGAATGACACGTGATGTACTTGTAATTATGGTTTCTACCGTTGCTTCAGAGTTCACTTTTAGTACGAGAGGATGTGTGCTTGATTCCTTATGTACTTCTTTGACTCCTAGATTAGTGGAAGCTCTTATACTCAAGATTAGATTCGTGCTTCTCATAATACTATTATGGTAGAGGAGAGCTTGCTAGCTTTGGAGATTATGGAAGAAGGTTAGTTTTCAATTTCATGTTTAGATATTTAAATGTTTGTATTTTAAAACATATGTAATACATTGTAACGATTGCATACTTTAAATACTTAATATAAAAATACAAGATTTAACTTCGGAGAAACCAACAATTATCATTGATGAAACAAGTGAAGTTCCGAATGTCACGTATGAAGAACAATTCCCATAGGCCATAAGTCCCAAACTTTGGTAAGCTATTAAATTTTTAGTTATATTTTCATTGATGAAAGTTATACTTGATATTTGTTATAATGAAAGTTAAGTTATGTTTTCGTGCATTTTCAAAAGATATTGATTGTTGTAAACTTATGGTTTATTTAAATCTAATAAAAGAATTGCTTGTAGGAAAGAAGAATGACAAATGAAGAAGTGTAACCATGATCATGATTCAAGTATCAAGATATCTACTCATATATGTAGCTATGAACTTTTATGTTTTATTTATAGTATGGATTATTAGATTTTGTATCTTGAACTTTTAAATTTTATGTTCGGATGTTGGACTATGTAATTCAAAGTTTCAAACATTTAAATTTGTGTGTTTTTTAATTAATAATTTGAAGAAAAAACGGGTATCTAGGTACCCGAAATATGAGTGCCCACAAAATTCAGGTACCCACAACATCTAGGTCGGGACACGGCCGAGAAATCAATTACCCGAAGATTCGGGTACCCGACACTTTGGGTACCCGGATTTACACTCCCCTAATTGTGAGTTTGATGATATGACACATTAATAAAAAGATTTAATTTTTATTTTAAGCCTTGAACTCTAGATAAATTATTAATCATGGTTTTTTTTTTGTAAATCCAAAATAACTTAGGGATAAAATATCAATTTATCCCTTTTTTCCATATGTTTTCTTCTCCAGCCTTATCTTCTTGGCCGCTTTCACTACTTCATCTGAATTTTATTTTTCTATATGGGTTACGGAAATACTTGATGGTGCATATTGAGAGTGACTTGATTTCACAAAATAACAATGTCTTTCCTTCTTTAAGATTCTGATGATAAGGATCTAGTTCCAAATGAAGCTTTAGCAGAAAGTGGTAAGGTTTCTGTACTTGAGAGGGAGACCAATAAAAAAACCAAATGATTCTTTCGGGAACCTTCAAGAAGAGGAAGAGCTTTCATTGCTGGTTCAAGATTCTATGGTTCTTTTGCGTCCGTATAAAGAGGCATGTGTTTGATGAAGAGGATAATACTCTTTGTACAGAAGCAAAAGAACCACAGAATCTTGAACCAGCAATGGAAGCTCCTCTTCTTGAAGATTCCCGAAAGAATCATCTGGTTTTTGATTGGTTTCCCTCTCAAGTACAAAAACACTTACCACTTTATGCTAAAGCTTCATTTGGAACTAGATCCTTATCATCAGAATCCTGATGAAGGAAAGAGATATTGTTATTTTCTGAAATCAAATCACTCTCAAAATGAACCATCAAGTATTTCAGTAACCCAAACAGAAAAACCAGGGAAAGCGGCAGACATTTACAAAAGAGTGAATTGATATTTTATCTCTAAACTATATGAAATAAAATAAAAAAAAGGGTAAATTGATATCTTATCATTAAATTATTTTAGATTTATAAAAAAAAGACTTATGATCAGTAATTTATCTAAAGTTTATGGTTTAAAATAACAATTAATATTTTTACTAATGTGTCACGTCATCAAACTCACAGTAATTAACGTCTCAATGACCAAATCTTAATAAAATGATAACGTAAATGACCAAAACTTATGTCTTTTGAATCGAGTGACCATACGATTATAAAACTAAAATAAAAGTGGCCAATTCTGTAATTTATCCTATTGAAAACACCACAATTTTGTTTTAAATTTATTCCAGTTTGCTTCCGACATATGAACTCTCTCGTATGTTCAAACATGTATAGGCTTTCATGTGGACTTTAAATGTCGTCGATGGAGCTTTTCATTAATTGCGGTATGTTACGAGATTAGTCAGCTTAATTGACTATCGCATTTAAATGTCGAGTCTTATGGTAGACAATTCATAATTTGGAGGCCTCCTAAGGAAATTACTCTCAACCTGGTGTTGGGGTAGCCTACTATCCTACCTCCCCATTACCCTATTACATATGGGAAAAAGGGTCAGCTAATTTTATTTATTGCATATTGTTATGGAAGTTTCGCATTCATAGGATTAATTGCATCCGTTAATCAATGAACCAAATTTTACATTCACCTTAAAATATAAGGATGAACGTTTCTTCTAGAGCCGGCGGATTTCGATTCAAATTAGATTAATTTTTTATTTTGAAAATTCTATCTTGAGTCTATTCAATTTTTTTTTGAATCGGATCGAATTAAATTCAAGTTTAGAATGAAAAGTTTGACACGAATCAATCTGACGCAATCATAATATTATAATTACTTTTTATATATTTAGATAATTATAATTTTATTTTTTCAATCGGGTCCTTATTTTATTTAATAAAAATAAATTATATATATATTTAGGTCAAGTCAAATGTGGATTTTAACCTAAAATATTGAGTCAAATTTCGAGTTAGATGAAAACCCTCCTAAACTCAGATTGAATCAGATGTGAGTGAAAGATTTTAATTTTCAAATTAGATTTAGGTAGACCAAAAATATGACCCGACCTAACTGGTTGTCTCCCTATTCGTAACTTATTAGAGAGTCGGGTGCAATTAACCCGAGTGTTGGTCATTTAAACGCCATTAACAATGTAGCCTATTGCCATGCAAATGTCTACTCTCGAAGGATCTGCTTTAATAGAATCCCTATCCTTACCTTAACATTTTTGTCTTCCTGCTATAGTTTCAACACTGTTGAACTTAATGAACTATCAATTAAGGACATTTTTTTATTAATACGAGGTAATTATATAATAATAAATGTTTGGATTTTTCCATTTAATCATTGAGTTTGCTTAATATATTCTAAACAAGAAGATTATTAGATATATTAATGAAAAAAATCAGTGGAAAGATCGAATGTACCTAATAATAACTCTTTTAAATACCAACTTTTTTTATTTTAAATTATTCCACTTTGCTTCCTACATATGAACTCTTTAATTAATCACTCAATCCCTCAGACTACCGTGACCGGACGCATCGTGGTCGGGATAATAAATCTGATAACTAGGAGGAAGAGTGACGCCCAAGGTACCGCAAAACCTTTTGATTTGATTACCAAACTCGGACGTGAATCTTCCATGGTTAAAAATCCAGTTCCTGCACCTGTAATCCATACTAAGAATCGCTTCGCAGCATCCAAAGCTGATTTTTATCTTATTTTCAACCAGGGATTTGAAAATATCGTGCTGGCACCCATCTACTTTTATCACTGTTTCCGCCCAACACACCGTCGGGTCCGGCGTGTATCTCTCTTCCCATCCGAGAACCGAGAAAACTGGGGTGATGGCTATGGTCAATGCAATGGCTGCGAAGAGCAAGAGGTGCTGTTGAAATGAACCCATTGCGATGGAACAACAAACTGGTTGGTTTCTTTTGGAATGTGGTGCTGGGAATTTATATGGAGTTGTTAAATGTCAATGGAGCTTTTCATTAATGGTTGTATGTTTCGAGATTAGTCGGGTTAAATGACTTTTGAATTTATTGCAGATTGATATGGAAGTTTTGCATTCATATGGTTAATTGCATCCGTTAATCAATGAACAAAATTTTATATTCATCTTCAAACTTAGGGATAGCCATTTCACCTAGACTCCACGGATTTCGAACCATATTAATTCAATTAGATCAATTTTTAGAATGTTATCAGATCATATTAAGTTCGAGTTTAGGGTGAAATTATATTTAGAGAAAATTCTAATAACATTCCTTTTATTTTATTTTCAATTAAATCCTTATTTAACCTAATAAAAATAAATTATATATATATATATATTTAGATTTTCTCAGGTCGAGTCAAGTGTGAGTTTTAACCTAAAATATTGAGTCGAGCTTTGGGTAAGATGGAGAGCCTACTAAACTCACGTCAGATCGAATACGAGTAAAAACTTCAATTTCCAGATCGAATTCAAGTATGTAAAAAATGTGACCCAGTCGGTTACCATCCCTATTCAAAACTTCAAAGGACACTTGGGCGTAAGGGTGTTGTTCGTTTAAACGCCATTAATAAGGGAACCAATGCAACTTTCTATTGTCATGCAGCAGTCTTGTCCTTCTCGGGTATTCTTTCTTAGTTGGTTTCTTATGTAATAGTAGCATGAGTTTTCAAATATTCTGTTTCTGAAAATTTCAAGAGCTCAATCACTTGTCTGTGCCCAGTGACATACACAAACAAGAATAGAACTTTTGGTTTTGGCCTCATGGTTTGACCGGTGAGCTTAATATGTTGGATTAAATTTTATAATTATGGGTACATATTTTTAATATATATATTTTTATCATAAAAAATAACATAAATTAAGTGACAAGTTATGTTATAAAGTGTAAATACTATTAAAGTTGTATTTATAATTTGATGAGGGACATAGTTATAAGTACATACAATAACTTATTATTAAATCAATTATAAATGATTATGGTCCCCGGAAAATAGATTATCGAGTATTTACTCTTATCTCCGTCAGAGAGTTTGTACTTAAGGGAACTCTAAATTTTTCGAAGATAACCAAATAAAAATTTAAAGATTTCAACCTATTAATTAATCTACGTACGCTTCCCCAAATCTAGTAGTTCTTGTTCTTGATGATTTGACATGATTTGATACTTATTTGTTTTCATAATATATTTTTTTATTCTAACAAGTGGTATCAATGTCTCGTCATATTGAATCATTGAGAATAAATTCATTTTCTATTATTTTTGAATTGATTCGTTTAGTGTAATTTTATATCTCGATCTTGTGTTTCGATTGTAAATCGACGTTGAAGTTTTATGTTTTGATTTTAATATAAATTAAGTTTTTAAAGAATTATGCTATTATACGATTAAATTTTTTCAAATCGATGGAATAATTGAGTGTTTTTACTGGTTCATCATTGTATATATTAGTTTCCGCTAAATATTTTAAGGATCTTTTTGTAAGTTATACGAGATATATGTTAGTTATTATCTATATAAGGATTAGGTTAATTTTGTATATATATAGTAGTTTAGTCTAACACTAATTCCTACTTACTGCGTAGGTAAGGATAAGACTAACCTAATTTAGTTTAATTTAAACTTTATGTAAATTCTTGTACAAATTATAGACCTATTCTAATATGGGGAATAAGGTGAAATAATCAACCTTTTACCGAATACCTACTTTCTACGTGGTTTCAGATTAGGTTGTCGATCTTACTCACAACCGTAGCCAGTGATGCTGACTCCTTCCTCTTCCAAAATTTGTTCGAAGGATGCACAACTAATCACACAAATCCGTTGCCAGCAAAACTACCTTTTGAGATCATGCTCATTACTAAACCAGTTGATCTGATATTTTTTTCAGCAGCGTCCGGGTCGTTTTACCACTGCTGTCAGTTCCAGTGGTAGCTCCTTTACTCAGCAGACGATCGAGGAGTTAAAAAACATGTTTGGTCCGTTTACAATCTCTCCAAACTCAACATAGACGTGCAAAGTACATGATTGTAGTATTTCTTTTTTGGCTGACAAGCGTCCAGTTACTACTTGGATCGTGGATTCCGGGGCTAGTGACCACATGACGGGAGATATTAAGTTGTTTCACTATTTTAAAGAACGGAAGTCTTCATCTCATGTTCGAACTGCAGATGGTTCTTTGTCTCCTATTGCATGGATTGGCTCCATCCGGATAAATCCAAATATTTTTTAGATTCGGTTCTATAAGTTCCAAACCTCGTCTGAAACCTTCTTTTTGTCTGTTGATTTGTATTGTCATACCCAATTTAATTCCAAATTTTGTGAATTTCAAGATTCAAGCTCGGGGAAGGTGCTTGGTAGTGCTAAGCTATGTGGAGGCCTCTATATTCTTGAAAAGAACCAGCCTTTCCCAAATCAAGCCTACTCCAATTCTTTATCTCAGTTTGTTCCTTTATCACATCCATTTTTTATTTCTCTGTAGATGCCTGGTTATGGAATTTTTGATTAGGACACCCTAGTTTTCTTTTATCTTGCCAAATTGTTCCCTAAGTTGTTTATCTATAAAAATCCTAAGCATTTTTCTTATGATATTTGCCAATGTTCCAAGCAAACCAAGAGTTTTATCATCCTTCTCTTTAACATAATTCACAATGTGACATTTGGGGTCCCTCTAGGGTTATGGTTTTCATGGGTCTCGATGGTCTATTTAGTTTATTGATGAACACTCTTATACTACGTGGACTTTACTAATGAAACAAAAATTCGAAGCCAGTGAGATATTTCAGAGGTTCCACAAAATGGTTGAAACTCAGTTCCAAAGCTCTATCAAAAATTTTCAAATAGATAATGGTAGTAAATATTTTGCTCAAACCTTTGGGTCTTTTTTCCATACGAAGGATATTTTCCATATTACTTCCTGTGTCAATTCCCCTCAGCAAAATGGGGTGGCAAAAAGAAAAGATTGAAATCTTATTGAGGTTACCATGTCTCTTCTATTCTCTACAAATATTCCTAAATACCTTTGGGGTGAGGCTCTCTTAACTGCTACATATTTAATTAATAGAATGCCTAGTAAAATCCAACAATTTCAGTGTCCAATGAATGTGTTTCTTCAGAGTTTTTCCCATTTTAAACTCATGGCTTTGTCCTTACCTCTCAAAGTTTTTGGTTATACGGTCTTTGTTCGTAATAATGATAAACCCATGTCTAAGTTAGATCATTGAGCCTTTTGCAATGTTTTCAATTGGTATTCTTCTTCTCAAAAGGTTGCAAATGTTACTATCCACATACTAAATGAGTGTTCATTTCTATGGATGTCATCTTCTTTGAAAATAAATCATTTTTACTAAATCTGAAATTTAGAGGGAACCATTAGCAAAATTTCATATTATTAAACCTTTTGAATTTGTTTCAAAACCGCCCCTACCAACCAAAATACCAGTAAATCTATCAGCAAGCTTACCTCAAATAGATTCAACAGAAACAATGCCAAACTTGCCAGCAAATTTACCCCAAATAGATTCAACTGAAACACAAAATTATGAGCCTCAAAATACAATACCTTAAATTTAAAATTCTCAAATTCCATCTAGTCCCATAACACCAAATTTATCTATTTCACCACTGATCTCCTAAACCAAAAGAAAAAACACCTTGCATAAAAAAGAATACCAAAACATATCCCAAAAGTCTCTACTCAGCCTATGTACTGCCAAGAATCAGAACCAGGTTTGAATTCTTTGGAAAGTGAAGAAGGTTATCAGAGTAAGTTAGGTGTTTTGGTTGATACAAGTGAGTTACCGGTTACTCAAAGGAAGAGAGTATTACGTTGTACAACTTATCCAATTAATAAGTTTGTTGCTTGTCATAAACTGATACCTAATAATTTTATAGCTAAATTAGACAGTATTCACATTCTAGACACAATGGAAGAAGTGCTAAAAAGTCCCGAGTGGAAGAAAGTGATTGAAGAAAAGCTCTCGATGTTTGAAAGTAACAAAACCTATATCATTGTTAATCTTCCTAAACACAAAAGAAAAGTTGGTTGCAAATGGATCTTCATTGTGAAATACAAAGTGGATGGAAGTGTTGAACATTATAAGGCTAGACTGGTGGCGAAAGATTCACTCAGACTTTTGGAGTAGACTATCAAGAGACTTTTTATCTAGTTGCGAAACTTAGCACTGTAAGGGTATTACTTTTCTTAGAAGTAAGTAAGGATTGAGTGTTTCACCAGCTAGATGTCAAGAATACATTCCTCAACGGTAATCTTGAAGAGGAGGTCTACATGCTAGTTCCATTGGGAGTTCAAATAAAATAAGGGAATCAACAAGTGTGTAAACTGTTAAAGTCGTTATATGGACTAAAAAAAATCTCCTCGGGGTTGGTTTGACAGGTTCACGAAGGTCCTTTTGCGAGATGACTATAAGCAGTGCCAATATAATCACACACTATTTGAAAAGACGACACCGACAAGAAAAATAAAATCTTAATTGTCTACATTGACGATATCATCATCACATGTGATGATTTAGTGGAGATAGTGAGGTTGAAGAAGCTGCTGGCGAGAGAGTTTGAAACCAAAAATTTGGGGATCTAGCGATATTTATTGGGAATGGAAGTGGCTAGATCGAGAGAGGGAATTATTATCAACCAAAGGAAGTACATTCTAGACTTGTTTTTTAGACCGAAATGTCAGGTTGTAAGCCTTCGAAAACTCCCATGGAAGGAAAATTGAAGGTACAAAAGGAAGGTAGTCCTGTAAATTAATAGTAGTATCAATGGCTGGTACGAAGAACACTTAGAAGCTGTGAATCGAATCTTGAGATATTTGAAAATGACATCATGACACAAGTTAGTTTTTAGAATACATGAAGACCAGTCGGTAATGATTTTTATATATTATAGTTAGACTGGAGAGTTAACGGACAGGAGGATGACTATGGGTTATTTCTCATTTGTTTAAGGAATCTAGTGACCTAGAGAAGTAAAAAATAGGCAGTGGTCTCCAGAAGCAGTGTTGAAGCAGAATTTAGGGCGATGTCACTTTAAATTTGATCTTCACGGTGACAGCAAGTCTGCCATAATTATTGCTAAAAACCCAGTTCACCATAATAGAACGAAGCACATAGAGATTGATAGACATTTTATCTTCGCGAAAGTAAATGGTGGGTCAGTGAAGCTTAACTATGTTTCCATAAAAAAATCAGCTAGTCGATATTCTCACCAAAGTGCTTCCAAGAATTAGATTTGATGAGATTACGTCCAAGCTGTGTCTTTACAATATCTACTCCTCGGCTTGAGGGAGTGTAAGTTATACGAAATATATGTTAGTTATTCTCTAGATAAAGATTACGTTAATCTTGTATATATTAGTAGTTTAGTCTAACATTAATTCCTACCTACTGTGTAGATAAGGATAAGATTAACCTAGTTTTGTTTAATTTAAACTCTATGTAAATTCTTGTATAAATTACGTACCTATTTCATAATGGGGAGTAGGGTGAATTAATCAACCTTTTACCGAACACTTACTTTCTACCCTTTTAGTTCCATGAAAGAGTAAGAAAGAATTAGGAATGAGGGTCGTCAGACTTATGGGAACTCCTGTATAATTTCTTTTTTTGAGGAAAAATTCGATTCTAAATATACTTGACCAAAATTATTTTTAATTTTCTAATGTATTTCAAATAGAAGAGCCATTGTGATAAATATGGGTTTAATTTAATTTTTTTCTCATCTCCCCTACTCGATCTCTAACTCATTTATTTTAGTCAAAATTTGAAAAATGTTATGCATCATATTCAATGATTAAATGAGGAATGTAATAGCAATTGTTTCGTGGAAATGATGGGTAAAGGAATTAGAGGATGGGAATGGGGTGGTTCTGAAGTTAAATGCCATTTTCGCATAAAATATCTATTTTGAAAAAAATGTCCAAGGATCCGATGTTTCGAGGGGGTACACTTGAGTGAAGTAATCAAGTAGAGACAGCTCGAATACAACATATAGGAGCGGTTTAGGGTTGTGATCAATAAGTGATTATATCTTTTACGACAATAATCATATGATGATAATTTTGATAAGATTTATTTATTTTGTTTGATTTGATTATTATCATGGTTTAGAGGTTAAAAAGCACGATAAAATGATGGATTTTCATTAACAATTATTGAGCTTTTTTTTAAGGTTTTCATCTTGAAATAACCAGTATACAAACACGATGTTTGCTTTAAATAAATATATAGATGTTATAGTGTTTATTTTCCAGATTCAAAGTTGTTTTGAGCGTATGCTACTATTGTTAAGGATGATAGAATATATATTTGGAATGAAATTTATATTGGATTTAGATTTACTTCAACTTTTGGTTAAACATTGTTTTGCAGTTTATGTTTAGTAATTTATAAAGTTATGTATTAAATGCATTTTTAAGAAATTCTTCAGAAACAATCAAAGATTTGAGTTTTCAATTTTTTGTAGCACCATTTATTTAACCTTATTTCGGGTTATTTTGGATAATGTAGTGCAATCATAAATTTCAGTTTTGATCTTTGATTGTTATAGAAATATTAAATTTGAACATTAATATTTATTTTGAGACGGATTAATTAAAGCAATAAGTCGTTATAGTGACCTCAATTGAAAAAAAAAATATAGGTTATGTACATGTAACTTATGATAGATTAGTGTTGATCGGCCCAAAAGAAGATTAATAGTTGATATAATCGCATGTACTACTTTGGTAATAAACATGTGATAATTATTCGATTTAATATGTGAGTAATAAATTGGCCAAAAGGAAGATTTTTCCTTGACATGTTCTTATTATCAGTGTTTAGTTATTGTACCAGATATCACTTAAGGTAAATATTTTGTCTAAAGATGAAATATTAATAGAGCATTTGATATCTTAAGAGAGTGTACTCAAATTTATTATTTTGGTTATCTTTTAATTTAATTAAAAGATAAATTAAGAGAAATTGATTGATTGACAATATTTTTATGGTTTTATTTATATTGTTAATGCATATATATTCAATTTTGTTTTCCATTTTTTATTGTTAGTTAATATATATATATATATATTGAAACAAATTAATTCATATTATGGTTATGTATGATATTTTGATATATTAGATGAAACATAATGCCACCAAAGTGATATCTTTTATGTAGACTGGTTTATTTAGAATATTAAGATGATTATGTGTTTCTTGTGATTCATGCGTTTATTAATGGACCCAAAGGAAAGTTAATATTTGATAGGATTTCAAGAGACATGTGTGGTAATAATATGTGATAATTATAAGGTATTTTATGTGAGCATTATATTAGTCCAAAGATTAATCTATTTTTCGACATAGCTTATTGTCAATGTTTGATTACTACAACAAGAGTACCATTTACTTAAGATGTAGTGCTTGGTTTCTTGAGATGTAAATTAGCCATAATTTTGATTTTATTTGTTTACTTAAGATGTGAGCTTCAATTTTATTTATACTTTATTATGTATTCAACTATTTATTTATTTATTGCTATCACATTATCTGCTATTATACATTTTTCTGCTCATTCTTAAGAAAATGAATCTCAATGAATGAGAAAAATACACTTTTATAAGGTTTTGGTTGTATGAACATAAACTTTGCACCAAGGAAAGAACAATTTCTAGCTCTAATTGGGGATAACATCCTTAATTGGTATAATATATTTTAAGAGGTAAACTTTGTTCAAATTGTATAAGTTTAATGGTCATGAAGCAAAACATTTTAGAAGCTTTTAGGGGCACATAATCTTAAAAGATTACTTAGGTCAGTTGTTTCCTTGACAAATTTGAGAATTTTTTTTTTCAAAAACAATAAGGTTTAAATGACATCACTTTTGATTTCTTTGTTGTCTATAAAGTATAAGGGACAAGGAAATGTAGGGAGTATATTATGGATATGTTTCATATTGTTTCAAGACTTAAGCCACTTAAGATTGAGTTTTTTTCTAAAGAATTATTTGTTCTTATAATTTCAGTATCACTTCATATTGAGTTTAATCAACCTAAAGGGAGAAATGAACTCTAAATGAGTTCATTTTTCATTGTGTGCAAAAGGAAGAAAGGTTGAAGCATAATAAGTTTTAAAGTACTCATTTTAAAAATGCATAAAAGATAAAGACAAAAATAAAATCAGAATGTAGTTGTTAAGGGTTCAGCTCAAAAGAGACAGCGATATGTTAAAATGGTTGTTCTCTTTTGAGATAAGTTAGGATTTATAAGGAGAAATTGATATCTAAAATAGTAAGCAATTACTTTTGTTATTTTGAGCAAATTAGGGGTTATAAGTTTTATGATCCCATAATTAGCAATATTTTTAATTTTAGATCTATAACTTAATTTTTTAGGATGTTGAGTTTAGAGGGTTCTAAGGTTTGAGAAATTGATTTTGAGGAGGAATTAAATTATAACTCAATCCTTATGATCACTTTTTATGATATCCATGTATTCATACATTTCGTTAATTAAAAATTGAATCTAGAATCTCAACAAGGTTATTTTGAACAACTCTCTATTTAAGATGAGAAATTATTTTGGAAGATCAAACTCAACAACCTCAAAGAATAAATGTCATTCAGAAGATCCACAAGATGAGATAAATATTATTTTATATTATTATGTTTCTACAAGAAATAAGGATGACATTGGAATGATGGAAGATGATTTAATCAACTTTCATCATGTCATAAAACTTATGGCTCTCAAAAGTGGATTAATGCTATGTAAGAAGAGTATAAGTCCTATACAAGATCATAAAGTTTGAGAACTTATCTCATTACTTGAATGTGTAAAGCTTATTGATTGTAAATGAATATTTAGAACCAAGATGGATGCAAATGGTGATGTTGATAGGTATAAGGCATGTCTTGTATATAAAAGATATACTCATAAATAAAACATTAATTAAAAGACCCTTTCAGGACAGTCATGCTACTTATTGCTCATATTTGATATTGAGTTACATAAGTTGGATTTCAAAATTGTGTTTCTCAATGATAACATTGATGAGATGTTTTATGTGGTGCAATTAAAAAATTGTAGTTTATGAGTTTAAGTATGGCTCCCATTAATTGTATAAAAAATTTCACCAAGTGACTATCTCGTTTGGTTTTGAGATGAATTTGGTTGATAATTTTAAATACTATAAATTCAGTGGGAGTAATCCAAATAATACCTTTTATTACTAAAAGAAATAAGTTCCTCATATTTCAAAATAAACAAAGAATTTAATGTATACTCAAGTTTATACACATTTAGGCATGATTTTAGGATATTAAGCAAATATTTAAGCAGTTTGGGTATGGATCGTTAGATAGCAGCCAAATTGATTCATACACTGTATTTAAGAATAAAAATGTTACATGCTCACATATCAGAGGTCTTGTAAGTAAGAGATCATTAGGTTTATAGACTCCGATTTATTGGAATATGGATGCAAAGTTTTGTCACATGAACTGTTAATTATAGATTGATAAGAAATACCACTTGATTTATTTTGTAACAATTAAGTTGCAGTCCTTTATTCCATATATAACAGAAACACCTTAAGTCTAAGAACATATACATTATGTTTCTAGTTATTAAAGAAAATTCAGAGTGGTTATGTGTTTATAGAGTATATTAGTACAAACTCATAATTGTGCGCTTGCTAAAGAACTGTCACCTAAGGTATTTCATGAGCACACTACTCATGTAGGTGTAATATCATTTAAGGATATTCAGTTTTAGTGTGACTTTGTATTTAATGCTAGTTTATTATAAACACAATTTCAATTACTTCAGTTTAATAACATTTATATTAAAATTATTTTCTGTAGAAATAAAGTTTTTTATTTATTCATACTCTGGTTTTGGTAAAATTTGATCTCACTAATGTTTAAATAGGACCAGTTGAAAATAGACATGTGTGGTTCACATTGCTTGTAATTTTCATAATACGCTCCATGATTGATCAATATCATTTGGTTGTGTTTGTATACATGACCATTGATGGGTCTAGTCATGACGCTATAGCAAAGGTCGCTTTGATCCTATATGAATATAGTTAATGGACGAGATTGTTATAAAATACCTATTATATGATAACAAGTTTTGAGCTCATAAGATATACATTTATCAAGAAACATATGTTGCCTAAGTGGGAGATTATTGGATTAAAATTTCCAAATTATGAGCACATATTTTTAATGTATATTGTTATCATAAAATATGACATAAATTAAGTGACCAACTATGTTATAAAGTCATAAGGTATTAGAAGTGTCATGGAAATAAAAGTGTAGATACTATTAAATTTGTATTTATAATTCAATGAGGGGCAAAGTTATAAGTACAAACAATAACTGATTTTTAAACCAACTATATAAAGGGTTTATGATCCCCAATAAATAGATTATCTCATATTTACTCTTATCCTCGTCAGAGAGTTTGTACTTAAGAGAACTCTATCTTCTTAGAAGATCACAACCAAAGAAATACTTAAAGATTTCAACCTACCAATTAATTCAGGTACATTTACCTAAATCTAACATTTCTTGTTCTTGATGATTTGATCCTAGTTTATTTTCATAATTATTATGGTTTGATTCTAACATAATAATGACTCTTAGTTGTGGATGAAACATGAAAGTACTTATTTTTGGATTGGGTTTTGCTAGATTGATACTTAACGAACTATCAGTTAAGTATTAGTATGAATTGATTATATATCAGTATTTGTTTGAAATTTTCTCAATCAATTGACAACATATGCACATACACTTTGCAGAAATCATAGCTCTAATCTGAAACCTCCAATGAAAACAACATTTCATTGAACCATTAAGATAGCTTAATAGGTTCTAAACAAGAGAATTATTAGATATATTATTTGCGAAAATGTACCTAATAGTAACTCTTTAAATATAAGGTTTATCAAACATTATATTTTAAAGATAATTAATCACGTGAATTTATTAAAAAGTTTATTTTCTCTTTTTTTTTTTACTTTATTTGTTTTTTATTGGATGAACAACGATACTTTTAGATATAGACAGCGGAGATATATGGGTTAAAAAATTTAGATGTAAAAACTAGCGTCAAAGCGTTTGTAGTCCAACGGTTAGGATAATTGCCTTCCAAGCAATAGACCCGGGTTCGACTCCCGGCAAACGCATGTCTTTTATGCATTGAGCAAAATCATAGTACACGTCTGTTATTATACGGGCTTAACCCATAATGCAAAAACATAATAGCAGTTTTTAACCCTTAATCCATGTATTAGTATTAGTATTAGTATTAGTATTAGTATGAGTTGCTCTAACAGTTGGCATAAATTTTTGTTCTTTTTTTATTTCAGTACTCATAGAACTTAATGATAAGAAAAATGACTGACATTTTACTTACTCGTGAGATGGTATTGTTTGCATAGATGACAGATGAGAAACAGGTTCGTCGTATGATTTCGTGCACATCGGAGTTGCGTCTTTGTTCAGCTCCGTCTTCTTTTACCTGACGTCAAATGTGAACACACAAAGCATAGCCTGGATTGGAGAACATTCATACTAACAGAAACAGATCCCTGCAAAAGATTTCAAGATGGTTAAATAGAACATCAAGATGTCTATCAGACAGCGAAGTGAAATACCGACCGATAACGTAAATATCTGCCGGCTCTTCGGTGCAAAGCCAGTCACCTTCACATAGAAGTCTTCCAGAAACGTTCCAAGTGCCTATTATCACCCGATAGGCAACCATGATATGTTTCAAATAAATTTAAAACAGCAACACCTTAAAGGCTTACACTTTTAAAGCATAAGCATCTTGCAGGCAAGCCTCACATCCTTCGAGTTTATGTACTGTACGTGCAACGTTTCCGATTTTCTCCTCCGGTGTCTCAACCGATAACCCGTAATCTGAATGAAGAAACATCAAAATCAGGAACACCAACTTAAATTAAACCACAGATGGAGAAAGCAAATATTGCCTGATATTGGGCTGCTGCAATCTTGGTTTTGCAGCGGGCTATGGTTCTGATCCTCGGCACCATGGAATCATGAATCTTTGATGGAGAAAGGTTGTAGTGTAAGGAAACATATGCTGTAGAATATGACATGATCTCAGTTTCGGCTTCGACCTTGTCTTTGCTAAAATCGTATGCCTTCGGCATTATGTTGAACCATTAATTTCAACACAATGGATGGCCAAAAGGCCTGAAATCGAAACCATTTTGACAAAGTTTATCATTAAAGCGTTGGTGTTTAGATACAAGTTTATATGTATGATGGTTTATGCTTAAAATATTTCACTGTTTTAGACTTTCTTTCTTAAATCTTATAGCCGGAGAACATGTGCCAGCTACACTTCAAAGTATTGCAAAAACATATGTTGTTAATGCTTGATTCTATCATTTGATAGTTATTTTTGTTTTATCTTTTTTTAGGATTGGATGTGATAATATCTCTACTGATTAAAATGACGCTTATTTGTTATCCTGATAATTTTTCTTGCTTTAAACCCTCGTATTGAATTGAGATAGGCGGTTGTGTTCATTGATAGTTTTATCAGGTCACTAGACTTTGAAACGTGGTTTGTCAGTGATCTTTTAGTAATTTTGATCCATTTAGTGGTTCATTTGTTCATACAATCAGATATATTCGTAATTTATCTTTGTTCGAGTATTTTGGTTGGATTTTTAACCTTTTCAGTATATGGTCATTATATGATCTCAAGTGAGTAATTTTGCATGTCAATGATTGTAGTAAAATATCTTAATTATGTATTTAGTTTATGATTACAGTTATAAACATTTATTATAATTCTAGATATATTTTTTAACAAAATTAGTTGTTTATATTAAAAACTTAAACTATTATAAATTATGATTCAAAATACCACCTTTTTATTTTAAATTATAAATTATTTCACTTTGCTTCCCACATATGAACTCTCTTACAACAACTTTCAACTCTTTAAACAATCATTCAATCCCTCATGCCACCGTGATCAGGTGCATCGTGATCGGGATAATAAATCTGATAACTAGGCGGAAGAGTGACGCCCAAGGTACCGCAAAACCTTTTGATTTGATTACCAAACTCGGGCGTGAAACTTCCATGGTTAAAAATCCAGTTCCTGCACCTGTAATCCATACTAAGAATCGCTTCGCAGCATCCAAAGCTGATTTTTATCTTATTTTCAACCAGGGATTTGAAAATATCGTGCTGGCACCCATCTACTTTCATCACTGTTTCCGCCCAACACACTGTCGGGTCCGGCGAGTATCTCTCTTCCCATCCGAGAACCGAGAAAACTGGAGTGATGGCTATGGCCAATGCCATGGCTGCGAAGAGCAAGAGGTGCTGTTGAGATGAACCCATTGTGCAAGGAACAAGGAACTGGTGGTTGGTTTTTTTGGAATGGGATGCTGGGAATTTATATAGACTTATTAAATGTCAATGGAACTTTACATTAATGGTTGTATGTTACGAGATTAGTCAGCTTAAATGACTTTTGAATTTATTGTAGTTTGATATGGAAGTTTTGCATTCAGAGGGACAGGGTTAATTGCATCCGTTAATAAATGAACCAAATTTTATATTCATCTTCAAACCTAGGGATGGGAATTTCCCCTCGTCTTTATGGGCTTCAATTTAATTTAATTTGATCAATTTTTTTAAAATTCAGATTCGAGTAAGATTGAGTCGAGTTTTACTAGAATTTGATTAGTTCGGACTAGATTAAAGTTTAAGGTAAAAAATCTGACCCAACCATATAATATTATACTTATCTTTTATATATTTAGAGATAATTGCAATAACATCTCTTTTTATTTTATTTTTTATTAAATTTTTATTTTACATGATGAAAAAGAATTATATATATTTAGGTCAAGTCATGTAGCACCCTAAATCATTGGGCCTAAAATGCCACATTGGGCTGCCGAGACAACCCATGATTTTCAAAGACTATTCATTTGCATTTCAAACATAACACATGATATCAAGATAGACATACGAAACAGTTACAAAACATTTTATAAATCAGAACTCAATGACACATAATTTAGAACTCAAATAATGAAACGCTGAGTTATAAATCTGAATAGAATAATAAGGATCATATGAATACATATGCCCACTAAAGCTACAGTATAATACTATGAAGGAGATTCTGGAAGTCCTGCTATGACAGTGCTCCATGAACAGCTCTAGCTACTGACCTGCGAATGGAAAACATCTGAACGCTAAACTTACAAAGCATGTAGTATAATCGCTAATCTAGAGCAACATTATGAGTCTCATAAACATAACCATGCTAAAGACATGGTACTAAGCAGTAGGTACATGCATGATCTTGACCAAGTGCTATCTACTTAGGGATCAATTGATCTATCACTGAAGTAGGAGTCTCACGCTTCCCTTAATCCTCTACTAAGGGCCTTGCCATGAGTACACCACTAAAAGGTCTCTAACCCTACTGACTGCAACTGCTACGTATTTCCTAAATGTGTCACTGACACTCCTGTGCATTATCTGAATCCAACATTGACTAGTATCTGGTCTCACATAGGCATCAAAAACTAGTTAACTGAGGGAACCCGATGTCACATAGCATTGGTGAAATTTCTACTAATCTGTTGAATGATCTCCTAGTCCTCACGTAGCCATCATGTAGTTCATGAAAGGGAACCTAGTGTCACATAACATCGGTACAATTCCCGCTCAACTGAAGCATTGGCTCAGTCTCACATAGCCTTCAAGCCAAGCTTTCAGGATATTTGTTGTATTAGACTAATGCAACTATACATGCATATCTAATGGCCCAAAGGCCATACGCCACTGACATCGTTAACCAAGTCCTTGTGAGTATTTGGGCCTCGCGCCCTAACAATACGCCTCTATGATAACTAAGGTAGCCTAGCTACCTAGCATAACTGGACACACTGAAGTAAGGTCATTCTCTCACTAGCTTTTACCTCGCCCGTTCTCTCATCTAGAACGTTATACAAGAGTTTATTGGTCTATTACATATGTTAGTTTGCTAAGCGACTCTACTCTAGTCGTTCGTTACTTAAAGGTGCTTTAGTCGTTCTCTGTCTCTAGAGGAGTCTCTATGTGTTACGTGATTTTACGACAATTAATATGTTTGATGTTTGTTGTCTGTAACACTAGCTAGCCTGATATCTAACTCGGGTTCATTGTTGGGTAGCGACATTGTATCTACTCTTACCACTCTTTCACTCAATTCACTCTCGAATTGGAGGGACAATTGTACGTTTACCATTTGCTAACATTCTAGTGGTACGCAACTCTGCTATTTCGTAATCTGATTATTATATCATATTGCTTGCTAGTGTATCCTCTATAACGGTCCTTCATTCTTAGGTATTTTATATGTTTTCAACCAAATATTCTTGGACGCATTACACCTACTATGGTTACTTTGGTTGTAACCCACGACTATAAGTGTCTCTGGGTCCCTTTGACAATTTACGTGCCTCACGGACTAAGTTCTACCATTACGGACCATCATTAGCTCTTACGAGCCATAAATAGGTTAATTCTAACCATCCAAATTGAGTAGCATCGATACCCTAGGGTCAAGTATCGATACCCCTATTAGTATTGATACCAAAAATGACTTCTGCTACTAAAAATGGGGCTCAATATCAATATTGTACACCTTGAGTAAAGATACTGTGAGAGCAGTATTGATACTCTAGAATATCGATACTCCTTGCTTGAAATCCTTAGATTTTTCCCCAATTCAACTATTATTGATACTGTTCATCCAGTATCGATACTCGAACCTAGAAATGTCTTATTTAGGTTCGGGAAACACACAAAAATCATTTCAAATGTCTTAGTTTGGTTTTTAATCATGTGCTTAAAGCTTTAGAAAATTACTATAGGTCTTAAAGTGTCATAAAAACACATGTTTAACATCAAATTTTTTATATATGGCATGTGTTCCAACGATCATTCGAGTGGTCCTAGATTCTCATCTTGACTTGGATTGAGTGATGGAGTCACTACCGATCATTTTCAAATTAGGTAGATCAGACACCTTAAATTTACCATTTACCAAATTTGCACCTTACCAGAGAATTGTCGGATTCAAGAGTCGATTACAATCGAGGAATGATGAGTACCCTCAAATTGCCCTTTCAGTATCACAAGATTACCCAATTGTCTTAATTGAGAAATTTGAGATTTAAATAATTTTTTTTTTTAAAAATTATCTGGATTACTTACCTTTGAGAGTTGATATTGAAAAATAAAATAAATTATGATTATGAAAAAACAACGTGAGTCTAATCTTTAAACAAATATTCTTCTTTTATTGCTCTCAATCTTCGATTACAATGCCTTGAGTGACTCTCTTCTTCTCATTTTTTCTTTCCTCACTCAAAATTCCTCCCCTCGTTACAAAATAAGAGTGTCTATTTATAGACTCCAAAAAACCCTAAAAGAAAAAACCCTTGAATCTTTTCATTAATGTTAAATACACTAATTAAGAAAAGTAATATTAACATAATGAAAAGATCCTAAATTGTCCTTAATAAATAATGGAAAGTATAAAATTGAATTTATTCACAAATAATCAATAAAATAATTGAAAATTTGAATTAATTAAAATTTCCGTATTGTACCCGTATCTAATTTTCTACACGTATTGTCTTTACTAAAATGAGCATATCTTGAGTTTCTGATGTCCGATTGAGACGTTTCAAGATGAATTGGAAAGATAATTGAAATCTAGTTCTATCTCAAGAAGACGTAATATCTTGAAAACATATATATCTTACATGAAAATGTGTTACAAGTTGGCTAATGTTCTAAACTTCAAAATTGACTTTAATAAAATGTTTTGGGCCTAGGAAAAAGGTAGACCGAAAAAAATCGGGTATTACAGCTATCCCTCTTTACTCATTAGTGTGTAACGCGAATAGAGAAAAGATAAAAAATAATTATTTTTGTTCGGTTGATATAGCTTCATTCAATGGTGTTGTTATTTTCCTTTAACCTTCGATCGATATGCTCTTACACTTTATCTGCATCTTCAAGAAAGATTAGGCCTTTTTGAGTCCATTGTAAGGTCTTGTATACATCTTTTACATCTTTAAGTATAGAGGTTTGAGAATCTTCCTCTCGCTCATCTTGGTCCCATGGTAATTGAATATGTAAAAGTCAACAAAATTATTAGTTAGTGTGCATGTGAATATTAAAGTTATTTTTGGATAATTGGTTTTTCAAACTGGATATCCTCCGTTGTGGAGTTGAACTTGAAAGCTTTGGTTGACAGATAACTCTTATTGACTTAAGCTATGTTGTGGGAAACCCCTCTATTGTGAGTTCAATTTTGTGTGACTTGAGCTCGATATCATTCGTTGTGAAGTTGAAATATTTACTTAAAATCTGGAATGAGAAATATTTTCTTATTGCTAAATCGCAGTCTGTCTTAGGTCTTCTTCTAGACTTTAAGACCTCTATTTGAATTTTGATCGAAAGATGGTTCCTTGTTGGTACCATGCAGTCAATGCGCTTCCGAGTTGAGTATCATTCGTTATGAAGTACAAACTAAAATTGAAAGATTTAGTCGATAGATAACTTTTCTCAACTTAATCTATGTCAAAATATGGGTTGGGAAGTAGTTCCTTGATGCTAAATCGCATCCAATGTTTGTTTTCTTCTAGACTTAAAAACCTCGGTTAGAATTTTAACTGAAAGATAGTTTATTATTGCTACCATGTGGTCAATGTGCTCTCGAGTTGAGTATCCTTCGTCGTGGATTTTTACTTGAAAGCTTTGATTGACATATAGCTCTTCTCGACTTAAGCTATGTCGAAATCTAGGCTGGGAAGTACTTTCTAATTGCTAAATCGCAGCCAATGTGGGTCTTCTTCTAGACTTAAAGACCTTGATTTGAATTTTGACTGGAAGATAGTTCCTTATTGTTATCATGCAGTCAATGTGCTCTCAAGTTGAGTATCTTTCTTCTTGGAACTAAACTTGAAAACTTTGGTCGACAAATAGCTCTTCTTAAGTTATGTCGAAATCTAGGCTAGGAAGTAGTTCTTCATTGCTAAATCACAACCAATTTTGGGTCTCCTTCTAGACTTGAAGACCTCCCTTGGAAAATAGCCCGTCGTAGTTGAGTTGTTGAAACTGGCTCGAACCATTTGTAAAATTGTGTACATGCAGGTAATGTTATGAATGTGCTGCTCTTAGGCATGCCTAAACTGTAGAAAATTAACTCCTTGTTGCAAGTTAAACTTAATCGTGTCAAAGATTGGTGGCGACTCTACGAACCGATTTTACTGTTTTTAAATTCGAGTCCCAAATTAGTTGAGGCAACCATTTTTTTTTGAAAAACCCCTAATTTTATTTGGCACTTAAAAAGAATGCTTCAACAATGGACATCATCTTTATGTCTTCATCGGGCTTCATCTTGAAGTTCTCATAGTTGAGAGTGAGAATATCAATGTTTAACTTATTCACTAGGCTTTTTTCTTTCGGAGTCACCTCCAACTTGTCCCAAATTTCCTTAGCATTAGAGCATGAAGATACTTTATTATATTTGTTCGAGCCAAGAGCACAAATGAGGATGTGCATTGCTTTGGCATTGAGTTGGGCAAGAGCTCTATCTTCATTTGTCCAATCCAACTGGATTCTTAGAGGGGTGAGAGAACTGTCAACAATAGCATCCCAAATTGCAAGGTCAGTGACTTCGATGAACAACAACATCATATTCTTCTGATAGGCATAATCGACCCATTGAAGTAAGGAGGCCTTGTGATGGAGTGGGAGTCTTCAAGGTAGTATGATCAGACACAGAAGTCATCTTCTTGGTAGAATGGAAAAATGATAGAGCTCTATGAGGATCATCTCAAGAGGTTGTAAGAACTTCAAATGAGTCAAGCTTTGATACCAACTGTTGAGATTTTTAGGCTCCATGAACAACCAAAAATATTGTCTAAAAGAGGTGAATTGGCTTTTTTGAAATATTTTGAATTGAGGAGAAAAGATATGAAAGTTGATCAAAATGATTTATAGTGGTTATACTTCTAAACCAAGTCCACATTCACTACCTTAGCACCACACTAAGGGTTTTCTAACAAATTCACTAATTTGTTATTTCTTTTTCTAGGCTCAAGAGTAATATTTACAATTTTCCTAGTTTTTAATGGCTAAACTAAAACTCCTCCCCTTTTACAAAGAATAAAGAATGTAAATAAGAAAAACCTCTCAAATGCAGGTGTTTACAAATTAAGCTGACAAAAGCACACTATGCATGCTATGTATAAGAAAAAAAAAGAATAAATAGTGAAAAAGTTTTTCTCTTGATCTTTATTGCTTGAATATGTTTTGTAACCTTCTTCAAGTGTCCTAGACTAGTTTTTATATGTTGGAATGAGTTTGTAGTTATTTCTAGTAATTATGGATGTTTTAGAGCCGTTGGAGATTAATTTTCTGCAAAACAAAATTGTCCAAAACAAGGAGTATCGGTAGTCGGGCTAAGAGTATCGGTACTGCATTTGTAATATTTAAATAAACTAGACGTTAGAGACCGTTGGGCTTGACCAATATCTATACTAGGATGCCATGATATCAATACTACTGTGTTAAGTAGTATCAGTACTCCTTGAGTATTGATACCATTTTTACTTACTAGAATGTGAACACTTTATAAAATATTGGGTAGTATCGATACTACCGAGGGAGTATCAATATTTCTCTTACTTTTGGCATCGGTACTGCAAGAATAGTATTGGTATTATTCATGCAATTTTATGGACATTGAATTATTTTTGAAAACTTTGAATAAATTCAACTAAGCTCAAAAACATTTTTCCCTAAAATTGTTATATCAAACTAGGTTCGACAAAAGGATTATTATTGTAATTATCCCTAAATATATAAGATAAATATATTTTACTTTTCGGGTCGGGTCGGGTATTTTTCACCCTAAACTCGAATATGACCCGTCTCGACCCAAACATATTTTTTAAAAAACCCGACCCGAACCCATATTGTTTTTTAAAATCTGTCGCGATCATATTGAATTGAATCGAAACCGTCTAGTTCAAGTCTCATGACCATCCTTAGTTTGAGTTTTTAAAGAAACCATTTTTATTATGTTTCTGAATGTAAATTTCAATAGCTCACTCACTTGTTTATGCCCAATGACATACAAACAATAATAGAACTTTTGGTTTTGGCCTCAAGGTTTGACTTGTGAGCTTAAGATGACTCTTAGTTGTGGATGAAATATGAAAGTACTGATTTTTGGATTGAGCTTTGCTAGATTGATTCTTAATGAACTATCAATTGAGTATTAATATGAATTGATTATTTATTAGTATCTATTTGGAACTCTCCCAGCCAATTGTTAACAGACTCATATACACTTTGAAGATATTGTGGCTCGAATCTAAAATATCTAATAAAAACAATAGTAACCACAAAAATCGATTAATACGTTAACAAGAGAATTATTAGATTTAATATTAGTGAAAATGTACCGAATAATAATTATTTAGAAATACATATATATTACATTGAGTTAAATGAACTTTCAGATTTCAATTCAATAACTTTACCTATAACTCTATTTTGAGAATAAACGATTCAAGTCCGAATGTACCTGCATAGGCCTGTAAATGAACTGAACGTTCAGCGAACCGTGCGGCGGGAAGTTCGTTTATGTGCGTTTATTTATTAAATGAACGAACATGAACAAGATTTTGTGTTCGTTTAACTAAATGAACGAACATGAACATAGGTCTCGTTCGTTCATTTACGTTCGTGAACGTTCGTTTATGTTCGTTCGGTTATGTTCGTTCATTTATGTTTAACCCAATCTTCTTAAATCAATTTTGGTGACCAATTTGTAAGTATCTTAAAAATATTAATTAATATGATATTCTGATGACCAACTCCATAATTAACCCAATTTTATTTGGAGATTAAATCCAATAATGTTAACTCATGAGGCACCTCGCACCTATATTCATTTTCCCCTTTTTTTTCCCAAACCCTAGTGTTCACTGGAGAGTGGAGACGATCGGTGAAAGCTTCAAAACAAGTAATATTATAGTGCAATCTGAAGTTTTACAAGTCTGTTTTCATCTCTTTCTCTGTTTTATTTGGCTTAATAGTTGATATGTAAAGTTATTGTGGGTATCTTCACATCTAAAACTCAATAAAACATCATACTTCTTTCTAGAAATAGATAGGAAGGTAAAGGTAACAATCGAAAGTATATGAGCATCAGTAAAGAGAAAAATATATAGAATTTGACAAAAAACAAAACAAAGGTTTTTATGCAATTTCTGAAAAAAGAGTGTAATAGCGGAAGTAATGGGTTTTCCAGGAAAAACCCATTAATATGTAGAAAATACACTTTGACAATGAACTTTTGTTTTCATAGTTCTTGTGTGACCTTTAGTTGTGGAGTAGACTTTAGGCACGTTAAAATTTTGAATGGTGGTTTAGCAATAATATCAGTTAGATATGTAGCATCGGAGGGATTTCGGATCTATGTTATTGCCTTGTAGTTCAATTTGTACCGTTCAAAATATTCATGATGTTAAATTTTCTACTCTGCCAATGGTTATGTATCATTATTAACAAATCTCACTAAAGTCTGACATTGATGTCACAAAACTTTTAGCCGGCGAATTTATTAGAAAAACGTAGTGGAAAATAATTGTTATGTAATCATGGACCACTAAGATAAATGTTATAGCGTTAAATTTAAGTCGTGTGAATCATTTAATATCTTTAAAAGATTGATCGAAATATCTGATATCTTCAAACATTTCATCACTACTAATCAACTCTTACGCTATTTATCACTGTAGATTTGGTTGATTTGCATTGTCGACTATTTTTCATGAAAGAACAATGGAAGGTAGGATCTCCAACGTTTATGTTCGTTTATGCTGTTGTTCATTTATGTTTGTGTTCGTTTATGTTCGTGTTCGTTTATGTTCGTTTATTTATTAAATGAACGAACATGAACAAAATTTTTTTTTGTTCTTTTATTTATTAAATGAACGAACATGAACGTACCTCCGTTCATGTGTGTTTGGTTCGTTTACAAGCCTATACCTGCATATTCAAGTCCAATAACTCAAATTTCCTAGTTAAAAGCCTTGCTCACAATTATTAGAAACTAAATAATTGTTTGAGTTAGATTTGAGGATCAATATCAAAGCATTTGTAGTCCAACGGTTAGGATAATTGCCTTCAAGCAATAGACTCGGGTTTGACTCCCGGAAAACGCATGTCTTTTTGGATCTTTTTGCATTGAGCAAAATCATAGTACACGTCTATTATTATACGGGCTTAACTAGGGATGGCAAACGGGTACCGTTTCATGGATTCCGCATCCGCTCCAATTGGAGCGGGGATGGGTATAATTTTAGCGGGTAGTGGACGGGTGTGGATTTATAAAGTGGTACCCGTCGTGGGTGGTGGGCGGGTAATGGGTTTGAGACATTAACGGCCCCGCATCCGCCCGCCCAGCTAAATATCTATTAAATTTTGGACCATTATAAATTTAGATATAATTTTAGAGACTAATTTATAAATTTTAATATTGTATAATATATAACATATAATTTAACCAAATATTAGGATATTTAGTCTTTAATCTGGTCTTTAATTAGAGAAATATTCGGCTCTTTGATTAAACCCATAATCCAACTAACCACGTCACTTTCCATATTCTTTAGCCCATGCTGCCCATCCAAACACAAATTAGCCGTATTATATGCATTAACATCAAAAGCAACAGTTTCCATGTTCTTTAGCCCCTCAAAACCCATATTAGGCGCACTATGAACATTAACATCGAAAACAACTCAACAATCTAGCTCTGCGACTACATGCTCCCTACAATTTGTCTCCATAACATTCGTAGAGCCACTCCTCTGACAAATTGAAGCATGCGTTGCTACCCCATCACGAACTGTCTGGGAACCAACTCCAACATCCCATTAGTTTGTTGTCAGGCGGGTCTAGATGGGTATGTCGCTAGTGGGTAGTAGGTGTGGGGATGAATTTGAAAATATACCCGCGTGGGAGGGTGTGGATTTGAAAATTTGTACCCATCATGGGTGGTGGGCGGGTGGTAGATTGAAAAATATTAGGTGGGTATGGAGTATCCGCACCCAACCCGCCCGTTTGCCATCCCTAGGTTTAACCCATATTGCAAAAACATAATAGCAGTTTTTAACCCTTAATCCGTGTATTAGTACGAGTTTCTCCAACAGTTAGCATTCATTTTTGTTCTTTTTTATTTAAATACTCAGAGAACTTAATGATAAGAAAAATGACTGACATTTTACTTACTCGTGAGATGGTATTGTTTGTGATTTCTCTGTATAGATGACAGATGAGAAACAGGTTCGTCGTATGATTTCGTGCACATCGGAGTTGCGTCTTTGTTCAGCTCCGTAACGTAAATATCTGCCGGCTCTTCGTTGCAAAGCCAGTCACCCGATCTGAAATAATCACATAGAAGTCTTCCAGCAACATTCCAAGTGCCTATTATCACCCGATAGGCAACCATGATATGTTTCAAATAAATTTAAAACAGCAACACCTTAAAGGCTTACACTTTTTAAGCATAAGCATCTTGCAGGCAAGCCTCACATCCTTCGAGTTTATGTACTGTACGTGCAGCGTTTCCGATTTTCTCCTCCGGTGTCTCGACCGATAACCGGTAATCTGAATGAAGAAACATCAAAATCAGGAACACCAACTTAAATTAAACCGCAGATGGAGAAAGCAAATATTGCCTGACGTTTGGCTGCTGCGATCTTGGTTTTGCAGCGGGCTATGGTTCTGATCCTCGGCACCATGGAATCATGAATCTTTGATGGAGAAAGGTTGTGGAAATTGCAGAAACAAGCTAAAAGTGTAAGGAAACATATGCTGTAGAATATGATATGATCTCAGTTTCAGTTTCGACCTTGTCTTTGCTAAAATCGTATGCCTTCGGCTTTATGTCGAACCATTTCTTCATCACAATGGATGGCCAAAAGGCCTGAAATCGAAACCATTTTGACAAATTTTATCATTAAAGCATTGGAGTTTAGATACAAGTTTATATGTATGATGGTTTATGCTTATATTATCGCTGTTTTGACCAAGTTTATCTTTAAAGCATTGGAGATTAGATACAAGTTTATATGTATGATGGTTTATGCTTAAAATATTTTACTTTTTTGGGCTTCCATTCTTAAATCTTATAGCTGTGTTAAGACAGCTCAACTTCAAGTATTGCAAAATTTTCTTTCTCCTTCATTTCTTCTTTTGTTCTTGGTATATCGGCATTGCCTCGATGGATGTGTAGTATCGATACTTATTTTTCAATAATATATATATATATATATATATATATTATGAGAAGGAACAGATAAGTAAAAGGCAGAGTTGCAATTGACTCAGGATTCAACTCATTTGCCATACCTTAATGTAGCAGTCAAATTTTCACACACAAAATGGTTATGCATTTTTTAAACATTTGTTTTCCAAAGAAATCAATGAGTGGGAAACACATAAATTAAGACTGTCATCTGAAAAAACTGAAGCCATTGCTCGATCAACAACGCAATAGCCTTCGAAAGCCAAACCAACCGGATGATCGTCACATAATGGTGCAACGGCTGCTTTCTTCTGTTGGTTGAGGGGCCATCTGCTGATACCTGTTCGACTCCGAAGGGTTGTATGTGAACTCGGACGTATCCAGCCCGTACTGATATACATCCAGTGAAAAACAATGTTAGAGCAACAAATAAGGAGAAAGGTTAAGAGAAAAAAGATGAGACAAAGGGACAATAATAAGGAGAACAAAATGTGGGAAGAGAAGAAGAAGAAGAAGAAGGGCAGTGTTCGGGTTGAACCAGTTTGTAGTTTGGGGTATACATCCAATCAGACCATATGATTCAAGATTTTACTATACAAATTACATGATAATCCTAAATCCTAGATGTTTAGCTGATTACTTGATTCGATGTCGAGATTTGAAGCCTCGAGGAAATCAAGATATGATGTAATAATTGGTCTAAGCAAAGATATACCAGACAGGACAACTATATGCTTATATCAAAGAGAAGGAATTTATGAAAAGAAATCACCTTTTCCCTCATACGTGCACTCTAAGCGTCAGTTTTGCCAGGCCATTGATCAAGGCCGCCAGCAACAGGTACACCTGTAACTGGAACTGGTTGCCTGTGGATCAAAGGCTGTCTGATTTGCTTCCTTGGTGCAATGAACTCATCATCACTGTCATAATCGACTGGTACATTGGCAGCCCTAACCATAAGGGCTAACAAGAAAATAAGAACCTGCAAGTTGAAGTCGATTTTGAACACAAATCAGTTAAAGCCTAGAGAAACTATACCAGTATCATCCAGCAGATAAACAAGTCATAAAACAAATCATAATCCTTTTCATTGATCTAAAGTACTATGAGGTGCAATTTGTCAACTAACTTTTCCCTCAGTGAATCGTAACCCAACAGTTCCTCCATATGGAACCCTCCTAAAAGTTATGTGGGACTAAAATGACGTCATATGCAATTATCTTACCCGTAATAAATACTAAAAAAAACAGACATGACCTTCCAAATTTAACTATAGTTGATGAAGTTTTCAACATTCCTTCCGTACGGTTAGATTGAATAATTTTCAACTTTTAGCCTTGATTATGGAAATTAAGTAAGATCGTATCTGTTTTCGTATTTCGAATTTATTTGGCAACAGATAGACATCCAAGACTAAATTGTATCTACTCAGTAAGGATAAGAAAGCCCTGGACTCTTCTGTGCATTGTTATCACAAAGAACCATATATCCGAATCTAAATGGCGCTATTAAAAAAACTACATTTATTTAACCTCTGTCAGTCTATTAGATGGTTGCTCGGTTTTTTTTCCGTGATTGTTCATGAATGTGAAGCAATATGTAAGTTCTCAGGATAAGGATCACAATCAAGTTACACTTACCTCTAGGACAACAATTCCAAGAGCTACCCATCTGGCAATACTCCAGTTTCCTTGCAGAAAATGATATATCATATCGAAGTATCCTGTTTGATCCTCGGGAATTTCCTAAAGAAATTAGCACCAATTAGATAATCAAGCACACTAACTTCGATTAAATAGAGGGGACCAAAAAGCATGCAAAAGTCACTTGTTTCCAGCTTTTGTCGAAGACTATGAAAGCTGCACATCCCAGCTCCACCAAGATCAACAGAAACACCAACACTGAATACTAGGTTGCCTTAAGGAAACCAATCATCATGAAAGAAAAGAAAAATGATTGGGATATAATAAAATTAAGAACTACTAGATTATAATTTTGTTAGGGTGTTACATGATTTATCTATGTCCAAATTACCACTGTCGAAAATATCAAACAGATAATTAGGATACACAAGACAAACAGCATAAATTCCGAGTTGAAGCTCCAATACAACCACAACAAGATATAACAAACAGAACCACACCTACTCCAATGAATAAATATATAAACCTGCAAAATCAAGATTGAAAAGTTAAAAAACATGAAAACATGCAGAAGATTCTTCAGCAATACACATGACCATGAGAAAAACAAGCGGTTAACATGTTATGAACTAGAAAATATAACATGAGATAGAAGAATATTTAGCATTGCTTCTTGCTTCCTTGGAATTGTGCTAACTATACCTACAAGGAAGCACCGAATGACATTTCAAATACTGATTTGTCCTACAAGAGAGTATCCAGGGATCTTGGAAGCAGATTTCATTCAAGCTAGTATGACTCGAATTCAAGTGCAACTGAAAAGTTATAGTACCTAACGATATTTCACTAAAGAAATGGGGGAAATATCACAAATGCTACACAAATACATTTTTAATTCAACTAATGCAAGCATTACTAAACTAATAAGGAAATTATAAGAAGTAACAACATCAAACATTCAAACTACAAGCAAATGAAAAAAACCAATACCATTCTTTCGGAAGACGATCGAAAATATGAGACGAAAAGGACTCGGCCACCATGAGCATGGGCCGACCAAGCTGTATCAAATGCTGATTACCGCCTGCAGGCGACAAAAGCGTGGCGACATCGGCCGTTCTTTGGTACTCAACAAACAAGTAGATCCCATATCCAACCATTGCCAAACCAGCAACAGTCATCAAAAAGTTCAAGAGCTTCAACAAGCATTCTAAGCATCCTCTACAAGCCATCCTCCACAAACAAATAAACAAAATTTCTCTTTTTTTCTGGGTGATGTAAGGAAACAAAAAATGGGTTCCCTGAATTCTTCGTATCGTCAAATCCCCATGAAATAGCTTGAAGAAATCATCTCATTTATGCAATAATCTTTACAATTGAAATAAATAAATAAAAAAACCCAATGCTTAAAAAATATATAATTTCTAGCTAAGATCGCGTAAACCAAAAAGAAAAAAAAAATCAAAACAAATATAATCGATCACTTACAATTGCCGACTGAGATGATTTTTTTTTTTTGAATTAAGAGAGGAAGCGATTCGATAGGAACAAAATCGAAGGATGCCTTCTATCAAAGCTTTGCTATTTCCTTACAGGATGGCAACCTTAATTCTTGCCATTATTGCCCTTTCGGTTAAAGTTGTTGGGTTACTAAAATTATGATTAATAGTACTAGACGTCACTAATGTATATGTTAAACTTGAAATTGATCTTCATATTTTGAATCATTCTGATTCAGTCCTCAAAATTGAAATATTGTTCAATCATCATTCCGTCAATCTAATCTACTGGTTTGATTTTTTTAAGTGACTTGTGATTAATAAGTAGTTTTTAATATTAGATGTAAGTTGGTATTTAATGTCGAGTCTACATCTAAAGTACCAAATCTTAATGATACTTTATATTTGGATCAATTTAAAATTTGAATCATATTTTAAAGAGTTTTATATGTAATTAGAAATGTAAATGAATAGAGTATTCGATCAACTGTTCATGAACTATTCGTATAACGTTCGTTTGTTAACTTAAAGAAACGAGTATGAATGAAATATTTTGTTCATTTAATGAATGAAATAGAAGTGTGTTCGATTCGTTTATGTTCACGGAAAAACTCGTTTAAATAATTGTTTATCAAATTATTTTTAAGTTTATTTACATGATTCTCATTTTCTTATTATTTTTTATTTTTTAAATATTTGTAAAGATAGGGACTAGCAGCGTAATTTCACCCTATATATAAATGTATGAGATGAAACCCCATATGGCCAAAACCATGGCCATGGCCTTAACACCATCCATCTTGTCATGGAAGAACATCACAGCAAGAATGGGGATCACAGTCAAACTCAATGTACTAATCACGTTCGAGAACAGAGACGACACATTGAAATCCAATACCAACAATCCTATCGACGAAACCTGTCACGTCACCGCCGTGAATATCAATGTCATTAGATAAGGTTCCTTCCCTTTTCCGTATTCCTTCATTTCGTCCGATAAACTCCTCCATTCTCCGCTCGCGAACAACCGTACGACGCACCCTCATGTGGCGACGAACGAAGGGTAGATTTGCATATCCAGGACGGCGAAGGAGGTCTCTCTTTTTATAACCTTTTCAAATGACAACTGCAAGAGCGAAAGGTATAAAGAGTAGCCTGCCGAAGCCCCGACGGTGCATATGAATCCGATCGCGTACTTCCCTTTTGAGACACTCGAGGTGTTCTCCGAGTCTGAATTGACTGCTAGGAAGGCTGCTGAGATGGCAAGCAAGATTACAGAGTTGAGTATAAAAGGAGTGAACTTTTGGGAGTTGAGGAAAAAGGAAAAGACCGCGTTGAACGCCAGCTGAGTCGCGCAAAGCAGCGAATACGTCGACACCGGGACATACAGAAGGCCGTAAGAGTACATCATGTTGTCGCCCGTCAAGAGTAAACCAAAACCGAAGTAGAGCAAAACAAGGGTCAAAATTGTCGGTTGCCTTGCGGCGCAAGAAACACCCCTATCGTTTGATTTGGAGAATGGTTATGAAAAGTAAAAGAGGAGCAGTAAAATTGGGAAGACAGCTGATTGAACAAAAGTTGCCATCCACTTACTGTTCCCTCCTTCGTCATAATACAATCTCCCGAGCAAAGTTGCCGCCGATTGGCCGGCGATAAGAAAAACGATATAACTTATCACACGAATCCACCATTTGTAATGCCTGAATCTCGAAGATTGAGGCTGATTTGTAGAACAAAGGTCTTTATCTTGACTCTGTGTATGAACTACAACATAAAACATACATAGAAAACAGTAAATTTTAAGAGATTTGCAGAAAACTGAAGGGGTCAAACTCGGCTTTAAACTTAATCGAAATTCTTGTGACCGTCGAATACCGGAGACTCTTGGACCGAGAAAATAAGGAATTTACTTAGTACTAACCTCTGGTTTGCAATTCAACACCCATTTGAGGCTCCTCCATGAAGGTGCATCAGAAGATGATAAAAACCACTGTGTGACAGATATTCACCCACCCGGTCCACGCACACTGGGATACTCACCAGTCACCTGCTTATTGCTAGTTTGCGACTGTAAACACAAAACAATTCCAAAAACATAGAAATTGTGGTTACATCCCATTCTTATCATAGATTTAAATCGCAATTAGAAATCTAACAAATGTTAAAATTTCTGTCACCTTAGATTAAATTTTATATTTTGGTATAAAGGCATAAAATTATAAAATAAAAAATGTAAATTTGATTTTTTTTCATTAAATAAAATTATATATTCATATACGGATACGGATATCCGAAAATGAACACCCTAATATATACATTATATAGTATAATAAAATTTAGGGTAAATTACAAGTTTAGTGCCTAAACTATCAATTTTGGTCTGTTTTATTATCTAAACTTTTAATATTTTTAAAATCATAGCTAAAATTTAGTTTTTGTTTTATTTTAGTGCCTCGTTAAAAACTTTAGTTTTTGTTTCATTTTAACACCACGTTCAAATTTTAACGTTAAATTTTTTAGGGGAAAAAGAAATTTTTAGGTACTAAAATGAATTTAGTGCCTCGTTAAAAACTTTAGTTTTTGTTTCATTTTAACACCACGTTCAAATTTTAACGTTAAATTTTTTAGGGGAAAAAGAAATTTTTAGGTACTAAAATGAACCAAAACTTATAGTTTAGGTACTTGTAACACCTCAAACATCGGGCTAGTGACTAAAGTGTAATAATTTAAAACTTAGTGATTAATTTTGATAAATTAAAAAGTTCAGGGATTTAATTAGAAATTATTGGTGTAGGTTTGATTAGCAAAGATTGAAAGATGGAAGGGCATAATGGTCTTTAGACAAGAAATGAATTTAAAATTCCTTAGTGGTGTATTATATACACGTGATGAAAGTATAAAAGAAAATCTATAATTCTATTCATCATTTCTTCCTCCTCTCCACCTTGAGTTCATAGCTAAGGTAAGAAATCTTTCAGTTAGTTATTTCTTGTAATTTTTTATTGGTTTTGATTCTTGGGGTATTAGGGAAGCTTGAGAAAGCTTAAAGAGAAGTAGAAACTAAAAGATGAATAAGTTATTGGTGATTTAGTAAAAAGGGTTTTTGAGAGAATTGATGAGAAATGAAGAGTAAATGGATTTTGAAGCTATATTTGACTTGTCATAAGTTAGAATAAAAAGTTTAAGGTGTTGGAAATAAATTTGGGATATGTTGATTATTTGGGAAGATTCTTAGTTTCAAGGGATTTAGGAGGATTTTGGATGTTAAGGAATGTTAAAGTGATTTAAGTTGGTTTTAATAAGTGTAGTTAAGTTTAAAGGCATGAAAGAAGTTAAAAGTGGGAGATTCAAGTAAGTTTTGGTAAATTTTCGAGTTGAAATAAGTAATTTATGGGTTAGTGTATCGGTGTTGGATGAACAGTACCTATACTTCAAAGCAAAAATAGGTGAAATATGGGTTTGAGTATCGATATTGGAATAACAGTATCGATACCATAAGGTGAAATGGTATGAATCAGTAGAACAATATCGATACTGAATGAGTAGCATCGATACTAAGGGTATCAATACTAATGGACATGTATCGGTACCATTTTTAGAAGCGAATCCCAGAATGTAGATAGGGTATCGTTATTGAAGTATAGTATCGATACCATAGTAAGGAAGTATTGGTACTGGGCTTAAGGTATCGATACTATTCAGATTGAAATTTTGAATAAGGTGTTTCGTTTAGCTTAAGTTATTTACGATTGATTAATAGTAATATGACATTCGATATTCATCTCGATCGTATTATTTTTGTAGATATTGAACGAAGGCAAGTTCTGAACGATTCAACATTATAAGATCGACCAAGAATGATAAGGTTTTGTTTTGACTAAGTGAGGCAATGTGAGTGCATACTACTAGAATATATTATTATATGGAAAAAAGACTTGTGATGAGTCTATTTCCAATGTTTTGAATAAAACAATATTTTGAAAGTTTATTGAATAATATGATTACATTTTTACAATACTACAAGAATAATTTTGATTTTTGTTGCTACGTGTACATGCACTGTTTATATTTCATACTATGTGTTATTGATCTATGTGTTTATATGAATATGTGAGATAAGCTATGTGAAATATATAAATGGTAAAGCCCAAAAGTATGTGATATGAGAGCTAAAGGTATAATTGGCATGCCAAGAGTCGAGAGATCTACGAGGTCCTTCGGGACAATTCTATGTGACATTTCTACGCGGTCCTTCGGGACATTTCTATGTATGATAATATAGTTTTTATCTTATGTACTATGGTTCTTTATTCTGATTTTTTATAAAGTTAAGTATATATTAAATATTTAATGTTTTATTTTGCACTTTATGCATCACTAAGTCAAAGACTTAGCGTGTGAGTGTTTCACACGTAGGTTCAAAGAAGTCGGAAGAGCAAAGCTAGGACAAGTCAAGACATCATATCTCTACTGAAGATCAGATCAGAAGCGAATTGAATAGTAGGTTATTTTATTTTAATGAATTTTGTTGGCATGTAATTAAATGTTTAAATCACATATGCTTTGATCGGTTTTTGTAAACATATGTGTTTCATTTATGTAAATTATTAAGTATTTATTTCCAAATTAAGTTTTTAATATTATATTAATAAATATTTAGTTCCTACAAGAATTATGTTGCGGGTGGTCCTCCACCATAAATACCTCAACCACAATATGCGTCAGAGACATCGATGTTTGGTTTTTCACAATTTTCGTAGTTCTCAACGAGTGGTGGGATCGTCAGTCATACTCCTCCAGGGTCCTTATTTTACAAAGGTCATATATCGGCATTCAACAATTATCAAGACAATGTTGTTGAGAGTGGTGATGATGATGAGGAGGAGGAGGATGATGATGACGACGATGAGGATGACAATGAGCAGTATATAAGAAGAAACCTCCTAGAAGTAGACGAGCACCACCCTGAGGAAACATTCCAGGAGACATCGATGAATCTAACAAGTATGACAATCTTTTTATTTATTGTGTGTTTATTATGTATTTTCCTTTTATTTTGTTTTTTATTATGTATTTATATGAAGTAATATTTTTCCTCTTAATTGGTTTTTACCTCTTATTTTGTTTCGTTATTTTGTAAAGTAAGTTTTTTTATGATGTTTAATGTCTTTTTGCGAACAAGGACAAACAAGACACAATAATTTGGGTAGGCTCGTTTTATAGGACCACTTCTTAAGGCCTACATATATATGTGTGCAAGGTGAAAGCTAATTTTAATCTATTCAGGCAAAAGCTTTAGTTTTTTAGCTAGGATGAATACTATTCAAGCAAATGTTTTTTTATTGCAAATATTTAAGAATGTATTTCAACAAAAAAAATTCACTTGAGGAGTTGAAGCTTAAAATAGAAAGAAAGATTAAACTCGGGAGGAAAAGAAGAATATATTTGTTATATTGTAGATTGATAGTATCATTTAAGAGGTTTCTTCTAAGAGATGATGTCGACCTTTGTGGTATGATTGAGACATACTACTCTCATTATGTATCTCATGTGGATTTGTTTGTAGAGTTTGAGGATACTGATGAGGATGCTTCGAGTTCGACTACCCAAAATATTAAGCATAATGAGTTCGGGAACATAAAGATAGATGATGAACACCCAAAAACATGGTTCAAACGTAATTGGGCATCATTATATCATTAAGAAAAGCTTGTTTTAGGTGTATGTGTATGCTTTTATTTAATTTTTTTAGGTGTATTTGTATGCTTTTATTTATTGTTTAAGGTTTGTGAAAGATGTGTGGTATTTTTGGTTCATTTGTTTGGTATACTTCATGTCATGTTTAATAGTTTCTTGTTTAATGGTTTCTTGTTTTTATAGTTCACATCTATAACAAATCTCATATTGAATTTAATTAGTCCTACTAAGAACAAAATCCATTACAATATTGCTTTCATGATTCCAAAAACAATAAAAGCAATCTCTAAATGTGTCATCACATGAGCAATATGTTTGTGGAATCTTTTCGATGTATGAAACCAAGAAAATTTTGGCAATAGTTGAGATAGTCAAGTTTCTAAAGTGGAAAAGCTCTTTTTGCTTCATCTTTATATGCATTGGGTTTAGGCTGGACAATACTTGATATCCTTTTTGCATCATCTCTTTTATGTGAAGCAATTGTATGCCTAAATCATAAGTTGCTTCGATGACACCCATAGCAGAGTCTTGCTTCAATATATGAAAACCAACTTCAACATTGTTACAATATTTGGAAAAACACTCAACTATACCTTCCGTGAACAATGCATCTAGATTTCTTGAAACATAAGCCTTTCGTACAAGCAGCCATTCATAATGATCCAAAGATTTCAAGTCATATTGATGAAGTCAAACATTTGAAAATATGAATATGTAATTTGATGCCAAGCAAAAGTCACAACAAGTTAAATGAAGGTGCAGAAAGTTCTCAATAGAATTAGAAGCAGCACAACGTAAAATCTCAGCTAATATATCATATGGGAAATAAGGTAATGAATATTTAGCTTACATTGAAAACGATTAAAAAATCTATGAAAATGATAGATATCATAATAAAAAAGATACACAGAAGGCAAAGTACTGAGGACCACTTGCTTCATATCTCATACATATAGTGTCTGACGCTGGATAAGATAAAATCTGAAGAAAAAGAAAGGCACGTTTCAATGGAAGTGCTTTCTCTATTTTCAAAGAATCTCTGCCATGTCATAGTGTTTTCCAATATTATTCAGAGAATCTCTATTATTTCGCATAATTGACATGAATTGTTCCCTTACCCTCAATATCTTAAACTCTTCAATTCTAAAACTCTGTATCTTTGAAATATTAAACTCTCTAATGTTCAAACTTTCAAACTGCCAAACTCTAAAACTAAGAAAGTGGCTCATATTTTAGTTGTTGTTTACTATGATGGAGAAATTGGGGAAGATAAATACGGGGTTATTTTCTAATCAGATCATTATATCATTCTATCCTTCAAGAGAAACTTAATCTTCACGATTTAATCACAAAAATCTCAAGGAAGGCTCGTGTTGGAAACAATAGAAGACTGACTAACTTTAGTATAGATTTTCGACTGAAATTGTTTTTTGTTAACATATACATCGTTCAATCTCTCAAATGATGATGATGGTTGATGATTCCAGTTAAAATTTAAACTCTATTACAGAAATGTATGCCACTTTTGTTGACGTGTATCAAGTTCGAGGTATGTCCTTATCCTCCCACTATGGCTTGCTTGAACTAGTTAATCAAGTTGACAGTCCAACTCAAACAAACTATAATGATTTCACGTCATTAATGGCTAACCCACCTCCTGTTAGCATACCATCAAATTCCAGGGGAAGGCATTCATCTGATAATTTTTTCGACCTCAATATGGAAAGCCTTTTAGTTCCAAAGGGAGACATTCATCTGCCAGCACCTTCAATCTCGATATGGCAATGTCTTCCACACATTACTCAATTCATAACCTATATGGTGACATCCCTTCAAGCTCTAAAGGAAGGCATTCATCTGCAAACTTGTTCAAACTAAATATCGTAGTCACAGAAGAACCCTCATCTCCTCTAGAAGAACCTCTTCGTGAGCAAAGAGCAGATAGTGCTGAAACATGATTATTCATTGAGCCTGAGTCACCACAATTCAGTATGGAATATGATGATGATACAGATGAAGTTCCAACATATATGGTACAATACTAACCTCTGACACATGTATGAAGCTGAATATGATGCGATGTACAGGCTAGAATTTCCTGATATGCCTCATGTTGAGATTGCAATGAAGTTTAATTAAACAACCGAATGATTTTCCAAGAGGGGTGAATTGGATTTTTGAGTTTAGGGAGTAAGGGGTAAAATGATAAGAAAAATTGCACAAGAATTTATAGTGGTTCGACTTCTCAACCAAGTCTACATCCACTACCTTAGATACTCACTCAGGATTTTCTAACAAATTCACTAATTAATTCTTTCTTTTTACATGATCAATAGATAACCTTTACAACTCCCTAGCTTTTCATAGGATAATCTAGAACCAAACCCTTTTTACAAAAGGAATAAAATGTAAACAAGAAAACCTCTTAAAGGTAGGGTGCTTACAAAAATTAGGCTCACGAGAAAACAATTAAAAGATTTGCAATGAGCTCAAAAACACTACTATTTACAAGAGAAATTAAAATAAGAAATAAAAGTTTTTCTCTTGTGTTTGATTGCTTGGATAGGTGTTCTAACTCTTCTTCAAGTGTCCTCAACTTGTTTTTATATGTTAAATTGAGTTTGTGGTCATTTCTAGTCGTTTGAGATTATTTTTCTGCAAAATAAAACTGTCCATGGCAGGGAGTATCGATACTCCTTTAATGAGTATCGATACTACCTTTGTTATTTTTAAATAAAACTAGTCATTAAAGATCATTGGGCTTGACGGTATCGATACTATTCTTCATGGTATCGATACCACTATGTAAAGTATTATCAGTACCCCTTCGAGTATCGGTACCTATTTTGCATTATAGAATTTTAACTATTTGAAAAACACCTGGTAGTATTGATACTACCTAGAGACTATCGATACTTCTTTTACCTTTGGTATCGGTACCACACGAACAATATTGGTATTGTTAATGCAGTATCAATACTGTAAGAACAGTATCGGTACTACGTACCCATAAATTTTGTTTTGTGCTAAAATTCTAGTTTAATGGATTTTGAATTATTTTTGAAAACTTTGAACAAATTCAATCAAGTCCAAAAAACATTTTGCCTTAATTTGTTATATCAAAATATTATAAAACATGGTTCAACACTCTCCCCCATTTTTTGATATAACAAAACATTTGAAAAATTGTTTTGGCAAAACTCCCCCTTAAAAAACATTTAATGAAAAAGAGACATATTTTTCAAATTATTAAAGCTCCCTATTTTTCATTGATAAATTGAATTTTTCAAATCTATACTTCTCCCCTTTTTGTTATATCAAAAATAATTTAAACTTTTAAGGTATAAAACAACAATGGAGAGTAAGTAGTAATTTTAACATTAAAATCATTTGAAAAATCAAAGCTCCCCCTCAATAAAAGCATTCCAAATAAAATTTTGACTTTAAAAGCTTGACACTTAAAAAGTTGAATTTCAACAAAGATGAACAAACATGCTAGTAGCACATGAAATTCAAAATATCCAAGTCTAATAAACTTTATGCAATACCAATTGTTGAATTTAAGTTCATGTGAATAAAGCTATCCAAAAATGTTATACATTTGAAAAATTGGCATCGATTGTTAGAGAGATATCATTTGCAATAAATCACATACATAAACATTTAAATTAAGGTCAAAAATTAAAATTTGTAAAAAAAACAAAGCATTTAAAACAAATTTTGACCAAAAATCTCAAAAAAACATTAAAACTATAGAAAATATTCATCAATTCTTTTTAAAATACATGAGATAGAAAAAATAAAATTATTTAAAATTAAAACTCATGCATGCTTAAACTAAATGAGAAACCAATTATGCAAGATAATTCAAATAAGTTTAGAGGCTACTCATTCCATATCAAGTGTGGCTAGAGCATTTGAGTATCTCCACTTTCATCACTATTGCACGCACACACTTACAAGAGACATTTAATTGGATTTTGGTATCCAAATTGCTTTACATCCATGAACATTAGTTTCAATGTCCCTTGTTCCTTTTGGAATCCATACTTGTTTAATTTTAAAACGTATTCCTTTCTTTAAAGGACAAGTGTGTTCCAAATGACCATGATAATGACAATGTGAGCATTTTGTCATTATGAAATTAAATGAATTATTTAAAATGATTTCATTTTCTTTTGTTAAGCATTCAAGATTAACTTTTAAATCAAAACATTCTTTCATAATTTTCAATTTTTACTTTTAAAAGCTCTAAATCCTTTTTCAAAATATCTTTTTGATTTTCAAAATCTATTTTTGCTTTCAAAAGAAAATCGTTTTCAACTTTAAATTTTAAAATTATTTTCTTATATTTGGAGTTCATGGTCTCAAACAATAAAAATAATTCATTGTTGGCATCTTGTAACTCATTAAAAGAATATGAATTAGATTCACTAGAGTTAGAAGATACATCAGGCTCTTCAAGAGCCATTAAACACATCACATTTGTTGGTTCTTCTTTCTTGTTTCCATGTATCTCTTCGAGCTTATTCCAAAGCTTCTTGGCATTTGAACAAGAAGAAACTCCTTTATAGATATCGGGACCAAACGCACAAAACAACATGTGCATATCCTTAGCATTTAGTTGAGTTTTCTTCCGTTTTTGGGTACTCCACTCTTTCTTCTTCTTCTTTGGAGAAGAGTAGACGTTCTCGATCATCTCTCATGCATCAAGATCATTGGATTTATGAATAGCTTCATTAATTTCTTCCAATGATGATAGTTCGCTTCATTGAAGTATGGAGGCTTGTTAATCGGTTGGGAGTCTTCCATATGGAACGAGTCGGAGGTGAAAGTCGTCTTTTTGGTTGTGTCAAAAATTGATAGAGCTTCTTCAAGGATCTCAAGGTTGTTAAACATTCTAATGAGTCAAGCGTTGATACCAATTGTTGAGATTACGATGAAGCTCAATTGAACAACCGAATGATTTTCCAAGAGGGGGTGAATTACTTTTTGAGTTTCGGGAGTAAGGAGTAAAAGGATAGGAAAAATTGCACAAGAATTTATAGTGGTTCGACTTCTCAACCAAGTCTACATCCACTACCTTAGCTTCTCACTAAGGACTTTATAACAAATTCACTAATCTGTTCTTTCTTTTTACAAGATCAAGAGATAACCTTTACAACTCCCTAGCTTTTCACAAGCTAAGCTAGAATCAAACCCCTTTTACAAAAGGAATAAAATGTAAACAAGAAAACATCTTAAAGGAAGGGTGTTTACAAAAATTATGCTCACAAGAAAACAATTAAAAGATTTGTAATGAGCTCAAAAACACTGCTATTTACAAGAGAAAGGAAAATAAGAAATAAAAGCTCTTGTCTTGTGTTTGATTGCTTGGATAGGTGTTCTAACTCTTCTTCAAGTGTCCTCAACTTGTTTTTATATGTTGGAATGAGTTTATGGGTATTTCTAGTCGTTAGGGATGACTTGGAGTTGTTGGGGATTATTTTTAAGCAAATTAAAATTGCCTCGGACATGAAGTATCGGTACTCCTTTAATGAGTATCGATACTACCTTTGTTATTTTTAAATAAAACTAACCGTTGAAGACCGTTGATCTTGACATTATCGATAATATCCTTCATGGTATCGAGACCACTCTGTAAAGTAGTATCGGTACCCCTTTGAGTATCGGTACCTATTTTGCATTCTGGAATTTGAGCTACTTGAAAAAAATGGTAGTATCGATACTGCCTAGAGAGTATCTGGTCGTTTTTAAATTTATATGCTAAGGCAAGCAAATCTGTGCAAGTATACACAATCGATACAAGTAATATTGTAGTGAATGAGTATCGTTTCCACAGGGATTGGAGGGCTTTCAAAAGATCGCTACAACTATGAATATATATCACTAACTAATCCTAAGTATATAAGTCTAATGAATAAACAAGGAAAATATGCAATGGAAAATGGTATGAACATATGGAAAAAGTTTAGTCAAGGTAATAAAAATTGTAAAGTGAAGTGAGCAGAAAAGTTTTGTCGAGGCAAGAAAAATATGCAAAGGTAAACAAATAAAAGTTGTCAAGGTAAAGATATCAAAACCCTGTAAATAGACTGACAACCTCACACAATCAGACTTCTAACGGACCATTTAGGTTGGTTTTGCTATGGTGAGAAGTTATTTTATTTTAAGAATGATTTGGTACGCTATGCTTAGGCTGCCAGATAGGATTACTAGAGTATTCAAGGATGGTTACTATGACAATACTACTCGGCGTGAGCTAAAACCTTTGGTTTGTCAGACTGTTATTGCGGCAATACCTCTCAGCGTGAACTATAGTCGTTGCCTATCATACTCAAACGTTTATCCCTTTTAGTCGATTAAAACCCTCTCCTTATCTCTAAGGTGGGTTAAAACATCACCATCCCAGATCTATTTCATTGTTCATGTAGATCTATCTTAATTCTCTTGAATCTAAGAATCAATTTCTAGAAAAAAAATGCAATCTCTTGAAGCTCTTACACTGTCAAGGCAAAAGATTAAAACAGTGAACAAAACAACATTTAATAAAAACATACTTAATCATTCATTAACAGTAACATAAAATATCATCCAAGCATTCCCAACACCAAATAAAACAGTTTATGGTGTGGTTAACATCATTCCAAAAATATTCATTAAGCACAAGCCCTTAGAAAAATAAAACATGAAGAACAAGAGGAAGAAAAACTCTCAGAACAGAGCTATGTCGTGACATTAGACCACCACCATGACTGCTCTAGCACACCAGCCTCTATTGAGGGCATGGTCGCTGCTCTGACGAAGCCTGGCTATGGAGGGCACCAAGGATAGACGAGTGGTGAATTGTGGAAAAAAGGTCGTCGCGTCCACCTTTTTCCATGCCTAGGGTATTTTCTCTATATGATTTAGAACACTTTATGAAGAGTTATATTGGGGTATTTATAGTGGGAATTTCTAGGGTTTAGTGCCCTTGAAAATTCCCTAAATATCCTTGAAATTAAACCCTTTTTGTGAATAACATAGCAGTTTACAATGGTCTCAAATTCTTTGATGAGGGCATGATTGCATGTGAGTAGATTTGATAGTTGGCCATGTGACGTCAGTAATTTTTCTTGTATTGCGTCTGACTGGCGAGATAAAACTCGCTTTGGCAAGAAAATTTGTTCCTCACTGTAGTCATCTTCTGTTCCACTGGCCCTAACAAATTAATTTGTCTAGGCAATAAATTATTCCTCAGTCATTTCCTATATCATCACAATCAATAAACAACCTTTCTCATCAGTACATCAGTTTAATCAAATAAACTTTGCCTCGGTAAAACTTATCAACCACATGAAAATATGTCCTAAATATAACTATATGCAGCTAAAATGCTATATCAATGGCTTTTAGACAATCAATAACTTAAGTAAAAAGATCTAAAACATAGTCTTTTTACGAAGTTATCAGTATAGATACTTCTCTTACCTTTGGTATCGGTACCACACAAACAGTTTAAGTATTGTTCATGCAGTATCGATACTGTAAGAACAGTATTGGTACTACGTACCTAGAAATATGTTTTGTGCTCAAATTCTAGTTTAATAGACTTTGAATTATTTTGAAAACTTTTGAAAACTTTGAACAAATTCAATCAAGTCCAAAACACATTTTTGCCTTAATTTTTTATATCAAAATATTATCAAACATGGTTCAACACCTCATCTTGAAGAATATGGGGGGCATTCATCAGTTAATTATGGTGATTTATATCGTGGAATAGAGTTCACATCTAAAGAATAAGCAATGATGATAATTAATAATTACAATTTTTGTAATTCAATTCAATCCAGAGTGGACTGATCTACCACCGAAAAGTATGTTTGTTATTGTGTCCAACATGATAATGACTACAACTGGATGGTTCTTGTTTTAAAGAGAAAGAAGATTGATAGATGGAAAATAACAAAATACAGCGATCCTCATATATGTTGTGCACAAGAAATCAATCAAGACCATCCAAACTTAGACTCCAACGTGATTTGCCAAGCCTTCATGCCCTTGGTCAGAGCAAGCTCCCATATACCTATTGCAGTGATGATTTCTGCAATACAATCTCAATATGGGTATAAATTCTCCTAAAAAAAGTATGACAGGTAAAATAGAAGGTCATTATAAAATAACACGGCGAATGGGATTCATCTTACAACAAACTGCCCAGTTGGTTTAACATGGTTCAATGACCGAATCCTAGGATAGTAGTTGAGTTCGAAACTTTCCATGCCTACCATAATGATCAAGTTTTTCGAGATCGATGTCAAATTCCACTTTGTTTTTTAGACTTACCTACAATTCATTAATGCAGTGAAATATTATAAACTCATTGTCCAAATTGATGATACATTCTTATATGAATAATACAAGAAAGTTTTATTATTGGTAGTTGTCCAAGATGGTAATCGTAACATTCTTCCCATTGACTTTTCCCTTGTTGAAGGATAAGATACAAAGACTTAGGTTATTTTCCTAAGAAATCTACGGTTACATGTTATCATGATGGAACGTATTTGCATCATTTCTGACAGAGAAGTTGGGATTAAAGCAACAATGGACTCTTTGGGTCCAATGCGGAAACCCCCACATGTCCAACATCGTCTCTGTATCCAACATATTGCTGCAAACTATCATGGCAGATATAAGAAGAAGGATGAATGACAATTAATTATATGCATAGGTATGTTACATTTTTCTCAATTTCATTTCTTGCTCATTTTCATTTTTTTATATACTAACTACTTCATTTCGCTTAGCTTAGGAACTCTCACCTCAAACGTTTGAGGTTATTCTTCAAAAATTGTAAAGAAAAAATGATCATGGATACAATTACATTAGTGAAATCAATAAAGAAAAGTGGACAAATGCATACAATGGTGGATATCGATATGGACATATGACAACCAACTTAGCTGATATAATCAATTCAACCTTAAAGGGGGCCTGTCATTTACCAGTAACTGTTTTGGCTAAAACGACGTATTTTCATTTAGGTTAATTTTTTTTCCAAGCTCGGGAGACAAGCTCTTACTTGGATACAAAACGGTCATGTTTATCATCTACGATTAGTAACAGACCTACAGCAAAATGTTACAACATCAAACAAACATGTTCGTAATAAGCTTTTCTCGTACCCAAAAATTATTTTGGGTCACAGAAATGCCACGACCTCTGCGAGGGATTAAATGTAACTCTTTCAGAGTTAATCTACGTGATAGATATTGTGACTGTGGGTTTTTTCAAGCTTTAAAGTATCTATGCTCTCATGTCATAGCAGCTTGCACATTTTCTCGTCAAGATTATAAGCGTTATGTGGATCCCGTATACAAACTTTCACAATTATTCAAGGTATATGAATATGATTTTCCCCCATAAATAATGATAAAGACCCAAATCAGGTTCAGACTTGGCTTCCAATTATACCATATCCAGACTTATTAAAGGAGTCAGGTCGTCCAAAATTTACTCAAATTCATTGTGATATAGATATTCGAGAGACGACAAGATAAAACTTAAGATGTGGCCATTACAAAAACCCCAACCACAATAGGAGAAAATGTCCATCTGTTTCATCATCATGTAACTGTTGACCACCACTCATGTAATCATATTTTCTAATGTTTCAACTTATGTTATTTCATTTTCCTTTAGTTTCAATTAATGTGAATTCAGCTTGTTTATTTTATAAGATGGCCCTTTTGTATATCTATATATTTTTCCAATTAAATGTTTAACGTTTATTTCTTACAATATAACATACAATCAACTTTAACCCTATACCCTACTTTAAAAACACAAACATTCTAACATACAATCAATTTTAACCCTAAACTTCTTTAAAACCCTAAATCATAATGTAACATATATAATAACATATAAACACATATCACTTATGCATGCACTCATAATCATCATATCATCCACATGCTTGTAATTAGGGAACCATGCAATCAAACATAGGAAATAGACTTATCGCAAGTCTTATTTCCATAAAACACAATATACAATACACTATGCACTCACCTTGGTCTCACTAGTCAACACTAATATATTATCTCTCTCTTGGTAAATCCTACTTCGTCTATTTGTTCGGACTTTGCTTTCGCTCAATATCTTACTAATGGAGTCACGGGAAGAGGAGAAGAAGAAGAAGATAACTCCAAGTCTAGATTTTTTTTTCTTTTCCCTTCATTCCTTTCTTTCCACATGGATATAAAGACACCCAAATGAATTTTTAATTCATTTCTTATCAAATGACCATTATACCCATATTGTGGAAAGAATCATACCAGAGTATGTCGAGTGGTCATCGGAGCCTGTTTTAGATGTGGTGACATCATATATTTTATTCGAGATTGTCCATTCATGACTGATGAGACTGCACAAATCGAGCGATCTGCTAAGGTATCTCAGAGAAGTAGAGGCATAGGTCGAGGAAGAAATCAGTCTGAGTCATCCACTCAACATGAGACGCGTTCAACTACCCGGGTTTACAATATAAGAACTAACGAAGATTACGATGATCCAAAGATCATTGCAGGTACTTTTCAATAATGTGGTAAAGTAGTTTTGGTTTTGATAGATCCGAGATCAACATATTTATTCATTAGTAGTAAATTAGTGAGAAAATTAAAAATTCTGATTTGAAACAATAAGTAACGAGGTGATAGGGACGAAACCATTAGAGCATGGTTAAGAGCTTTAGCACGATTGAACAACTCTTGAAATGAGGACATATTCAAAACTATCAACAACTCTTTCAGTCTGGGGCGCAAGCCTTCAACAAACCATTCGCATACGTCCTTCTCAGTCGGAATAAGCTCGGTAGCAAAACAACTTAACTTATTAAACTCACACTTGTATTCATACATTGTCTAATTCCCTTGCTTTAAGTTCATAAATTCTTGCTTCATTTGTCTATTAAATTGGTCCCCGGTATACTTGTGCTTGGATTCTTCTAAGAATAATGACCATGTCACTTGATCACTTCTAAATCTCATGGTGACATTTGTCCACCATACTCTAGCTTGACCACGTAACAATGAAACTATTCCATCTAATTTCTCCACTTCAGAGTTGTGAAGTCCATCTAGCATTATCTTGACATCGTTCAACCAAAGGTCTGCAGCAAGGATCTTCTTCAGCTTCACTTTTAAACTCATGTGCTCCTAACCCTTTCAATTCCTTAACTGCATTCACTCTAGAAGATGAGGGAGCAAGAGGTTAAAAACATGTCAGAATAGCGTTCAACGTCTTGAAAAATACTCATTGATCTCGAACAGACACTCCCTGAAGTATCCGCTCTTCACATTGTCTGGCCAAGGTAGGTGAATTGCTACTACCTTATTGCCTATTGTAACCCCTTCAGACCGATGCGGGTAACCCGATCTGATCTAGAGTGTCACATTAGGGCCACCGGAGCGACCCACTGTAAAAATAGCAGAAAATTTAAAACTTTTATTAAAACATGTAACTTATAAAATGATTTATCAATATACAGAAATAAAACAGATTTTCAAACTCAAATATAAAAAAATACAATTACATGCCCCCTAATCACATGTACCATACTCTGCAAACAATGCCGGGAAACTCCCTTACTAAAGTCGATAGTTGCACTGGTACAATTCTTGTAAGCTGCAATGTTGAGTAATAGAGTGAGCTTCGGAAAGCTCAGTAATACAGAACTACCAGATGATGTTGAAGAACGTGCAGATATAGATAAACGCATATTTTCTTAATGATCCATACATTTACAGACCTTTATATTGAGCGGAGATCCTACTGATATTTCAGGTGGTAACGGACAATGAGCTTTCAGTTCAGAGAAATATTTCGGATGTTTAGGCTCAGGAGATCAGAATAAGTTATCTAGTGTGTTCCCGTAAAACCAGTAAAAAGATACAGATCTTTTAAAACACATATATATATATACCCCCATCTGTTCACATCATAAATGTGTAGGTTCCCCAGAACCATACACCCAACCGCACATGCCATTTAAACCCTGAGCACAAAGCCGGGGAGTCTACAGATAATCTTCCTCCAACAATAAACCCCCCAGATAAAATATTTCTCCGTCGGTAAACGGAGATATCAGAAATCAAAACAGAATTCAGATCAGATATCATAACAGAATCCAGATCAGAAATCATAATAGAATTCAAGTAATGTATCATAACAGAATTCAAGTCAGAAATCAGATAAAATATTTATATGATTAGGGAACACACCAAAGTTTACAGATATTATTCAGAGTTACTGGATAATATTAACGGGCAGAGACACACGGATTGTCAATATACCGATATAATGTGGGAAGTTAGAATCATTATTGGAAAAGTTTATTAACTGATAGAATCATCAGTTATTCAGAATATGAATTATCAGGATCATCTTATTTGGACACTTTTCTGAAGCTCTACGAAATTTGAAGGTATTCATAATCTTTACAATCTATGATAATTAATCCGATTATCGAACAACTCCAGATGAATAGCTCCTAGAACCAATACTTATCAACTTGTCAATTCATTAACCTTTCAGGATTTTTACTCTTTAATACCAAATATTCTTATCCATAGATCATCTTTTGAGTCATCACTGAACTGATCTTAAGGAGACGAACAAATATTCTAATGGTCTTTATTTTATTTCTATGTTTCAACTATACCAGGAAATATCGACATACTTGATTTTTGGTTCATAATCCAGAGGGATGATACATCACAAAAGTTCATCCGAGTTTCCAAACTTATTCCAATCTCTTACTTAATCCTCAGTCCTTGAGGTTACTTAGTTCATTTAGCAGTCAAGTTCTTTACAGTTACTTCAGGGTTTTTTATAGTAATTCAGATATTTCTGAATTTCAGATACATATTGTACTTTCGTTCAATTCAATTTGGTAGTCGTAGTTGATTTGTCTAATGAATATCCACTTCTTAATATTGAATGCGATCTAGAGTTTAGCTGAGCTGAATACTTCCAAAATTATCATCAAGCTACAATTGAGTAGACGAACATGCATTTAAGTAATATTTATGTCGTTTAGGTGCTGACATATCATTAAGGTTGATCGGCTCACTTAAGTTATTTTCCATAACTGTTAAAGGTAGTCCCACACCTATGCTTATTTGGATTCCTTAATTAATCCAAGACATTTACTTAGTATAGGCTATAAGGGTATTTTGGTGTTCAGTTTTATTCCATTTATTTCAGAGCTCGAGGATATCCAATCATTCCTGAGCTTGGTGGTATTCTTGGGTCATTTCCATTACAGGGGTATTTTGGTCATTTTACAGATTCAGTGTATTTTAATCATTTTCTTCCGTCCGATCTTACTATTAAATTCAATCTTATCATTTATTTCATTCTTTTCGAACAATTCTGACAGCATAATACCCCGATAAATTAATCTTAAGGTATTTACTCATTACTCGGATATTTTCGGGTCAAGTGCCTTCTCAGATTTTACAAACGAAATATCATGAATTTTTCTTTACAAAGACATGATCTTAATAATTAAATTCGTACTTAATCGAGTTAAGTACAAATCCTCAAAGTACTTTTTCATTTAGGGTCAACTCAGACTATTTTACCTCTCAAGGGCATTTTCGTAATTTCTTAACCAGATGATTTCGATATTAGCTCTTAACGAAAATAATATAATATAAAGATCCTATGATTAATTGCTTCCTCGAACATTCTTTGATCTTGAAATGATTCCTTAAAAGACTTCTAGTATCTAACATAAACCCTCTTGGGGTGAAAAACCGGTTATCCATAATTTCCAAGTAAAACTAACATTTCTTATGCACATCAATAGTTTTATCAGATCAATAATTCTTTTCAGATTTATTAATCCACTTCCAGGGACAATTCTCGTCATTTTCCAACATAAGGGTAATTTCGTAATTTTACCTAATCGAAATATTCTCATAATTTATCATCTAAGTACCTTTAATGAGATAAATTATAATCTACATATCCATGGCTGATTCTTTTATCACTTAAATCTACATATCCATGGCTAATTCTTTTATCACTTAATTCCAGAACTTGTAATTAAATTCCAACTGTCCTCTAATTTCTTATAATAGTCATCTGAGCCATATTCAGTTACCTACTTTCTACCATATTCGTATCGAGTGTAGATCTTCATTAATTACACATATGAGACCAAACATTTTCATTCATGCATTTACCAATACCAACAAGTTCTATAAAGCATAAAGAGGTAGTAAAGTATTACCTCAATTTCCGTGCAATACTGATCGACCATAAAATTCCATTCGAATGTCCTCGATCTTGAAATCATCTTCCAATATTTCCTCGGATCCATATCAACAGAAATTACATCAGAAACGAAAATTAATTCTGAAATCGGATCGAATCGGATGATAAATCAGATAAAAACATCTTACCAGGTTCGAATTTGGCGAAACAGACTTCGGATTCGGATTCAGGACGTCGAAAGCATAAAATATGACTTTTCGAAAATTTGGAATTTTCGGTCAAAATCAAAGTCAACGGGTTTGACTAGAAATGTCAAGGTCTTCGGGTCCAAATTTCGAAAAATTGACTGCGTAATCGGATTTGGAACGCCAAAAAATGTCAGGATAGGCATACTCGGTTAAAGTCAAAGGTCGTTTAATGCCCGGTCAAAGCCTGTCAAAGTTTTAGTCAACTGCGGTCAACTGTCAATGGGTCGGGTCGGGTCAACTGGTCGGGTCGGGTTGGAACCGGTCAAATTGGTCAAAACAGTTCCAAAACCGGTCAAACCGGTCATTTTTTCCTTCCCCACGAGCAGTGGCAGCGCGTGGGACCTCTTCAGGCAGCCTATAAATCACGGAAAATTTTCTAAAAATTATTTTGATTGATTTCGACGTACTTACAAAGCTCGGTTCAAATTTTTGAACGGCAGAGAGCTCGATTTCAACAAATCAAAAACTTTGACCGCTTCACCTCCTCACGCGCCGCCGTCGATGGAGACCAAGAATGACACCGGCAAACTCGGAACGGCACAAGGAACACAATGGTGCGGGATGTGTCGTAAACGGATCATCGGATCGTCGTGAATCGATGAAAAACCAACTGAAATCGAGTTATTACTGACGATACTTCCGACTGAAATTAACGACGAACGGCGACGATTCACGATGAAAGGTTTGAGGGGTTTTGTTCCTCGGTCGACAACGAACACGATGGTGGTTTCGGTTCGTCGATCGGACGTCGGATGGTGAGTAGATCGGAGTTGAAAGTGGGTTGACCGGAGGAGGAAAATGGAGTGTTTTCTGCAGAAAACACTCGGGGAAGAGAACTTATAATTCTCTCACAAAGGAAAATAGCTAAATTATGAGTTTAGTCACTGAACTTCCTGCACTTCTTAAAACAGTCTGTCAACTTTAAAATTTTACAATTAAATCCACCGTTTCTTTCAAAATACCAATTAAATCCAATACTTTATAATTTCTAAAATTTAGCCCCTAAATTGGGGTATTACACTTATCATCTCCCGCTTCACTTCGGGAGTTCTAGTGATCAGACATCTAATAAAGCATAAACATATAACTCTATTAGAAGAAATCAAACTCGTTACTCTATCAGATTAGAAGTTTTTCACTCTTTGTTGGCATGTATACTTTTTAAAACTCAATTGACTTCGATTTAGGCCCACATATACGAGTCTGAGGTGTCACAATGACATTTTAAATCATTTAATTGTATAAAATAATGGAGAAATTTAAACTTATATTAAATAAACTGAATAATTTACATAAATTCAATCAAAAAGGTTTACAAAATCGATCAGATCACATGCAATTTAAACCTTTAGTTACATGCCAACACTATTTACTATAACAAAAAAAATCTACTATTAAATTGCTTCTGATCTGATCTCTGATGAAGTTATGCTATCTCAGCTGCCTATCCTTTCACTTCTTACTTCTTTGGTACTACGTGTGAAACACTCACGCGCTAAGTCATTGACGTAGTGAGGCATATAATAAATGAATAAAATAATGACACATGCAATCACATACTTTAAGGATGTACAATAAGCATTATATCTCATATCAACAATACATATATGATCATACATTTAACCAATAACATATCACCTTATGCAATGTAAATTCATTTTATATCTTTTATTTATTTTCACATGGTACATTACTGAGAACTAAAGATATGTGAGTGCATTGAGGTTGTACACAAATGTTGTTACCACAGCTCGTATAAAATACACCGAAGTACAGTGTACAAATCACCGAAGTGCCACATAATTATCTCGAATGACCACATAGATGTCCCGAAGGACCACATAGAATTGTCCCGAAGGACCGCGTAGAACCCTCGACTATTGACATGCCAATTATACCCCCAGCTTTTATATCACAAACTATGGGCTTTACCATTTATATTATTTCACATGTTCACATAATCACATAAATCATCATATATCTTATATCATTTCACATTGGTCATGTCTCATAGAATATATCACATGTGCATATAATCATGTATATCATATCATATAGCTTATGTTTTATTCTCTTATTGTTCACACAGATCATGTAACATATATAATAACATATAAACACATATCACTTATGCATGCACTCATAATCATCATATCATCCACATTCTTGTAATTAGGGAACCATGCAATCAAACATAGGAAATAAACTTATCGTAAGTCTTATTCCCATAAAACACCATATACAATACACTATGCACTCACCTTGGCCTCACTAGTCAACATCAATCTCTTATCTCTCTCTTGGTAAATCATACTTCGTCTATTTGTCCGGACTTTGCTTTCTCTCAATATCTTACCAATGGAGTCACGGGAAGAGAAGAAGAAGAAGAAGAAGATAACTCCATGTTTAGATTGTTTTCTTTTCCCTTCATTCCTTTCTTTCCACGTGGATATAAAGACACCCAAATGAATTTTTAATTCATTTCTTATCAAATGAACATTATACCCTTCCATTCTTCCTTCTTTTCTAATCAGTCCTACCCAAAGAATTTCTAATTAAATATCTGAACTTTTCAATTTTTTCAAAATTAGACACTAAGTTTCAACATCTTACATTTTAGTCACTAGCCCTGTTTTGGAGATGTTATAGTCCAAGTGACCAAAACTTAATAAAACGATAACGTAAGTGACCAAAACTTATGTTTTTTGAATTTGGTGAGCAAAAGTGTATAAATATGAAAGAAAGTGACCAAAATATAATCCACATATTATCTGCGTGGAAATGATGTAATTTTAATTTTATATATTTACCGTGTCGCGTTAGTAAACCATTAAAGGTTTAACGGTCGTTAAATTTCAGTGACCACATCTTAATTAAAACGAAACTGAAATGATCAAATATTATGTTTTGAATTCAATGATGAAAAGTTTATAAAATTCAAATTAAAGTCACCAATTAAGTAGTTTATCCAAAATAATAATATAGGATGTAATTATAAGACATGTTATACTTCAAGGAGAGAATCCTAATACATTGTTCAAGATGAATAATTATAAATTTAAAAAGTCAGTTTTCATGAAATCAATATAAAAGTTTAATATATCAATTAGCCCTTAAAATTAGTATTTTTCTAAATTTCGATTTATCGATCAATTTACTTTGCTTTACATTACTTACAATCATAATTGTAACATGAGATATTTCAAAAAAAAATTGTAACAGAAGAAAACTTCAATCTATATATTGTTTTTGTTTTTAAAATAATTATAAATTATGATATTTTAACCCATCAATTGGTTTTAGAGATAAAAAAGAATAGTGATCTATTTAGAGATTTCGAGTTCGAATAGCTACTGCGTTTATAAAGTATGTATATGTTATCAATAAATTACGAAACTTTTCGACATATACTAGTACTACCTTGTAATCACTTTAAATTATTAAAATTTAATTTTAATATTTTTATTCTAATTTAACCTAATTTAATTTTTGTAACATTTTTATTTACTTTATTTGATAATATTATTAATTATTTCGGTTCAAATATTGAAGTTGGTTTTAATATATATATATATATATATATAATATATATATATATATTATATATATATATATTATATATATATATATATATATATTGTGGAACTTGGATAGTGTGTTGTTAAGGGAAAAATATACATTAATATTTTAATAATAATAAGCAATAATATTACTTATTTAAGTTAATTAATAAAATTATAAAAGTAAAGATGAAATCTTTGTTAAATTAAACTATAAAAAATAAATCTTAAATTTGAAAAAAATGTTACAAGATTATATCATCAAATTCTTAAATGTATTTTTCTGGATTAAAATGTAAAAAGAAAATTTGAGGTAACAAACATCATACATTTTTTTGGATAATTAAACATCATACATTTAGTAAAATAATTCATACTCAAATAGTGGGGACAATATTATTATAAAATGTAATTACAAAACTAAAAAAAATAGGGTAATTTGCGTATTTAATATTAAACTATTAGTTTTGATCTGTTTAGTACTTAAACTTCCATTTTTTAAATCATGTCTAGCGCTTAGTTTTTATTTCATTTTAGTAGTTCACCATTAAAAACATAATATGATTAGATTAATATACAAATTTTTAATTTTTTTCAAAACTTAACATTAAATTTTGAACAGGGGCTAAAATGAAACAAAAAACTAAAATTTTGAACGTGAGATACTAAAATGAAATAAAATATTAAATTTTAAACATAATTTTTTTAATAAAAATTTAAATATTAAAATATATTAAAATAATATTTTAGATATTAAATACGTAATTTATTTAAAAATATTTTAATTTTAAAGATAAAAAAGTAAGCAGACATTATACAGTATCGCAGCACAAAGCTGACAAAAAGATGAGTTGTTCCTTCGAATTTTGATTTTGTTGAATACGACTCGGCTACTATGCTTAGACCAAATGAAATGAACCGGCCAGGCCTAATCAATGTTGCCCAAAGTCATTTAATTCTTTAATTAATTAATTAATTAATTTTGATTAAAATTAAATCTCTTTTTTACACTTTATGCAATCACAAAATTCGCCTGTTAATCTTTCAAGGATTCTTGTAATCCTCGGCACCATTATGACCCATGATTCCTCCCATGTGAGGCCCTTTGTTTAATCAATAATTTTGGGCAAATAAGTAAATTGAATTTTGATAAATAATTTTTAATTTTTTAATAAACTAATTTAATTATAAAATAGTATATGTTCAGATTTTAAATTCAAACACGACGTCACATATATGTTTAAATATTCATTATTAAATGATTAAATCTTTTGAACAAATATTATCTTATAATTACCTTAAATTAATAAATAATATGTTGAAATAATTTGATTCTTTTATTAAGCTAAGGTGATTACAAAGTAGTATATGTTTTAAATACTCTCAATCATTTGACAATGAACATTCAATTACGCTGTCGTAATCGTTGATGTTCGAAAATATAAATTTTAAGAATAACAATAATTCTTTTAATCATTAGAATAAGATAATTCGTAAGAAATAATTTTATCTTCAATATGTAAATGCATTAAAATGACCAGTAACTTCATGAAGTTCTGGGAACCTACCCTCCCTGCCACCTTCTCCTATATAATCTATTTAAATCCTCATTTCCAATTTCTTCTGTATTCAATTTCATTGAATCACTGACCGATTGACTAGGATACCTTAATATTTAATATAAAATTCAAATCGTCAGTATGGTCAAGTAGAGAAGTATAATTATTTAAAAATTAAAAAATACATTTAAAAGAATAAGTGTAAATATAGTAATAAATTAACGTATTTAAAAATATAAAATTTAAACCAGATATTATAACTACACATTAAAATTAAAACCTAGGTTAAATTATACATTTAGTATTTAAATAATCAGTTTTAATCCGTCTTAGTATTTAAACTTTCATTTTTTTTAAATCATACCTAATTGTCGTAACTGGTTTTTGCCCAGACACGAAATTTTATTACTTGGCGGGAAAAGTGATGTGAATAAATAGTTTTTAAAATGTTTAGGGAGTCGTCATCGGCCTTTTGGGTTAGGTAGGTCGAATACCTAAAAATTATCTTTTAAAAGAGTTTTTAAGAAAACATCTGTTAAAAGATAAACTGGTATACGTTTTAACCAAAAATTCGTTCTTTTTAATAAAAAAAAGATTCGTGGTCGATTACGTTTGGGGAAGGATTAACACCCCACAACACCCAAAATTAGCACTTATTAATTATAAATTGTCTCTATTATTAGAAATTTAAAATTTTGAAGATATATATTTAAGTTATAATCATGTTTATTTCAAATCTATTATTATAATTTTAAGAAAATCTATTAATTTATATATATATATATATATATATATTATATATATTATAGATATTTATTTATTTAGAAATATCAGAAAAAGACTTCTAGGTGTTTTAAGACAACTCTTTTCTTAATATTAAAAAATAAATAAATAATAAAATATTTATCTAAAAATAATTAAAAAATAGATTAATATATAATTTAAAAGTAGGACATTTTATTTATTTAAGAAAAAAAGACTTCTAGGTGCTTTAAGACAGCCAATTTCTTAATATTAAAAAATAAATAAATATTAAAACATTTATCTAAAAATAATTAAAAAATAGATTAATATATAATTTAAAAGTAGGATATTTTATTTTTTTAAGAAGAAAATGACTTCTAGATGCTTTAAGATAACTCATTACTTAATATTAAAAATATATATAAATATTAAAATATGTTTATTTTTCTAAGAAAATAATTTAAATAAAATAATATGTATTTTTTGGTTTTTATAAGTAAGATATTTATTTATTTTTTAAAATATCAGAATAGGACATCTAGTTGCTTTAAGACTGTCCTTTTCTTTGATATTAAAAATAAATAAATATTATTATTAAACAATATATATATATATGACTAAGATAAAAATAATAAAAAATAATAATGAAAGTAATAATTTAAACATATCGATATTAATAATAAAAACAAAATAAAATTGCAAATAAGTAATGATCAAAATAAAAGAATTTAAGCTTATAAAATTAAATTGAAAAATATATAAAACTTATGGTCACAATGAAAAGAATTAAAATGTAAAACATAAAACCTAAAGGCTTTAACTTGAAATATCATAAAATTTTAATGCTAACAGTATAATTTATCCATAATTAATAAATCAGGATTAAAATAAAAATAGTAAAACCTAAGATACTAAATATAATATTTACCCTAAATATGTAAATATGCTGAAAAGGACTAAAAAAAAACAGGGTTAAAATTAAATAATAACAAAACTTATGGTAAAAAATAAAAGTTATTAACATGAGTGATTAAATTATAACATATTTAAAATTAAAGGCTCTAGTTTAAAATATTATGAAATATAATAGTTAACAGTGTAATTTAGCCATATATATTAATTATTCGGTTTAAAATAAAATTTATTAAAATTAACGGGACTAAATAAAGTATTTACCATAAACATTTATAACTACTGGTAAGGACTAAAGTGTACTAAAATAAAATAAAGAGATAAAATTAAAATATACCGAGACTTGATTTAGTGACCAAATTACAAAATTACAGAACTCAGAGTACTGCAGAAATGGTTTAACCATGGGTGAAATTACGCACATACCCTCGTCAAAACGACGAGGGTATATAATCCCAAAATCAGGCCCTAAAACACTAAACTATTTCATTTTCTTTCTTTTTTTCTCTCTCAAAGGAGAGAAAGTTCTCTCCCTTCTCTCTAAAGGTTTTCGTTCAGAGGGAGTCTGACCTTCAGCCGACAGTCATGCTTCGGTGTCGGCACTGCCACCGGCCACCGTACATGGTGCCTGGAATTCGGGAAAATAGCCCCGAATGCTCCTCTTTTACTTCTAAGGCCGAAAATGGCCTTCTCTTATGCTAAAATGCTTTAGATCGTTCTAGATCTAAAATAAACCGTAGATTTTTACCTTCAGTTATACAATAATTACGGCGACATTTAGGTTCCTCGTCCATGGTAAGTTTATTCCCTTCTTTTTTCTTTCGTCGTTTAGGCTCGAATGTTTATTGGTTGTTGATGCTTGTTGTTTTTCTTTTTTGCTGTTGATATTGGTGTGTTCGTCCTTGCTCTCCTATGTTACTATTTGTGGTTCTCTGCTTGTTGTTGTTGTGTTTTTATTTTACAGGTGTGGTGGCATTTATAGCTACCACCGAGGATACTCTTGGACCAGTTAAAGGAATGGCCCTCGGTGAGTCACCGAACTATGGTGGTGACTCACCATAGGGTAGCAACGTGGAGGGGAAGCTGGATCTTCTGAAGCATTCTGGCGAAGCGGTGGCAGCAGCTTCTTGAGGCGGCAGGGTGGTGGCAGCAAGCGGACCGGCGACGTGGCCCTAGGGTGATGATACCCTAGGGTTTCCTATGGAGGCTTCTGGACCGTTGGATCTTGCCATATCCAACAGTTGAGATTGAAGTTGTTGGCTGCTAAGATGATGAAACCCTTGTTGGGTTTAGGGTTTCCTACTATTGGGCCAGAATTGGGCTCCAGGATTGGGTTTGAACCAGGTTGGGTTTTTGGGTCACTGTTGTAATTGGGCTTCGATTTTGGGCCTGTAATATGTAGTAATAATAATATTTATTAATAATAATAAAAATATAATAATAATAATAATTATAACAATTATAATAATAAAAATAAAACGGGCCAAAATTTTAGTGTCTACAACTACCCTTCTTTGTACATTCTTGTGTTAACAAGAAAAGGGCAAAGACAAAAAGACAATAAATTTTTGTTCAGTTAACTTTTCTTGATTAAGATGGAAATGTTGAAAAATTCTTCTTATTATGAACTCTTCCATTTTTCCACTGGGAAGATAATCTATCTCCTTTTGTGATGTAATCTAGTAAAAAGTTAAACAAATGCTTTTTCTTTAGATGAGTTCTTCTCATTATGAACTTCTTCTGGAGATGCTGATATTCAAAAGAGGGGTTGTTGATTCAACTTCAATATGTGACGAATTAAATTAAGGTTGAACAAATTATTCTCATTATGAATTTCTTCTCCTTCTTCAGATGAGTTCTTCTTATTATGAACACTTCTGGAAATGTTTATGCTGGTCTATCTCATTCTGTGATAGCGTCAAGCAAAAGGTTGAACAAGTTCTTCTCATTATGAACTTCTTATTCCTCTTCAGATAAGTTCTTCTCATTATGAACTTCCTCTGGAAATGTAGGTGCTGATTTATCTCTATCTGGATAAAATCAAACAAAAGGTTGAACAAGTTCTTCTTATTCTGAACTTCTTCTTCCTTCTTCAGATGAGTTCTTATTATTATGAACTTCTTCTCCTTCTTCAGATGAGTTCTTCTTATTATGAACACTTCTGGAAATGTTGATGTTGATCTATCTCTTTCTGTGATAGAGTCATGCAAAAGGTTGAACAAGCTCTTCTCATTATGAACTTCTTCTTCCTCTTCAGATAAGTTCTTCTCATTATGAACTTTCTCTGGAAAAGTTGATGCTGATCTATCTCCATCTGTGATAGAGTCATACAAAAGGTTGAACAAGTTCTTCTCATTATGAACTTCTTCTCCTTCTTCAGATGAGTTCTTCTCATTATGAACTCTACCTGGCAATGCTGATCCATCGAGTGATGAATTCAAGCAAAAGGTTGAACAAGTTATTCTCATTATGAACTTCTTCTTCCTTCTTCAGATGGGTTCTTCTCATTATGAACTCTACCTGGCAATGCTGATCCATCGAGTGATGAATTCAAGCAAAATGTTGAACAAGTTCTTCTCATTATGAACTTATTCTTCCTTCTTTAGATGAGTTCTTCTCATTATGAACTCTACCTGGCAATGTTGATTCATCGAGTGATGAATTCGAGCAAAAGGTTGAACAAGTTCTTCTCATTATGAACTTCTTCTTCCTTCTTCAGATGAGTTCTTCTCATTATGAACTCTACCTGGCAATTCTGATCCATCGAGTGATGAATTCGAGCAAAAAGTTAAAAAAGTTCTTCTCATTATGAACTTATTCTTCCTTCTTCATATGAGTTCTTCTCATTATGAACTCTACTTGGAATTGATGATCCATCGAGTGATGAATTCAAGCAAAAGGTTGAACAAGTTCTTCTCATTATGAACTTCTTCTTCCTTCTTCAGATGAGTTCTTCTCATTATGAACTCTTCTGTAAATGTTGAAAACAATCTGGCCAGAGGTATTATGAATGACCCTGAGGTCTTATTATCTTACATTGTAGGTCTTACAGATGACTGTGATGCTTTAAATATCAAAAAGTTCCTGAAGGCTTTTTGAAAACATCATGCACTGTAGGTCTTACAGATATGGGAAATAGTTTACTAAGTAAGAAACTATGAAAATCGTTTTCTTACTATTCAACAATTTCATTTTTAGAAAAGATTAAATGAGAAACTTTGGAAATCGTTTTTTCATTATTTTCAAAATAATATGTTGATTGGGTAACGTGCCCCAATCTCAAGATAATGCTCATTCTTGTGGATTGCGTCCATATCTTCTTCATATGTTTCGTGATTCTTGTATTTGAGGTTTTGAATTTTACCTTCTTCTTGTAAGGTATTTTCCATCATGAATCTTCTTTTTCATATGAAGATCTATAAAACTTCATGTTTGGATGCAATCAAATGTATCGATGTAATGAATTGTCCATTGTGCAAATAATGTTCTTATGAATGCATGAATGTTGATGCAATCTTCATTTGACTTTAAAGTGATGAACTTGATCTTCCTTCACTTGATCATTTATTGCCATGGTTACCTTTGGATATCAGTGTAGCAACCTATGCCATCAAGCTTGTATTTCTGAAGAACCATCTGATCAACTTGTATCTTTGTATCTTTTTTGTTTCATGAAAGTCTCGGAGAAAAATGTTTCATTTATGGAACTCTTGTCGTAATCAAAATTATGACCTTGATGCCCCATTTTGTCGTGGATAAAGCCAACTTACTTTATTTGCTTGGATTTGTGTAGAAATCCAATAAAGCTTTCATCTTTGAAAAGAGAATCTATCATTTTTGAAGAGGGAATCTATCATCTTTGAAGAATGTAGATGTAGATATGCCTAACTCATCAGGGATTAATTAGGAGAGTAGAGTCGATTCTGATTTGACTCTTGAAACACATCACAAGGAGGATTTATCCTAATTCCTTTCATGTCATCACATCTAATCAGATCTCGAACAAGGCAACTTGGACCATATCATGTCAAGATGTTTAATAATAACTTATTGTTCAGTCTTATTTGGCTCCACTAGTTTTTTGTTGTTAAAATTTTAGCTTCCCTTCTGTAGAAAGAAATCTTCATCATATCTTACTTCTAACCTTGGGGTTGAAAAAAACAGACTTTATCTTGGGTCCATAAATGGAAACACCATATGATCGCAATATTGGTTTAGCACCATAATTACTGGTTCGTAAAACATTTGACAACACATTCATCATTTCTTGTGATTTCTGCATAGATGTTTGGTCAATGAAGCTCTTTTCATAGTGTTTAAAGCTTTTGTATGATGTCACAAGACCACTTGAGAACAAAACTCAATGGAAATAGAAGTGAGATGTTGGTGTGTTTCATGACCAAAAAGTTGGTCAAATTTACAAAATATGCTAGTGTCGAATTAAATAAGAGACACTAACTGATCTTGATATCGTCTCGGGCAAGTGTGATACCGATCACATTTTCTTTTATAATAAGTGTTGTAAGAAGTAGAAACATATCAACTATAGGAGCTATGTACGGAACGATATCCATGGAATTCTTGCTTCTGGGGATAAAACGCACATGATAAAACCAAAATAGATGAAAACTCAGTTCACCTTGACTGGAAATGATAACCCAGTAACAATGGGAATAAGGGTAATATACGTAAGTCGAGCCTCCTTCTTCAATGTCATCAAGTAAACAAGAACTGATGTCAAAAACAGTTTCGTAACCCCAACAGTATGGTTGAAACTAACCGCTAGGAACCTCAAAGAAATATTTTCAATCATCATCGACACACAAAATACCAAACTTGAAGTCGAGATCTTGAGAAACTGAACCCTGGATCGAATGGTTCGTATAGGGATCATCTTTATCTATGTAACTGTGATGTCGTTTAACAAAGAACATGTTGTCATGTGACACATGGTTAACAAGATTGGGTATTTGAAACTATACTTGCTGAGTAGATATTTGTTCAACAACATGATAATAATGTAACTGCCTGATGAATGAAGCAATTCTGTATAGTCAGCTCTACTATCACTGCTTCACCATTTTCATTCTTCATTTCTTTCTGTCTCATTGAAAATATTTGCTCAAAGCAATGATATTGACAAAGGATGATATGGGCCTTCAGCATGCCCCAACATTTGTTGTTATGAATGTTCAAAAATACATCAACATTCATGATTCTGATTGAAAGGACTTTTAGCATGCCCCAACATTGGCTAATACAAACATTCGAAATGTGTCAATATTCATGATTATGATTGAAATGGGTTTTCAACATGCTCCATCATTTGCTTCTTGTTGATGTGATATTTCAAAATGCCCAAATATTCATACTGTCGCGGACCATCAAAACGCCCCACATGGATCATTTATGTTGAAATGGATTTTCGATATGCCCCAATATTCTATTTCTGGTTCACTCTCAATGTCTGTTTGACTTGAATAACATAATCCCCACGAGGACCAATTTTGACAAGGCATTGTTTTGGGTACTTGTAGCTTTATTCGTGCCCCAAATCTGTTTATCTTGAATACTCTCATTCTGATGTCACTAAACAGCAGTTGTCAAGTAACTTGAGGAATTCTCTTCATGTTGTCACAAACTTAAGAAATATTCAATCATTCTGACGGAAATGTCTGAGATATTTGCCTCTTCTGAATGAGGTGCCCAATCTTTGGATCTGGAGGGATCTAGTCAGACAGAATGGTATAAATCGCTTGGTAATTCATTTCAGGCTGACACAGTGAACCTTGTTTTCAGTGAAGGCTCTTGAAAAGTCCGTATCCATGCAAAATGTTGATTGTGATAATTACTCATCTGATTATGAAGTTATCTTTCAGGATGTTTCACAAATATTGATAGTTCTTCTAATACCGAGGAAATCCTGAATTTTGATTCTGATGAGGAAAATAAACTATTATACTTGACGAAAATGGGGTACTCAGAGGCTGAGGCTTCAATAGCTATGGAGAGATGTGATCCGAATTCATCAATTGCAAAGTTGACAGATTTTATATGTGTTGCTCAAATGGCTAAGGCTGATGACGCACTTCTTCCGGTATAAGATAGGAAGTCATTATGCAATGATCCCAATTGCAAGAAAAGGCGAAACTCGGGCTATGATTTTTGAAAAAAGAAGAAACAGAGGAAGCTTGAAAAGAAGCTTCTTAATGAAGATGATCTTGCAGTTCATCTTCCAAATCCAATGATTGGTTTTGAGGTTTCTACTGAATCAGATCAGATAACTCAAAGAACACTTTCAGAAGATGCTATTGGGCCTCCTTATTTCTACTACGAGAACGTGGCACTTGTTCCATTTGGTGTTTGGACCGAAATGTCAAGGTACTTATACGATGTAGAGCCAAAATTTATAGATTCGAAGTATTTTTGTGCTGTTGTACGGAAAAGGGGCTATATTCATAATCTGCCAATTGAGAACAGATTTCCTCTTATTCTGCTTACTACACGCACCATACATGATATTTTTCCATTGACAAAGAAATGGTGGCTTTCTTGGGATCCAAGAACAAAGTTGAACTATTTACAAATATGTACAGGAAGTGCTAAATTGACAGAAATGATAAGTAAGGCTCTTGAAGCTTATGACGATGAGCCACCTTTGAGTGTCCATAAGTATATTCTTGATGAGTGCCAAAAATGGAATCTGGTATGGTTTGGAAGGAATAAAGTTGTTCCACTTAAACTTGATGAGGTGGAAATACTTTTAGGTTCCCCTAAAAACCATACATGAGGAGCTGCTAGAGACATATTCCCCGGTGGTATCAATGTTCTGTCTCTTTTCTCTAGGATCGGTGATGCAAAAGTTGTCTTCTACTGTCTTGGCATACCTTTGAAAACAGATGCGCAAGAACTGAATAGTGATCAGTTGGAGCAATTAATGAGTAGATTTGTCGAATTCGACCTTGTTGTCGGTGGCATTCCGTGTAACAACCTTGCCGGAAGAAATAAACATCACCGGGATGAACTAGAAGATTTTTGTTGGTGCATTTTCTTGCAATGACTGCTACAGCGACTGTCTCTTCTGTTACTCCAAGATAGACACCTCTATATCTCATTCTTCCCAAACCATGGAAAGGTTTAGTTGAAATGGGCTTTTAGTATGTCCTCTTAGTACAAGATAATCATTCTTGATGAGTTATTGATAATGTCACAAGAGAGGGCATTACAAGTTCAATTCTCCAGACTTTCTGGCTTTTTGGACCACTTTCTTTAAAGAATTTGAAATGCTTTATCTTTTTGGCATCACTTTCTTTTTCTACAATAAAGTTAAAACAGGCAACTTGCTTCAAGGACCTTCCTCATTTGAGACTGTCCTGTTTGAAAATGTTTTTTCTCCTTTCTTTATCGAAGAATGAAAGAATTTTATAAAATATTGCCTATTATAGGTTCACAATAGAATTAAATCATAAGACATGAAATTAATGAATATCAAATAAATCAACTACTCTTTTAAATTATTCAAAAATCATAGTCCTATGGCAAGTGTCAAAATTATTGACTGATTTAAGGTGTAGGTTGATTCTGGTAAAGTAGGGTTTCTCAGGTTAGTCCAGCATATATGTCTCTTTGGGCTTTCATTAACTTGAAGAAATGGTTGTTATGCTCATCTTGTAGAGATACTTTTCGTTGTTATGCTCATCTCGTAGAGATATTTCTTGTTTCCAGACTCTCCGGAACATCTTTGGGATGTGTGGTGCTTCATTAAGAGCTTAAGATCGTCTCTTATGGCGTTGTTGCACCATTTAATATTTGAGCCGCCTTTTCAGGTTTTCAACTCGAATCCTCCTTTGGTTTCAAGATGTTATTCAAAATTTACATCTTGAACCCCCCTTTTATCATTTTTCATATCATGCATTAAAGATTTTCAAAAACCAATTTTTTTTGCAAATAAAAATCAATCTTGAGAGGCGGAATGAATTCTGAAGATATTCTCTTTTAATTAAATCTTGCTTTGCTTGACTTGGATCTGCTTTGTAGGGGATTTGTTCATAAGATTCATTCATCTCTAGTATTTCTTGCGCTTCTTGTTGAATATGAATCTTTGAACTAATTGTACTTGATCAACCTTGTAACTTGAGGCTCCATGAGTCACTCATCTTGGTTCAATTTTTTCCTTTTTTCCTTTTTTTCCCTTTTTTTCCTTTTTTTTCTTTTCATCTTCAAGTATAATATTTCTTGACAGAATCTGAGTTTATTTGGTTTCTTGGAATTTTCCCATCTATTTCTGCCAAAATCAATGCTCCTTTGGAAAAGGCCCATTTTTTACAACATATGACCCTTCCCAATTAGGCATCCATTTCCCACGAAAATCTTTATGTATAGGCAAGATCTTTTTAAACATTAGATCACCCTCTTGGAACTCTCTCAGATGTACTTTCTTGTTGTGATCTTTCATCATCTGTTTTTGATTATTATGCCCATGGTAAATAGCTTTCAATCTCTTCTCATCAATAAGGTTTAATTGATCAAATCGAGCTTAGATCCCTTCAGCCTCCTCCAATTTTACCTCCTTCAAGATACAAAGTAATGAGATCTCAAATTGGTAAGACTGAACAATAAGGTATTGCCCCAGTGATGTTCGAACAGTATTTCGATATGCATATAAGGCAAAAGGTAGATTCTCGTGCCAATCCTTGTAAGTTTCAGTGGTCTTTGTAATGATCCTCTGAAAGTTCTTATTTTCCCCTTCAACTGCCCCATTCATCTTTGGGCGATATGTCAATGAGTTTGCATGCTTAAACTGTGCACAAAGTTCAGTTCTCCTCATACATAGAAGTCTTTGTAAAAAGATGTATCTCCAGGGGGATGAATATTCAAGATTAACTTTCATTTACATGAAAACAATGTAATTAATGCATGATATATTTATTTAAATCAATCTTTTTTTCTTCTTTGAGTATGCCCCAATCACTCAAAATTATCTTCAATAAGTTGCTCCATAATGCCTCATCTCATCTCTTTTTGCAAGAAGATTCACGGATAATTGAAAGTTTGGTTCTTTTGAGGTCATTTGGTTTATGATGGTTTTGTATTTGGAATGAAAAATGTGTAACTTTTGAAGTCGTGTATGTGGTGGAAGGTAGTATCATAAACCAATTAACTTTACCCAAGAAGGTAAACATCTAGAGTTGGTGTCTCAAAAACAGGTAGAGACGTATCTTCAAAATCTCAGATAAATGTAGTGTCAGGATTTGGTTTTGTAAGGATCAAGTAATTGACGTTGGGTGGGATATGGAAAGATATAATTTTATCACTTGCCAAAGATCTATAACTCTTGAAAAATTAAAAGAATATTTAATCTACTTGATACTCAAGAATTTCAAGATTAAAACTTAATTCCTTGTTCATAACCATAAAAGCAACACAAATTTATTTATTGCACAAAAGCAGAGAAAGGAATAAAAAACAAGTTCAAACAAGATGTTGAAAATGAAAGGTACTACAGTGGTAGATAACAACTTCCACTTGTTTATCTATGCCTCATTATAATGTTGGGTGTGTAATAGGACTAAGGTTTTTGTCCTCATTTGCCCCCTATTTCTTGATCATTTTTTGTCAACTTCTTTGGATAAACCCTCAAATACACAAATCTTTGCTTCTTCCCGATCAGTCCCTATCATCATCTTTTTTTTCCCCGAGTGGAAATTGGGCTCAATTTTATATTCAAAACAGTTTCCTTTGGTGATGACAGTTTTGTTCTGATTCTGAATATATCTCGTAGCTGTGATTGGAGTAGTATTCCCCAGACTCTTTATATTGCCCACTGCTTCACTTGTCCCCAGAAAATCTTATACAAATGTTTGAGGTTTCTTTAGAGTTACATTTTTCCCATTCATTCTTAAACATGTGGGCCATTCTAGAATTACATCTCTTTTCATTTCTTTCTCATTTTTTAGCATCAGAGAAGTATCAGGAATTGAATCTATCATATATACTTCATATTCCTCAATTTTGCCTTTTTTTCTTTTCAATATCTTCTGTTGTATGATCTTTATTTGTCTTGACCCTGTTAGCTTTATTTTGGGGTTTGAATCCCAATTGTTTGATCAAAATGAATTGACTGTTAAAATCCACTTTTATGATTTCATGAACCAGAAGGTCTTGAACTTGTCGTTTGAAGTTACTACAATTCTCGATGGAGTGTCCTCGGATTCCAGCATGATATTCACAAAAGACTTTATCATTATACCATCTCGGGTAAGGAGGCAACAAAGGCTTAGCCTGACATGGGCCAATAAGATGGACTTTGAGTAACTCAGGATATAACTTGCTGCATGAAACTGAAAGAAACTTGGGTAGAATTTCCCCTGACATCACTATCACATTACAATTGTTTACTTTGCTTTCTTGAAGACCTTGTGACTGACGATCTAGATGTTTGCTTTGTTTAGCTTTCTTCAATGGTACTGAAACTTCTTCCATGCTCCTCTTCAACTTGATCTTTGTCGCATTTTCTGGGGTCATACCCGATTTTTGGAGATTTATCAAATTTCTACATTCCCTGGCAAAGTTATGGTCATTTGTTTCCATTGTATCAGCTACATCATTCATAATCACATTCAAATCTTTAACAACAAGATCCTCTAAGGGTTTCTCTCCATGGATTACAATATTCACTAGGTCCATAAATTTGGTCAGTTGTTCCTTTGAATCATCCTGGAACTTTTTCACTTGATCAGTCATCTTTTGTTGTGTCTCGATAAATTGCTCTTGTAGTTTCTTGATTCTACCAACCCTTGCTAAAATCTCATTCATAGCTATTATCCCTCTTTAGGAAGACCAAGTTAGCTCCACTTTGATTTCAAAAATTCTGTCATGCAATTCTCCACAAATTATTCCACTTTGTCATGATTAAATGTATGTAAAATAGTTTGAAATAAAATGTAATTATGCCAAGATGCAAATGCAAAAATGAAAATGTAAATACAAATGCAAAAAATGTAAAATGCAAATGCAAATGTAAATATGTGAATGTAACAATAAGAATGCAAATTATGCAATACAAAAGCAAACATAAAAATTTAAATGAAAATGCAAAGATGCAAAACACAAATGCATGTATGAAAAGGTGTTACTCAAGAGTGATAATCTTAGAACAGATTTCATTGAACACAAAAGTTTTCGTGCATCAAACAAAACTTTATATATAGGGGACATTTTTCAGTCTATCTTCAACAAAACTTTACATATATGGGATAACTTTCCCTCCTAACTTCTCTAAAGCCAAGTTAGTTTCCATTCATGCTCAACAGTTGAATTATCAGTCTGCTTCAATTCCTCGTAAAGTCAGCTTGGTATATCAGCTTATGGGTCATATTGCTTGCCTGGACTGCATCTTCTTCCATGACATTTTGGTGTTTCTTCATTTTCTGTGTCACTTCTCGGAGTTGCTCGTTTTCCCTTGTAAGAGAACCTTTCTGTCCAAGAAGTTCTTGGATTAGATCTTCATATATGTTGCAGTTCTTTTTCAGTTTGGTAACCCCTGTTATCCACTCTTCTGGAGTGTTTCCTATGCCAGCTTTTTGAAAAGCTTGATTGATATTTTGGAAATCTTCATGCATGGTTTCCACTTATGTGCTCAATTTCTTATTTTGATCCTTCAAATAACATACTTGAGCTTCATAAAAACCCCCCTCTATTTTTGAATGCCCTGACTGATGCTCTTACCGTAGACTTCTTTTGGTATCAATCTGTCGGGATCTTTGTGGAGTACTTTTGGTATTAATATAATAGGATCTCTGTGTGCATTCCTTGCTTCTATCCTCGGAGTTTCCTCAGGATGTCTTTCCTTGGCCGCATCATATTTTGTTTGATCATAAAACTTTTTGTCCATTTACGATTTCTTTCCAATTTGATGAACAGTCTTTCAAGTAAACACATTTTGATTATGTTATGATCATGCAATGCAAACAAAAGAAATCAATATAAACAAGTTAGAGCAAACAACATGTATGAAAAATAAAAATGAGAAATGAAAAAATAAATTGGTTAGTACCAGTTAATGGAAAGAAAAAAAATTCTATCTATCAAGGTATAAATCCTAACCTCATGCTTTCTAGTTCCATGATTTGTTTGGAAAAATTAACCTAACTGCATGATTTCTAGTTCGCAAGCATTTATTTAGAAAAGGAAAAAATCAAATAAATTAAAAAGACAAAAAAGTTAGAACTTATTTCTCCTTTGTGTACACCTACGGACATAGGTTCAGTACTGTCTTAGATCGGGTGAATTTCTAGGGCTTACTATATGTAGAGTTTCAGTTCTAAGAGTAAAGGTACCCAAATTGTCCTTGTTAGTGCCCCCTTGGGTTACTAACCCTCAATCCTAGTCCACTACAGACTTAAGCGGATCGAGTTCAATTCGAGGGAACACACATTCTCTATGTCTGACACGGAGAATAAATTCTCACGAAGACATAAAGCATATGAATCCCGAAAGTTACTTGCTAGGTCTGACACAGAGAATAAATTCTCACGAAGACGTCGTTTTCACTCCCACTTAAAAGGGACAAGCTTGATTATAAAGCTTATGTTATGCAATGCAAGTGATGTGTGTGAGGAGAAATGTTCAAACCTATGACAAACAAATAAAAAATGAAATTTAAATACTGAAAATAAAATAAAAATATTAAAAAATAATATACATATAAATATTATGAAAAAAATAAGTATATAAAATTTTGAAAAGAAATAATTATAAATATAATATATGAATTTTTAATTTCTAATTAATAGAGACAATTTATAATTGATTTTAAAAGCTTGACCAGTCCCCAGTGGAGTCGCCAAGCTGTCGTAACCGGTTTTTGCCCGGGCACGAAATTTTATTACTTGGAGGGAAAAGTGATGTGAATAAATGGTTTTTAAAATGTTTTGGGAGTTGACATCGGCCTTTTGGGTCATATAGGTCGAATACCTAAAAATTATATTTTAAAAGAATTTTTAAGAAAACATCTGTTAAAAAATGGATTCGTGGTCGATTACGTTTGGGGAATGATTAACGCCCCCACAACGCCCAAAATTAGTACTTATTAATTATAAATTGTCTCTATTATTAAAAATTTAAAAATTCGAAGATATATATTTTAATTTATAATCCTGTTTATTTTAAATCTATTACTATAATTTTAAGAAAATCTATTAATTTATATATATATATAAGATATTTATTTATTTAGAAATATCAGAACAGAACTTCTAGGTGCTTTAAGACAACTCTTTTCTTAATATTAAAAAATAAATAAATATTAAAACATTTATCTAAAAATAATTAAAAAATAGATTAATATATAATTTAAAAGTAGGATATTTTATTTATTTAAGAAGAAAATGACTTCTAGGTGCTTTAAGACATCCCATTTCTTAATATTAAAAAATAAATATTAAAACATTTATCTAAAAATAATTAAAACAATAGGTTAATATATAATTTAAAATTAGGATATTTTATTTATTTAAGAAGAAAATGATTTCTAAGTGCTTTATGACAGCTCATTTCTTAATATTAAAAAATATATATATAAATATTAAAATATGTTTATTTTTCTAAGAAAATAATTTAAATAAAATAATATGTATTTTCTAGTTTTTATAAGTAAGATATTTATTTATTTTTTAAAATATCGGAATAGGACATCTAGTTGCTCTAAGACTGTCATTTTCTTCGATATTAAAAATAAATAAATATTATTATTAAACTATATATATATATGACTAAGATAAAAATAATAATGAAAGTAATAATTTAAACATATCGATATTAATAATAAAAACAAAATAAAATTGCAAATAAGTAATGATCAAAATAAAAAGAATTTAAGCTTATAAAATTAAATTGCAAAATATATAAAACTTATGGTCACAATGAAAAGAATTAAAATGTAAAACATAAAACCTAAAGGCTTTAACTTGAAATATCATAAAATTTTAATGCTAACAGTATAATTTATCCATAATTAATAAATCAGGATTAAAATAAAAATAGTAAAGCCTAAGATACTAAATATAATATTTACCCTAAATATGTAAATATGCTGGAAAGGATTAAAATAAAATAAAATAAAAATAACAGGGTTAAAATTAAATAATAACAAAACTTATGGTAAAAAATAAAAGTTATTAACATGAGTGATTAAATTATAACATATTTAAAATTAAAGGCTCTAGTTTAAAATATTATGAAATATAATAGTTAACAGTGTAATTTAGCCATATATATTAATTATTCGGTTTAAAATAAAAATTATTAAAATTAACGGGACTAAATAAAGTATTTACCATAAACATTTATAACTACTGGTAAGGACTAAAGTGTAATAAAATAAAATAAAGAGATAAAATTAAAATATGGCGAGACTTGATTTAGTGACCAAATTACAAACTTACAGAACTTAGAGGACTGCGGAAACGGTTTACCCATACGGGAAATTATGCACATACCCTCGTTAAAACGGCGTCATTTTGATGAGGGTATATAATCCCAAAATCAGACCCTAAAACGCTAAACTATTTTATTTTCTTTCTTTTTTTTCTCTCTCAAAGGAGAGAAAGTTCTCTCCCTTCTCTCTAAAGGTTTCCGTTCAGAGGGAGTCCGACCTTCAGCCGACAGCCGTGCTCCGACGCCGGCACTGCCACTGGCCACCGTACTTGGTGGCCGGAATTCGGGAAAATAGCCCTGAATGCTCATCTTTTACTTCTAAGGCTGAAAATGGCCTTCTCTTATGCTAAAATGCTTTAGATTGTTCTAGATCTAAAATAAACTGTAGGTTTTTACCTTCGGTTATACAATGATTTCGGCGACGTTTAGGTTCCTTGTCCGTGGTAAGTTTCTTCCCTTCTTTTTTCTTTCGTCGTTTAGGCTTCGAATGTTTGTTGGTTGTTGATGCTTGCTATTTTTCTTTTTTGCTGTTGATATTGGTGTGTTCGTCCTTACTCTCCTCTGTTGTTGTATGTGGTTCTCTATTTGTGGTTGCTGTGTTTTTATTTTGTAGGTGTTGTGGCTTTTATAGCCACCACCGAGGATACTCTCGGACCAGTTAAAGGAATGGCCCTCGGTGAGTCACCGAACTATAGTGGTGACTCATCATAGGGTAGCAACGTGGAACGGCAGCTGGATCTTCTAGAGCGTTCTGGCAAAGCTGTGGCAACAACTTCCTGAGGCGGCGGGGTGGTGGCAGCAAGGGAAGCGGCGATGTGGCCCTAGGGTGATGATACCCTAGGGTTTCGTCTGGAGGCTTCTGGACCGTTGGATCTTGGTTTGGACCAGGTTAGGTTTTTTGGGTTACTGTTGTAATTGGGCTTCAATTTTGAGCCTGTAATATGTAATAATAATATTTATTAATAATAATAAAAATATAATAATAATTATTATTATAAAAATTATAATAATAAAAATAAAACGGGCCAAAAATTTAGTGAATTAATAATTCAAATACCCTAAAATTACAATATACTCGAACGGTCCACACATAATGAACTTTAAAAACAGAAGAGTTTTATATTGGATGCAATCTGAGCCGTCAATTCCTAGAATAAAAAACAAGATCGTGTCGCAGGAGACCGCTGCTCATGGCACCGTCAAAATTGAATGAATTCTGCTTTTTTTTTTACCTACAGAGAAATGCACAGATGGTAATGAAGTTTTTTGTCGTGTAGTGAGGTGCCACGTGGAAAGAGAAGAAGGTGTATGTGCACCGGTGGCGAGAAGCACTAAGACACACGTGTATAGTAAGAGATCACGAGCAGGGTAGGGCAGTGGTGGGCTGACCTAGGGTTTCGGGAGAGCGGCAGCTCTGGTTGGGGAAACATTGAACATCGGAACAAGTGCCCAGGTTTTTAAGTAATGACCACATCATGCGTTCAGTCATGCCCACTTACATTTCTCATTAATAATTAGGGATGTTAAAAAATTAGATTGAATCAAGCCCATCAAATCTTAAATAGATTGAATCAAAATTAGATTTATTATGTTCTCGAATACACTCTTAGGGGTATTTAGATTAAGGAATGTAAAATTTTTATGGGAATAGAATTTACATTCTCATGTTTGGTTGGCTAAGAATCTCATTCCCGGTAATGTTTTATTATCAATAGTAGATTTTTTGGGGTATATTACCGGGAATGACATTACCTCTCTTTCCTTAGGTATTATTGGATTACCGGCGTTTTGGACTAAAATGCCCTTAAAATTTTTTTCTTCAAAAATATTATTCTTCTGTCATTGAATAATAAAAATTCTACGAAGTTTAAATTACAAATTTATTCTTAAACTATTTTAGATTTACAAAAAAAAATCTATAATTAAAATTTTATATAAAGTTAAGAGGTTAAAATAAAATTTTACCCTTTCTTTATACCTTTTTATATTTTCAATTTTGTTAAAAATATATATATTTTTATGAATTTAATTTTTTTTAAAAAAATACAATATTCTCGTAATTGTAAACACCTGTTTTTGTCTGGGGTTCTCGTTCGAGCTTTACTCCAATTTATATATTATTAATTAGTTATTATTACCATGTGTTGCATGTGTTTATCTATTTAGGTTATTTTTAGTTTTTATCATGTGTGTTTAATTTATGTAGGGTTGTTTAATATATATTATGTTTAATGCACTAAATAAATGTTTTATTACAGGCCCAAATTGAAACAAGTTACAACATGCTGGACTAAACAGCCCAAACAACAGTCCATGTACAAAAGACCCTAACCTGTTAGGGTTTCCTGCTACCAGCTCTCAGCGCTGCCCACTTTGGCCGTTGGATCTGGCATCACGATTCAACGGTTCACGTGATGCCCACACCCGACAGCACACTGACCGAAGCTCGGTTCCCAGGCAGAGCACGATCACCAAGCCAGCATCAGCTCCACTGACAGGAAACCCGTGTTGGTCGGCCACCCATCCGATACCAGGCCACCATTATCGTCGCTCGTGATCACCATGCCCAACCGGGGGGCCCTGCACACAAACAACAGAACACGAGAGTCGGCCACCCATCCGATACCAGGCCACCATTATCGTCGCTCGTGATCACCATGCCCAACCGGGGCCCCTGCACACAAACAACAGAACACGAGGAAGCAAAAAACGAGGAGATCGACTAGAAAAATAGAACATGAAACAAGAGAGAGGGGGATTTTTAACAGAGAGATTTCATTAACCAGGGGGAGGAACGAAGGAATTTTGGAGAGGAATGGGCTAAGAAGGCTCTGGTTCACGAACGGAAAAGGATTCAAAGGGTGGGGATTTTGAGAGTTTGTAATAGGGGGCTTCCCTGGGAAACAAAAGGGAGGAAAAACATTGTAATTCTACCCATTTCGAAATTAATACAAAAAGGTCTTCTCATCATTCAAAGAAAGAAAAAGCAATCTGTTAACAAGCAACAGAAAATTCCAGAGAGTGAACCCAAAGAAATCAGTGCCTTTCGAACCAAAGCAAAGTTTAGAGAATAGAAGAGAGTGAAGCGTTTACCTTGTTGATTCGAGTCATTCGTCGCCGGTAACCACCACGGCGGTGGTCAGAGAGGTAAATAGAATCCATGTAAGTTTTAGGAGTTTTTTAGAATTGAAACCTTGTCCATAGGAATAAGAAAGCATATAAAAATTTACCTTTTCTTCTTCGTTGTGGAAGTTCTTTTTCGTCGTTAGGGGGAAACTCGGGCGATAGAGGGCAGCGGTGGCCGCTTGGCTTCGGTGGGGGTCTTGCTTGGAAGGTAAAACGTAGGTGTTGGGTTTTAGGTTAGGGGCTTCTTTTGTCGTTGGTTTGGGAGGTAGTCGGAGGCATAACGGCCACCGATTGGCGGTGGCCGGCTTTGGTTGTTCTGAGTTTCTCTGTCGGCCATTAGAGAAGAAGAATGAAAGTGGTGAGGGAGAAGATGAGAGGAACGGCTGGGGTAGTGTGAGTTTAGGTTAGGTTTAGTTTATATTTAGATATATTAGAAATTTAGGGTTAATCATCTATATTTATCGTGTTTTAGGGGTTATTAGCGCGAGGTCCTGTATGTTAACCTGTTTCATTTTGGTCCCTGAATGCAATCTTTTTGTTAGTAATTTGGCCTTCTTATCTCGGAGTTTTGCGTTTGATCCTTAAATCATGGTTTTCGAGTTTCTGCTTGTGTCTCTATTTTTTCCGTATTTAATTTAAGTCCCAAGTTGTAGTGTATTTAATTTTTGTTTTTTTTAGACATTTAATCTATAAATCGTTGCATGTTTCTTTTTAGTCCAACTTATGTGTTTAGGGTTTAATTCAATATTAGTGTTGTGTTTTAATTCAGTTTATTTGTTCAACTTGGTAATAATTGTATTTTAACTTTGATTATTATTTTGCTTCTAATTAAGATAATAAACTTTTATTTAATATTAAATAGTCCCTATTTTAACAAGTACACGTATTTTCTAAAAGTTGGTAGTTTGACGTGCTTTGTTTCTATTGTTGTATTTAAGTCAAGTTTATGCATATACGTTAGTACGCATCTAGTTTGTACTGTATAGTATAAAAATATGTATATAATTTGTGTTTCTATATGTCACTTTACATTAGAATCTATAATATTTCTTTATTAAAATAATAATCATTTTTTATCATTGTATGTTATCCTCTTTTGCAACTCGATCTAATCACATAATTGGAATAAGGGTAATACTCTTTTAATTTAAATATGTCGGAATGGCTTCTCCTAACTTACTAGAGAGTTGTTTTGGCAATTTTAGATTAAAATTATATCCCGTCAGTAACGTCTAATTAAATTTGGATTTATCACTGTAAAATTTGGGAACGAAAGAAAAGAAAATATTCGACTATTTAAATTTTTCGAGAAAAGGTCGTTAGAACTGAACTAAAGATTTGGTCTCGATATCTTTAAATAATCGAATACTCTTTATCTTTCTAATGGCTTGGTAATCCTAATTTAATTTATTTGTTGCTTTTGAATATCATAAATATCGCATTTATTGTTTTAAGGGATCGTAAACCAAGTTAAATTCGAATTTGTAAATTTCGTTGCATATTAATTAATCGACTAGGTACCGATTTAGGGCGCTGTGGGGGTGCTAATCCTTCCCCGCACGAACCGACTCCCGGACTCATATTTTGATAACGCAGACCTCAAATTGTTATTTTAAAAATTAATTTTATTTAAAATGACAACGCTTTTGGGTGTCCAATCACACCCTAATCAAAGATGGTGGGCGACTCGAACCTTATTTTTATCATAAAGGAATTTTCAATTTTTTGAAACGAGAGATTTTCTAAAATTGCATTGTTTTTAATTAAAATTCAATTGAAAAGAGAATAATTAAAGATGATGCGGTTTTCAAAATCTCGCCCCCACCCCGTTTAAAAATCGTTTCGACAGCTTGGCGACTCCGCTGGGGACTTTTTAGAGAGTCAGGCCTATAGTCGATTAATTAATTGTCTTTGCAAACGAAAGTTGTAAGTTCACTTTAATTTGATTTTTGATCCCTGATTTGTTTTAAATTGTTGTTTGCATTTTAATTTGCATTTTAATTAACAAATAAATAGTTGTACTAACATGTGATTTACATGTTTCAGTTTTTTGACCTTCACTTAGTTTGTTGTGTTTCTTGGATCGAGGGAAAGGATTATAGGTTTCTCCTTTACTGTCGCAACAACCATTTTGATATTTAGAGCCTTCTAACTGTGCTCTGTCCCGTTTGGTAGGGGTGAACGCTACGCTTACGTGAGAAAAATTACTTTTCTCCGCATGGGCTTTAGCAAGTAACCTCTGGGGTACCTTATGTTTACGAGTGAAACATTGAGTTTCCTCGCATGGATAGGGAAATGTATCCTCTTGAATTGAACTTGATCCGTTTTAAGCCTATAATGGGGTGAGGATCGAGGGTCTGGCAAGCCAAGGGGGCACCAGCAAAGGACAATTCGAGGACCCTTTTTAGTGATACCGAAACTCTGCCAGTTTATACTGAATCTCTGTCCGTGGTTCTTCAAAAGTCACAGAGGGGAAACTCATTCTATCCTTTTCCTCAATTTATTTATTTTGCAAGAAGTATGAGAACTAGAAAAACATGCGGTTAGGTTTTATATGAAGCCTGCGAACTAGATATCATGCGATTAGGATTTTGGATCTGTTAAAGCATGATTGGGTAGCCAGCACATGAGGTAGGTTTTATTTGATGTTTACTTTACCTACTATTTTGTTGTTTATCTTATGTGTACTAACCTGTGTTTGTTCTATGTCTATTTTATTTTTGATTTTATTGCATTTGCATCCTCATGTCATCAAGGGGTATTAATTCGCAAGTGATTGACAAAAAGAAGGCTGAACATATTGTGGCAAGAAATTCTCCACTATGTAGTCAAAACCGGGAGATCCAGAGACGTTCAAACGATCCATGAAGGAGGACATCCGATGAACGAAGAGATCTGAAGCTGATTGAAGAATTCCTTTAAAGCTGCAAAGGCCAAGATGTTGACTCAAGGGATAGATACAATCATACCAAGGAGAAGACCCTTAATAACAACATGAAGACCACTTCACATTGGAGATCCAATGAAGAGTACGACTCAAGGAAATGAAGAGATGAAGAACCGCAGTTGAATTTTGACTATATGGTGTACTTACTGAATTCTTGTTGTCTAAGTGAACGGTTGTTCTTAAGTGGTCACTTTTGGAATTAACACCTCGTGCATTTGCATTTGCATTTTGCATTGCATGTATTTGTTTAAGTATTTTACATGCTTAATTATGAAACCTGGAAATAACTTGTGGGAGGTTATGTGACAGTAATAACAAGATCATTCATTCATACTAATTCAACATCATCATGGAAGCAATGGAGCAATCTAATCGGGAATCGCAAGATCAGTTGCAAGAACAGTCGTTCGAGTTACAACAATGTACTAGGAATTTAAGCATCGGTTTCTCTGCAAGGCGCATCGAATCAAATGGTCCAGGTGTTGGCACCACGAACTGTTGGCAAAGAAACGATGGATGATAAAGGAAATCAATGGCATCATACTAATGCATCAAGAGTGATAATTTGCCCCGGAGCATCTAACTTAAACCAAGGGAAGAGCCTCGTCAATTATGGGCAGTATGAGAACGAATTCAAGTGGTTGAATGAAGCCGTTAAAAATATGAGGGTTATTAATGCCACTCACAAGGAGTTAGAAGCCCGGGAACTCAGTTTGGTCCCTGATTTGGTCATCCCCCATGAATTTAGAGTACCTAATTTTGAGAAATATGATGGCACCAGTTGCCCCCTACTTCATATGAAAATGTTTTGCAGAAAAATGGAAGGGTACTTAGATGATGATAATCTGCTGATTCATTACTTCCATGATAGTCTTGCTGGGCCAGCTGTGGTATGGTACAATCATATGAACAAAGAGAAGATCAAGACATGGGCCAACCTAACTGATGCTTTTCTAGGGCAATATCAATATGTTACAGGCTTGGCCCCAAAATGTAATCACCTTCAAAAGATAAGGATGAAAGCTATCGAGAGCTTCAAAGAATATGCCCTAAAATGGAGAGGAGTGGCGACACAAGTTCAGCCTCCTTTGTTAGAGGAAGAAATATCATGTATGTTTCATGATTCTCTCCCAACTCCTTTTCTTTGAGTTAATGCCGGTAAACTCGACGAATGCCTTTAAGGATCTTATGTTGGCTGGAGAATCAATTGAAGATGCAATCAACAAAGGAAACTTGAAGGTCACTTCCAAGCGTCCAACTGACCAAAAGGAAAAGGCTGGTGAGGTGAAGAATGTCACATCCAGAGCTCCTGCAACCGCAAAAGAAAAAGGGTAGCAAGTTACTCAAGTCGTCCAAAAAAGGTCCCAAGATCGAAAAATACGTTGAAGGTGTTCCAAACTTCTATCTCGGATCTATATCCTCATTTGGTTAAAGGTCAATACCTCACACCGAGGCCAGTGAAAGTGCAACCAGACCCTTCTGCTCACAGCTATGATCAAGATAGTGTCTGTAATTTTCACTTGGGGGCATTGGGGCATTATACGGGAAATTGTAGGCCGTTGTTCAAGGAGATAGAGAGGATCATGGAAAATGGGATGTTGACACAAGAATTGGTGGAACAGTGGATGACGAGCTCGAGTGGGGCACCAGAGCACAATGCGTAGCACCCGATCGAATCAAACATCACTACATCAGAAGAATAATGGGGGCATCCTAACGGCACATAAATCCTTTTGTTCATCATGAAACATTTTTTCATTTGCAACATCTTGTTTGAACATGTTTTTGTCATTTTTCTCAACCTTTTAAAAGGATTTTTAAATGAACTTACGTCATTTTTCAAAGGTCATGAGCAATGAATCAAGTTTTGATCTTGTTTTTTTTTTTTTGAGTTAAAGGTTGTTTTACTACTTCATTAATTATATGCTTTTGACAAGAGGCAAGATTAGACATTTCATATCCCATCCAAAACCGAAAGAACCATTAGTGGATTCCTTACCCGAAATAACACAGAGACTAATCATTGGCATCAATTCCCCAGCCTCAATAAATCCCATGGGCATGACGAGGACCTTTCCTGCAAGAAAGACGAGGTGGAGCGCAACATATCAAAGGCATGCTAGGACCACAAAGAAGAGGAAGAAATAAAGAAAATCATTGAAATAGTTCTATCATGCATTAACTATATTGTTTTCACGTAAATAAGATTAACCCTGAATATACGTCCCTCTGAGGATACTTCTTTTACGAAGACTTTCATGTATGAGATGATGAACGGCTTTGTTTCATTTATCCCTTCAAATATATGTATATATACCCCTTGTTGTCCCCTTTTTGAGCCTATAGTAATTTTCTTCAGATTCAACCCAAACCAAGGATCACCCTCCACACTGGAGGGCAAAAGTGAATAACATCTGCTCGCACGGGTGAAGATTATCAGTCCGGATTTTGCTACAAAAGCAAGTCATGACACCAGGAGGCAGACCAAATACAAAGCGCTCTAAGATCAAATTGAGTTGACATCATAAAGAGAAAGAAAAGAAATATAGAAAGAGAAAAAGAAAAGATAAAAAAAATGAAATGAAAAAGAAAATAAAAAAGGAAAAGAAAGAGAAAAATTGAAAATGAGAAAAATGAAAAAAAGAATGAAAGAAAATCGATCAAACACCTCAAGAAGAGTGGTTCAAACATTTCAATTTTATTCACCCGAAGATCGTGAAACATTGAGAAAAAAGAAGAAGAAGAGAATATGCACGAGCAGATTCAAATCAGGCAGAGCAAGGTTGAAGACAGCAGAACAAATTGATCCTTGGTTCGATAACCCTTAAACACTTGTTTGGGCCTATTTATCCTTTTCTTTCATAACCATGAGCCCTGGCCTACGTTACATGCATGAAAAGTCCCTTCTAATCATACATGGATTTCTAAGTGGAGAGGCTATCTTCAGGCTTTATTCCGCCCCTCAGGGTTAATTTTATTTGTAAATAATTTTTAAAAAAAATATTTAATGCATGATAGGAAGAAGAATAAAAGGAGGGTTCAAGACGTAAAATTTTAGATGACGTCATAAAACCAAAGGAGAGCTCGAGTTGAAAACCTGAAAAGGCTGCTCGAACACAAAGATCATCAACCACTGTACAGAAGGGTGATCTTATACATCTCTTGATAAAGCATTACACAGTCCAAAGGCGCTCACGAAGGTTGAGAACCAGTGAACATTTCCAGAAGAGAAGCAAAATGGTTGCCTCATCACATCAATAAAACACCAGGATCAAGGATGCAGGAAGCTAACCTGAAACACATTACCTTCCCAAGTTAGCCTAAGCCTTTTGTCAGCATTAATCTTTACTCTTTTCAAATGTATATAATTTTTGAAGGATTAAAAGAGAATTTGACTTATTTGATATTTATTGAACTCTTGTTTTACAATTTGTTTTGATTGCGAGCCTGAAGAAAATGACAGTATTTTTGAAATTTCTTCATAATTTTTTCACATTCCCTAAAAATAAGAGAAGGGATAAAAACATTTTCAAACATGACAAGTTTCAAATGTGAAAAGTCCTTGCAGCTGGAGGCTCATTATGCCTCCATTGGAAGAAAGAGAATAAGTGGTGCCATAATATGAAGCATTTCGCAATCTTGAAGCATATGGTCTAAAGAGATCAGAATGGATGAAGAATAAGAGCTTTTAGCATTTCCAGACGACGTTGTCAATAACCCATCAAGGAGTAGATGCTCTCCATATTTGAAAGGGGCATATATCTCAGCGCGAATGAAAATTGAAGACATTGTGTTAGAAGGGTTGATCACTTTTTAAGTAGCGTGAAGAAAAGCCCTCAAATTATTTGACAACTCTACTGTGTAGTGACACCAGAATGAGAATATTTAAGTTGCGATATGTTGTGGCACGGCTGAACCCACATTAGGTTGAGATGACAAGATTCAGAAGAAGAAGAAGGCATGAAGAATAAGCCTTACAATCTGAGGTGATGGGACATTTTGAAGGCTCGTACCAGTACAAGATAATGTTGGGGCATGACTGAACCCACATTAGGTTGAGATGATAAAATTCAGAAGAAGAAGAAGGCATGAAGAATGAGCCTTACAAACTAAGGTGATGGGGCATTTTGAAGGCCCGTACCAGTATAAGATAATGTTGGGGCACGACTGAACCCACATCATGTTGAGATGAAAAGATTCAGACCAAGGAGGCATGAAGAATGAGCCTTATAATTTGAGGTAATAGGGGCATTTTGAAAGGCCCGTACCAGTATAAGATAATGTTGGGGCACGACTGAACACACATCATGATGAGAAAATAAGATTCAGACCAAGAAGTTATTGAGAATGAGTCACGCAACTCGAAGTGTCAGGGGCAGACCATGAATTTGAGCTGAGCTTACCTTGTAAAGCAAGTCAATTGAGCATCGACCAATGTCAGAGTCCTGGAAGAACAACTCTAAAAGCATAATTGATCCAATGATGGAAATGAGGCAACACATTCGTATTTCTGACCATAGCAAGAACTCGAGAGAGTAAGCGCTTTCTCCAAAATGAAGACAGAAGACAAAGGCGAAAAGAAGATAAAAGAAGATCAGATGGCTCTTCAAAGATGCAAGTTGAAAACTATGAGTTGCTCCACGAGTATATAAAGCAGACCCTAGAAAGAATGATCCAGAAGAAGAAGACTGAGTTCGCCACTTTGAAGGCAAATGAAGATTAAATCGACATTTATGCATTCATGAAAGCATCATTTGCATAAAAGAAAATGCATTACACTGATACATTTAATTACATTAGTGTTTCAAGCATAAACACATGATTTTGACAGATCTTCCAGTGAAGAGAGAAGATGCGTGATGTTAAAATCTCGATGATTGGGCCAGAATAGATCCATGTATCTAAGGGCCTTCTGACGAGTTTTCACGATGAAGATGAATTTTCAGAAATTTTCTCGAACTCAGAATGTTCGAGTATAATACTTTCAAACATACATTAATGATTGCTAATGTTTGATTTTCAGGTTCGACCTTTGAAGTAAATCAAACTAAAACCTTCACAAAAAGTAGTGAAGTAAAAGAAGATTGTTCGGGTCTTATACTCTCTGAAGAAATAGGGGGCAGACGCGATTGATGAAGATTGTGGGTCTTATACTCTCTGAAGAAATAGGGGGCAGACGCAATCGTTGAAGATTGTTCGGGTCTTATACTCTCTGAAGAAATAGGGGGCATACGCGATTGATGAAGATTGTGGGTCTTATACTCTCTGAAGAAATAGGGGGCAGACGCAATCGTTGAAGATTGTTCGAGTCTTATACTCTCTGAAGAAATAGGGGGCAGACGCGATTATTGAAGATTGTTCGAGTCTTATACTCTCTGAAGAAATAGGGGGCAGACGCGATTGATGAAGATTGTGGGTCTTATACTCTCTGAAGAAATAGGGGGCAGACGCAATAGTTGAAGATTGTTCGGGTCTTATACTCTCTAAAGATATAGGGGGCAGACACGATCATTGAAGATTGTTCGAGTCTTATACTCTCTGAAGAAATAGGGGGCAGACGCGATTGATGAAGATTGTGAGTCTTATACTCTCTGCAGAAATAGGGAGCAGACGCGATTGATGAAGATTGTGGGTCTTATACTCTCTAAAGATTTAGGGGGCAGACACGATCATTGAAGATTGTTCGAGTCTTATACTCTCTGAAAAAATAGGGGGCAAACACGATTGATGAAGATTGTGAGTCTTATACTCTCTGAAGAAATAGGGGGCAGACGCGATTGATGAAGATTGTGGGTCTTATACTCTCTAAAGATATAGGGGGGAGACATGATCATTGAAGATTGTTCGAGTCTTATACTCTCTGAAAATATAGGGGGCAGACACGATCGTTGAAGATTGTTTGAGTCTTATACTCTCTGAAGAAATAGAGGGCAGACGCGATTGATGAAGATTGTGGGTCTTATACTCTCTGAAGAAATAGGGGGCAGACACGATTGTTAAAGATTATTCGAGTTCCATACTCCTTGGAAGCAATAGGGAGCGAACCCGTAGGCAAAAGATTGTACGAGTTCCTACTCCATGAAGGAATAGGGAGCGAACCTGTTGTCTGAAGATTTTTCAAGTCTCACTTACCCTGGAGGAGTGGAACAGATCCCTTATCAAGTTTCAAAGCGAAGATGAAATTGGACAAAAACACGTTGTCTTTTTATCTTTGCCCTATTCTTGTTAACACAAGAATGAGCAAAGAGGGGCAGCTGTAAACACCTATTTTTGTCTGGGGTTCTCGTTCGAGCTTTACTCCAATTTATATATTATTAATTAGTTATTATTACCATGTGTTGCATGTGTTTATCTATTTAGGTTATTTTTAGTTTATTATCATGTGTGTTTAATTATGTAGGGTGTTTAATATATATATTATGTTTAATGCACTAAATAAATGTTTTATTACAGGCCCAAATTGAAACAAGTTACAACAGGCTGGACTAAACAGCCCAAACAACAGTCCATGTACAAAAGAACCCTAAACCTGTTAGGGTTTCCTGTTACCAGCTCTCAGCGCTGCACCACATTTGGCCGTTGGATCTGGCATCACGATTCAACGGTTCACGTGATGCCCACACCCGACAGCACACTGACCGAGAAGCTCGGTTCCCATGCAGAGCACGATCACCAAGCCAGCATGCGCAGCTCCACTGACAGGAAACCCGTGTTGGTCGGCCACCCATCTGATACCAAGGCCACCATTATCGTCGCCCGTGATCACCATGCCCAACCGGGGGGCCCTGCACACAAAACAACAGAACACGAGGAAGCAAAAAACGAGGAGATCGACTAGAAAAACAGAACATGAAACAAGAGAGAGGGGGATTTTTAAGAGAGATATTTCATTAACCAGGGGAGGCAGGAACGAAAGGAATTTTGGAGAGGAATGGGCATAAGAAGGCTCTGGGTTCACGAACGGAAAAGGATTCAAAGGGTGGGGGGATTTTGAGAGTTTGTAATAGGGGGCTTCCCTGGGAAACAAAAGGGAGGAAAAACATTGTAATTCTACCCATTTCGGGAAATTAATACAAAAAGGTCTTCTCATCATTCAAAGAAAGAAAAAGCAATCTGTTAACAAGCAACAGAAAATTCCAGAGAGTGAACCCAAAGAAATCAGTGCCTTTCGAACCAAAGCAAAGTTTAGAGAATAGAAGAGAGTGAAGCGTTTACCTTGTTGATTCGAGTCCTTCGTCGCCGGTAACCACCACGGCGGTGGTCAGAGAGGTAAATAGAATCCATGTAAGTTATTTAGGAGTTTTTTAGAATTGAAACCTTGTCCATAGGAATAAGAAAGCATATAAAAATTTACCTTTTCTTCTTCGTTGTGGAAGTTCTTTTCGTCGTTAGGGGGAAACTCGGGCGATAGAGGGCAGCGGTGGCCGCTTGGCTTCGGTGGGGGGTCTTGCTTGGAAGGTAATAGAACGTAGGTGTTGGGTTTTAGGTTAGGGGCTTCTTTTGTCGTTGGTTTGGGAGGTAGTCGGAGGCATAACGGCCACCGATTGGCGGTGGCCGGCTTTGGTTGTTCTGAGTTTCTCTGTCGGCCATTAGAGAAGAAGAATGAAAGTGGTGAGGGAGAAGATGAGAGGAACGGCTGGGGTAGTGTGAGTTTAGGTTAGGTTTAGTTTATATTTAGAATATATATTAGAAATTTAGGGTTAATCATCTATATGTTATCGTGTTTTAGGGGTTATTAGCGCGAGGTCCTGTATGTTTAACCTGTTTCATTTTGGTCCCTGAATGCAATCTTTTTGTTAGTAATTTGGCCTTCTTATTCTCGGAGTTTTGCGTTTTGATCCTTAAATCATGGTTTTCGAGTTTCTGCTTGTGTCTCTATATTTTTTCCGTATTTAATTTAAGTCCCAAGTTGTAGTGTATTTAATTTTTGTTTTTTTTTTAGACATTTAATCTATAAATCGTTGCATGTTTCTTTTTAGTCCAACTTATGTGTTTAGGGTTTAATTCAATATTAGTGTTGTGTTTTAATTCAGTTTATTTGTTCAACTTGGTAATAATTGTATTTTAACTTTGATTATTATTTTGCTTCTAATTAAGATAATAAACTTTTATTTAATATTAAATAGTCCCTATTTTAACAAGTACACGTATTTTCTAAAATTGGTAGTTTGACGTGCTTTGTTTCTATTGTTGTATTTAAGTCAAGTTTATGCATTATACGTTAGTACGCGTCTAGTTTGTACTGTATAGTATAAAAATATATGTATATAATTTGTGTTTCTATATGTCACTTTACATTAGAATCTATAATATTTCTTTATTAAAATAATAATCATTTTTTTATCATTGTATGTTATCCTCTTTTGCAACTCGATCTAATCACATAATTGGAATAAGAGTAATACTCTTTTAATTTAAATATGTCGGAATGGCTTATCCTAACTTACTAGAGAGTTGTTTTGGCAATTTTAGATTAAAATTATATCCCCGTCAGTAACGCCTAATTAAATTTGGATTTATCACTGTAAAATTTGGGAACGAAAGAAAAGAAAATATTCGACTATTTAAATTTTTCGAGAAAAGGTCGTTAGAACTGAACTAAAGATTTGGTCTCGATATCTTTAAATAATCGAATACTCTTTATCTTTCTAATGGCTTGGTAATCCTAATTTAATTTATTTTGTTGCTTTTGAATATCATAAATATCGCATTTTATTGTTTTAAGGGATCGTAAACCAAGTTAAATTCGAATTTGTAAATTTCGTTGCAAAGATATTAATTAATCGACTAGGTACCGATTTAGGGCGCTGTGGGGGTGCTAATCCTTCCCCGCACGTAACCGACTCCCGGACTCATATTTTGATAACGCAGACCTCAAATTGTTATTTTAATTAAAATTAATTTTATTTAAAATGACAACGCTTTTGGGTGTCCAATCACACCCTAATCAAAGATTGGTGGCGACTCCTCGAACCTTATATATTTTTATCATAAAGGAATTTTCAATTTTTCGAAACGAGAGATTTTCTAAAATTGCATTGTTTTTAATTAAAATTCAATTGAAAAGAGAATAATTAAAGATGATGCGGTTTTCAAAATCTCGCCCCCACCCCGTTTAAAAATCGTTTCGACAGTAATCCTATTCTTTGGTAATCTTACATTCTCACTAGTAATCTTACATTCCGTGAACCAAACGCACCCTTAAAACATGGATAGCTCTACGTTAGTCAAATGCATCTAGATAGTTGGAGTGTCATATCCTTTTGATATCATAATCTCCGAGTCAATTACAGTACAAAAATAAAATCTAGCAGTCTGTCTATCCCACGACTATGAAGGCATCTTACGGGGGTGTTCTTCGCGATGATAACAGTGAATGGATAGAAGGATTTTTAAGAAATATCGATTGCGTCACCATCCTTCAAAAGGAGCTTTGCTCGATTCTTGATGGCCTGCAAATCGCTTGGGGGCGAAGAATCCGACACCTAAAAATTGAAACAGACAACTTGGATATCTTCCGTTTACTTGGCACCATGTCTGGCTATCATTCGTAGAATAAGGGCCTTCACCAACTTTCCTTCGCATCTGCAATTCATGCATATCTCTCGTACACTTTCCTTGGCATCTGCAATTCATGCATATCTCTCGTACCGATAACAGCTTGGCTGACAGGATGGCAAGTCTTGGCCGAGGTCTTAACCAACGACTACATATCTACCCGCAACCCCCTATCGAGGTGCAAAGAATTTTGTACAATGAGCGCATTGTTCTAAGATAGAGGCGCCACCACTAAGCTCCTAGTGATTTACTTTTATTATCCCAAAAATAAATTCTCTCGTACATCAACATGATATAATAGAATAAAATTTATTTTACTGACTTACAAATAACGATAATGATTTTGTATCTAACATGACTAATTAAAATTACTATAAATACTTCTCAACCATTGAAAATGAGACTATTTCTCTTCCATTTTTTATTTTCCAACCTAGAACAATCTCATCTCCTGCACTGTTTTTCTCTTCATTTCTCACATAAAAAACCACTTATTAATGATTGATCTTACACCAATTATGACTCTACATCAGAATCAAAAGGTATGAATTGTCATTGACCAAAACAATATATTTGTTCCAATCAATAATTGATGCGATGAATATGGGGTGAATTGCCATCAACCTCACAAAAGATAATAGAAACATACCTTCTCTTAAACGTCAAGTTTTCGTGTATGTTTCTATTATCTTTTGTTGTGTTGCCGTAACGGAGATACCTGCATTGTGTTGTCATAATGGGGATTCTCTCATTTTGGCTAAGAATGTTAAGTTACCTCTACTCTGAGTATTGAAATACATTCACTCATTGGTTGAAAGAGTTGAGATGCCTCTAGATGCAGAGAAACCTCTGCTCGCTAACTTTAAACTATTGAGTTAGCTCTGTATCTACAAAATTGTGAGTTTATTCTGAGGGAATTGAATTTTCTTTATCACAGTTTAAAGTTACATATTTACTTGAGCACTCGAGATGTTTTTGCCCTGATTCTACCATGAGAAAGATGCCTCAGTTCTACATATCGTGAATGGTACACGTTAAGATACTTTTACACCTAGCTACCGTAGTTCATTGTTGCAAACTGAGTAGTCACTTCTACTAAGTTGAAAAACATTGAGATGCCTCACGCTGCATGATTTCATCTTAAATAGCAAATAAAATAGTTGAGATCTTCTAGTTTAACTCTTAACGAGATGCCCCCACCCTGAAATTGTTGTGATGTCTTCGAAAGTTCGATTGATAATTAGGGACGGAACTATAAATTTATTATAACGGGTTAAAATAGTTTTTATTTTTCATAAATACAATTTGTTTTAATGGAGAGGGTCTAGTAAATTTTTATTTATTTATTTTTTAAAAATATATTTTTTAATATTAATTAATACTTAAAAAATTGATACGCCCTTAGCCCCCATAAAGGTCCACCCTTGTTGCTAATATTGCATAGATTACTTTCAAAGTGTTGAGAGGCATCTGTTACGATGTCATGCTAACTTTACCTTGGCAATGAGAGATTTGGTCTTTTACCCTTTTTGTTTTCACCATTACAAAAATGTATTTACTCGACAATTGAATCTGTGACAATATGTCTCATCTCTGACTAAGGGTTTAGAGAAACCCCTTTCCTCTCTCTTACTATAGTGACTCTATCACCTCTACTAGTGATCATATGAATGAATAAAGAAGTCACAGTTCCTCACGTGAGACCACTTACATATATATATATATATATATATATACATTGTCGAATCTAGAAATTTAAGAATTGTAGTCCAAAATTTTAATTTTCTTTTCTTAAAAATAATGGGTATGCAAAAAATGTAATTTTTTTTATTTTTTCCTCACATTAAGCTAAATTTAACCATTTTTTTAAAAATAATAAGATGTACTTAACCCCTATGAGGACTTAGTGCATCTGCCACTGCCTACGTGAGACATCATTGTACATGGCATAAAGAAAATGAAGTAAAAAAGAAAAATTACCTTCCCTCGTAATACTTTTATTGTCTGAATGAATACATTCGCATCTAGCATTGAGAGCCTTTGTAGGGAGAAGTATACGCACCAAGACATGACTCAGACGCTTATACTGGGTCATAGCGTTAAGGTATTCCGTTAAATAGCAGAGCCTGGAGAGCACTCTGTTTTATTTTTATACTGGAGAATTAAAACACCTACGATTTTTTTCTAATTAAATCTTTAATTTATTAAATTTAATCTTATAAAAGTTATATAAACTTAAATTGAATCGAATAACGAATATAATACCAGGGTTTCAAATTGCATACTGAAAACGCGATAACGGTCGTGATATTGTGGTAGCGCCGCCGTCCGAGACCGATTTTCATGATTTTTGTGATGGGTAACGGATTCACAATAACCATCTTTTTTTCTAGTTTCACAATGTCTCAAGGTAAACACCTTCAAAAAGATAACAGACAACAATCCTAATAAGTGATAACAACTGAACAGATAATAGCAATGGTCAAACTCAAGTTAAGCAATATATAGAAAGAATCAAGTGATGTCAGGAATACAACTTAATAATGCATGCCTAACTGCAAAAATGTATGCATCCACACATAAAATACACATAAAGTTGTTTATGTAATCTTCAGATGATTATAGCATTAGAGGTGTTGCTTGCTGAATACTAAGAAGGATCTTTTAGCAGATTATGCAATATCACCAGCATTGGCAAAACGATTAACCCAACTTGTTACAAAAACTGTAAGAATGACAAAGTTGCTATAAGCTTAAATGATACGACAAAAAAAAATGGCCTTCATTCATCCGAACTAAGTTTTATATCATCAAGTAATGCCAGCCATTGGCTTGCATTCTGGTGGAATTCAAGTGATATTGTTGTCTTTAGCCTTCACATCATTATGAATAAGGTCAGTAGCCAGGAGCACAAGATAAACCTTAAAATAGTTTTATGTCAGAGGTCCTGGTTTATCAACAAAGCACATAGATGATGGAGCTAGAGTGTAACAAAAAGAACTAGGATTATATTAGTGCTATTAATATAGTAATATAAGCTTACTTTATACAAAGTTACCATTGTCACGTTCTTGTTTACTATATTAGTAATAATATAATAAGTGTTATACAATCATAATACATAATACAACGTTTGCATCTAAAAATCACCTAATAGTCCCAAAAGGTGAAGGCAATTGTGATTGGGATTTTGATTTCCCTTTACTTGACACCATATGAGCTTTGGATTTTGATGAAGATCTATATTTTGGTGGAGGAAAAGATGATTGTGATGGCAATGGTGATCCATATGTCAACCTTGTATGACCACTTTCCTTGCAACTACTACATGTCGATATCTTCTTCTCTTCACCCTTAGACGGTATACGATCGTGATTTTTTGGTCGACCAGGTAGCCTTCTATCCATGATTGGTGGAAAATATGTTTGTAAGTCATCTTGTATGTCTCACTCAGAAGGATGTGGAATAGGGCAGACAATCTCGGCATAAGTCTGTCGATATACTTCTGTAGTGTAGCAATCCATAGCGTATGTGCTTGAATCACCTTGGTTTAGATGAAGAGAAACTTTTATAACATGGCCACACGGATAATCAGATGTTTTTCATTTTATACAACTACACATCTTTGCATTTAGATCGACAAGCCCATTTAAGTTATTATCCAAGACTTCAAACAAAGTGTTTGAACATGGTTCAACTCTCCATGACGTTGACTTCACAACACGTTTCGTTATCTTTTTTTAGTCCATGGTGTAACACGACGTTCCAATGTTTCTGTAATTTTAAATAAATAATACTTAGTAAAATCTATTAAATATGATAAGTTACGAATTTAAAGAAATAATACTTGCATGGTTTCTTTTCTTATAGTACCACTGTTGAATAGAGGCTCGAAAAAACTCCATTAACATAGTAATAGGTAATTTTCGGGAATGACAACTTAGAGCGTTGATTGATTCTGCACTATTAGATGTCATGAAATCATATCTTGCTCCAAGTTGATGTACTCTTGACCATCTTTCAAACCCGACATCTTCTAGTGTTTGAGCACATTGAGATAAAAACACGTCTTAAACAATTTATATGCTTATTAAAATCCACTTCCCGATAAGCTTTTACAACCTTCCAGTATGTCCATTTGTGATTTTTTATACCAGTAGACATTGATTTTAGATTTCTGTACAAATGAACACCACAAAGTCCATGAAAAGCATCTAGGAAACACCTTCTAATAGTGTTATCAATTGAGTTTGCCCTACCGGATATGGTTGTCAGATTGCTAATAGGACATATACAATCCCTAAGATGCTCCATAAACCATGTCCATGAATAAGAGGTTTCAGATTTGCCAACCCTGTAAGCTATTGGTAGTATCCCATTGTTAGCATCTATGGCTACTGCTAATAAGTTTGTTCCAAGGTATCGACCTTTCAAATGTTCTTCGTCAACTATAATAACTGAGCGCATGCAAGTAACAAACGAACGAATCTACAAAATAATATACACAAAAATATAATCATTTAAATGTGAAATGCATGTAACTAACAAAAATGAGTCAACAAAATTATATTGATTTACTAACCGCAGCACCAATGGTGATAAACAGCAACTCAAAACGTCCATCTCTATCTGTTTTGATATGAGTAATCGACCCAGGATTTTTCAACTTTAAATTGTGACAATAAGCCATCTTTTATCCTCTTTGCAATCATACGCCACGTACAGTTTTTGTCAATCCTACACTTTGTTTCAAAACGATCTTTGCTTGATTTGTTAACTTTTAGTTGATAGTCATCTTCCACACATTTCATATACAAAAAATATCTTCAAGTCTTCCTTTGTATCAAAACAATCATATTTCTTGATACGAATAACTTTTGTGTAATGATCAACTGCTATCTTTACCAACTCTTCTTCTGGTATCGGAAGTAATTCTGGCATAATCCAGTTATACTCCCGTGGCTCTTTCTTAACAACCTTTATATTGCCATGAATTTTCTTTTTCTTTTCTTCAGGGACTTCTTCTTCTTCTTCTTCTTTTTCTTCTTCAGGGTTATATGAATTACAGAATGAATGTTCAACATGTTCTTTCACAGCCATAACTTCCTCCTCATTATCATCAACAACATCTTTCTCGACAGCGGTTGTTTCATCTTCTTCTTGACTTTTACCCCAAATATGATATGAATCATCATCAAAATCTGGGTATTGACCAATATTGACCAATATCAAAATCATTATTGTAATAAGCAGGGTATGTTTCTTCTTCTTTACTTTTACCCGAAATCTGATCTGAAACATCATCAAAATCCGAGTCTTGACCAAGATCAAAGTCTGGGTATTGACCAAGATCAAAGTCTGGGTATTGACTAGTACTCACATTTTTATCTGTTGGCTCATCATCGTCTAACTGGTCAATGCGAAAACCCGAATTTGGGTTTGTAAATTGATTGGGATTTATTAGGGAAAAGTTGTGGATTTTGATATTGTGTTTGATATTGTGTTTGGTATTGGAAATGTGGTGAAACAAAAGTTTCTTGGTGATTAAATTGTGGTGGAACCATGAAATTTTGAGGTTGATAACAACGTTGTACATTGTGAGCACCATAAACTGGGGCTGAAGAACTTAGTTGATTAATACCCGTTACTGACCCAACTTCACTACTTCTAGGTTCAACAACATACAATGTAACATCATCTTGCGAAACACTAATGTAAGCAATGAATCGCTCAACATCTTCATTGTCGGTTAACAAGTAAAGTTTACCCTTTATATGATAAGATAGCCTAAATCCACTTAGAGACTCTAAACTCAGTTTCTTTGAAACACGTAACATTAGATTTTCATAAGTTAACTTTTTTAATGACAGTTTTAGTTGAAGATTCATAGGTAAAGACATATAGTGTAAAACACCATTAACATTCTCTCATGACCCTCCATAACACAAATCTATCCAAACATGATCAACATTAGATGATTTCATTCTACAAATTGTAAATAAAGTAATTCACTAAACAAACGAGCTATAAACTAGATATCATCATTAACTTAGAGAAAAATATATCTTTATTAAGTTGATACTTGATAATTTGGGAGAGAAATCATTGAAAAATTATATAGATATAAAATTATGTTGAAAAGATTAGAGATGGGGAAGGATGTCGTCGGAGATGGGGACGGATGTCGCCAGAGAGAGTGAGAGATGAAAATGGACTGAGTTGCGATTTAGGGGTTTAGGTAATGAGTTGCTGCTGCTGCGTAGTTTATATACCCAAAACATTTGTGTTGCGAAATTAAAAGCTGAGTTGCAAAATTTAAATCCGCGTTGCGAATTCGAAAATCGAGTTGCGAAAATAAAATTCATGTTGCGAAATTGAAACTCGCGTTGCGAATTAAAAAAAATCTTTTTGCGAAAAGGAAACTCGTGTTGCGAATTTAAAAATCGAGTTGCGAAAAAGAAATTCGTGTTGCGAAATTGTCAAATTCGAATTGCGAATTAGACTTCTGTGTTGCGAATTCTAAATTCCGTGTTGCGAATTTTAAATTCTGTGTTGCGAATTCCAAATTCAAGTTGCGAATTCAGAAATTGTGTTGCGAAATTGACTTTCGTGTTGCGAATTCGAAATTGACTTGCGAATTCGTTGGTTATTTTTGCAAATAAAAAAAATAGTTAAAATCGTATTTATAAAACATTTTCGATCACTCAAGTTATTTTCTCTTCTTGTAATCCTCTCGTGCCATCAAGACCCATGATTCCTCCCATGTGAGACCCTTTGTTTAATCAATAATTTTGGGCAAATAAGTAAATTGGATTTTGATAAATAATTTTTAATTTTTTTTTATTAAACTAAGTTGGTTACAAAATAGTGTTTGTTTTAAATACTCTTAATCATTTGAAAATGAACGCTCAATCACTCTGTTACAACTGATGGTGTTCGAACCCATGAACTCTAAAAATAACAAAGATTCAATGATTAAAGATAATCGTTATTCTTAGAGATTTTATGTTCGAACACGATATACACATATATGTTAAAATATTCATTATTAAATAATTGAATCTTTTGAATAAATATTATCTTATAATTACCTCAAATTAATAAATAATATGTTGAAATAATTTAATTCTTTTATTAAACTAAGATGATTACAAAGTAGTATATGTTTTAAATACTCTCAATCATTTGACAATGAACATTCAATCACGCTGTCGTAGTCATTGATGCTCAAAAATATAAACTTTAAGAATAATAACAATTCTTTTAATCATTAAGATAAATTAATTAGTACAAAATAATTTAATCTTCAATCTATAAATGCATTAAAATGACCAGTAACTTCATGAAGTTCTGGGAACCTACCCTCCCTGCCACCTTCTCCTATATAATCTATTTAATTCCTCATTTCCAATTTCTTCTGTATTCAATTTCATTGAATCACTGACCGATTGACTAGGATACCTTAATATTTAATATCAAATTCAATTCGTCAGTATGGTCAAGTAGAGAAGTATAATTATTTAAAAATTAAAAAATACATTTAAAAGAATAAGTGTAAATATAGTAATAAATTAACGTATTTAAAAATATAAAATTTAAACCAGATATTATAACTACACATTAAAATTAAAACCTAGGTTAAATTATACATTTAGTATTTAAATAATCAGTTTTAATTCGTCTTAATATTTAAACTTTCAAATTTTTTTAAAATCATACATAACGTTTAGTTTTTGTTTTGTTTTAATAATCCGCTATTAAAAACTCAACATATTTAATACCTAAAATATCAATTTTGATCCGTTTTAGTAACTAAAATTTTAATTTCTTTTTAAAATTTAACGTTAAATTTTAAACGATTTACTAAAATAAAATAAAAATTAAAAAATTCAAATACTAAAATAGATCAAAATTAATAATTCAAATACTTTAAAATTACAATATATTCCACATATAATGAACTATAAAAAGAGAAGAGTTTTATACTGGATGCAATCTGAACCGTCAATTCCTAGAATAAAAAAACAAGAGTGTCTCAGGAGACCGCTGCTCATGGCACCGTCAAAATTGAATGAATTTTGCTTCTTTTTTTACTTACATGTTGCGTTTGGTTCACATAATGTAAGATTATTAGTAGGAATAAAAAATTATTGGAAAATAGGATTACAATAAGGGTGCATTTGGTTCACGGAATGTAAGATTACCAGTGAGAATAAAAGATTACCAGGGAATAGGATTACTGAGAATGTTGTATTTTGTGTTTGGTTGGTTTAGCAGGAATGTAAGATTACCAATTGTAAAATATTTATATATTTTCTTTAAAAAAATTAAATTCATAATATTTATATAATTTTTTTATAAAATTAAAAATATAAAAAAAGTTTAATGAAAGAGTAAAAAAATTTAATCCTTGAATTTTATAAAATTTTAATTATAGATTTTTCTTTTGTAAATCTAAAATAATTTAAGGATAAATTTATAATTTAACCTTCGTAGAATTTTTATTATTCAATAACAGAAGAAGGATTTTTTTGAAAAATAAATAAAAATTTAAGGGCATTTTAGTCCAAAACGTCGATAATGTTACAATACCTAAGGGAAGGGAGGTAATGACATTCCCGGTAATATACTCCCAAAAATCTACTATTGGTAATAAAATATTACCGGGAATGAGATTCCCGGCCAACCAAACATAATCCTTAAACCAAACACCTCCTAAATGTTATATTTTGTGTTTGGTTAGTTTAACAGAAATGTAAGATTACCGTGTTTGGATAAAAGAATAAAAGATTATTGAAATGTATATTTGACCAAATTACCCTTATTATATTTGTTTTTTAACAAGTTGGAAAATATTTATATATTTTCTTAAAAAAATTAAATTCATAAAATTTATATAAATTTTTTTATAAAATTGAAAATATAAACAGATTTAATGAAAGGGTAAAATTTTATTTTAACACCTGAAATTCATATAAAATTTTAATTATAGATTTTTTTTTGTAAATCTAAAATAGTTTAAGAATAAATTTGTAATTTAACATTCGTAAAATTTTTTATTATTCAATGACAGAAGAATGATATTTTTGAAAAATATTAAAGGTATTTTAATCCAAAATACCGATAATCCAACAATATCGAAGAGAAAATAATAATGACATTCCTTATAATATACTTAAAAATCTACTTTTAATAATAAAATATTATCAAAAATAAAATTACAAGATAACTAAACGAAAGAATATTAATAATAGAATCCACATTCCCCGAAACAAACTGCCCCCACAGAGTAATGCACAGATGGTAATGAAGTTTTTGTCGTGTAGTGAGGTGCCACGTGGTAGGAGGAAGAACGCGTATGTGCGCCGGTGGCGAGAAGTACTAAGACACACGTGTATAGTAGGAGATCACGAGGTGAAACAATGAACATCGGAACAAGTGCCCAGGTTTTTAAGTAATGACCACATCATGCGTTCAGTCACGCCCCCCTTACATTTCTCATTAATAATTAGGGATGTTAAAAAATTAGATTGAATCAAGCCCATCAAGTCTTAAATAGATTGAATCAAAAATTAGATTTATTATGTTCTCGAATATACTCTTAAAACATGGATAGCTCTACATAGTTGGAGTGTCATGTCCTGAAATCATAATCTCCGAGTCAATTACAATACAAAAATAAAATCTTGTGGTCTGTCTATCCCACGACTATGAAGGCATCTTACGGTGGTGTTCTTCGCGATGAGAACAGTGAATAGATAAAAGGATTTTTAAGAAATATCGACTGCGTTACCATCCTTGAAAAGGAGCTTTGCCCGATTCTTGATGACCTGCAAATCGCTTGGGGGCGAAGAATCCGACACCTAAAAATTGAAACAGACAATTCGGATGTCTTCCGTTTACTTGGCACCATGTCTGGCTCTAACCATCTGGTTATCATTCGTAGAATAAGGGCCTTCACTAACTTTCCTTGGCATCTGCAATTCATGCATATCTCTCTTATCGACAACAGCTTGGCTGACAGGATGGCAAGTCTTGGCCGAGGTCTTAGCCAAGGACTTCAGATCTACCCACAACCCCCTCTTGAGGTGCAAAGAATTTTGTACAATGAGCGGATTGTTCCAAGATAGAGGCGCTACACTAAGCTCCTAGTGATTTACTTTTATTGCCCCAAAAAAAATTCTCTCATAGACCAACATCATATATTAGAATAAAATTCAAGAATTTGACCAATATATTTAATTATTTTACTGACTTACAAGTAACGATAATAACTTTATGTCTAACACCACGAACTAAAATCACTATAAATAATTCTCACTCACGACTGAGAATGGGACTATTTCTCTTCCATTTTCTATTTACCAACCTAGAACAATCTCTTCTCCTGCACTGTTCTTGTATCATATAGAAAATTACTAATTAATGATCGATCTTGCACCAATTGCGATGGAACTAGAAATTTATTATAATAGAGGTTAAAAATATTTTTTTACTTTTCATAAATACAATTTATTTTAATGAAGAGGGTCTGATAAAATTTTATTTATTTATTTTTTAATATTTATTAATATTTAAAAAAAATTGATATGGCCAAGGCCCCTTGGCCCCATAAAGGTCCACCCTTATTGCTAATATAGCATAGAGTACTTCCAAAGAGTGTTGAGATGCATCTGTTACGATGTCAGGCTAACTTTACCTTGGCAATGAGAGATTTGGTCTTTTCCCCATTTTGTTTTCACCATGACAAAAATGTATTTACTCGACAATTGAATCTCTATAAAGGTGACAAGATGTCTCATCTCTGACTAAGGGTTTAGGGAAACCCCTGTCCTCTCTCTTACTATAGTGACTCTATCACCTCTACTGGTGATCATCTGAATGAATAAAGAAGTCACAGACCCTAACGTGAGCCCACCTACGTGAGACATCATTATACACGGCATAAAGAAAATGAAGTAAATAAAAAATTACCTTACGATAGGAAACGGTGGCGGATTGATGAACGCTGCTCTTGTTGAAGAATCAAACTTAGAAAAGATCTAAGTCTCAATGAAGAACAATAAGGGATGAATGGAGAAGGTGACGGTAATAGATAGGGTTCTTTAGAGTTTCTTTTTGATGCTGGAAACAAGATAAAGAAAAGATAAAGGAATTTCAAATAAAATAAGATAACAAAGAAATCAAAATATCTCCCTTATGAGGGTGAACGGTAAAGATGATTGATGACGTTGACGGATATGTGAAAAATCGATGGATAATGTCCTATCGAGCCCTCCTAGTCGCAATGAAAAGGCAAACATGATAATATGGCTCTAACCAACCCTCCTACTCGCGATGAAAAGACAAATTGGAGTATGAAGATTAATCTCCCTCGCAAGAACTTGAAAGAACTCAAGGAGAAGAAGCTTCGAAGGCACAAGGCAATCAACACTTGTAAAAACGAACTCTCGTTGTATTATTAATCAAAGAAATCTTGAATTACAAAGTTTAATGAAGCCTCCTTTATATAAGGGCTGAGTTCTAAAGGTCCTAAATAACTAATGAATAAAATAATAATAAACTAAACATATCTTAACTCTAATTCCTAATAAAATAATAATAACTAAAGATAATATTTTTAACCCAACCTTAATTCCTAATAAAATAATAAATTTAATCCTAAAAGATAATGCATCATCCTATATTAAGTTATATTACAAATAATCAATAAAAATATTGAAAATTCGTAATTTACAAAATCCGGTAATAATCCCGTATAGGATTTTCTGCATGCACCGTCTTCAGTAAAATAGTCATATCTTGAGTTCCCGATATCGGATTGATGCGATTCAAGAACCGTTAGAAAGATAAGAGATAGACGGTCGTATCTCCAGAAGACATCTTGACTAAATAAGATCAGGATACCATTCAAAAGTCGTCGTAAGTCTGCTTCTGTTCAGATCTTCTTTTCCAATGCTTGGACGAGTAGATCATTTGGAAGAGTTATTACTTCTTCCTTTGATGCATGTATCATCCTCCCTTTCTTTAAAAAGATTCGACCTCGAATCTGAAACATTAAAGGGAGCAACATTAGAATCATTTAATGATTCATTCATATTATACTTACCGAATAGATATGCTTTGAATCTTCGAGACTTTGTTCTTCTAATAGGTTCGAGTAGAAACATTAATCCAAAGAAACATGTATTATAGACTCGGGTGCATGTATCACATTCCCTCGTAATACTTTTATTGTCTGAATGAATACATTCACATCTAGCATTGACAGCCTTTGTAGGGAGAAGTATACGCACCAAGACATGATTCAGACGCTTCCACTCGGTCATAGCGTTAAGGTATTCCGTTAAATAACAGAGCCTGGAGAGTACTCTGTTTTATCTTTATACTGGAGAATTAAAACACCTCCGATTTTTTTCTAATTAAATCTTTAATTTATCAAATTTAATCTTATAAAAGTTTTTTAAAATTAAATCGAATAATGAATATAATACCAAGGTTTTAAATTACGGACCGAAAACACAATAGCTTTTGTTTCATACTATGAAATCAGGGGAGAGTTGAGAGTTGAGAGTTGAGAGTAAAAGTAGAAATGTCCGGAAAGGAAAGGGGGAGTTGGTTTATTTCTTTTATTTTTTAAATTAGTTTTTAAAATATAATTTTAAAGGATACATTAATTTGACATCCCTCCCACTTTTAAAATTTATAATTTAATATTTACTGTAAAATGTAAATTTTAATTTTTATTTAATTTAGTCTTAATGTCATTAATCTAAATTTCTGTAATTTAAATTTTATAATTTTATTTTAATTTTAATTAATTTAATTATTTTAGGATAAATTGTGCGACATTTTTAAAAAATTAAGACCGCGATACTTACAATAATTATAATGTCATCCTTTACTTCTGTAACCGTGATAAATATAATGTAACAAAACGTTATTTAAATACTCGAATAATACTCAAATAAACCACAATTCCAATTTTGATGTCAAAATTCAAAATAAAAGGGGCAAAACATTGGCATCATGGTGATTAAAAAGAAAGAGTTGGTCCCATGATGGATGGGGAGGTGGGTCCCGGGTTAAGTTAAAAAGCAAAGAAAACGACAAAAGAATAATTGGAGAGGAAACAGAAGCGAGAGCGAGTGACGTAAAGAGCTTGGAGTTGAAGCGAGCGCCAAAAGAAGCAGATCTTAACCGTTCGATCTCCTCTACCCTTTTTACTGAAAAACACAATGCCTTTTTCGTTTTTAAACACACGAAAAGAGTTTCTAAGGCTTTTTTGGGGCTACCTTCCACCGCTCGTACATGCAATCATGGCGCGTGGGCTGTACATTCCATCTTAATCATTTTACTTTCAACTATTATTATTTTTAATTAATTACTGTTATTCGATCTATTAATCGATTAATTCAGATCGGGTACTGTAGAATTGACGATCCTCCCAATCCAATTTTCTCTATTCGCAAAAGATAAAATTCGAACTCCTAACTTTACTTAAGAGACTCTTATTAATTATAGAAAAAACAATATTTCCATATTATGCAACCAGTGAACTATTCTGTGTTTTATTGATTATTGTTTAATGCAAATTTAATTACTATTTACCGATATGAAAATAATAATACTAAAATATATAAAATTTTAATATATAACTCCAATAAATTAGTAAATTTAATATGAGAAGATTTTAAATTGTTTTAAATTAACAATATTTTAATTTATTTTACTTTTATAATCTTAGTTTATTTTTTGGTAATATTTTCAATATTATGTAGAATATAATTAAAAAACAATTCAATAATATCATATAGTAATACATGAAAGATCAAATAAAGATATTACAATAAAATATAAATAGACAAAAAATAAAATAAAGAGTTTATAATTTCAATTAAGAGTTCATTAGAAGTGTAGTACAACAACAAAATTGGAACTGGTACTATTATTTTGTACTTTATATAACTTTTGATTCACTATAATGATATTATTTTACTTTATATTAATTTTAATATATATAAATTTATAAATATTGTAACTACATAAAGCTTATAAAGTATAATTCACGACATTCTCATACTTTTGTATAATTTTTTATATAAGATAATTAAATATATAAAATTAATAAGAATTTAAGTTATTTTTTTATAAATATATTGAATATTTTATAAATATTAAGTTATACATTAAAACCAAGTTTATATATTAAAAACTTATATTTATATGTAATTCTAATTTTTAAAATTAAAAAAAAAACGGTAGTTGCTCGTTTTTAGTACAACTAATAGTACTGGTCTTTGGAGAGACCCACCAAAATGTACGGTGGGGGTTCGATTTATGTTAACGCGCTAATGCACGAGCGTGGGGCTTCCCCTCATTTATTATCATTACAATATGGACACCGGAATTTATGGGACTTTTGCTGTTTTTTTTAATGATTTATTATTATTAGTCCCCGAATAAGATACTTGCTCTTTTCTTCTTTGTCGCCCCCACTTCTTTCCCAAATCACGAAATTGCCATTTCCTCTCATATATTTCACCATTTAACCAATACAATAGTGTCAAATAAGAAAAATTATACCACGTTCGACGAGTATCGCTGTACATCATTAACGATGACGAGAATCGTTTAATTATTATTAATTTAATTTATAAAAATTTAAGATTTTAAACGACTCAACATATAATTATAAATAAGTTAAAAATGTAAAGATAAATAATTTTTAAAGATAAATTATCATTTTTTATTGTTAAAAATTATAAAAATAATATAATTAATATTTTTTTAAATAATTTACCTTTACTTTTTTTCACTAATTTATAATTGTATGTTGAGTCTTTAGAATTTTAAATTTTTATAAATTAAATTAATTATACTCAGCAGTGTTTTGTCGAACGTGGTAGACTCATCCATCAAATGAATATGAAAAAAATATTTTCACCATTAATAAATTGTTTATAAACTTTTAGAAATAAAATATTGAAAATTACTTAATCAACGATTAATTGATTTTTCCATATAGAGTGCCTTATTACATGTCATTATTTAAATATCAATAATCAGTTAGTCTAATGAGATAAAACATTAGATCTTTTAAATAAATTTATGAGTTTGAATTTTGATATTGTGAATGAAGTAATAAATTTGGTTATAAGGATCGACCCATGATGAATATCTGCGATACTCCATCTGAATTAATCGATCGATAAATCAAATATTGATGTAATTTACCAAAAAATATTATTTAATGTATTAATGATGAATTTTTTCATGTATAACTTTAATTTATATTTATGTATTTTATTTAAATATATATAACATATAAAATTACACTATAATAAATTCATGTGAATTGATTTATTAAATCAGTGTAATTATCTTAATGTGAATTAATGTTATATTAAACCTATTTTTTTCAAAAATAAAAAAAAGTCCAAATGAAGGGCAAAAATGTAAATATAAATAAATTGGGACCTGAGGGATGCAGGTATTTTTGAGCCAATGGATTCACTAGCACGGATTCTTGAAAACCTGCAGTTGTTTTTATTTATTAATTTATTTTTCCCTCAAACAAAGAACAAAGCATTGAGCTTTTCCCCAACTATAAAATCAACCCACCCACCATTCCTTCACCCACTCATCTTCCACCTGCTCGTAAAACTCAGACCTTTTTTCCCCAGAAAGAAAAAAAAAACACACAAAAATGGACTCATCTGGACGTTCAAGGAGGCATTGTTTCATTGAACAAGATCAAGGCTTGGCTTCTATTGCGGTGATGGAGGCTGGATATTCGGGCACCCATTACCAAACCCAGATTCAAAATGGGTTTTTTCAAAGACCTCTTTGTTACACAAGGAGAACCAGCTTGAGGAATCTATCTTCTTCATCTTCTTCTTTATGTTTATATCCAAGATTTGAGGACCAAATCCGTCAACCCCATTTCTTGGATTCCTGTTTCCTTTGCAGGAATCCTCTTGGGGGAAACAAAGACATCTTCATGTACAGGCTAGTGTTTGAAAAGATCTTATGAATCTTTTGGTTTTTTTTTGCTTTTTGATTTGGGGTTTAAAATTGGGATTTTGATTCGTTTTCTGATTGGGTTTTTTTGTTGCTGTTGCTGCAGAGGGGATACTCCTTTTTGTAGTGAGGAGTGTAGACAAGAGCAAATAGACATTGATGAGGCTAAGGAGAAAAGCAATAGCCTTTCTTCCTCCATGAAAGTTTTGAGGAAGAAGGATCAAAGGAAAGCTACAACTTCAACTACAAAAACCCAGAGCTATCCTTTTCGACCAGGCACTGTTGCAGCTGCATAAATATAATCGTTTCACAAAGGAAATAAAGAGTGAGAAAAAAAACATATATCTACCCTTTTATATGAACTGTTGGAAAAAGGACAGAGGAGGAGGGCCAAGGAGAGAGGATGAAGAAGAAGAACAAGAAATCATATTTGAGACTTAACTGTGAATGTTATTTGGATCTGCTCTGTGATATGGCACTTTTTTTTTCGGTGTGATAATTTTGTTCTCCCCTTGTTAACAAGTTCCAATGAATGAAATGAAGTTGTTATGGCTTCTTCATGGACTATTTTTGTAATAATTTTCTCCTTGTCGATATTTTCATTTACCATGAATGATGATGAAAGAGAAATGAACATGAATGGAACTTGCTGGGAATTGGAAAAGCTGTGTTTTTTTTATTATTGATTTATGCTATTCATTGTTATTGCAATTGATTCTTTCACCCTTTATTAAGGTAGAGAGAGAAGTAAAGGTTGGAATTTTAGGTGATAAAAGGCAGGAATTTGTGGCCATTGCAGCTATTGGTGCAGCTCCCACTGGGGAAGCAATGACAATTTTACAAGTATGGGGCTTTCATCATCATCATCATCATCATCAATTCTACACACTTCTATACTGTTTGGTATTGCAATTAATGGAGACAATGTTCAAGAACAAGAGACTGATTTGATGGTTCACACTTCCCAGACGACTGCATAACATAAAACATATTTCTAACATTACTTTTTATTAATTAAAAAAACCATTAGGTTTAGGCCTAGGTTTTCCTTTGTGAGATCCAAAGCTGGTAGGAGGAATAATTAGGACTATGAATGTAGTCCATTAAAGTAATGTTATTAGACCCCACATGTTATAGGTTAGTAGTAGATTTATCATACATTAGTGTTTTTTAATAAATATATATTAATATATAATGTAATATTTGTTTAAAAAAATTAATATATGAAGTTTTATTTGTTTTAAAAGGTTTTAATTACTTAAGAATAAATGTTTTTATCTTTATATATGTAGGGTTCGAATTTAAGATTTTAAGAGTTATTTATAAATTATTAATTATTAAAATAATTTGATTCGTGTATACATTCAAATATGCATAGCAAATAACAATAAAGTTTGGTTTAAGTGGTAAGCAGCTTAGTATCGTTTAAGCAGATCACAAGTTTGATTTCTTATGTATGCAGAAAATTCATGCTGAGATATTCACTCACTAAAGTCAAATGTGACACTCGAGTCGATCTAGATTAACCAAGACGAAATCTTAGAAATTGAAAAACTATTAGAAAAAAAGGATGAATTACTTTGATGAATTTAATATTTATATTAAATTCAGACCTTTTAAATATTACAAATTAAAAAATATTATTTAATTTGAATATTAGTAAGATAATTACTCTTTTAATATGTCAATTTAAAATGGTATTTATTATCTTTTAAACTTTGAATATTAAAGATAATTATATACTTTTGAATATTTTAAATTAAAATATTATTTTAAATTTAAAAAGTATTATTATTTGTATAAATTTAGATATTAAAATATATTTACTTGGTGTAAAACTCTTTCGAAAATCCCTTATAAATATTGAGCAAACCTGTTAGATTTTTCATATCTAGGAATTCAAGAACTTTTATTCTCTTAAAAAATATTTTATTTCATGCTTAGAAAATATTCATTTTTCTTCCTTAGTTTTTCCGATGATAGTTAAAGGCAATGACAATTCGTGATCTCCACTATTCTGCTACCGTAGTTGATCATCTAGTTATTGTATCATGGGAGACAAACGACCAAAAGATCTTGAGCACCAATGAGTGATCAAAAATTTATCTTAAGGAAACCGTGTAGCGACAGATCTCAATTAATTTCAATCACAAGATAAAAAATAAAAGAGTATTTTATTTCCTTTTAATTCTCTTTTATTTTTTTTAAAGAATTTAATTTCTTCTTCTTTTTTTAAATATGTCTTAAGATTTATTATATCCGATATATGTTGGTTATGAAAAAAAAGAAATTGTGGAAGCCATTAGACCACAAATACAAAGATGAAGATGCTTGAGCTAAAAAGTTTTTAGTTGCAAAGTTCTTGAATTTTACTATAGTTGACTCTAAATCGATATTAAAAGAAGTGGAAGAATTTCAACTACTGATCAATGGAATTCTTACTAAAAGAATGGTCATAAGTGAATCATTTAAGGTAGTTGCTATTATTAAGAAATTAAGAAATATCTAAAACACAAAAGAAAGGAAATAACTGAGGAAGAACTGGTTGTCAGACTTCGAATAGAAGAAGACAACATGATTAATGAAAAAGGCTCAACAAAGAAGAAGCTAAGACAAACGTGATGGAAATCAAGGACTTCAAGAATGGAAAACAACCCAAAAATAGGTTAAACCTGAGGCCTAAAGGTGGAATTTCTAAGAAGGAGAAATTCCAAGGGAAGTTCTTTAACTGTGGTAAGATGGGGCACAAATCCTCTGAGTGCAAACATCAAAAGAAAGCCAAAGCTCACAAGGTTAATGTTGTGGAAAAAATAGTTAAGGATATTGTAACATCCTCAATACCGGGTTAGTGACCAAAGTGTGAAATTTTAAATTTCTGTGACCAAATTAAATAAATTGAAAAGTTTAGGAATTTATTTAATGATGTTGGTGTAGGATGGTTTAGTAAATGAAGGAAGAGTCAAAGGGAAAATAAGTCTTTGAACAAGGATAATAATAATAAAATAATTATTGGGTATTATAATACCCATGTGGAGCATGTTTTACGGGATAAGTTTCTAGACTTATCTTCTTCATATTCTTATCTTCTCCAACGTGAAACCCCAAGATAAGGTGAGTTTGATTTCTTTTGGTTAATCCTTAAAATTTAAGTATGGTTTTGGTTAAGGAAGACTTAGGAAACATGATGGAGATGAAAATGGTTATAGAAACTCAAAGATTTGTAAGTTATGAAGGATTAAAACTAAGAAGTGGATAAGTGAAATTTTGAATAAGGATGTATAAATGAATTTAGAAGTTGAATTTGACTTGTCATAGGTGTGAATAAGAAGTTATAAGTGTTAAAATCAAAGTTCGGATAACATGGAAAATTGAGTATGATTCTTGGTTTTAAGAATTTAGATGATATATGGGAAGTAATAAGGTGTTGGAATGATAAAAGTTAGTTAAAATGGTTGTAGTTGAGTTTAGTGGTATGCAAGGAGTTTTATATGAGGAAATTTAATGAAAAGTTATGGAATTTTTGAGTGAAACCAGTTTATTATTGACAGGTGTATCGGTACACTATGAATGGGTACCGATGTACTAAGACCAATTTTGAAGGTGTATCGATACACATCGGCATGCATCGATGCATGGGAATTTTGAACCTAATTTGTGTACCGATACACCCATAGTACATCGGTACACTCCTAAAGGAAAAATAAATTTTTGGTTCATTAAATTAGCCTAAGTTATTAATACCAAGTTATAAGGTTTAGGATTCTGAAAATCGTCTCAGAATTTATGTTTATGTAGATATCGAGCCTAAACGAGTTCCGAAACAATCGAAGAAGTAGAATTGAATCAACGCAAGCAAGGCCAAGGCAAGTGCATAATATAGGGATAATCTAATGGAATTAAGACTTGCGATGACTCTATTTCCTAGGTTAATTTCATAGTATAATAGTTATGAACATGCATACATTATAGTCTTTATTTACATATGCATAAGTCATATATGTATACATATGATTCACTACATGTTATATGAACCATATGAATGTATTCAAATGTTTGTATTATAGAATATGATATGGATGGTTATATGCACATGTGGAATGTGATAGAAGAAAAGATATATGTGGTTACAATGAAAATGATATAAGTACATGTTTATATGAATTATAATCTTAATGCCCATGTTATGTAATCTGAGAGCTCTAGGTATAGTTGGCATGACTAGAGTCGAGGGTTTCATAGGTCTTTCGGGATAACTTATAGATCATTCGGGATAAAATTCCATATGCCACTCAGTGGGACTTATACGAGCTGTGGTGACAGCAGATGTGCACAACCTCTATGTACTCGAATAGCTTATGTTCTCAGTATATACATGGGCCTATAAATCATATGAAAATGTGTATTACCTTATATATTATAGTATTAGTATTGTATATGTATTGAATCATAGGAAATGATCTGATTACTATGTTGCATGTTCATATTCATAAGAAATGCATTATCATTATAAGTTTATGCCTCACTAAGTCTATGACTTAGCGTGTAAGTGATTTACACGTAGGTACAGAAAAGTAAGAAGATCGATCTTAAGAGCAGCAAAGCAGTATATCATCATTTGAAGATCAGATCAGAAGAACCTTACACAATATGTCTGTTTATGTAATATATGTGTTGGCATGTAAATAAAGTCGTTTAGTATGTATGCTTTGATCTATTTTTGTAATGTTTTAAACGTATATATGTAAATGATAATTTTATACTGATGAAAGCTTAAATTTTTATGAGTTTTATACATGTTTTGCCGAAGTTACTGTATCAGTGCATCGATACACTATAGTAGTGCATCGGTACACTGTAACAATGCATCGGTACACTGTAACAGTGCATCGGTACACTGTAGCAATACATCGATACATAATATATATTCTATGTTTTTGTGCATCGGTACATTGTAGCAGTGCATCAATACACTATATCACTGTTCACGGTACTATTCATGAAAACGTTTTTTCTTTAAATTTGTTATAATGAAACATAATTCCATAATATATGATCGTATTTTCTTAATATAAGTCCAAATGTTTAGTTATTTTTGTAAGGAAATTGTTTTAAAAAGTCAATGTGACATCTCGAACTCGTTTCCGGGTCGAGTACGGGTTGGGGTGTTACAGATATGGATGATATAGATTTATGTGTTGTGATATCTGAAGTTAACCTTGTTGACTCTAATCCAAGAGAATGATGGATCGATATTGGAGCCACACATCATATCTATTGCGACAAGGACTCATTTTCTGAATGACACCTTGTAACGATGGGGAAAGCTCTACATGGACAATGTTGCGACTTCCGAAATCAAGGGAACAATACTGTAGTCTTGATGATGACTTCTAACAAAGAACTCAAGCTACATAATGTGTTGTATATACCTGACATACGAAAAAAACCTTGTTTCTGGAACACTCCTAAGTGTTTAAAGCTTTAAAATAATTTTTGAATCCAAAAGTTGGTTTTGTTTAAAGGGGGAATGTTTGTGGGTAGAGGATATATATTGAATGATATATGGAAACTTAATGCTATCACTGCAAAAGCTAAAAACATGATTAAGAAAAATGTTTCTTCTTCCGTTTATATGCTCGAGTCATTTAATTTATGACATGATAGGCTTGGACATGTTAATTATGATGCTCTGTGGAGATTAATTAACTTAGAACACATTCCTTCATTTCTTATTATAATCATAAATGTGAAACATGTGTTGAGATAAAATTAACAATGTCGTCCTTTCAAATTGTTGAAATAATTATCGAACCATTTGATTTAATTCTAACGACTTAATATTTTATTACCTTCATTGACGTTAGCTCAAAGTATTGCTATTTATATTTTCTTAAGAGCAAAGATGAAGTAATAAAGAAATTTATACTCTGTAAGCAGGAAGTTAAAAATCGACTTAATAAAAAAATGAAGTTAGTAAGAAGTGATCGTGGTGATGAATATGTTGAACAATTCAGTGAAGTTTTTTACAACATGATATTATTCATGAAGTAACACCACCATATTCTCCTCAATCAAATAGAGTAACTAAGCAGAAAAATCAGACTTTAAACGAAATGACGAATATCTTCTTAGGCAGTTTTGGGTTATCATAGAACTTGTGGAGGAAGTTGTCCTTTCAACTAATTACCTTTTAAATAAGGTATCTGAAAGGAAAAATATAGGACATCATATGAATTATGAAAAGGTTGGAAACCCTCCTACAAACATTATAAAATATGGGGTTATCTTGCCAAGGTAATGGACCTGTTACCAAAGCAAATGAAAATAGGTCCTAAAATTGTAGAATGTATTTTCATATGTTATGCAAAACATATTAATGCGTATCAATTTCTTGTGTATGAATCAAAGAATCATGAGATTCACAAGAACACGATACTGGAATCAAAAAGTGCATCATTCTTTGAAAATATTTTGTTGAGTTAATCGATTGACGGAATCGGCCAAGAAGGGGGTGAATTGGTAATTACAATTTTGTGGAAGCTTTTGCAGAAAATTGAAAGTAATTGCACAACGATTTAGAGTGGTTCGACTTTCTCAATCAAAGTCTACGTCCACTACCTTAGCTATCCACACTAAGGATTTTCCAACAAATTCACTAATTTTTTCTTTCTTTTGAGGCCAAAGAGATAACCTTTCAACACTCTCAAGAATATACCCCAATTCTTGAGAACACTCTTTCCGAAAGAGAAGATTACAAATTTGCAAACTTACAAGGAAATACTCACAAGGTAGATTGTTTGCACAATTCTAGAACAAAGAAAAGAACACTCAAGAATGAATACAATTGAGTACAAGTAGTGTTCTTGAAAGAAAAATGAATATTGAATGAAAAATAGGCTTGAAATGCACAAACTTGAGGTTTGATGATTTCTCTTTGATTCTCTCTTGATTCTAGTTGCTTGTTGTTTCTTGTTTTGATCAATGGCTTCTAAGCTTGTTTAAATACTCCTTGAATCAATTCTAAACGTTGGGGATGATTAGTGGAGATAATAGAGCCGTTTTAGTGTGAAATCAATTAATAAAACAACTTGGAGTGTGGGGGGAATCGGTTCCCCTCATAGGGAATCGGTTTCCTAAGTGTGAAATTCAAATATTTCGACCGTTAAACAGGGGGGAATCGGTACCCTCTGGGGGGAATCGGTTCCCTCCGAGCATTCTGTTTTTCTCGGAGCCAAACCATTCAGGGGGGAATCGGTTCCCTTTGAGCAATCTGGAATTTTTGGCTTTGAAATGGTTCGAAATATTTTGTAAAATTGTTTTGAAATTATTTTAAGACTAAAACTTAATTTTACACTTGAGTAAGGATTAAAAATGACTTTTTGAAAGATTTGGAGTAATATTTTGATATTCAAATAATTATATCGAATATACTTAGAAAATCATTTGGAAAATCTTAAAATTCATTTAACTTAATTTGTTATATCGAAATATCAAAATGTTTTCAACAATCTCCCCCTTTTTGATATAACAAAACATTTTATTATTTTTAAGATTTTGAAATCAAAAACGACTTTTTTGAAAAATTACTCCCCCTTACTTTAACACTTCTCCCCTTTAAAACATTTAACACTTCTCCCCCTTTTTGTTAAATAAAAAAGACATTTTAAAAGAATTTAAACAAGGTTTTGAAAAGTAATTAGCCAATTGATTATAAATATAGCTTAAGCTGCTAAGAACACAATCAAGAGAAACGTTAGCCATTAGTTTCATAATTAATATTCATAAACAATGTGGTATGGCAAAATTTGTCATATATCTAACATGATGAAAATGATGCAATAATGAATAAGTTTAACCAAACCAAATATATAGAAATATAAGTTCAAACATCCATAATCCATCAAATAAGTTCAAATATCCAACAACAAAAGTAAAACAATCCAAAAACATTAAAAATGTTTAAACAATAAGCTTTAAGTTCAAATTACTAAAGCAAAACACAGAATCAAGCATCCGTAGGAGGATCGGGAGGAGGAAAATGAGCTCGCATAGTAGCCATCTCATGTGAGAGTGCATCTATGCGTTCATTCATAGAAGAGTTATTTGTGCGCATCTCTCGGAGAATTTCCAATTGTTGAGGGTTTGAGAAAAATAGGGTGTTCTTCCCGTAAAAACCAGAACCCCAGGGGGGTATCGATTCCCCTACAGGGGGAATCGGTTCCCATTCAAAGGGGGAATCGGTTCCCTTATGGGGGTATCGATTCCCTCTGCCAAATATTTAAAAAATCTGTATTTTAAACATCCAATAGTGCTAAATTAATTAATCCTAGTGGTATTGGAAACTCATATTTCGAAAATTAACTATGTTCAAACAATCAAATTTTTCATTAAACATCATTTGAACAAACAATTAATTTTCACTAATAATCATAAACTCCCCCTAACTAATAACAAGAATGTAATCAAAAATATTATTTTAAGCATTTTTCATTTATTCTTAAAAGTGCTAAAAAAAATTTAAACACTAAGTGAAGATAGGTCAGTTAAACCTAATTCTCTCCTAAGTGTCCAAAATCTTTCCTTATCTAAGGGTTTTGTAAAAATATCCGCTAATTGGTGCAAAGTATCAACAAATTCTAGAACTACATCTTCCTTAGCGACATGGTCTCTAATGAAGTGATGTCTAATTTCAATGTGCTTAGTTCTAGAGTGTTGGATGGGATTTTTAGTGAAACAAATAGAACTAGTATTGTCGCACTTAATAGGAATAATACCTACTTCAATTCCATAATCAAAAAGTTGTTTTTTCATTCATAAAACTTGTGCACAACAACTACTGGCTGAAATGTATTCCGCTTCAGTGGTAGATAATACAACACAATTTTGTTTCTTTGAAAACCAAGAAATCAACATATTTCCAAGGAATTGGCAAGTACCGGAGGTGCTTTTCCTATCTAATTTGCATCCTCCATAATCCGCATCAGAAAAAGCATGCAAGCTAAAGCTAGAGTCTCTAGGATACCAAAGTCCTAAACTATGAGTGTCCTTAAGGTATCTAAAGATTCTCTTAACAGCTAGTAAATGTGATTCCTTAGGGCATGATTGAAATCTAGCACATAAGCAAATACTAAACATAATGTCCGGTCTACTTGCAGTTAGATAAAGTAAAGATCCAATCATTGACCTATATAATTTAACATTTACACATTTACCTCATTCATCTAAGTCAAGCTTTGTTGAAGAGCTTATTGGAGTGTCATGAGGTTTGCCATTTTCCAGTCCAAACTTCTTGAGCATATCTTTGACGTACTTAGCTTGATTGATGAAGATGCCATCTTTTCTTTGCTTGATTTGGAGTCCCAAGAAAAATGAGAGCTCACTCATCTCGAATTTACTTTGCATTAGCTTAGAAAATTCTTGGCAAAGAACATCATTAGTAGAACCAAATATTATATCATCAACATAAATTTGAATTACTAATAAATCTTTACCTATATGCTTTAAAAACAATATAGTGTCAACCTTCCCTTTTGAAAAACATTTTTCAATTAAAAAGTTTGACAATCTTTCACACCAAGCTCTTGGAGCTTGTTTTAAACCATAAAGTGTTTTTGTCAATTTAAGAACATGATTTGGAAATTTTGAATCTTCAAAACCTGAAGGTTGTTTCACATACACTTCTTCTTTTATAAAACCATTTAAAATGCACTTTTAATATCCATTTGATATAATTTAAATTCATGAAAGCATGCAAATGCTAATAACATTCTAATTGCTTCCATCCTAGCTACGAGAGTGTATGTTTCATCATAGTCTATGCCCTCTTCTTGAGTATACCCTTGAGCAACAAGTCTAGCCTTGTTTCTCACTATATTACCACTCTCATCAAGATTATTCCTAAATACCCATCTAGTACCTACAGTAGATTTATTACTAGGCCTTTCAACTAATGTCCAAACTTTACTTCTCTCAAATTGATTTAACTCTTCTTGCATAGCCATAATCCAATGTTCATCATTTAATGCTTCTTTAATATTCTTAGGCTCCATGCATGAGATAAATGCAACAAAATTACAAATATTTCTAGGAGAAGATCGAGTTGTTACCCCTTTGGATGGATCACCTATGATTTCACCATCCTTGACATAGTTGTACTCTCTTGGATAAGATATTTCCCTTTCTTAAATGGTTGGATTCTCGAGAGGATCATGGGTTACCTCATCTTTTGTTTCTTCCTTTGATGATGGTTCTCCAACGTCATGTCTAACTTCATTTGTATTTATAATACCTACATCATCATTCACACAAGAATCCTTCCTCGAAAGGGGATTATCATCGAAAACAACATGTATAGACTCTTCTACAACTAAAGTTCTTTTATTAAATACTCGATAAAATTTAGAATTTAAGGAATAACCCATAAAAATTCATTCATCACTTTTAACATCAAATTTTCCAAGGTTTTCTTTACCGTTGTTCAAAACAAAACATTTACATCCAAAAGGATGAAAATAGCTAATGTTAGGCTTTTTATTTTTGAAAATTTCATATGGAGTTTTCTTTAAAATTGGCCTAATCATTACTCGATTTACAACATAACAAGCGGTATTTGTGGCTTCCGCCCAAAAATATTTTGGCAAATTATTTTCACAAAGCATGGTTCTAGCCATTTCTTCTAAAGTTTGATTTTTCCTCTCAACAACTCCATTTTGTTGAGGGGTTCTAGGTGCTGAAAAATTATGGCTAATATCATTAGAATTACAAAACTCAATAAATCCAAGATTTTCAAATTCAGTGTCATGATCACTCCTAACACTAGTTATAGAGTAACCTTTTTCATTTTGGATTATTTTTGAAAATGTGATGAAATGTTCTAATGCTTCATCTTTAGTACTTAAAAATAGAACCCAAGTATATCTAGAATAGTCATCTACCAAGACAAATGCATATTATTTTCCACCCAAGCTAGTAGTCCTAGTTGGCCCAAAAAGATCTATATGGATCAATTGTAATACTCTACTAGTTGATACGCCATTAATGGATTTAAAAGAAACTCGTTTTTTTTCCTTTAGCACAATCATCACAGATTTTATCATTATCAAATTTTAGTTTAGGCAGACCTCTTACTAAGTCTCTTTGAATTAGCCGTTGCAAAACACTCATGCTAGTATGTCCTAGTCTCCTATGCCATAACCAACTATCATGCTCATCTTTTGCAACAAGGCATAAATTAGTCATATCAATAGAGTCTAAATGCACCATGTATATGTTTCCTATTCTATGACCAACAAGCATAATCCGATTAGATGCAATGTCAAAGACTTTACAACCATTAATATCAAACATGACATTGAATCCCTTATCACAAAATTGACTAATACTCAATAGATTATGCTTTAATTCACTCACATATAAAACATTCTTAATTTGTATGGAAGAGGTATTACCAATAGTACCAATGTCTTCAATGTGACCTTTTGAATCATCACCAAAAGTCACTTCTCCTCCATTTTTGGCGTTAAGCTCAATGAACCGGCTTTTGTCTCCGGTCATGTGTCTTGAGCATCCACTATCAAGGTACCATGAGTTTGAATTTGTTTCTCGTGCCTTGTAGCAATGCTCCTTTTCCTACAAACATAGATTAATTTCTAATATTTGGTACCCAAATTCTTTTGGGTCCATATTCATTAGTTTCCAAAATTCTAGTCCTCTTAGGTATCCATTTGTGTAGGATATCCTTATCTTTAGCAGTAATGAGCTCTTTAGGAACCCATATACTTCTAACGATTTTTTATTAGAGGTTCTTCGGGGACCTCTATGATTGTAGTTTTTAAAACATTTTCTAACAAAGTTGGTTTTTGAATTTTCTCCTTTTTCAAAACGTTTTGTTCCAACTTTATCAATAGAAGCTTTAAGATCATCAATTTTCTTTTGATGATCATCTTTGACCTTTGAAAGTAAATTTTGCAAATCCAAAATTTTCTTCTCAAACTCTTCTAGTTTGATTTGCAAATCTTTGATTTTACTTTCAAGATCGTTGTTGGTTTTGGATATGAGTTTATTTTCATTTTTCAATTTTGAAACATCATTTTTATATTTTAAAAACAATTTCTCATAATCCAAAGCCAACCCATTATATTCCTCTAATAACTCATCATAGGATAAATCATCAAAATCAGATGAGTTAGAGGTTACCTTAGAATCTTCCCCAAATGTCATCAAGCACAAGTTTGCTACTTCTTGTTCCTCTTCATCGGAACCTTCTTCATCGCTCTATGTAGCCACATGAGCCTTGTGTTTATTCTTTGATTGACCATTTCTCTTCAATTGTGGGCAATCATATTTGACATACCCCGACTTTTTGCATTCATAGCAAATGATCGAGTCATTCTCTTTTGGTTCATTTTTGAGGCCTTCATTTCATTTGAATTTTCCCCCTCGGTAAGCTCTCATCATTTTTCTGAACCGTTTGGCAAACAATGTCATTTCCTCGTCATCGTCATCTTCATCCGAATCAGTCTCATCTTTTGTGGATTTGAGAGCAACTCTAATGTTTTTCTTCTTCTCCTTATCCTTTGGTGTCTCGTCAATCTTATCGAGGTCCACTTCATCTTCAAGCATCATTTGAGGAGTGAACCGATTAGCTCTTCAAGAGTTAAGAACGTTAGGTCCTTAGATTCGATGATTACCATCTTCTTTGATTGCCATGATTTTGGAAGGGAGTAAACTAACTTCCTCACAAGCTTTTCATTTGAAATGATCTCTCCATATGATTTGAGACCATTGCCAATCGTTGAGAATCTATCAATCATAGCTTTGATATCTTCATTTGGTTTCATCCTGAAATTTTCATAACTATGCGTTAGAATACTAATTTTAGATTTTTTTACCTCATATGTACCTTCATGAGTGACTTGAAGCTTGTCCCATATTTCTTTGGTGGTAGTACAAGATGAAACTCTTCCGTATTCATCTGGTCCAAGAGCACAAAATATGATATGAATGGCTTTGGAGTTGAGCTGGAATATTCTTGTCTCTCCTTCACTCCATAATCTTGGATGAGTGAGAGGCTTGATGTATCCTTCTTCTACGACATTCCATGCTCCAATGTCACTTTTTTGAATAAAGTACATCATCCTATTCTTCCAATAAGCATAGTTATCTCCATTAAAGAAAGGAGGTTTGTTTACGGGCATCGAATCGAGACCGGAGTCGAAGTTTGAAGTGGAGGCCATTGATGACTTTGATTATCGATGTAACTCTTCCCGAATCGACTCAAGAGGCGATTAAACCTTCAAATGAGTTAGGATCTGATACCAATTATTGAGTTAATCGATTGACAGAATCAGCCAAGAGGGGGTGAATTGGCAATTAAAATTTTGTGGAAGCTTTTGCAGAAAATTGAAAGTAATTTCACAACTATTTAGAGTGGTTCGACTTTCTCAATCAAAGTCTACGTCCACTACCTTAGCTATCCACACTAATAATTTTCCAACAAATTCACTAATTTTTTCTTTCTTTTGAGGCCAAATAGATAACCTTACAACACCCTCAAGAATATACCCCAATTCTTGAGAACACTCTTTCCCAAAGAGAAGATTACAAATTTGCAAACTTACAAGGAAATCCTCACAAGGTAGATTGTTTGCACAATTTTAGAACAAAGAAAAGAACACTCAAGAATGAATACAATTGAGTACAAGTAGTGTTCTTAAAAGCAAAATGAATATTGAATGAAAAATAGGCTTGAAATGCACAAACTTGAGGTTTGATGCTTTCTCTTTGATTCTCCATTGATTCTAGTTTCTTGTTGTTTCTTGTTTTGATCAATGGCTTGTAAGCTTGTTTAAATAATCCTTGAATCAATTTTGAACATTGGGGATGATTAGTGGAGATAATAGAGTCGTTTTAGTGTGAAATCAATTAATAAAACAACTTGGAGCGTGGGGGGAATCGGTTCCCCTCATAGGGAATCGGTTCCTTAAGTGTAAAATTCAAATATTTCGACCGTTAAACAGGGGGGGAATCGGTTACCTCCGAGCATTCTGTTTTTCTCAGAGCCAAACCATTCAGGGGGAATCGGTACCCCTTTGGGGGGAGAATCGGTTCCCTCTGAGCAATCTGGAATTTTTGGCTTTAAAATGGTTCGAAATATTTTGTAAAATTGTTTTGAAATTATTTTAAGACTAAAACTTAATTTTACACTTGAGTAAGGATTAAAAATGACTTTTGAAAGATTTGGAGTAATATTTTGATATTCGAATAATTATATCGAATATACTTAGAAAATCATTTGTAAAATCTTAAAATTCATTTAACTTAATTTGTTATATCGAAATATCAAAATGTTTTCAACATATTTTCCCTTATAAATCTAAGGAGGTTGTTCAAAGTTTAATAAAATGAACTTTAGAGACTAATAATGAGGATAATCTAGATGATCAACAAGAGGTTGAAACTGAAATAGAGCCAAGAAAGAGTAAACGAGCAAGGGTTGAAAAATTATTTTGACCAGACTTCCTAACCTTTATGTTGGAGGTTGAACCTCAAACATATAGTAAAGTTATACAATCCTATGAAGGAATCTTATAGAAGAAAGTCGTTAAGAGCGAAATAGATTCCATCATGCATAACCATACATGAGAATTAGTGGATCTTCCTTTGGGGATTAAAACATTAAATTCTAATTCAAACAGAAAATGAAAGTATATTGAAAAATTGATAAGTACAAGGCTAGATTGGTAATAAAAGGATACCGACAAAACGAAAGCCTTGACTACTTTGATGCATATTCTCTTGTATCAAGGATAACATCTATAAGAATAATACTCGCAATTACTGTTTTGAGAAATCTATAAGTACATCAAATGGATGTTAAAATAGCTTTCCTAAATGGGGACCTTGATGAAGAAATTTAAATATAACAACCTGAGGGCCATGTAGTTTTAAGTCAAGAAAGTAAAGTCTATAAGTTGGTGAAGTCTTTTTAAGGACTTAAACTGTAATAACCCAAATATCGGGTCAGTGAATATAATGAAAGGATTTACAATTTGGAGGATTTAATTTGAATAAATGATAAAGTATAAGAAATGAATTAGGAAATTGGGTTTAAGATTAATTAGTAAGAATGGAAGAATAACATGACATTTTGGTCCTTTAGAGGGAAATGGATTTAAAATTCAATTTATTGAGGATATTTAAATATGGGAAAGAAGAAGATAAGACATAGCGGTTCTCAGCTTCTTTCCTGTAGTCCCGTGCCCTCTACAGCAAAAGTAAGGGTTCTTCAACGTTGGATTTCCTTTAATTTTTGGGTTTGTTTTTGAAACCTTAAGTGCTGTGTAAGCTTAAAGAAGGGTTAAAGAGGATTAAAACTAAGAAATGTATGCTTTATTTGAGATTGAAGAAAATGGGTTTTTGAGGGATTTGTTGAAATATGAGTTTTTATTGATGTTTACAAGTATATTTTACTTGTCAAATAAGTAAATAAGAGATTAAAAGCCTTGGATGTGATTAAAAACATGTTAGAAAAAGTAGTATGATTCTTGGGTTGGAGTGTTCTTTAGAGAATGTGGGTGTTATAAGAACCTAAACGGAGGAAAGTTAGATGGGTTAAGTAATGGTGAGTTTAATGGTATTGTTGGAGGTAAAAATAAGAGATTTAAACGAAATCAAGGTAAAAATCGAGTTGGAAAATGGAAAATATGGGTAAGGTTATCGGTACTAGAAGAACAGTACCGATAATATAGGTTTAAATTTGAAGAAATATGATGAACAATATCAATACTGATGTGTGTATCAATACTAAGAGAAAAGTGTCGATACCATAGATTCCAGAATACAAAAATGGTATCGATATTGAAAGGGAGTATCGATACCATAATATAGAAGTATCGTTACCATAGGAGGGGTACCGATACCAATCAGTCTGAAATGCTGATATATGATGAAATTTAATAGAATTTGGAAATAATAGTACTTTTGAGTATTATTAGAAGTATAAACGTTATAAAGTATACTAACATTTGTATTATATGTATGGTTATGGATGCTTGTGTAGATCGTAATCAAGCTTTCGAGTCAAAAAACCAAAAGGCAAAGATAAAGTGGCCAATTAATCGAATTTACAATTTGGGTATAATAGCAAGACATACAAGGCGAGTGCATTTATTATGTACTTATATGTTATGATAGCCATAGATGCATTTTTCTTAATGAATGTATTGTTTTTACAAAATGGGCACTATGTGTGCAACTTAAGAAATTCATAATAAGTTTATGAATTTCCGTATTGGCACTGTGTGTGCAACTTAAGAAATAAATAATAAGTTTATGAGTTTCCGTATTAGCACTGCGTGTGCAACTTAAGAAATTCATAATAAGTTTATGAATTTCTGTATTAGCATTGCGTGTGCAACTTAAGAAATTCATAATAAGTTTATGAATTTCTGTATTGGGACTGTGTGTGCAACTTAAGAAATTCACAATTAGTTTATGAATTTCCGTATTGACACTGTGTGTGCAACTTAAGAAATTCATAATAAGTTTATGAATTTCCGTATTGACACTATGTGTTCAACTTAAGAAATTCATAATAAGTTTATGAATTTCTGTATTGGCACTGTGTGTGCAAATTAAGAAATTCATAATGAGTTTATGAATTTTCGTATTGGCATTATGTGTGCAACCCACGTAATTCATAATGAGTTTGTGAATTACCGTATTAGCACTATGTGTGCAAACCATAGAGTTTATAATGAATTGTAATAGTCAATTGGTATTTGAATTGTTATAATACACTCATGTTTAGAATTTACCTTATGATTGTTATGCCTCACTAAGTAATTACTTAAAGCGTGTTAATTTCACGCGTAGATATTAATACGAGCGAAGTAAGGAGTACATCTGGTATCGCAAATCAAGGGTCGCATCATTAGTAACTGTACGCCAACCATGTCTACTTTTGATGTATTTAGTTGGCATGTAATAGACCTACGAATATGCTCTGAAAAGTATTTTAACATATGATGATGAAAAAAATATTAAAGATGTTCAAACCTTTAAGATCTATTTACATATTATAATATAATGAAAAGTTTTGTAATTATTAAACTTAATGCTTTAAGATTTGAAAACAAAATTTTAATGGTTTTTCAAAAGTGGAAAGTTTTAAAAGTGATGTGACATCCATGACTCATGTATGAAAATGTATACGGGAATTGGGTGTTACATTTATTGGTATAAAGGCTACATGTTTAGCCAATTCTCGGCTGAAACTGGGTGTATTTTGTTGTAAAAAGGGTTTTACATGCCACTAAGATGTCAAGGTTATTGATATGGTGTAGTTGTAATATGATTGATGTCACTCCTTACTAACTTGAGTGTTATCATTATGTATGTTCTATTAGATGTCGGAATCTACGAATTCGCAGAGAGCGACTGGTCAAGAAATTAGAGAAAGGTCGGGAAGCGAGAGCTATGAAGTTAATAGTGAGCACCCGATTTCGTCCGAAAATGCTAGTGCACCGGTATATTAGGGTATGTCAGTCCAGAGTTTAGAGCTTTCATGCGGGCTCTCGATGCAATCTTGACTCATTTTCAACCTACTCCACCTCCCCCTGGTCCTCTAGCACAGTGAATGTTAATTCCAAAAGAGTTAATATGTTTAAGAGCTTCTAAATTCCGGGGAGAAGAGGGTGAAGGTCTGGTGGATGTTGATTTATGGTTAAACGATGTTATGGTGATACTGGAAAGTCTATAATGCTCAGATTCTGAAAAGCTGGGCGAAGTTGTATCGTTACTCTAAGGATCAGCTCGGGTGTGGTAGGCAAATACTATAATGTATGCACCACCTGATCAAGTGACATGATAATTCTTTCAAGATGAGTTTAAGAACAAGTACATCGGGGAGCAGTTCATGAGGGCGATGCTGCTGAAGTTTCTCAATCTGAAACAAAACGATCGAGCATTACATGAGTACGAAGCTGAGTATAATAAACTGAGTCGTTTTGCTACTGAGGTAGTTCCCAATGAGAAGGCTCGACGTGATTGGTTCATTGAAGGCTTGAGGTCAAAGTTGAAAGAGATGATGTTGGCTTTAAACTTACGCAGCTTGTAAGAAGTTATTAACCGAGCTAAAGACATTGAAAGAGCTCAAGAGGAGACTCTAGCAGTGGAGCAAGGTTTGCAGATGGAAAAAAGAGTTGTAATGTCTTCAACTTCCTATCATGCTAAAAGAGGCAAGGGTTTGAGTTCTCGATATAGTAATAGAGATGGTTATGCTGCAGCTTCCCAGAAGAATAGTCAAACACAATCCTATGTTGTTAGCTCAGGTAGAGCGTTTGGATAATGAAATGCTCCTTGTCTGACATGCGGAAAGTCACACCGGGGAGTATGTAGATTGCTCTCTGGCGCTTGTTTTTATTGTGGTGAATCTGGTCACTATGCTCGAAATTGTCCGAAGAGATCCGGAGATAGATCAGTTCAAACTGAGAGATCAGTAGCAACATCTAATAGAAACAAAGTACGAGGAAGATCCGGTGGACAATCTGAGTCAAATCCACGATAAGAGACTCGGGGAGTGGCTTAGATTTATAATATTAAGACTAATGAGGATGATAATCCGAAGATCTTAACAAGTACATTTCATCTTTTTGATGAACTTGTATTTGTTCTAGTTGATCCTGGTTCTATACACTCTTATATTAGTACAAAGTTGGTTAGAACTAGAGGAATTCCTTTAGACCTAATTTTTAGTGAAATGATAGTGGTAAACCCTATGGGTCATAGTGCAAGAGTAACTCGGGTATGTAGAAAATGTCCGATCAAGATTCAAAGGATTGTGTTTCTAGCAAACTTAATGGAGTTACCTTGCGACGAGTTTGAAATCATTTTTGGGTATGGATTGGTTGTCTCCAAATAATTGATGGGTTGATTTTCGAAAGAAGTGATTATTTTTTAAGGATGCGGAAGACTCTGAAATAATAGTGATTGGCGAAAAAGAGAAATAACATTCAATGTGATATCAGCCTTGACTGCAAAGAAAATGATGTCAAAAGGGTGTATAACTTTTCTAGCTAACATGATAGACACTCGAGTTTTCGGATGTTTTTCCCGAGGAGTTACCAGAATTATCTTCAGATCGCGAGGTACTGAACCTATTTCTATGGCTCCATATCGAATGGCTCCAATAGAGTTAAGAGAGTTAAAAGCTCAATTACAAGAGTTACTCGATAAGGGATTTGTGAGACCAAATGTTTCTCCTTGGGGAGCACTTGTGCTATTTCTGAAAAAGAATGACGGGTCTATGTGATTATGAATCAACTACCGTCAGTTAAACAAAGTAACGATGAAGAATAAGTATCCTCTTCCGAGGATTGATGATTTATTCAATTAATTGAAAGACACATCAATGTTCTCTAAGATAGACATGAAGTCGGGGTACCACCAATTAAAAATAAAAGAGGATGATATTTCAAAGACAACTTTTCAGACTCGGTATGGAAACTACGAATTTTTGGTAATGCCATTTGGATTAACTAATGCTCCAACAATATTTATGGACCTGATGAATCGAGTATTCCAACTTACTTGGATCAATTCGTGGTGGTATTTATAGATGATATTTTGGTGTATTCCAAGTCAAGAGATGAACATGATGCTCGTCTTAGGGTGGTTCTTCAGACACTTTGAGAAAAGAAGTTATATGCCAAATTGCCCTAATGTGAATTCTAGTTAGCTGAGATTGCTTTCCTTTGTCATATAGTCTCTGCATAAGGCAAAAGAGTAGATCCCAAAAAGATTCAAGCTATAGTGGATTGGAAACCCCCAAAGAATGTTTTGAAAGTTTAGAATTTCTTGGGGCTTGCTGGTTATTATAGACGGGTTGTGAAGAACTTCCCAATGTTAGCTTCGTCGCTAACTAAGTTGTTGCGGAAAGAAGTGCCTTTTGACTGGTCGGAGAAATGACAAGAAAGTTTTGAAATGCTAAAGAGAATTGTAACCGAGTCCCCAATGCTTGTACAACTTGATTCGGGTAAAGACTATGTAATCTTTAGTGATGCATCTCATAATGGGTTGGGATGCGTGCTTATGTAAGATGGAAAAGTTGTGGCTTATGCCTCAAGACAATTGAAGAATCACGAGAGAAATTACCCGACATATGACTTGGAATTGGCAGCGATCATGTTTGCTTTGAAATTTGGTGTCATTATCTATACGGTGAGCGATGTCATATTTATACGGATCACAAGAGTCTAAAGTACTTGCTGACTAAAAAAACTGAATTTGAGACAAAAGAGATGGATCGAGCTTTTAAAAGATTATGATTTGACCATCGATTATCATCCTGTAAAGACTAATGTGATAACGAATTCATTTAGCCGAAAAACTAAAGTACTTTTGTTGCTCTACGGGCTTTGGATGTGTTTATGTCTTTAAATGGAGATGGTACTGTAACACCCCTAACCCGTATCCTACCTGAATACCAGTCCGAGGTGTCACATTGACATTTCAAATCAGTTACTTATATAAAATAGAGGAGAAATTCTGACTTAATTTAAATAAAATGAATAATTTACATACATGAAATCAAAAAGTTTACAAAAGTTGATCAGAGCATATACACTTTAATCTTTTAGGTACATGCCAACGTTATTTAATACAACAAAGAAACCTACTGTTAAATTGCTTCTGATCTGATCTTCGATGATGTTATGTTGTCTCTGCTATCTATCTTTGCTTTTCAGACTTCTTGGATTCTACATATGAAACACTCACACGCTAAGTCACAAAATTAGTGAGACATGTAAATGAATAATGAAACTTTAATTACTTAACAATGCATGTACATTTCATATAACAAAATGCTTATAAGCACATATATCATCGTTATTATTAACATTTTTATCATTAGTCCTTATAATCATATACTCTTATACCTAACATTCGTAATCATCATATAACTCATTTAACCAAGCAATACACACAACATCACATAAATCCTGTAATACATTTCACATAAAAAAGCATATACATCACATACAATGTATTTGTTTTATCTTTTTATTAGTCCATGTATACTGAGGTTGTGCACAAATACTGTCATCACAGCTCATATAATTTGCACTGAGTGCCATATAAAATTATCCCGAAGGACCACATATATGTCCCTAAGGACCACGTAGAAATATCCCGAAAGACCACATAGAATTGTCCCTAAAGACCACATATATGTTCCAAATGACCAAATATATGTCCCAAAGGACCACATATATGTTCCCAATGATCACATATATGTCCCGAAGGACTGCGTAGAACCCTCGACCATTGTCATACCAACTATACCCCTAGCTCTTATATCACATAACATGGGCATTATCATTTATGTTTATCACATAGTCACACAAATTATCACATAACTTAGATCATTTCACATGTAGTCTCATAACTTATTATCACGTAGATCATACAACATTCTCGTATATTCTCATAGTTCATTTTCATATATATAGCATATCATATAGGATCATATCACATAGAATATAATCCCATACTTATTATCTCATAGCTCATGTTACATTTTCATATAGTCACATAGCTTATCTCATTTTCCTTTCAATCACATAATTCAATTATATCATTTCACAAGGTTTATCACACAGACATGCATTCACATAAATCATGTATAAAAATGCACTTAACATCTAGACATATGCATAGACTCATGTATACATAAGCATCATATCAATAACATACTTGTTTTCATATACTCATATAATCTAATGTAATAATTAGACTCATCGCAAGTCTTAATTCCATAAAATAACCTATACATAATATCATGTACTCACCTTGGTCTCACTAGTCAATACCAATCTCTTATCTTTCTCTCGATAAATCTTACTTTGTTGACTTGTCTGAAATTTGCTACACGAATATACAATCCATATAAATAACGGAATTCGAATTACTCTAAAAGATTCTTACCAATGTAAATTAAACAAATCACTAAATTCTAAATTTCAACTTGAGTAGTATTCGTACTACAAGTACAGTATCGATACCTCTATGCTTGTAGTATTGATACCATCCCATGGTATCGATACCTATTCTTAATTTTGGAATTCTATTGTAAAAATGGTACCGATACTACCACATTGGTATCGATACCCATGATACTGATACTACCAATTCAATATCGATACCTCATGATGCATTTTCCAACTTTTTTCTTATGGTATCGATAATGTTCATGCAGTATCGATACCTACATATAATTATCACCTAATATTGCCTTGTAATATTGGTACTACTCATCCAGTACCGATACCACTAACCCAGATTATACTTCTCTAACCCGAAAATTACCAACACTTCACCAAAACTCCACTTACAGAACTCCCTTCATGCCATTAAACTCAACTATACATACTTAAACAATCTTTTATCACTATAACACATCATCATCTTCAATATCTCACTATAACTCTTAAAACTAAGAAACTTACTAAAGTTTCAACATTCACTTACTAACTCATTTCTAATACTTTAGATTTCTTATTCCAACTTATGACAAGTCAAATTTATGTTCAAAATTCACTTACTAACTCTTTCTCACTTTTTCATTTAGAAACCCCTTATATTTAATCCTTCATAACTTTCAATTCTTTTATTTTCTACTTCCCTTTAAGTTTCTATAATCTATTATAATGCTCTAACAATCAAAATCGTTCATAACTTTCAAGAAATAACCAAATAAAACCAAACTCACCTTAACTATGGATGAACATTGAGAGGAGGAAGAAGGGTGAAGAGTGATCTAGACTTTTCTGATTTTTCCCTTCATCTCTTCCACGTGTTATATAATCAACCCAAATAAATAATTAATTCATTTACTTATCAATTTACTAATATGCCCTTCATTCCTTCCTTCCTTCCTTCATTGCTATTTAATCCAACACCCAAATATTCTAATTAAGTCCCTAAACTTTTCCATTTTTTCAAATTAGACTTGAAGGTTCAAAATCTTACAATTTAGTCACTAACCTGGTTTTTGGGATGTTACAGGTGCCTTGATTGCTGAACTTAAGTTAAAGCTGATGCTTTTGGATTGGGTAAAAGAGTTGCAAGGTCGAGATGAGAAATGTTTGGCGAGAATTGCGCAAGTAGAAAAAGAAGAGGTCAAAGACTTCGAAATAGGAGCCGATGGATGTTTACACTATCGTGGAAGGCTTTGCATTCCCGATAATGATGAACTAAAGAAATATATTCTTGCTGATGTATATTATAGTCCTTTGACTATGCATCTAGGCGGGAATAAGATGTATCAGGATTTAAAGAGTCGTTATTGGTGGCATGGCATGAAAAGAGTTTTATAAGAGTTTGTTGCAAAATGTTTGACATGTCATTAAGTGAAAGCTGAACATTAAGTGCCTTCTAGATTACTACAACCGATATCCATTATTGAGTGGATGTGGGAGCGAGTTACAATGGATTGTGTTTCAGGGCTACCTTCGACCCCTAGTAGAAAGGACTCGATATGGGTAATTGTGGACAGATTGACCAAGACGGCTCATTTTATTCCAGTTCGAGTAGATTACTCGATGGATAAGTGTGTGGAGTTGTATATAAAAGAGATAGTTAGACTGCATGGAGTGCCTATATCGATAGTGTTCGATCGAGAGCCAAGGTTTACTTCAAGATTCTGGAAGTCATTGCACGAGGCGTTGGGTACTCGATTAAATTTGAGCACGACTTTTCATCCGCAAACGGATGGGCAGTTAGAACGAACTATTCAGGTATTAGAGGATATGCTGAGGGTATGTGTGATAGAGTTCAAAGGATCATGGGAAATGTATTTGCCTTTAGTAGAGTTTGCTTATAACAACAATTACCAATCGAGTATTAAGATGGCTATGTATGAAGCCTTGTATGGGAGAAGGTGCATAACACCTTTAAATTGGTTTGAATTAAATGATTAAAACCTAATTGACCCAGATTTAATGAAAAAAATGGAAGATAAAGTGAAAGTTATCCAAGATAATCTTAAGATAGCTTCCGATCGACAAAAGTCTTATATTGATTTGAAGAGAAAATAGATTGAATATCAGGGGGAGATAAGGTATTTTTGAAAGTATCACCTTGAAAGAAAGTATTATGGTTCGGTCGCAAAGGAAAACTGAATCCGAGATTCATTGGACCTTATGAGTTTGAAAATGGTCAGACCAGTAGCATATCAATTAGCTTTACCTACTGATATGGACAAGATTCACAATGTTTTTCACTTGTCGATGCTCAGAAGATACCGATCAGATCCATCCCATATTATCACACCAGATGAAATAGAGATCCGACCAGATCTAACTTACGAGGAAGAACCAGTCCGGATCTTGGCTCGAGAAAGAAAAGAACTGTGTAACAAGAAGATTCCTCTAGTTAAAGCACTTTGGCAAAACCATAAGGTTGAATAAGATACTTGAGAAAGAGAGGAGGACATGAGGAAGTAGTTTTCACATCTCTTCGTATCAGGTACTTCTTAAAATTCGAAGATGAATTTTCTTAAGGGGGAGAATTGTAATAACCCAAATATCATGTCGGTGACTATAATAAAAGGATTTAAAATTTGGAGGATTTAATTTGAATAAATGATAAAGTACAAGAAATGAATTATGAAATTCGGTTTAAGATTAATTAGTAAGAATGGAAGAATGAAAGGGCATTTTGGTCCTTTAGAGGGAAAAAAATTTAAAATTCAATTTATTGAGGATATTTAAATAGGGGAAAGAAGAAGATAAGGCATAGTGGTTATCATTTTCTTTCCCGTAGTCCCGTGCCCTCCACAGCCAAGGTAATGGTTATTCAACGTTGGTTTTCCTTTCGTTTTGGGTTTGTTTTTGAAACCTTAAGTGACGAGTAAGCTTAAGGAAGGGTTAAAGAGGATTAAAGTAAGAAATGTATATTTTATTTGAGATTGAAGAAATGAGTTTTCGAGGGATTTGTTGAAATATGAGTTTTTATTAATGTTTACAAGTATATTTTACTTGTCAAATAAGTAAATAAGATATTAGAAGCCTTGGATGTGATTAAAAACATGCTAGAAAAAGTAGTATGATTCTTGGGTTAAATTGTTCTTTAGAGAATGTGAGTGTTATAAGAACCTAAATGGAAGAAAGTTAGTTGGGTTAATTAATTGTGAGTTTAATGGTATTGTTGGAGGTAAAAATAAGAGATTTAAACGAAATCAAGGTAAAATTCAAGTTGGAAAATGGAAAATTTGGGTAAGGGTATCGGTACTGGAAGAACACTATTGATACTATATGTTTAAATTTGAATAAATATAATGAATAATATCGATACTGATACAATTGGTATCAATACTGATGTAGGTATCGATACTAAGAGAAAGGTATCAATACCATGGATTTAAGAATACATAAATGATATCAATACTAAAAAGGAGTATCGATACTATAGTATAAAAGTATCGATACCATAAGAGGGGTACCCATACCAGTTAGTCTCATTTGTTGAGATATGATGAAATTTAATAGAATTTGGAAATAATAGTAATTTTGAGTATTATTAGAAGTATAAACGTTAGAAAGTATACTAATATTTGTATTGTATGTGTGGTTATGGATGCTTGTATAGATCGTAATCAAACTCCCGAGTCAAGCAAACCAAAAGGTAAAGATAAAGTCGACGATTAGTCTGATTTACAATTTGGGTATAATTGCGAGACAGACAAGGTGAGTGCATTTATTATGTACTTATATGTTATCATAGCCATAGATGCATTTTGATTAATGTATGTATTGCATTTACCAAATGGGCACTATGTGTGCAACTTAAGAAATTCATAATAAGTTTATGAATTTTCGTATTGGCACTGTGTATGCAACTTAAGAAATTCGTAATAAGTTTATGAATTTCCATATTGGCACTGTATGTGTAACTTAAGAAATTCATAATAAGTTTATGAATTTCCGCATTGGCACTATTTGTGCAACTTAAGAAATTCATAATGAGTTTATGAATTTCTGTATTGGCACTGTGTGTGCAACTTAAGAAATTTATAATAAGTTTATGAATTTTCGTATTGGCACTATATGTGCAACTTAAGAAATTCATAATGAGTTTATGAATTTCCGTATTGACATTATGTGTGCAAACCCACGTAATTCATAATGAGTTTGTGAATTACAGTATTGGCACTACGTGTGCAAACCATAGAGTTTAGAATAAATTATAATAGTCAATTGGTATTTGAATTGTTATAATACACTCGTGTTTAGAATTTACCTTATGATTGTTATGCCTCACTAAGTAATTACTTAACGTGCATTAATTTCAAGCGTAGGTATTAATATGAGCGGGGTAAGGAGTGCATCTGACATCGCAAATCAAGGGTCGTATCATCAGTAACTATACGTCAACCATGTCTACTTTTGATGTTAGTTGACATGTAATAGACCTAGGAATATGCTCTGAAAAGTATTTTGAAATATGATGATGAAAAAAATATTAAAGATATTCGAACCTTTAAGATCTATTTACATATTATGATATATTGAAAAGTTTTGTAATAATCTTAATGCTTTAAGATTTGAAAACAAAATTTTAATGGTTTTTTCAAAAGTAGAAAGTTTTAAAAGTGATGTGACATCTATGACTCATGTACGAAAATGTATACGAGAATTGGGTGTTACATAAACAAGAACCAAAATAATAGCATGAGAAGTTCGATAGTGTCATGATGACAAAATAATTCAAGATAAATGAGTGTGACAAGTATGTATATGTCAAAACTACAAACATATGATATGTTATTCTATGCTTGTATGTTGATGACATACTTATTGTTGGAAGTAACAATGAAATGTTAAAATGTACCAAACGACATGTTAATTCAAGATTTGACATGAAAGATATAGGATTGACTGATACGATTCTGGGCATCCAAATTAAAAGGCCATCTAAAGGCCTCATTCTAACACAGTCACACTATGTGGACAAGATCCTTGAGAAATTTAACAAGGATGATTCTGGTATAGTATAACTCAAATAAAATCTTATTTACATTTGTCTAAAAATCAAGGTGAAAATATTCACCAAGTGGAATAGACAAGGGTCATAGGCAACTTAATGTATCTCATGAACTGTACAAAACTAGACATTACATTTATTGTGAGCAATCTAAGCAGATTCACGAGCAATCCTTGTAAAAATCACTAGAAAGCGATAATAAGGATACTAAGATATCTTAGATATACTAGGGATTATGGTTTGTATTATTCCAAAGATCCTACTTTTTTATAAGGATACTCATATGCTAGTTGAATATCTGATATTCAAGATATCAAAGTTACAAGTGGATATGTATTCAGGAGGAGTTGCGTCTTGGAAATCCTCATGATAAATGATTATAACTAGATCCACAATGGAATATGAGTTTGTAGCTCTAGACAAATCTAGAGAAGAAGTAGAATGAATTTACAACTTTCTTGAGGATATTCCAGAATAGCCGAAACTTGTTCCCACAATATTTATATACTGTGACAACCAAGCAACAATTACTAGAGCACAAAATTTTACGTATAATGGTAAATCGAGACATGTCTACACAATACCATTAGACAATTGATCTCAAATGGAGTTATCTATATTGATTTTGTAAGGTCAAAGTGTTGAGCTAATCAATCGACGATTTAGCCAAGAGGGGGTGAATTGACAATAAAAATTTTGGTGGAAGCTTTTGTAGAAAATAGAAAATAATTGCACAACGATTTAGAGTGGTTCGACTTTCTCAACCAAAGTCTACGTCCACTACCTTAGCTATCCACACTAAGGATTTTCCAACAAATTCACTAATTTTTTTCTTTCTTTTGAGGATAAAGAGTAACCTTACAACTCCCTCAAGAATTATACCCCAAATTCTTGAGAACACTATCTCCCAAAGAGAAATACAAATATTTCGCCAAGTTACAAGAAAAACCTCACAAGGTAGATTGTTTGCACAATTCTAGAACAAAGAAAGAACACTCAAAGATAAATACAATAGAGCACAAATGGTGTTCTTGAAAGCAAAAATGAATATTGAATGAAATAGGCTTGAAAATGCTCAAACTTGAGGTTTGATGCTTTCTATTTGATTCTCTCTTTTCTATTCTTAATTGTTGTTGATCAATGGCTCCTAAGTTGTTTAAATACTCCTTGGATCACTTCTGAACGTTGGGGATCATTAGTGGAGTCAAAATAGCCGTTATTGTGTGAAAATAATTAATAAAACAGTTGGGAACGTATGGTGCATCGTTGCATAGCCAAGGTGCATCGGTACACTATGTGTAAAATTTAAATATTTCGACTGTTATAAGACTTAGTGCATCAGTACGCTAGGGGTGCATCGGTGCACTAGTTACATTCTATGTTTCAAACAAGCCAGGAGTGCATCGATGCATGGTATGTGCTTTGGTGCATCAAATGCATTCGATGTTCCAATAAAATCCAGAGTGCATCAATGCATGGATATGCATCGGTGCCTAAAATGCATTCAAAATGGGGTGTGCATCGATGCATTATTGAGTGCATCGATACATCCATTCATGAAATTGATTTTTGGCTCGTTTTTTGTTCGAAATACTTTGTGAAAATTGTTTCAAAAATATTTTAAGTTTAAAGCACAATTTTACACTTTAGTAAGGATTGAAATTGAACTTTGAAAAACTTGGAATAATATTTTGATATTCGAATAATTGAATCGAATATACTTTGAAAATGATGTAAAATCTTAAAATTCATTTATACTTAATTTGTTATATCAAAACATCAAAATGTTTTCAACACAAAGGATAACATCGCGAATTCACTAACCAAAGGGTTAAAACGAGATCAAGTTCAGAAAACATCTAAATGAATGATATTAAAAGCCCATGAAATTTAAAAACGTTATGTGAAGGAAACCCCTACCTTGTTGACTAGAGATCCCAATATCTAGGTTCAAAGGGACAACCTAATTGCATAAATTGTGCACGATCATTGTGGGGGTTTCTTATCCCAAGTTCGTTCATATGATTTAAATAGTGATCAAAGTGGTCTAGGCTAAGCAAAATCTTTTAATAACCATTGTGTGTTGCAGAGAGCCAAGCAACATAAGTTACCTATATGAGAGTGAAGTGGGACACTTCAAGGAGACTATTGGGCATAGTTCTCTCGAACTCTTGCAGAACCAGGTGATGTCCATGGTTTTAAGGACATTCCCATGAGAACTATTCTTGTCAGAGGGGTAGTTGTGTAAAGTATGTCATCGTTTACAAAAATGACATAATAGTTCAAGGACATCACATCTACTATTTAATCAGTAAAGTAAATATACCGTCACAAGGGAAAGTTCAAAGGAGGACACATACCTATCATATGCAACTATCGATCGTAGAGGTTATCACCACATCATGTCAAAATATTTTTGATTAAATCACCAATTTCATTCATGTGGGGATTGTTAGAAAAAATGTGAATTACTTTGATTGATTTAATATTTATATTAAATTTAGAGTCCTTTTAAATATTACGAGTTAAAAGATATTATTTAATTTGAATATTAGTAGTACAATTACTCTTTGAATATGTCAATTTAAAAATATATTTATTACCTTTTTAACTTTGAATTTTAAAGATATTTATATACTTTTGAATATTCTAAATTAAAATAATATATGTTTAAGTTTGAATAATAATAGAAGTGTGTATCTATTTAATATTTTAAATTTTAAAAATATTATTATCTGTTTAAATTTAGACACTACAACAAAACATGTTTGTAATGATGTTTCTCCAAAAGGCCACATTAGACTAATATGTGGCGGCATTTTTGGCGAAACACCGTAAAAAGATGTGTACTTTAGTGGTATTTTATTACAAACGCCGCAAGAAGATTAATTTATAGAGGCGTTTTACATTGAATGCCACAATTGGCAATACATTAGTGGCGTTAGTAAAATTAAACGCCATAAATGTTTAGGCCTTTATACCCACGATTTCTCTCTGCTGATTTCTCTCCTTAGTCTCACTTCATCTCTCTATCGTGTGTAATAGTTTCACTATTCACCAGTCGACAATTACAACCGTTGCACCGTCAGTCACTCCTCAAACCTCAAATTTCAGGTACTCTCATAGTATTTCTCTCTGATATGTATGGTACTCATCTATGAATCTACAAAAATATGAATATCGAAAGAAAATGTTTTGAATTTTTTTTTCAACTTTAAATATTTGTAAAGGAATCAAGAAATTATTGTTTGAAACAGACAAAGACATGATCGATTTGTCAAATTATTGTTGGATGCACCAATCGTTTGTCTAACAAAGTGAAAAAAAAAAGTATAGCTTTTAGCGTAAGTCCAAATGGATATCTATGTATTTCCTGTCCAATTTCATTGTGTGATTCGACTTTGCTTCAAAAGGTAAAGTGTAGGGCTTTTTGCATTCACTGGTCAACTTTAAATATTTGTAAAGGAATCAAGAAATTATTGTTGAAACAACAAAGACATGATCGATTTTGTCAAATTATTGTTGGATGCACCAATCGTTTGTCTAACAAAGTGAAAAAAAAAAGTATAGCTTTTTAGCGTAAGTCCAAATGGATATATGTATTTCCTGTCCAATTTCATTGTGTGATTCGACTTTGCTTCAAAAGGTAAAGTGTAGGGCTTTTTGCATTCACTGGTCAAGGTGTAAAAAACAACAATGATTTCTCAAATAATAGGAATGGTTGAAATGAGTTATGAAGTGGGTAGGCATTGGATTATTAAAATATATAAAACCTTGTAACTTTGACAGCTTGTTGATGAGCATTAGTGGATTCCCCTTTAGCTGGTTGTGTGGTTCTGGGTAATTTCTTTCTTTTTCTTTGATTTAGATTCTGGGTAATTTTGAGATATTTTTCTTATTTATCTATTTTTATGAGTCTTAAATTTCAGTGAATTCCGTTAGAATATGCCCAAATATCAATCATATAATGATTGTAATAATACATTTATTTATCGATTTTATTGAATGAAGACATTGCTACTATTATTTTCAATTATATGTATGTGTTTAACATAAACTGAAAGATAATAAAGTCCATATAAACATTATTATTAAAAGATCCATAGTCATGTATTATTATGGAAATAGACAATAATAATACGTTTAAGACTAACATGTTATTGATTGATGACAACGAGTTGTCATTGACATAGAGATGTCAGAATTGATACATGATTATATTGTTAGAGAACAATGTATTGGATTGACCTACCATGAGCATATATCTTGGATTATTATGTGACGGTCATAACATTGCTCATGGTAATGACTATATGTATGATCCTCAGACTTGAGATCAATGATATCTCAACATATATTGTTGTATGTTTTGATACAGTTAAACATGCTCCGTAACTGGTTGCACTATAAAGAATGTTATTGAATATATCTCGATATATGTAGTGGGGTGTGTATGATTAAGATATGATTGATTGAGTGATACTATAAATGCATGATCATGCTCGTATAAGTTTATATGAGATATCACAAATTATTCGTTAATTATAGTATACTCCAGATATCAATAAACAATATATGGGCTATACAAGTGTGATTATTCCAAGACTTGTGCCTATTCTAGATACAAAGGACAAAAGGATGTAATACATAAAAGAGTTAATCATGAAGATGATATGTCGAATCATAATTTATTGTAACTTAGGTGACAATGATATACTGCTAGATGTCACTCATTGTATGTAATATTAGAATTGTTCTAATAATTACCACTAATGTTACAAGAACCTACAGGGTCACACCTAGGATTGAAATGAGCAAAGATGTACAATTTTTTGTACGTTACTAAAATATATCTAGAATTAATATATGTATATTTGATATACATATGATTTTAATTATCCAGAATAATTAAATAAGAGTTTAAATAAACGTTAAACATTTTAATTCGGATTATAAGTATTTAATGAATATTTAATTTGGATTAATTAAATAAGATTTTATTTAATTTGAAATAATTTAAAATCCCTAATATGTTAGGGTAACTCATATATGTAAAGTGAGGTAAGGTCTAGCAGCCGTTTATTCTTCAGCCGATTTTCTCAAAACTATTTTTGGGAAAAGTAAATTTTGCTCTCAATCAGGTGAACTGAGTAGAGGCCGAGACGTGTTTTCGTAGAGGCTTAAGATTCGAATCGTTCGTGGTCACCACTAGGCGCTGTTATCTTTGCTGTTTTTCAAGGAACCCATTGTAAATATTCGCATCATTTCCTCCCGAATTCAGTTTTGTGTACTTGGATCGCTAGTGAGACCGTTGAGTTTTTGTTTCCGCTGCGTCATGGGGTGCGCTGACAGTTCTAACAAATTCTCCTTTAGCTGGTTGTGTGTTTCACTTCTGGTTACCTTTAAATCACAGGGAATAAATGACTGATTCATTGGTCATTGTTTTATTATTAAATTTGTGTATGTCATATGGATTTTGGACTTTAGCTTAGATGAAAAGTGCTAGATTGAGATACTGATACTAGATTAGAACTTCAGTATCTTAAAAATAATAACGAATTGTTGAATAGAAAGTAATAGAAAAAGCAGTGCTAAGCTTAGAAACAAAAATTGAGTCTCTAGTTTCAAGCATTCAATACTTAGCGGCGTAGATGCTTTCAATATGTTACTAAAATTGTTGTTTGTTCATTGCAGATATTACGTCGAGGAGGAAATTAAGTGATTTGCGGATTAATTGAGTTCCTTAAGCTGAGAAAGAAACAAATAGTGAAGAATTGATTGGTGTTAGATCTTCAGAAGTTCCGGCTATAGTTGAAGAAAATGTAAAAACAAATACTAAAATTGTTGTTTGTTCTTTGCCATTTCTTTTTGCAATTAATCAATTGTGGACTTATATGATAAACTGTTTCATTGTTCAGGTTTCCAAAAGCCAATGCCACTGTGATGAATTTGGCATATGCAGGTAAATTTTCATGTTTACTTTAAAACCTATAATTTGAGACCATATTCACAATCAGATCCACTATATATTTCGATGATTTCTTGTCGTATCTCATGATCTCTGCTATGTCTGTTTTGCAGAACTGGTGATGAGGAGAACTTCTTACATTGCAACAAATGTGGTATGTGAAAGTAGCTAATGCTTTGCACAAAAGCAAATGAAATGCAATCTCCCTTTCTTTTTCTTTTCTTTCTCCACCTAGCATTTATTCAGAGTTGCTGTCATAGGATGTTGCTATTCAAAATTTATGAGGGCCGAAGTTAAAGCGAGAGAAGCATCATATTAGCAAAAATATGAAGAACTTCAAAATCAAATTGAAGGTATGAAGCATATGATGAAGCAGAATCAAGCGAAGAATTCATCACCCTAGGTGATTTCTTAAGTTAATGCTTTAGTTTATTCTAGTGAACAATGTTTAGCTATGTTACATTTCACTTCGATGTTTGTAAACTTTTTTTTGTTGGATAATTCATATTTTATTACCCAAAGAGCAAAGTTCTGCTACAAAACCAATCACCAACAAAAACCTATGAACAATCTACTTTCAAAATCAATTGATTGGTTAGACTATACCCCATACATTACAAAGATTAAAATTAACACTATCAAGTCTATTAATATTTTCCCCCTTAGTTGGATTCCAAAAATATCTTTTATAGCTTTGAGCATCTCTTTAACTGTTCTGGAGCAGCCTCGGAACATTCTTCGGTTTCTTTCCTCCCACAAAGTATAGATTTGAGCAGATCAAGTAATCTTCAAAATAGTTGTGAGGAGTGACTTCCCTTTCCATGCACTATATGCCCATGAAACCATATCCTCCCATGACAAGGAGATTGTCCTCAACCCGTCAAGGAGCAAAATAGATTCCCAAAGAGAAACAACCAAGGAGCAGTGAATGAACAAGTGATCCTTTGTCTCCAGTGCTTTGCTACAAATAATACAATAACCATAAGTAATAATCCCCATTCTTTGAAGTCTGTCTCTTGTAGGAAGTCTATCTAAAAGAGCCATCCAAGCAATTATGCTATGTTTCGGTATATGAAGAGGAAACCAAATCAATTTCTACCATGGTACTTTCTCCCCTTTCACACTAATCTCTTCCCAAATATCCTTGATCTGCTTTGCTCCGATATAAAGAATAGGATAAGCTTCAGTCCTCAATTTTAAAATTCTGTTAAAGCACCAGCTTCAAAATGCCAGAAGTCATTCTCCTAAAAAACGTAGCTTTTGAACCAAGCTACCCATAAAGATCCATCACTCGTGAGGATTTTTCTGATGAGGTTCATAAGACAAGCTTTGTTCCAGGATTTGATATTCTTCAATCCTAGCCCTCCTTCTGATTTGTAAACTTTGATTTATTTGTATTTTATGTATTTTGACTTAATTGGAATCGTAATTAAATCTCAAGGTTGTTATTGGATATTGTTACAGGTTAAATTTGGAATAAAAAGTACACAAAAACATTCTGAAAATTAGTTGTGACTAGCGACATTTTAGGATGTAAAACGCTACTAAAGGGGTATATAATTAGCGGTGCTTGTCTTGAAAACACCAATATATACATAATTATTATATCGTTTGTTTCAAAAACACCGCTAAATAACATAACCTATTGCGGCGTTTGTACAAAAATTGCCACTATTAACCTAACATATTACGACGTTTGTATCATAAACGATACTAAATAACATGACCTACTGCAGCGTTTGTACCCAAAACGCCACTAAATAACATGACCTATTATGGTGTTTGACCTAAAACACTGCTAAATAACATGACCTATTTTGACGTTTGTATCCAAAACACCGTTAAATAGTATGACCTATTGCGGTGTTTGTTATCGTAAAATGCCGCTAACAATTGTGGCGCTTGTTTAGCCGGTGCTTTTTGTGGCCTTTTTGTTTCCCGGGGAGTGGTTTTAGCGGCGCTTTAAAATGCGGCTATAGGACTAAAAAACACTGCTATAGAACTATTCTACTGCAATAAGATATTAAAAGATATTTAATTGGAGTAAAACTCTCTTGAAAATCTCCTATAAATACTGAGCAAACCTGTTAGGTTTTTTATATCTCAAAATTCAAGAAATTTTCTTCTCTTAAAAAAATATTTTCTCTCATTCTTAGAATTTTTTTTCTTTCTTAGTTTTTCCGGTGATAGTTGAAGGCAAGAACAATTTGTGATCTCTACTGTTGTGCTACTGTAGCTGATCATCTAGTTTTTTGTATCTTGGATTACAAAGACCAAAAGATCTCGAGCACCAAGGAATGTGACAAAAAATCTATCTTAAGGAAACTGTGTAGCGATATGGCTTAATTGATTCTGATCACAAGATAAAAAATAAAAGAATATTTTTATTTCCGTTTAATTCTCTTTTATTTTTAAATAATTTAATTTTTTTTAATTTTTCTCAAATTCAAATTTCTTATCGAATTATTATTTCATAATAAAAAGAAGAAATGCATCACAAATACTTCAAAAAAAAATCCAGAGATAATATGCAATCGTAAGCATTGGTAGTACCCATTTGGCTTGATGTTATGACTCGGTCTATATTCTTATAATTACTTTATAATATTTATTTTATTTATTTTATTCATTTTTAAAATGCAACATTCTTCGTAAAAAAAGGCTTAAGGGTCATCTTTTGCCCTTGTAATAGACTAAATTTATCATTTTCGTTCCTATCGTATTTTCGCATCAATTTAACCCTTAGAATTGTTTAATTGTATCATTTTATGTCATTCACCTAACTTAAAACCCTAAATTATAAATCCCAAGTATTTAGAGGTAGTGAGGTTATGGTTTAAGTTAGGGATAGGGTTATAGAATGATGCAATTGAACAACTTTGAGGGTTAAATTGATACGAAAGTGATAAATTGAGTCCACTACAAGAACAAAAGTTATCATTTTGCCTAAAAGAAGAATAGAACAATCAATCACGACTCTCGAAGAAATAAAGAAAAAATACATGGTCTAACAATACCTAGGAATATCCTTACATAAGTGTTTTTTTTATTAATAAATGATATTAAACTCAAAAAATAATTGAATTATACATTTTTCATGAAATACTCATATTAAGAATCATTTTCGGATATAATTAGAAGGATACAATCCTTCAAATAAATTATAAAAACTTAAATTTAAATATATATCTTATCTAATACTCATACTCCGAATCCAAATAACATAAGTTTTTATAACATCAGACGTTATAATAGCTCCAACCTCGACGCCTTCTCCTGATACGACACCAATAAAGATGAATTTGGTATGACCCGTTTACTCTTATACGGTTAATTTATTATTTATTTATCAATAAAAAGCTTTTAGAATAAATTTTATATTAATATGTAGGGTAATCTACACGGTTCTTTAATTATAGGATGTTGCTTTATTGAGTCATCCGGTTATTAAAAATTATAAAATGATCCCTTAATTATACATTGCTTTTTTATGTCCCCGACTATTAAAAGTTACAAATGATCACTCGACTATTCATGGTGTTTCAAACTTGTCCTTTTGGTTAAAAAATTGATGGTAGTTTGAGCTGGACGTTAACATGCTGACTAGGATATGATAGTCATTTAAGATTCTAGGTACATATTATCTCATATCTCAGTCAACGAGTTAACGTTTAACTCGAACTAATATCAATTTTTTTAACATAAAGGACGTGTTTGGAACACAATGATAGTCGAGTGATTGTAACTTTTAATAGTTATGAGACTAAATAAAATAACATCTTATAGTCGAAGAACCATTTTATAACTTTTAATAGTCAAAAGAAGCAATAAAATAACACCCTATAATCATTAACTATTTTATGTACTTTATCCTAATATGTAAGTAATTTTAATTTAGTTAAATAAAAATGTTGTTAAATAGCAATTTATGTTAAAAAGAGGCAAAGCCGAATTTTTAAAAAAATGTAATTTTAGAAATATGCGGATGGATAGTCCACGGCCCATGATTTGTTATAGGTTAGTTTAGATCAGTACACGATTTACTTGACCCAGTCGTTTCAAGTTTCTATAAAAACCCGATCCAGAGAACCATAGTCCTCGTTGTTGTTTCCTCTCGAAGCGCCGCTACTCACCTTTCCGGACCAGACACATAAATCCTCTCAACAATCCCACCATGGCATTCTCTTCTTTCTCGCTTTTTAATTTCATTTCTTTTGCATTATCTGTTTACGTGTTTGTTTCCGGAGAAATTGTTCATCCTAAAATTTCCGGTTAATCGTGTTGTACCAATGTTAAAATAATATATTTTTCGTTCTATAGCTTCGAATTGAGACGGTATTCCGTTCTGTAGCTAAATATCATTTGTGTTATGGCAATGGTAGCTTTTGTTTTATTTTTATTTTTGTGCAACGTAGAAAGAAAAGGAAATGGGATGGAGATTTGACAATTGTATCTCAATTTTAGGGTTCAAAGTGTTGATGGGTCATTCATAAATTTGACCTAGTGTCAAGTTCGCTCCCCTTATACTAATTTATGTATTCGTTTCGAATTAGAATGTAAAGTCTAAAATGCTAAGTAGCAATTAGTTCTCTCTTAGGATTAGGGATTAAAGTTGTGGCTGCGGTTGTGTTGCATTTATTGCTATTGTGGTAATAGCAGGTGTTGTTGTCATTGCGGGTATCATGATTGTGCTTCGGATGTTAACTTTATTGCCATACAACAATTGCTATTCTGATAGTGAACTGCCATTTAATTCCCTGCTTAGGACTGATTGATTTGTTTGTATAGTTTCATGGTGTAATTAACTCCATGCTTTTATCAACATGCAGACAAAAAGAACAAAGAAGGCTGGAATTGTTGGGAAATACGGTATGTGCTGGTTAATTTTATGAAGTATTATTTTTCTTTGAGGATTTCTGCATAGAAATGTTTGATATTGTTTTAAAGAGTGGTATTTGATAGCCATTTGAATCTTGTGGGAATAGTTGCCTTTCCAATTTTTATCTAAATTGCTTGAAGTTTTTAACCATTGTAGCTTTACACATAAAATGATTCTAGATTTAAATTTAATTTTAGTGTTTTAATTACTGAAATTCCTCTTCTAATTCCTTGTTATGTTTTCCCTCTTAATGAAGGTACTCGTTATGGTGCTAGTTTGAGGAAGCAAATTAAGAAGATGGAAGTGAGTCAACACAACAAGTACTTTTGTGAGTTCTGTGGAAAGGTATGACACATTTGGTTATCTTCATGATTCTATTTCTGTGTTGCTAAGCTTATGTTCATTTCATTGCTTGTCTATTGGTGCACTTGTTTAATAATCTTCTGCTGTTGTACAGTATGCAGTTAAGAGAAAGGCCGTCAGAATATGCGGCTGCAAGGATTGCGGCGAAGTTAAAGCTGGTGGTGCATATACTATGAAGTGTCTTCACTGTACCTCATTTCAATATCATCTCTTTGTATGTCCATGTAATTAAAAAGTACTTCATTTGTTATTTTACAGCACTGCCAGTGTTGTTACGGTGAAGAGTACTATTAGGAGGTTGAGGGAGCAAACTGAGAGCTGAGCTTACAGTGATGGCGTATTCAACTTCGGTACGATGTTTTTGCTTGTTTTGGCCACAAAAAATGAGAAACATTTTGTTGAAAGTAATGTGTTATGTGTGTTTAATTCTCAATTTTATATCTTGACTCTCAATTCTGGTGTTGGAACTTTATCTCTATTTAAATATTTGAATACTTTATTTCTTAAAATCTTGTTACTTTGCATCAAATTATGTTGGTCTTTATCAATCCCTCTTCCTTTATTGTTCTGCAAAGCTTGCATATTTAGCTATAGTAGAAAATCATAGGAGTCAATGGTAAACGCAACCTATATACATATGCAATTGAAAGAAAGAGGAAAGGGGCAACCTATATGGAAACATGGTTCCAAGTGGGAACCTTGTTTTCATTTCAAAAATTAAGAAGAGAACAGCAGAAGAAAATGCCTAGATGGTGAGAAATGGTTTCACCAAGATACCATTTTTTAAGGCTCCATATTAGGCAATAACTGTTGGTATTTCGTGCCGATGCATATGTTTTTGCACGGCTTTAACAACCACCACTCTGGTAGCATTGACTGCTATGTTTACAGCTGACACAACTTTATTAACACTCTTATCGATCTTTGTGGTCTTTTGAGCTTTCTCAACAGCTCGTTTTGCTTCCTGTTGAACAACAAATTGTAAGAAAATTCTTAGTTCTTTGTGTTAGAAAAAACACAGTAGCTTTTATTACAAGACCTGAAATCTCAGATTACTAGCAAATTTTATATAACGAGCGGTACCTGGACAACATGAATGACTCTGGACCAAGTGTTTTCTGTTTCTGCGCTAACATCCAGAGCATCATTTTGCCAGTGATCAGATTGTGTCTCTCAATTTCTGAAAGAGTATATGTCGAATCCCTGCCTTCTTCCTTCATGATAGGCTCCCTCATATTGATGCCCATTTCCAAACTGATAAACACCAAAACCATGCATCTTGTAAGAAAAATACTCCTCGTTATATATATCCCCATTCTTGCTTTTTGAAGTACGAAACTAGTCATTAGAATCTGAAATATCAGCATTCAAAGCTTGTACTTGTATGATCAAAGATTATGAAACACAATGAAGAAATCACTTGAAATTGTATTGGCCAACCTTATGCTTGAGACCCTACTTGAAACTCCCCTACATACTTGTTACCATCATTGCAACTTTGAACTCTACATCCATGGAACTGCCCATTAGACCACTCGCTAGCATAAACATCCCTGGTATGAAACATGTAAACTCCGATTCCATGCTTCAATCCCTGTCGATATTGACCACAATATCGGCTTCTTTTCACCCATGTTTCAACTCCATAACCATCATATTTCCCATTTATCCAATAACCTTAATATCTCCCTTTCATGTAGTAATACACCCCATTCCCTGAATATTTTCCCTTGTGAAACTCTCCTTCATAGACATCCCCGTTATTGTAAACTTACACCCAAGTGCCCGAATTTAACCCAACCGATAGTGGATCACTATTATCATGGGTGGCGTTGGTGGTTGACAAGTATGGGTGGAGTTAGTGTTGTGCAACATGGTGCTTTTGTTGGTGGTAGATGAGGACAAAATTTGGTGTTTACAGTTGCCCCTCTTTGTACATTCTTGTGTTAATAAGAATAAGACAAAGACGAAAAAGACAACTAGTTTTTGTCCGATCTTTTTATTTTGAGACTTGATATTGTTTGATTTGGAGAACGACATTGCTCATATGTGATGAAGAGTTCGGGTCGTATAAGGATGATAACAAGGTTCCTACATGATGAGGACGGTTGGTTATCTAAAGGATGATAACACAGTTCTTACGTGAGGAGGAGACCTAGTCGAGGGATGACACAGTTCCTACGTGATGAGGAAGGTAGACAATCTTTGATAACATGGTTCCAACGTGATGAGGATGACTAATTATCTAAGTTTGACACGACTCTTACATGATGAGGAGATTTGATTGGTGGATGACAATGCTTGTTGTGACACTAAGTCGATCCATTGGGCACGATATCCTTCTTCGTGAAGTTGAAATCGTGGGTCGCTCATTCGTCGTGAAATTGAGCTTTGAGTTGGATATCTTTCGTCGTAAAGTTGAAATCCAATCTTGTATAACTTCACCAATTTGGCTTTCAGTTGGATATCCTTCGTTGTGAAGTTGAAATTCAATTTTGTGTTTCACCAAATCGGCTTTAAGTTGAATATCCTTTGTTGTGAAGTTGAAATCCAATCTCGTGTAAGTTTCACCAAATTGGCTTTGAGTTGGATATCCTTCGTCGTGAAGTTAAAATTCAAGTATTATTTCACCAAATTGACTTTGAGTTGGATATCATTTGTTGTGAAGTTGAAATCCAATCTTGTGTAAGTTTCACTAAATTGGCTTTGAGTTGAATATCCTTTGTTGTGAAGTTGAAATCCAAGTATTGTTTTTCACTAAATTGGCTTTGAGTTAGATAACTTTCGTTGTGAAGTTGAAATCCAATCTTGTGTTGTTGCGTTGTCTCGAGTCCAAAAATCATTCGTTACGAAGTTGAAATTGACTCGCGAATCTGCAAAATGAGGCACATATGTGATGCTATGGATGCAATACTCTTATGTATGCCTAAAATGTATATGCGAAATATGTTCTTTTAGGATTTAGAGGGAAATCTCAATATTTGATTGTCAGTTTTGATGACTCTTGATTCTGAAATCTTGAATTTCTTAGAATATGCATGAATCCACTGTACAAAATATTGTTTTTATTCTTGATTTGGGAAATGCCTTTCAACCATCTTATGTATGGTGCTTAAGCCTCGATCAGCTTCCGAGCATTTGTATTTTTCAAAAAATCTTTGTAAAGTAATATGCAATTATCTTTTCCAAGAGTGAATGAATCATTAGATTTAAATTTAACCCAAGATGCTTAAAAGGAATTGACTTAGTGAAATGGTCGTATTTATTTATAAGGAAAGAAGAGCAAACAGTACTTGACAAACATTCTAGAAAGCCAAAGCCAGTAAATGGATGCCTTAGATCTCAGTAATGCGGGCACTTTTGAACCTTTTATCGTTAGATGACTTTTGAATACAACTTTTGTCAAGGGATCTTTGAAAATATGACAATGTTCGGGAGAGTGCACCATTCCTCTGAGTCGTTAAGTCTGTAGAAGATTTGGATGTCGTGACACTTTATTGTCTTGATTCGGGATCTTTTCTAGATCATTATTCAAATCGCCCTTTTGGATTTTCAACTTGGACTCATCCTTGGTTTCAAGATGCCCTTTGCGGGTTTTAATCTTGAACCCACCTTATTTTTCTTTTTTTTTTTCTTTTCTTTTTTTGACTTAGGATGCTCTCTCGGGTTTTCATCGTAAGCGAAATATTTTTTATTTCATCTGAATTAACGAGATTAGGTAGTTCTGTCCCGTCCATATCAGTCAGGATAAGTGCTTATTCGGAGAAGGTTTTTTTCACGACATAAGGTCCTTTCAATTTGACATATATTTTCCTCTGAAGTCTTTTTGAATTGGCCAAATTCTCTTCAGCACGAGATCTCCTTCATGGAATATACTTGGGCGAACTTTATTATTATGTGCCCAAATCATTCGCTTCTGGTAGAGTTGACCATGATGAATGATTTCAACATCTTTTCCTCTATCAGGTTCAACTGGTCATATCGTGCTTGGACCCATTCTGCATCATTAAGTTTTACTTTTGACAAAACCTGGAGTGACGAGATTTCTACCTCAATGGGCAATACTGCCTCCATTCCATATGCTAATGAGAACAATTTTGCCCCAGTCGAAGTTCGTACCGAGGTTTGGTAAGCGAACAAAGCAAAAGGTAATTTCTCGTACCAATCCTTGTATATCTCAGTTGTTTTCTCCATTATCTTCTTGATGTTTTTGTTGGTTGCTTCTACTGTTCCGTTTATCTTCGGTCTATAAATAGTAGAGTTCTGATGCTTTATGTTGAACTGTTCACAAGCAGTGTCCATCATCTTATTGTTCAAGTTTGTAGCATTATCGGTAATGATTCTTTCGGGTAAACCATATCGACATATGATCTCTTTCTTCAAGAACTTACAAACAGTGGACTGAGTGACACTGTTATATGACGCAGCTTCTACCCATTTTATGAAATAATCAATTGTCACAAGAATGAACCGATGACTATTTGAAGTCTTCGAATGGATTTGTCCGATAACATTCATGCTCCACATAGAGAAAGGCCATGACGCTGTCATTACATTAAGAGATTGAGGTGGAACATTTATTTTATCTTTATAGATTTGGCATTTGTGACAATTTTTAGCATAATTGATGCAATCACTTTCCAATGTGGACAAAAAATAAATGTATCTCATTATTTGCCTTGACATCATATGTCCATTAGCATGCATTCTACAAACTTCATCATGTACTTCTTCTACTATCATCTTTACTTCTTCTGCATCTACACATCTCAACAGGACCTGATTAGAGCTTTTCTTGTATAAGACCTCTCCATTAAGGACATATCCAACCGTCATTCTTCTAATAGTTCTTTTATCAGTTTCGGTGGCTTCCTTTGGATAATTTCGATTTTTAATGTATTGCAGAATGCCGTGGTACCAGAGCTTAGTGTCTTTTACTTCCTCGATTTGGTAACATTGAGCCGGGTACTCATATGATTGCATGTCAATTGGCATTATATCAGACTCTCTGTCGGCCTTGAATGTGGCTGCCAAGGTAGCTAACACATCAGTCATTTGATTTTCTTCTCTAGGCACATAGTGAAAGGTGACTTCATCGAATTCTTCGAGTAAATCTAATATTAGTTTTCGATACTACACCAACTTTACATCCTTTGTTTCTCATTCACCACAGAGCTGATAAACCACTAAGGTTGAATCTCTATATACCCGCAAAGTCTTTATATTTTTTCCCATAGCAGCTCGAATCCCCAAAACACAAGCCTCATATTATGCCATGTTATTAGTGTAATCGAAATTCAGTCTGCTAGTGTATGAATAATGATTCCCTTCAGGGGAAATCAATATTGCCCCAATGCAATGTCCTAATGCATTTGATGCACCGTCAAAATGTATTTTCCAAGAATCGCATGTGGAGTTACTTGTTTCTTCTAAGGACATGAAGTATTCGTCTGAAAAGTCAAAGTCCAACGACTCATAATTTTCAGTAGTTTTATTTGCCAAGAAATCCTATATGGCGCTTCTCTCTACCGCTTTTTGGTTCACATACTCGATGTCAAATTCCGATAACATCTTCCATCGGGCTAACCTTCCGGAAAGAGCAAACACACCCATCATATACTTTAGTGGATCTAACTTAGAAATCAACCAAGTGGTGTGGTACAACATGTATTGTTGGAGTCTTCGCGTAGCCCAAACTAAAGCACAACAGACCTTTTTGATGGGGGATATCTAACCTCTCAATCAGTGAACTTGTTGCTTAGGTAGTAAATAACCCTTTCCTTCCCCCCGGATTCATCATGTTGACCCAGGACACATCCCATTGAATTCTCGAATATGGCCAAATACAAAACTAGAGGTTTACACGGGATGAGAGACATCGAACAAGAGAGAGATAAACTCTTTTATTTTATCGAATGCAGTCTGACAGTCCTCATCCCATTGTTCCATGGTTGTTCTTTCGAAGAAGGTGAAAGATTGGGTCGCACTTATCAGTTAGTTAAGATATGAACCGTGCTATGTAATTTAATATGCTCAGAAAACCTCGAACCTCTTTCTGTGTTTGCGAGAGAGGTAAATTCTGGATGAATTTGACTTTATCTGGATCGACCTCGATACATTTCCTACTAACTACGAAGCCTGACAGTTTTTCAGATGTTACCCCGAAGGTACACTTGCTGGGGTTCAATCTCAACTGGAACTTTCTTAATCTTTGAAAAAGTTTTCTCAGATTGTTGACATGTTCACTTTCGGTTTACGCCTTAAATATCATGTCGTCGACATAAACTTCGATTTCTTTGCGCATCATGTCATGGAACAAGGTCACCATAGCTCTTTGATATGTTGCCTCAACATTTTTCAATCCGAATGACATCACCTTGTAGCAGAAAGTTCCCCACATTGTGACAAATGTGTTTTTTTTTCATTTCTTCAAGATGCATCTTAATCTGGTTATATCCCGAAAATCCGTCCATGAAGGAGAAGAAAGCATTTCCGGCTGTATTATCCACTAAAGTGTTTATGTGTGGCAGAGGAAAGTTGTCTTTGGGACTTGCTTTGTTAAGGTCCTGATAATCAACAAACATGTGTACTTTTTTATCTTTCTTTGGAACCGACACTATGTTGGCCACCCATTCCAGATACTTGGTTATTTGAAGGAAACCAACATCGAATTGCTTCTTGACTTCTTCTTTGATCTTAAAGAGCATTTCAGGTCTCATTCTCCTTAACTTTTGTTGCACGGGTTTGCATTCGGGTTTGATAGACAATTTGTTGACCACCATATCTGTGTCTAGCCCCGGCATGTCCTGATACGACCATGCAAACACTTTTATGTATTCTTGAAGTAAGACCATCAAGTTTTGTCTTGCTTCAGCCGAAAGAGTTATGCCAATTTTTATCTCATTTCTCTCCTCTTTGTTGCCTAGATTCAAGACTTCGATTTTCTCTTCATTCGACAATATCTGTTTACCATCTCTTTTTACCATCCTCAATAATTCGATAGGTAAATTGCATTCTTCTTCATTGTCATATTCATTGATATCCCCGAGACAATAGGGTGACTCAAAATCCACATCCGGCTTAGGATCATCAGTGCTTCATTATTGTTACCTTGGGATCTGAAGGGGAAAGAAACGTGTATGCGTGAGAGAAAAATATCCTACATGGAACGATAAAAAATTAAATTCGAAAGAGAATGAAATGGAGTATTGAAATGAAGAAAAATTGAGTTCAAAAGAAATGAAAAAAACATTTGTCATGAAAGAGATTGCATCTTTTATTTAATTTAAAACAAAATGTTTATTCACCCTTACAAAAGATCATATATTGCCCGAGGTATAGGAAAATAAGGATAGTTCGAATATTACTCTGAAAGAAATTTGAAAATCATAGGTAGTTCTTCCGCCGACAATTTGCTAAGCACAGACCCAGGTGGCAGTGGGCGAATTCCGGATCTATCCGCTTCTTCAGCATTTTCTGTGATTACGGCATTGATACTCAAATCTTTCAGAGCGCTTCTAAATCTGATGAGGTGATCTCAAACACATAACCATCTGACTTGAACGTGTTATAAAGAGGCGGGAATACCATGGGTTCCCGTTGGAATTCATCTCCAGTTAACATGGCTATTCTTCTTTCCCGGTTCTTCTGAATTCTCTTCCTCTTTTCTTGATGACTGGGCTGAAAACCAAGTCCAAAATGATCGAACTTTAATATAGGAATGACTGAATTAATCATTCCTTGCTGTAGTTTTCCAAATCCTCGTCCTGTCTTGGCGCTTTTTCTCAATGTCTGCTTTATTTCCATCTTGGTGCACATGGAAAGCCAGGGTTTGGAAATTTTCCTTCCTTCAACCACGAATATGGCGTTCACAAATTCTATGGAGCATAATGAACATTCTACCACCTCCTCGTCTACTTTGATGTATAGAGCGTCTGTGGTTACATTTGTCACAATATCTTCTTCAACGTTTATAATCACCAGAGCTCCATCAATAACAAATTTGACTTTTTGGTGCAGTGTGGATGGTACTGCACCAACTTGATGAATCCAAGGCCTTCCCAAAAGACAGTTGTAAGAATGCATGATATTCATCACTATGAACTCAACATTATAGATGGTCAGTCCGATGGTTAATGGCACCCCAATTTTGCACAACACATCCCTCTTGGTCCCATGAAATGCTCGGACAACACTCTGGCAGGTTCTCATATGAGATGTATCAATTGACAACTTTTTTAGTGTAACTAAAGGCATAATGTTTAGGGTTGAACTATTTTCGATTAATACACTCGGTAAAGCGTGCCCCTTACAGTGAGTAGTGATATGTAATGCCTCAGTTCGGGCTCTCCCCTAGATGGAATCTCATGATCTGAAAATGAGATAAAATTATCGGCCTGAATGTTGTTTACCAGTCGATCCATCTTACTAACTGCTATGTTATGTGGCACAAACGTCTGATTTAGGATCTTCAATAGTGCCTCTCGGTGTGCCTCGTGAGTTCAATAGTAGTGCCAACATTGAGGTGCGTGTCGGTAGGTTATGTAGCTGTTATACAACGCTGTATTCGCTTTGCTTCAAGAATTTGAGGAACTCTTCAGCTTCTTTTTCCTTTACAGGCTCGTTGATAGCCAACACATATTCCTTAAAGGGTTCAAGTGGTCTCTGCCCCACTTTGCTATCACCTTCTCTTGAAGTGCTCACCTGACATTCACAGTTCCATGGCCTTGTATTGAAAAGGCCGGGGTGCTGTGATCACCACCATTGTTTTGTTTTGTTGTTGTTGTCTTTGCTTTAGGCGTAATTATCAAAGGATTACCCATACCGTATCTTTTTTCTGATGACTCCAGTAGCGCAAACATATGCTTTCATAGAATCTTGTACTTCCTCATTACACTCAAGCTTATTTTTATCTATCATGAGCTGGACCAAAGTTTTGAATTTTGGGCATTTTTGGACCTCTTCATCGTGGTATCAATAGTGGTTACCATATATTCTCCTTATTGTGTCTGACTGTGGTACGAGAAGCCTTGCCTTTATCATTTGGCTCCATATCCAAACCAAAGGAGATTTTATTTTCAAAACACTAGTTTTAACTCTCTTGCCCTTCTCGGTAGTGATTGTGTTAATCCTAGTCTCCTGATGATTGGGTAAGGGATTTTGTGCAGCGTTTGGTGCTCCAGAGTTAAAATGGATCCAATTTTTGTTTCACATTCGTTGTACAAGCCTCTTGAATGCGAGGTAATTTTCGATCGTGTGCCCCGGTACACTACCATGATATTCGCAGTGGGCGTTCTCATCATACCACCTGGGGTATGAGGGCTTCATTGGCTCCATAGGGTAAGGTGACACCACGTGAGTGTTAAAAATCTGTTGGTATAATTCTTTATGCATCATGGGAATAGGATCGAATTGCTCCCTTTCATTTTCTTTCTTCGGTTCTCTTTGATTTTGTTTAGAAGTACCTAACGGTACAACTGTAGTTGTTTTTGTTCCGGAGATCGTAACACCTTTGTTGGCGTTGTAGGTGCTGACATTGTTGATCTCTCTGTCTTTGTTCTTAATGAGAGGTTTCTTGCTGGATTCTCCTCCCTCAATTTTAACTTGTTTTATAGCCAACTCAATCATTTCTTTGGCCATAACTAGATCTGAGAAACTTCCTGATGTGATTGCGACCAGGTGCTCGAAGTAAGGAGCCTTTAGGGTCTGTACAAAAAGCTTCCTAGTTTCCTTTTCATCCAAGGGTGGATGAACTTGCACGGTCAAATCCCTCCATCTCTATGCGTATTGTTGGAAACTTTCGTTACGTTTCTTCTTCAGGCTTTGCAGCATAACTCGGTCTGGTCTCTCATATCATTAATGTGCTTGTATTGTTCCAAGAATGACTTAGCTAAGTCTTTTTATGTCTTGATATGAGATCGGTTCAGCTGATTGTACCACCAGATAGCTGAACTGAACATGCTCTCCTGGAAATAGTGGATCAGGAGTTGATCATTTCTCATAGATCCTGTCATTTTCTGACAAAACATAGTGATGTAGGCTGAGGGGCAACTATTCCTATCGAATTTCTCGAACTCATGGACTTTGAACTTTGGTGGAAGCACCAAATCCGGGACCAAGCTAAGCTCCAATGCATGTATTCCATAATAATCATAGTCCCCTTTGACCAACTTAATTTGGTATTCCAGCATCAAAATTCGGAATATGGTAATCATCTGGATGGTTGTGAAGGTTGATTGTAGAAGTTTATATATTTGCAGCAGATGATGCTTTTCCTTTTGCCGCATATAAGTCCCCTTATAGTTCGGGTAAAATCTCGGGGGTGATAACCACTTGTGGGATCGGTGGCATAATTACCCCATCAGATTAACTAACTCCAGGTGCACTTGCTTGATGTAATCTAGATAATTTGGCTACAATCTGATCAACCAAGGACTTTTGGCTCTTCGTGATTTTATCTAGAGTACTTCGATTGCTCTGGTTTATATTTTCTTTTAACTCTCTCTGTAATTTCAACATATTATCCTCGATTTGAGCAATTATAGCCTCTATTTGTCTTTTCTTCGTTCGAGTATTATGAGGACGATGTGTGTCTTGAACTTGTATAGGTAAACTAGGTTTTTGTTCTCTTTTCTGAGGAGACATTTTCTGTTAGTTAATTGTAAATGTAAAACATTGGAAAATAAAATAAACATGGAAAATAATAATGCAAAGTATGAAAAGTAATTCATGATGCATGAGAATTAGAGGCATTGATCCAGAAATGTGTCTGTTATCATAAATAACCCTTATTGAGACAAAAGTGTTTTATTTTTTAATAGACAAAAATACTTTAAAGGTACGTTCTGACTAAAACCTCTAGATTCCAAACAACTTCTAATAGATTGACGAGTCTTTTTTCTTCATCTGTCACTGGTTGAATGTCTTGTTGAACCACTCCAGCTTCTCTTGGTAAGCCATACAAATGACGAGCTGCCTTTCGTACTTGTTCCAGGAAATCATGGATGACTGAATCTCTAGCCTTCACCCTTTGCTGGGCTTGCTCCCAACGGAAACACCACTGTAAACCTCCGTCAAAGGGCACTCTCTGAAGCTCGCTTGTCTGTTTCTTGAATTCATCTACAATGGCTTCTAATTTAGCTATGGTTTTGCTATATCGCTCTTGTTTTCCTTGAAGAGACTTCTCTAAGTCAGCTAACTGGGTTCTCAAACGCTTGTTCAGATGCTGGTTCTTTCTATTAAATGCCTCCGAGCAGTCTTCAACTGTTCTTTCAGAGTCTCTTTATCATCATGCCCTTCAAACATCATTTTCAAGCTACTGGCTTCGTCTTTCCAGTAATCAGAAGTGTTTTTCATATTGGAGTTATTCTCGACTTGGTCTTGGTATCCCTTTCTCAAGTCCTCGAACTCGAAACAGACTTTATTCTATTTATTTTCTAGCTTGTTTGCCCGATCCTTATGGGTATCGGCATCTAACTTCCACTGGTATCGCTCAGCTTCAAGTTCCCTAACCATATGTTTTAGCTCATTCTTTACAGCTTCAAATTTTTCCTTCGCTATCTCAAGTTCGGAAGTGACATGCCTGAGATGTTCCTCCATGTTACAAGTGTCGTCACAATCTGACACTGGGATATTGCCATTTTTTCTCAATCTTCGCCACTCCAAATAGTCCGGAGTAAGCATGTCGTTGGAGGCATCGACATCCATCCGGAACACCTTCTTCCATGACTCGGCTACTTCCTTGATCAGTTTCCTGTAGTTGCCGTCATGGTACATAAACTCTAATCCAGATAGTACGCATGTTGCTGGGACAAACTGACGTGCCCTATACTGTCGAAGTGCAAAGAGCAGATAATACCCGACTCCTCCCCATAGTCCAAGTAGGGTTATAGTGTCTGAATCCCCACATCGGAAGAGAATGTTACTGTGGGTCAACCAAGGATCTGTTAGAGTATGCCCAAAGACCAATCATATAATGATTGTAATAATACTTTTATTTACCGATTTTATTGAATAAAGGCATTGCTGCTATTATTTTCAGTTATATATATGTGTTTAACATAAACTGAAAGATAATAAAGTGCATATAATGACATAATTGTTATTATTAAAAGATTCCTAGTCAAGTATTATTATGGGCATGTACAATAATAATACGCTTAAGACTAAGATGTTATTGATTGATGACAATGAGTTGTCATTGACATAGAGATGTCAGAATTGATACATGATTATATTGTTAGAGAACAATGTATTGGATTGATCTACCATGAGCATATGCCTTGGATTATTATGTGACAGTCATAACATTGCTCATGGTGATGACTATATGTATGATCCTCAGACTTGAGATCAATACTATCCCAACATATATTGTTGTATGTTTTGATGTAGCTAAACAAGCTCCATAACTGGTTGCTCTATAAAGACTGTTATTGAATATATCTTAATATATGTAGTGGGTGTGTATGATTAAGATAAGATTTGTCCTTCTTACATAATAGGAAATATATCACAAGCCACTTGATTGAGTAAGACTAGAAATGCATGGCCATGCTCGAATAAGTTGATATGAGATATCACAAACTATTCGCTAATTAAAATCTACTATAGATATCAAGAAACAATAGATGGGCTATACAAGTGTGACTATTCCAAGACTTGTGCTTATTCTAGATATAAAGGACATAAGGATGTAATACATAAAAGAGTTAATCACCAAGATGATATGTCGAATCATATTTTCTTGTAATTTAGGTCACAATGATATATTGCTAGATGTCACTTATTGTATGTAATATTAGAATTGTTCTAATAATTACTGTTAACGTTACAAGAACCTACAGGGTCACACCCTATGATTGAAACGAGCAAAGATGTACAATTTATTGTACGATACTAAAATATATCTAGAGTTAATTAAGTACATGTTTTAATAATCCTGAATCTTTAATTTCAATTAATTAAATATAGATTTAATTAACTTGAAATAATAAAATCCCTAATATGATTAGGGTAACCCAGATATAAAAAGATTATTAAATTTCAATTAATTAAATATAAATTTAATTAATTTGAAATAATAAAAATCCTATTATGATTAGGGCATCTTGGCTATAAAATGGTGTGTTAGGTCTAGTAGTCGTTTCAGAGAACACACAAAAAAACCTTCAGCCATTTTCTCTCAAAACGAGTTTAGGGAAAACAAAATTGCTCTCAATCAGGTGAACTGAGTAGAGGTCGAGATGTGATTTCGTGGAGGCTTACGATTCGAACCAATCTACACTGCCAGTATTCATTGTTGTCCTTACTATTTTTCAAGGAACCTGCGGTAAGTATTTGCACCTTTTCCTCCCGATTTCAGTTTTTTGTACTTGGATCGCTGGTGAGACTGTCGATGAGATCTGGGTTCCTTTGCTTGTGCGATGGCTTCACTATTGTCAAAACGGAGTTCTACAACATCTGATATGCTAGGAACAACCCCTAATTCCATTATAAACTTCTTGATCCAAACAACATCTTTTGCTGCTTCACTGGTTGCAATGTCTTCAGCCTCTGTTGTAGAATCAGCTACTGTGTCTTGCTTCAAACTTTTCCATCTCACAGCACCTCCATTAAGTCAAAACAGAAAACCCGATTGCGATCGTGAGTCATCATTGTCAGTTTGGAAGCTGGCCTCAATATAACCTTTTATACAAAGCTCTTACTCCCCTCCATAGACAAGAAATTTATCCTTAGTTCTTCTTAAGTACTTAAGGATATTTTTAACCGCAACCCAATGATTTTCACCAGGGTTCGCTTGATACCGACTCGTCGTGCTTAAAGCATACGATACATCTGGTCGAGTACATATCATGGCATACATTATAGAACCAATAACCGAAGCATATGAAATCTTATTCATCTGTTCTCTTTCTTGTGGAGTTGAAGGACACATTTCTTTTGAAAGAGAAATGCCATGTCTCATAGAAAAAAAATCCTTTCACTTTGTCTATATATGTACTTTGACTTAGACCTAGAAGTCGTCTTGATCTATCTCTATAGATCTTAACTCCTAAGATATACGCTGCCTCACCCAAATCTTTCATTGAAAAACTACTTAACCAAGTCTTAACAGACTGTAAAGTAGGAATATCATTTCCTTTGATGAGTATGTCGTCTACATACAAGATTAAGAAAAGAAACAATGCTCCCACTAGTCTTCTTGTAAACACAATGCTTATCTTCATTTCTGATAAAATCAAACTCTTTGATTGCATCACTGAAACGAAGATTTCAGCTTCGAGAAGCTTGCTTTGGTCCATAAATAGACCTTTGTTGCTTACAAACCTTTCCAATATTTCCTGGAAAGACAAAACCTTCTGTTTGTGTCATACACATCCTCTTCAAATTTTCCATTAAGGAAGGCATTTTTAAAGTCCATTTGCTAGATTTCATAATCATGGAATGCAGCTATTGCGAGCAGGATCCGGATAGACATAAACATAGCTACAAGGGAGAATGTTTCGTCATAGTCTACACCATGAACTTGTCGAAAACCTTTAGCGACTAATCGCCCCTTGTATGTTTGTACATTATCAACTGTCGGTTTTCTTCTTGAAAACCCATTTACACCCTATAGGTTTGACCCCTGCAGGTGGTTCAACCAAAGTCCATACTTGGTTTACTGACATGGAATCCATCTCAGATCTCATGGCTTCAAGCCATTTCTCAGAGTTTGGGCTAGACACTGTCTTTTGATAAGTCCTGGGCTCATCTTGATCCATAAGAAGAACATCTCCATGTGTCGTAACGAGAAATCCAAATCTCTCAGGTGCACGATGTTCTCTTGTGGATCTACAAGTGATTGTGTTTCTAAATCTGTTGAATGCTCCTCAACAACTTGTAAAACATGCTGAACTTCAGGTTCATTTATTTGATGCCACTATTGGGTACGTTGACGTACCCCATGGCACAATGAAAACAAAACTCGACGGTCCATCAGCGATCCAAGTACGAAAATTGAAATCGGGAAGAAGAGATGCTTACAGCGGGTTCCTTGAAAAACAACAAGGATAGCAGTGAATGCTGGTGGTGTAGATCGGTTCGAATCGTAAGCTTCCATGAAATCACGTCTCAGCCTCTACTCAGTTCACCCGATTGAGAGCAATTTTGTTTTCCTCCAAAATCGTTTAGAGAGAAAATGACTGAAGGTTTTTGTGTGTGTTTTCTGAAACGGCTGCCATACCTAACACATCCTTTTATTGCCAAATTCCTTCTCTTTTGTAGTCCCTGTACAGAAGTACAAATATGAGAACCACAACCGGTATCTAATACCTAAGAAGTAGATGTTGACAAATTAACATCAATAACATAAATACCTGAAACAAACGTTCTGTTTGCTTTTGCCTTCTTGACCTCTTTAGCGAACATGTTATTGATTGATGACAACGAGTTGTCATTGACATAGAGATGTCATAATTGATAAATGATTATATTGTTAGAGAACAATGTATTGGATTGACCCACCATGAGCATATGTCTTGGATTATTATGTGACAGTTATAACATTGCTCATGGTGATGATTATATTTATGATCCTCAGACTTGAGATTAATATTATCCTAACATATATTGTTGTATGTTTTGATGCAGCTAAACAAGCTCCATAACTGGTTGCTCTATAAAGACTGTTATTGAATATATCTCAATATATGTCGTGGGTGTGTATGATTAAGATGAGATTTGTCATTCCTACATAATAGGAAATATATCACATACCACTTGATTGAGTAAGACTAGAAACATATGGTCATGCTCGAATAAGTTGATATGAGATATCATAAACTAATCGTTAATTAAAATCTACTCTAGATACCAAGAAACAATAGATGGGCTATACAAGTGTGACTATTCCAAGACTTGTGCCTATTCTAGATATAAAGGACATAAAGATGTAATACATAAAAGAGTTGATCACCAAGATGATATGTCGAATCATATTTTCTTGTAACTTAGGTGACAATGATATATTGCTAGATGTTACTCATTGTATGTAATATTAGAATTGTTCTAATAATTATTGCCAACGTTACAAGAACCTACAAGGTCACACCCTAGGATTGAAACGAGCAAAGATGTACAATTTGTTGTATGATACTAAAATATATCTAGAGTTAATTAAATATATGTTTTAATAATCTCAAATATTTAATTTCAATTAACCCCAATAAATCACTTGCTCGCTTACTATTAAAATGAGCTTTAGTCATTTTTCCCAACAAGCAAGATTCACATACATCATATTGTTCGCAAGCAAATGAATCTAAGAATTAATCTTTATGGAGTTTTGATATGTGTTTCTCACTTGTATGGCATAAACGACAATGCCAAAGATAAGTTTGATTCGAGTAATTTGTTTTTGATCTCTTAGTATTTATGTTATAAATGGTGTTTTCTTGATCCAAAATATAAAGATCGTTAACCAATTGTGTTGAACCATAAAAACACTATCGAGTTAAAAAGAACAACAATTATTCTTAATAATAATCTTAAAACCAATCTTGTCCAAACAAGAAATAGAAATAATGTTCTTAGTCAAACTAGGCACATAATAACAATCCTCTAAATTTAAATCAAGTCCACTAGGCAAAGATAAAACATATGTCCCTATAGCTAATGCATCAACTCTTGCTCCATTTCCTACTCGTAGGTCCACGTCTCATTTAACCAGATTCATTCTCATTTGCAGTCCCTGTACAGAAGTACAAATATGAGAACCACAACTGGTATCTAATACCCAAAAAATAGATGTTGACAAATTAACATCAATAACATAAATACCTGAAACAAACAATCCGTTTGCTTTTGCCTTCTTGACCTCTTCAAGGTAAACAAGGCAGTTTCTCTTTCAGTGTCCGGTCTTATCACAATGTAAACATTTTCCTTCTTTGCTAACTCCCCCTTTGGGTTTCAATGTATTTTTCCCTTTTGGTTTGGTCTTACCATTGCCCTTAGACTTTGCCACTACCTTTTTCTTTCCTTTTCCTTTGTCCTTGTGGACCATCAGAATGGGCTTAGGTTCAATCTTTTTCATGTTACTTTCAGCAGTTCGTAACATGCCAAGTAACTATGGCAAAGTCTTGTTATTTTCATTCATGTTGAAATTAAGGTCAAATTGGCTGAAGCTATCTGGCAATGATTGCAGGATAACATCGGTAGCCAATTCATCTTTGAGAGGAAATCCCAGTTTTTCCAACGTTTGGATGTAGCCCATCATCTTAATGACATGAGCTCCTACAGGAGTTCCCTCTACCATTTTGCATTGAAATAGAGCTTTAAAGGTCTCATATCTCTTTTGACGTGTTTGCCCTTCATATATTTCTTTGAGATTTTGAATCATCTCATATGCAACCATATCCTTATGTTGCTTCTGAAGCTCAGGAGTCATGGTGGCAAGCATTAGAAATCCAACATCTAACATATCATCCATATGTTTCTTGAATTTGTCTTTGTCAACTTTTGAAGCATTAGCTACCGGTTCATCAGGAATAAGTTCCTCAATGACATATTCCTTCCTTTCCTGTTTGAGAACAATTCTCAAATTATGAAACCAGTCAAGGAAGTTTATGCCATTAAGTTTATCCTTCTCAAGGAGTGATCACAGTGATAAAGTGTCGTTTTCCATTAAATCTACAACAATGGAAATATTAAAGTAAGTGATAATTCACCGGATGAAATATTGGTAATAACTTAGCTAGGTTATTATTATAGGATTAGAAACCTAGAGGTTAAATATTTGGATAAGTCATGAGATGACTTAAACAAAAGTTCACCAAAATGAGGAGTTACATGAGATATAACTAGTCAAGTGTTACTTACCTAAATAATCACTATCCTAAAAGAAAAGCCAAAGCTGATTTAGGAAATTGATGTATTATGGATCCTCACACACTAGAAAAATTTTCGTTGAATTTTTCTGAAATTAAAACAAAGAGGGTTTTTAATTTTGAATAAAATAGTGAGAGTAATTTGTAAATAAACTCCTATTTATAAATTTTAATTCAGTAAATTTACTTACTTTAATATTTCCATTGTTGTAGATTTAATGGCGAACAATACTTTATCACTACGATCACTCCTTGAGAAGGATAAACTTAATGACATAAACTTCCTTGACTGGTTTCGTAATTTGAGAATTGTTCTCAAACAAGAAAATAATGAATATGTCATTGAGGAACCTGTTCTTGATGAATCGGTAGCTAATGCTTCAAAACTTGACAAAGACAAATTCAAGAAACATATGGATGATATGTTAGATGTTGGATGTCTAATGCTTGCCACCATGACTCCTGAGCTTCAGAAGCAACATGAGGACATGATTGTATATGAGATGATTCAAAATCTCAAAGAAATATATGAAGGGCAAGCACGTCAAGAGAGATATGAGACCTCTAAAGCTCTATTTCAATGCAAAATGGCAGAGGGAACTCCTGTAGGAGCACATGTCATTAAGATGATGGGCTACATCCAAACGTTGGAAAAGTAGGGATTTCCTCTCAAAGATGAATTGGCTACCGATATTATCCTGCAATCGTTGTCAGATAGCTTTAGCCAATTTGTCCTTAATTTCAACATGAATGAAATTAACAAGACTTTGCCACAGTTACTTGACATGTTACGAACTGCTGAAAGTAACATGAAAAAGGTTGGACTTACGCCCATTTTGATGGTCCACAAGGACAAAGGAAAGGGGAAGAAAAAGGTAGTGACAAAGTCTAAGGGCAATGGTAAGTTCAAACCAAAAGGGAAAAATGCATTGAAACCCAAAGGGGGAATTAGCAAAAAAGGAAAATGTTTCTTTTGCGATAAGACTGGACACTGGAAGAGAAACTGCCCTGTTTACCTTGAAGATGGCAAATGGAACGTTTGTTTCAAGTATTTATGTTATTGATGTTAATTTGTTAACATATACTTATTGGGTATTAGATACCGATTGTGGTTCTCATATTTGTACTTCTGTACAGGGACTACAAAAGATAAGGAATCTGGTTAAAAGAGACGTGGACCTACGAGTGGGAAATAGAGTAAGAGTTGTTGCATTAGCTATAGGGACATTGCCTAGTGGACTTGATTTAAATTTAGAGGATTGTTATTATGTGCCTAGTTTGACTAAGAACATTATTTCTATTTCTTGTTTAGACAAGATTGGTTTTTAGAATATTATTAAGAATAATTGTTGTTCTTTTTATCTCGATAGCGTTTTTATGGTTTGACACAATTGGTTAATGGTCTCTATATTTTGGATCAAGAAAACACCATTTATAACATAAATACTAAGAGATAAAAAAACAAATGACTCGAATCAAACTTATATTGTTATTGATTGCTTAAGACTAAGATGTTATTGATTGATGACAACGAGTTGTCATTGACATAGAGATGTCAGAATTGATACATGATTATATTGTTAGAGAACAATGTATTGGATTGACCCACCATGACTATATGTCTTGGATTATTATGTGACAGTCATAACATTGCTCATGGTGATGATTATATGTATGATCCTCATACTTGAGATCAAAACTATCCCAACATATATTGTTGTATGTTTTGATGCAGCTAAACAAGCTCCGTAATTGGTTGCTCTATAAAGATTTTTATTTAATATATCTCAATATATGTAGTGGGTGTGTATGATTAAGATAGGATTTGTCCTTCCTATATAATATGATTAGGGTAACTTGGATATAAAAGGATTATTAAATTCTAATTAATTAAATATAGATTTAATTAATTTGAAATAATAAAAACCCTAATATGATTAGGGAAACTTGTCTATAAAATGGTGTGTTAGGTCTATCAGCCGTTTCAGAGAACACATAAAAACCTTCAATCATTTTCTCTCAAAATGGTTTTGGTGGAAAACAAAATTGCTCTTAATCGAGTGAACTGAGTAGAGGTCGAGACGTGATTTCGTGGAGGCTTACGATTCGAACAGATCTACACCACCAGTATTCACTGTTGTCCTTGTTGTTTTTCAAGGAACCCGTTGTAAGTATTCGCATCTCTTACTCCCGATTTCAGTTTTTCGTACAAAACTCGACGGTCTCATCAGGAGCTCTCCAGGCAATGTCCCGGATCTGAAGATGTGTGAAGAATTTTATCCATTTTTCCTTTGAGGCGCCTTCATGCCATTTCAGAGTGATAATTCACCTAAAGGTGAATAAGTGGCACTGAATCGACGGTAGGCAATCCCGTTAGTTTTCTAGAAATGGCTTTGAATCCAAACTTGTAGAAGCTTAGCACACCCAATGAACCTTCCTCCGCCATTTTTTCTGCAATGGTTAAGAGAGCAGAAGGTCTCAGCTAAGATTGTCGATGTTGGATTTACTCACCTCGGGAGTTGTTCAAGCAGTTCCACCACAGATGCATCGATGCACCCCAAAATCTTCGAGAAAATAATCAAACCGTAAAGACCCAGTGCAAAAAGATTTATAGCTTTCCATTCATCAGGGTGATTCTTCATCAGTTGCTTGATGTCAGACCAAGGAATTTCTTCCCTGGTACCTCTGCGTTGAGTCCAGTCAATTACACATTTCTCTACTCCCGCAACTTTTGCTAACCCATTTTTGAAGGACTGACCTTTGATATGCTTGATATAGGCTCGCTCCAATCTGATGCTTTCGTAGTGTAGCATTGTAGTATACTCTTCAATAGTGGGCACCATTTCCTCCTGGTTAAAGGTGAAGTAGTTTTATCTTGGATTCCAGAATTGAATCAAGGCTCTGATTAAGGGCTCACCTACCTTGACATAGAGCAGGAGTGCGATATCACCATACTGCTAGCTGAACTTCTGTTTCTGGTCACCCTTCCAACTGTCTCAAATGCTCCGTAGTTCTTGGACATCGTTCTACTTTAGGCTGACAGAGGCGTAGCTAACCAATTCTGACACATAGCATCCCTGAAGACTGTCTCCCTTTTCTTTCTAAGTCTTTTCGAACCATAGTTGTACCTCGGCGTTTTTTATCTCTTGCATTACAACCCCTTTGTCCATTAATACAGATTATTTGTGTGTAACTAACACCTTTTTATGGATCAATAACCTCTTTTTATGATGTAAATGCTAAAAAGACAAACATAAAAAAGGTTAGTAAGATAAGAATAATAATAATGAAAGTAAAAAAAAAAACTGCATGGTTAAGGTAAAAATGTCTTAGGTTTTGAAACGAAGTTTTGGGGTAGGCTCTAATTCCATGTAGTCTCTCGGTTTAGGTTCTAAAGAAGGTACCCTAGTTCTCCTTGTTGGTTCCCCTTTGGGCTGCCCTTGAATTGCCCTTTCGATACCATTTAATTTATCACCCTTGAATTGCCCTGGAGTCGGTTATAGTCAAGGAAAGATTAGCACCCTTGAATTGCCTTTTCGGCACCATTTAATTTATCGGTTGTCTTAATTACAAAAATTAAAATTAAAATTTAAAATTTCGATCATAATTATTTACCTTTTGATCAATTAAAATTATCCTAAAAAATCATAAATAAAGTTTAAAAAATAAAACAAACGAAAACTAGTAGTTAATATTAAGATAAAAATAAAAAAGAAATAAAAGAAAATTAAAATTAAAAAAAAATTAAATTGGAAAGAATTAGAATTCATGGATCAAATTAATTCTAGGAATGAGCTACAAGAGAAAAATAGAAACTTAAGGGATTAAATAGAAAAAAACAGAAATTTAAAGTACCAAAATAGCACAAACAAAAATTTAAAGAATTAAAATAGTATTTACAGAGACTAAAATGACCTAATAAATAAATATGAACAAATCAGAGCCTCAACAAACAATTTAAAACAAAAACAAAAACACAAATTATAATAAAATCTAATTATGTTGACTAAAATGCAAGAAAACATAATATGGTAGCTAAATAAAAATAAACAATGATCCAAATGTAAAAATTAAAATAACAATGACTAAATTAAAAAAACTAATAGTGACTAAACTAAAATAAAACAAAACTGAATAATAAAGGTTTTTATAGGTACAATTTTATTCTTAATACAAATATTTTAACAACTGTGGTTAGAGTACTTGTTTGATTATATTTGTTGTGTAATATAATGTCGGGTGTAGCTATATTATGATTGTTAGATTTTCATATATTGAATCTAGACGTTTTTGGGACTAGATTCATCAATAGTTCACGCCTTCAATCAACATAATTACATGATTATTTCTAATTGATATACTTATTACAAGATAATAGTTTCGTTAATTGTACAACATAATCACGGATTTCCAAATAAACACTTTTTGACAAACAACCTAGGGAGCTAATGCCAAATTTACCCAAACACTTAAAAACAAACAACCCCGCCCTTATCATTTCCAGTAGCCTCACAAACCAAAAAAATCAAAATGCATTTTCCCTTTCCTTTCACTTACGCGGCGGCCTGTGCGAAGGACCAAGGGCCAAACGCCGACCACCGGTTTGGTGGCCAATACACACCCTGACTGGCGCCTCTATTCCCCGACGAACCCACGGGCAACAAGCTAAGTTTTGATCCCTCTTTTTTTATTTTTTTATTTTTGTTTTAGAAACCGTAAAAAATGCATGAAAATAAAGAACGAAATTGAAAGCTAGATTACTTTTTAGCTATATTCCCAGAAATTAGTCTATAAACAAAACGAAAAACTAACTAAGATACCTTGAAATATTTGCTTTCGATTTTGGATTTGGATTGCTGAAAAAAAACATTGTATTTTTATTACTAATTTCCACCCCTTTACATGGTTTTCGGTTGGGTTATATACCCATTACATATAAAAAAATAAAACGATAGTGGAGTAGTATTATATGGGCGTCGTTGGTGGCCGACAAGTATGGGTGGTGGCAGCATGGTAGAGCGCCATGGGTGGAGTTAGTGTTGTGCATCATGGTGCTTTTGTTGGTGGTAGATGAGGACAAAATTTGGTGTTTACAATGATGATGGGTTGTTGTCAGTGGCGGATAGATAAATGTTTTTTTAAGGTGGACACAAATGTATTAATAACAAATTTTTTTGTATAAGGTTGGTATTAATAAAATTTTGGGGGTGAGTACTTTTAATAAAATGAACAATTAACATAAAAAAATTGGATTTTATAGTGGCCACAAATAAAATTTTATGGTGGATATCTTTAATAAAATGAACAAGTAACATAAAGAAATACAGGTTACAGTGGGCATTTGCCTACCCTGCGTTCAACATACATCCGTCGGTGGTTGTTGTTGGGCTCGTTTCGATCAAAGGAAGATATTAGTGGAGTTGTTTGGTCGGAATCGGAAGAGATGCTGACTTTCTGATCTTCTGATGTTTCCCATACTTCTTTTGATTCATACAACGTGAAAACGATAACTAAATCCTCTTGTTTTCCTCTGAAATTTTCTGCGTCAACTTTAATTTTTGTGTTCATTTTTCTTATTCAGAGCAACAAATATACCTGTGGGCGGTTACACCCTGACTTCTCTTATATTATTGTAAACACCAAATGTTGTCCTCATCTACCACCAACAAAAGTACCATGTTGTACATCACTAACTCCACCCATGTCACTCCATCATGCTTCCACCACCCATACTTGTCGGCCACCAACACCGTCCATGATAATAGTGCTCCACTATCGTTATGTTTTTTTTCTCTCTATAATGGGTATAAACCAATCGAAAACCATGTAAAGGGGGTGGAAAATTAGCAATAAAAATACATAGAATTTTTTTTATTAATCCAAATCCAAAACCGAAAGCAAATATTTCAAGGTATCTTAGTTGGTTTTTACGTTTTGTTTATATACTAATTTTTGAAAGTAATCTAGCTTTCAATTTCGTTCTTTATTTTCATACAATTTTTATAGTTTCTAAAACAAAAAAAAAAGAGGGATCAAAACTTAGCTTGTTGTCGATGGGTTTATCGGAGAATAGAGGCTCCGATTGGGGGGGTGTTGGCCACCAAACCGACGTTTGACCCTTGGTCCTTTGAGCAGGCTGCCGCGTGAGTGAAAGGAAAGGGAAAATGCATTTTGATTTTTTTAGTTCGTGGGAATACTGGAAATGACAAGGGTGGGGGTTGTTTGTTTTTTAATTTTTGGGTAAATTTGGCACTAGGTCCCTAGGTTGTTTGGTCAAAAAGTGTTTATTTGGAAACCCGTGATTATGTTGTACAATTAACAAAACTATTATCATGTAATAAGTATATCAATTAGAAATAACCATGTAATTAAGTTGATTGAAGGTGTGGACTGTTGATGAATCTAGTCCCAAAGATATCTAGATTCATTATATGAAAATCTAACAATCATAATATAGCTACACCAGACGTTATAATACATAACAAATATAATCAAACAAGTACTCTAATCACAGTTGTTAAAATATTTGTATTAAGAAAAAAAATTGTACCTATGAAAACCTTTATTATTCAGTTTTGTTTTAGTTTAGTCACTATTAGTTTTTTTATTTGGATCATTGTTTATTTTTATTTAGCTACTATCTTATGTTTTCTTGCATTTTAGTGAACATAATTAGATTTTATTATAATTTGGGTCCCTGAATTTATTTTAAATTATTTGTTGAGGCTCTGATTTGTTCATATTTATTTATTAGGTCCTGCTAGTTTTTGTTAATACTATTTTAATATTATTTATTAGGCTTTGAGGCTCTATTTTTTTGCTATTTTTAACTTTATTTATGATTTTTAGGATAATTTTAATTGATCAAAAGTAAATAATTATGATCGAATTTTTAAATTTTAATTTTAATTTTCGCAATTAAGATAACCGATAAATTAAATGGTACTGAAAGAGCAGTTCAAGGGTGTTAATCCTTCCTTGACTGTAACCGACTCTCAAGCCCGACATATTCTGGTAAAATGTAGATCAAGTAAGATGATATCCGATCAACCTAAATATTTTTTAAATAATCGGTGACGACTAATATTTTATTTAATTCGAAGCCAAATTTCGGGCCCACCCGAAAGACAAGAGCGACAACTTGGCGACTCTGCTGGGGACAGGTAAGTGAGTCAGGCCAGAATTAATTTTTGGATGTCTTTTTAAGCGAAAATAAATTTTAATTTATTTAATTGATTCTAATTACTTATCTTTGATTATCTTTTCAAATAAATAGTTGTACTGATGTTTTCTTTTAATGGTTTCAGCTTATTAAAAGTTTTCATCTCTGGCTTTATACTCGAGCTCTAAACCCTTTTTAAGTGGGAGTGAAAGTGACACTTTCGTGAGAATTTATTCTCCATATGGGCCTAGCAAGTAATCTTTGGGATTCATATACATTATGCCTTCGTGTGAATTTATTCTCCGTATGGGCATAAGGGAATGTATTCTCTCGAGTTTAACTTAGTCTATATGAGCTTGTAACGGGCTTAGGACTAAGGGTCTGGCAAGCCCAAGGGGGCACCGAACAAGGATAACTCGGGTACCTTCTTTAGAACTAAAATCAGGAGACTACAATGAATTAGAGCCACCCCAAAACTCCGTTTTAAAACCTAGGACGTTTTTACCTTAACCATACAGTTTTTTTTTGTTTTTTTACTTTCATTATTATTATTATTCTTATCTTATTAACCTTTTTTTATGTTTTTCTTTTTATCATTTGCATCATAAAAGAGGTTATTGATCCATAAAAAAGTGTTAGTTATACACAAATAATATGCATTAATGGATAAAGGGGTTGTAATGCAAGAGGTAAAAAAAGTCGAGGTACAACTATAGTTCGAAAAGACTCAGAAAGAAAAGGGAGACAGTCTTCAGGGAAGTTGTGTGTCAGAACTGGTTAGCTACATCTCTGTCAGCCTAAAGCAGAACGATGTCCAAGAACTACGTAGCATTTGGGACAGTTGGAAGGGTGACCGGAAATAGAAGTTCAGCCAGTGGTATGGTGATATCGCACTCCTGCTCTATATCAAGGTAGATGAGCCCTTAATCAGAGCCTTGATTCAATTTTGGAATCCGGGATACAACTGCTTCACCTTTAACCAGAAGGACATGGTGCCCACGATCGAAGAGTATACTACACTGCGAAAGAATCAGATTGGAGTGAGCCTATATCAAGCATATTTAAAGTCAGCCCTTAAAAAATGGGTTAGAAAAAGTTACGGGATACGAGAAATGGGTAACTGACTGGACTCAACGTAGAGGTACTAGGGAAGGAATTCTTTGGTCTGACATCAAGCAATTGATGAAGAATCACCCTGATGAATGTAAAGCTATAAATCTTTTTGCACTGGGTCTTTATGGTTTAATTATCTTCCCGAAGACTTTGGGGTGCATCGATGCAGCTATGGTGGAACTGTTTGAACAACTTCTGAGGCGAGTAAATCCAGCACCGACAATCTTAGCTGAGACCTTCCACTCTCTCAACCACTACAGAAAAACTGGCTGATGAAGGTTCATTGGGTGTGCTAAGCTTCTTCAAGTCTGGATTCACAGCCATTTCTTGAAAACTAACGGGACTGCTTACCGCCGATTTAGTACCACTTATTCACCTTTAAGTGAATTCATCACTCTGAAATGGCATGAAATCGTCTCAAAGGAAAAATGGATAAAAGTCTTCACACATCTTCGGAACCGGGATATTGTCTGGAGAGCTCCTTAGTTGACCCACAGTGACATTCTCTTCCGATGTGGGGATTCAGACACTATGACCATACTTGGACTATGGGGAGGAGTCGGATATTTTCGCTCTTGTCACTTCGACAGTATGGGGCACGTCAGTTTGTCCTAGTAACATACGGGTTGTCTGGATCAGAGTTTATGTACCATGGTGACAACTATAATAAACTGATCAAGGAAGTGGCCGACTCATGGAAGAAGGTGTGTCGGATGGATGTCGAGGCTGCCAAGGACGTGCTTACTTTGGACTATTTGGAGTGGCGAAGATTGAGGAAAACCGACAACATCCCAGTGCCAGATTGTGAGGACACCCGTACCATGGAGGAACATCTCAGGCATGTCCCTTCCTAACTTGAGATAGCGAGGGAAGAGTTTGAAGCTGTGAAGAATGAGCTGAAGCAGATGGTAAGGGAACTTGAAGTTGAGTGATACCAGTGGAAGTTAGATGCCGACACCCATAAAGATCGAGCAGACAAGCTGAAAAAGGAACATAAGAAAGTTTGTTTCGAGTTCGAGGACTTGAGAAAGGGATACCAAGAGCAAGTCGAGAATAACTCCAATCTGAAAATGACTTCTGAGTACTGGAAAGGCAATGTCAGTAGCTTGAAAAGGAAGTTTGAAGGGCATGATGATAGAGAGACTCTGAAAGAACAACTGAAGATTGCTCAGAGGCGTTTAATAGACAACCATCATCTGAATAAGCATTTAAGAACCCAGTTAGCTGACTTAAAGAAGTCCCTTCAGAGACAACAAGAGCGAGATGGCAAAATTGTAGCTGAATTATAAGCCATTGTGGATGAATTCAAGAAACATGCAAGCGAGCTTCAGATAGTGCCCTTTGACGGAGGTTTATAGTGGCGTTTCCGTTCGGAGCAAGCCCAGCAAAGGGTGAAGGCTAAAGATGCAGTCATCCGTGATTTCCTGGAACAAGTACGGAAGACAGCTCGTCATTTGTATGGCTTATCAAGAGAAGCTGGAGTGGTTCGACAAGGCATTCAACCAGTGACAGATGAAGGAAGAAGACTTGTCAACCTATTAGAAGTTGTTTGAGGTCTAGAGGGTTTAGTTAGAACGTACCTTTAAAGTATTTTCATCTCTTAAAAAATAAAACATTTTTGTCTCAATAAGGATTATTTATTATAACATACACATTTCTGGATCAGTGCCTCTAATTCTCATGCATCATGCATTACTTTTCATACTTTTCATTATTATTTTCCATGTTTATTTTATTTTCCATGTTTTTACATTTACAATTAACTAACAGAAAATGTCTCCTGAGAAGAGAGAACAACAACTGAGTTTACCTATACAAGTTCAAGACACACATCATCCTCACAACACTCGAACGAAGAAAAGACAAATAGATGTCAGAATTGCTCAGATCGAGGATAATATGTTGAAATTACAGAGAGAGTTAGAAGACAAGATAAACCAAAGCAGTCGAAGTACTCTGGATTCAATCACGAAGAGCCAAAAGTCCTTGGTTGATCAGATTATAGCCAAATTTTCTGGATTGCATCAAGCAATTGCACCTGGAGTTAGTTCATCTGATGGGGTAATTATGCCACCGACCCCACAAGTGGTTATCGCACACAAGATTTTACCCTAACTGCAAGGGGACTTATCTGCGGCAAAAGGAAAAGCCTCATTTGCTGTAAAGATACAAACTTGTCGGACACCAACACTAAATTTTGTCCTCATCTACCATCAACAAAAGCACCATGTTGCACAGTACTAACTCAACCCATGCTGCTCCATCATGCTGTCACCACCCATACTTGTCGGCCACCAACGCCACCTATGATAATAGTGCTCCACTATCATTTTTTCTCTCTGTAATGGGTATATAACCCAACCGAAAACCATGTAAAGGGGGTGGAAAATTAGCAATAAAAATACAGAGAATTGTTTTTCAACAATCCAAATCCAAAAACGAAAGGAAATATTTCAAGGTATCTTAGTTGGTTTTTACGTTTTGTTTATAGACTAATTTCTGGCAATGTAGCTAAAAAGTAATCTAGCTTTCAATTTCATTATTTATTTTCATGCAATTTTTACTGTTTCTAAAGCAAAAATTAATAAAAAAAAAGAAGGATCGAAACTTAGCTTGTTGCCGGTGGGTTCGTCGGGGAATAGAGGCGTCGGTCGGGGTGTGTGTTGGTCACCAAACCGACGTTTAGCCCTTCGTCCTTTGAGCAAGCCTATGCGTGAGTGAAAGGAAAGGGAAAATGCATTTTGATTTTTTTGGTTCGTGGGACTATTGGAAATGATAAGGGTGGGGTTGTTCGTTTTTTTAATTTTTGGGTAAATTTGGCACTAAGTCCCTAGGTTGTTTGGTCAAAAAGTGTTTATTTGGAAACCCGTGATTATGTTGTACAATTAACAAATCTATTATGTAATAAATATATCAATTATAAATAACCATGTAATTAAGTTGATTGAAGGCGTGGACTGTTGATGAATCTAGTCCCAAAGACGTCTAGATTCTTTATATGAAAATCTAACAATCATAATATAATTGCACCAAACGTTATATAATACACAAAAATATAATCCAACAAGTACTCTAATCACAGTTGTTAAAATATTTATATTAAGAATAAAATTGTACCTATGAAAACCTTTTTTATTCAGTTTTGTTTTCTTTTAGTTTAGTCACTATTAGTTTTTTGAATTAGTCATTGTTATTTTAATTTTTACATTTGGATCCTTGTTTATTTTTATGTAGCTATCATCTTATGTTTTCTTGCATTTTAACATAATTAGATTTTATTATAATTTGGGTCCCTGTATTTATTTTAAATTATTTGTTGAGGCTCTGATTTGTTCATATTTATTTATTAGGTCCTACTAGTTTTTGTTAATACTATTTTAATTCTTTAAATTTCTGTTTGTGCTATTTTGGTACTTTAAATTTCTGTTTTTTGCTATTTAATCCCTTAAGTTTCTGTTTTTCTCTTGTAGCTTATTCCTAGAATTAATTTGATCCATGAATTCTAATTCTTTCCAATTTATTTTTTTAATTTAAATTTTCTTTCATTCCTTTAATTTACTTTTTTTATTTCGATCTTAATACTAACTCCTTGTTTTTGTTTTTTTAACTTTATTTATGATTTTTTGGATAATTTTAATTGATCAAAAGGTAAATAATTATGATCGAATTTTTAAATTTTAATTTTAATTTTAATTTTCACAATTAAGGCAACCGATAAATTAAATGGTACCGAAAGGGCAGTTCAAGGGTGCTAATTCTTCCTTGACTGTAACGTACTCTCGAGCCCGACATATTTCTGGTAAAATGCAAATCAGGTAAGATGGTATCCGATCAACCTAAATATTTTTTAATAATCGGTGGTGACTCTAATATTTTATTTAAGTCGAAGCTAAATTCTGGGCCCACCCGAAAGATGACCACGACAATTATCTTAATAGCCTCAATGGACGGTCACTGTACTTGAACTCGATGAGTTTCAACTCGTGGATTTAAATTTTAAAAAATCGAGTTCATATTAGATTATAATTTTAAAAAAATATGTTCGAATTGAGTTGGATTTAGGTTTAAAGTGAAAAATATTTGACACGAGTCGAAAATAATATAAATTTACCTTATATATTTATGGATAATTATAATAATAATTTTTATATATTATTTTTTCAATTAGATATTTAATTTTATTGAATAAAAGTAATATTTTTATAAATAGTCGGGTCGATTTCAAATTTTTTTCTTAAAAGATTAAATCGGGTGTGAACCGAATGAAATCACTTCTAAATTCAATTCAAATCGAATTCTAAGTGGAAATATTTTCGGATTGAGTCGGATTACCAAAAATATGATCTGACTCGACCCATTGCCTATCCCTAATCGTCACCGTCTGGTTTTTCTCTTTTCTTATAAAAATAATATTGAATTGTTTTTTATTGAACAACAAATGCTAAGGTCCTAAGGAGAAGGTAAATTTTAGGGTAAACTCTCAAAATGACCACTTCAGTTTTATTTTTGTTTACCTATTGTCACCAACTTTTTTTAAAACTACATTTTAATTATTTATATTATTGATTTGTTACATTTTGATAATTGAATTATTAATCTTATTAGTTTGGTATCGTGATATCTTAGTAAAAGGAGTTAATTTTTAATTTTAGTTAAAAATATCAATTTAAACTTATGAATTTTGATAAAATATTATTTTGACTTTTGAATCCGATTAGTCTCTCGTTGTTCATTACCGTCATCAGTTGTCATCGACTATAACCACTACTAATGTTTGATTTTAAAATTTTCGACGCGTTTATATTCATAATTTTTTTACTTTCTAAACATAAATTTAATGATCATTTTATTAAAAAAAATATCTAATATTTTATAATTCTAATCTAGAATCCTATGGATTGTTTAAAGTTAAATTATGATAATAAACTTATCATTAATACTACTCTTAGAATAAAAATATATATAAAAAAAATATGTATCCTAATTATATTCATAAATTGTTTACATATTGTCGGGGTCGTCTTTTGGGTGGTCTCGGAATTGAGCTTCGAATTGAATAATTGGGTCAGAGTCGCCACCGATCATTTTAAAACGATGTTTAGGTAGATCGGACACCATCTTACATGATCTGCATTTTACCAGAAATGTGTCGAGTTGGGGAGTCGGTTAAGGTTAAGGAAGGATTATCACCCTTGAATCGCCCTTTCAGTACCAATTAATTTATCGGTTGTCTTTAATTGTGAAAATTAAGAATTTAAATTAAAATCTAAAAATCAGATTCGAATTACTTACCTCTAATTGATTTACGAAGACCCTTAAAAAATATAAATGTTGAAAATATAATGAAACGTTAAATCAGATAATAAATGCTAAACATAAAAATAATAAACAAAACAAAAAGAGAGAAAAAAATAATATAAGGGAAAATATAAAAAATAAAACAGTAAAATAAATAAACATAAAATAAAACAAAATAAATAAAAAATATAATACAAATAAAAAGGAAAAAAAATAAAATAAGAATAAAAATAGCATATATATATATATACATACATACATATGTAAGCATTAACAAAAAATAATAATAAAAATAAACAAATAAAAACTAAAAGGAAATAAAAGTGTAAAAATAAATAAGATAAAAAATAATTACTATACATATAATAATAATAATAATGGGTCAAATTGAAATAAAAGCAAAATTAATGGCGAAATTTGGGAGAAAATTGAAACATGAATTGAGATTGGGGGTAAAAATAGGGGACCAAAATGAGATTTTCCCATTTTTACTGAAAACACGAGGATCCTTGCTTATGGGTCAGATCGCGCGCGGGTTACAGATGACCCCTGGGTCGAATATATAAGCCACCATTTTAGCTTTAGGCTTCATTTTATCCCTCTCTCTCAAAATCACCTCTCCCCTTTCATTACAAAGTCTCTCAACTCTCTCTTCCCTGATGGTCGACCATCGCCCGGTAGTCTCTCCCTGCCATGACGCCGCCGCCCAAAAAAACAATCCCATCGAAACACTCTCCTCACCACTCTCAACAATAATCCGAGGTCAAAATCCCCAGAAAGGGCCCCGAACGGTATAGATCTGAAGAAAACCGTTCGGTTTTATTACCTCTTTTCGACGTGGTTTCGATTCTCCGATGCCTCCTTTGGTATCTCGTATATGACTCGTGTTGTGTTTGTATGGTATTTGTGTTTGTGATCTGTTGTGGTTCGATATTGCTGTTTTTTTCGTTATTGATGTATAGTTCTGGTACTGTGATGATGGTTGATGGTTCTCAGTTTTTAGCTGTTTGGTTTGTGGATGATGCTCTTTGTTGTTGGTGTGGGTTCGATCTGTGTTCTCGTGGCTTATGTTGGTACCATGCCCTTTGCATGGCCTCATCGGGGGCTTTTTATAGCCTCGGTGTTGGCCGTTTTGGTCTCGAGATGAGAGGGATTGTGGTCGTTGTGAGGTCGATCGTCTCGGGATTATCGACCGGCTGTTTTGCCTGTTCTTCAACCGTTTGACCGGCGCGTGTTATCACATGCGCCCCTTGACCCCTATATGCAATGCCTTTATTGATTTTGTTTTAGGGTTCCCCAAACCTTAAACTTCGACGGGCTAAATCAGGCCCAAACCTGATTAGACTGCTACTAGACCATTTCATTGGACCCTATTTTGGACCTAGACCAAAAATAAAATAAAATGAATAAAATAAAATATACTTATAATAAAATAATATAAACTATAAAATATATATATTTCAAAAATAGTTTTTTAAAACTATATATTATATATTTTTAAAAAAAAGTTTTCAAAACTATATATTATATAGTTTTGGAAAAATGATTTTAAAAAATATTATATAAGTTTTCAAAATGTTTCAAAAACCATATATTATATACATTCAAAATGTTTTTTTTAAAAGACTATATTATATAATTTCAAAACGACTTCTAACTATAATATATATATATATATATATAATGGACAAAAATGAGTGTCTATATATATATTATAATTACTAATCATACGTGAATGATCAGAAGTCAATATGACAAGAAATGGTACAACTAGAAAAAAGATTGGATAATATTTTAATTATATTTTCATGCACACAATTAACAAGGGTTTATTATTTAATGGAATGCAATCCAACATATTATTGATAATTATAACTTTTTTCACTTTAATTATATAATTTTTAATTTTTTAAAAAATATATAAGATTTCTGTAGACACCCATTTTTGTCCGGGGTTTAAAAATTATTATTATTATTATACTTAATTAACTAATTTATATTTTGATGCAGGCCACATACAAACCCGAGGCATCTCCCCAGCAGTTTCACGACATGTTCACCAACAGACCGCATCATGTGCACCATACTAGCAATGACAAGATTCAAGGATGTGGACACCATCCTTAATTAGATTTGTGTGCATGATGAAAGGCTAAAAAGAAAAAATAGTTAGTGGAAGTTATACACCCACGCAACTAAATTCTACCTAAACTTCACCTAAGCTCGTCATTTCATACCAAACGAAAAGAAATTTCAGATGCATCCATGAAGATTAGGTGAAGATATCAACCATAAAATATGCAAAGGATTCAAAGACAGGAAAAAAAAAGAAAAAACAGAGAGGAGGACTTCCCCTTTCTCTCGTTGATTCTTCTCTAAAAAAAAGAGACATTTTGTAATATCTTTGTAACCGAGGCTCCCTCCAGATTTTTGAAATATATATAATAAAAAAGGGGTTCGTTGGAATCTTTTCCTTTCTTTTATTTTCTTTTATGTGTATGTGCTTTAAGAATAAAAACGGTAGAGGAAAATGGAGGGAAGAATACATTTACCTTAGGAGTGACCCTCGTCGGAGAAGGTAGTCGCGTCTAAGGCCATATCGTCGTTTATGGGGTCGGGTTTTAGTTTGATTTAGGGTCTCGATTAGATTCTAAGGAGTGAAAGGATGTTGTTGTGGGTTTGTTTTAGGGAGAGTGTTGGTCGTTCGGACAACCATGGGTGGTGGCCGAGGAAGACCGTTGAGGAATGACGGTTGGTGTCGTGGAGGGCTCGAGTTTGACCGGCGATGGCTTGAGTTTCTTTAGGCTCCACGGTCGAAGTTAGAAAATGAAAGAAATGGGTTCAATGTTTTTCTGGTTTTCACGTTTTTGGAGTGTTAAATGTGGGGGTGTATTCATTTTAATTTGTTTTGAGTAAATCACGTGTTAGGTCCTTGATTTCTGGGAACTTCATGCTTTGTTTACTTATTTTAGGGGTTAATCATTTAATGATCCCTTTAATTTTAGCACCTTTTTCACTCTGGTCACTAATTCATGGTATAATCACCCCTAAGTCCCCATAGTCTAGTCGTGTTTTCATATTATGGTCACTAGATGCATTTGTTTTATTTTGAACTCTATATTTTACTTAGGTTTAATTTAGTCAATAAACTGTCATGTTTTTTATTTGAATTTAATTACTGCTTTTTTACATTTATTTTTTTTAGTCACCGCTAGTGTTCTGTTAATTTTTATTTTAAGTTTTTTAATTTTAGCACTTAATTGTGATAATTATTATTTTTGGCCTTAATGTTGTTTCATGGTTTATTTGCATTACTAGTGTTTTATTATTTAAAATTTCCGATTGTTACCTTAATTATTATTGGTTTTACTGTTTAGCCATTTAAATTACTGTTCATATTATTATTATTTTATTTGAATCATAAAGTGTTTAGATTCCTTTGTTTATACTATAATCAGTAAAGTTTCATAGATCTGATTTTAGTCCTTTGTGTCTTTATTTACAAACTTGTACATGTGTGCAACATCATTTGTATATTATAGTTTAAATATTTTATGTGGAATAAATGTAAATTATATTAAATTATTATTTATTCATATATTAACTTAGGTTGTTCAATCTTTATTATTTTGTATTCCAATTCATCATGTTTGTAAATTATCACTTATGTTCTTAATATGTATGTTAATACATGTATTTGTTCGAGGTACATGCTATGATTTAAAGGTTTTGTGTGATAATTGTGTTTCTTGTATGAGTTTTGTTTATTTCAAATCATGTATATATGTATGCATATTATATTACTTTCTAACTTTACATATTCATGTGCATATTTGTTGGTTATTATAAAATGCTTATTTATTAATTAAATTTAAATCTATTTTCTTTTATTAATTAAATATATTTATGTGAATGTTTCAATGCATTTTTATTAATTCATTTTATTGCAAATGTCAATATTCATTTTTTAGTCGAATATAGAATATTTCTTTATGAATAAGAAATAGATGAAATAGCTTTCCCGAAAAAAGATTGCTAATGTCGAGATTTCTTTTCATATTAAAGAATTTTCTCTTTTAATTAATAATTAAAAAAATTAAGCTTCGATAAAAGGATCATATTTTAATTTTATATCCGATTCATGTTTTCCATCATTTACGACAACGTGTAAGCGAAACAGTACCAATTTTGGGCGCTATGGGGGTGTTAATCATTCCTCACGCGTAACCGACTCCCGAACCCGTTTTAATCAAATCTTTGGTAAACGCGGACCATCTTTTATCTTAAAAATGATTTTTTTCTTAAAATTGTTTTTAAAAGACAGTTTTAGGTATTCGACCTACCTAACCCAAAGGTCGATGGCGACTCTTTTCAATTTAATCCAAATTAATCCAAAATCACTGAATTTTCCAAAATTAAAAGTCGTAACTATTTTTAAAAAACAATAAATAATTATTCCACCTAAAAACGGTTATGACAGCTTGGCGACTCTGCTGGGGACTTTTTTTAGAGAGTCAAGTTGTAAGTTGCTTACACATTGTCATTGTGGTGGAAATTATGAGTTCAAGTCTTTAGTTAACTTATGATTTATTTATTGAAGTTTTTTTTAACTGTTTTATTTTTTATTGTTATACTAACATTTGAATCTTTGCTTTCAGATCTGTCCAAGTTTTTGTCGAGTTGTTTCGTTTTCCTTTGGAGTCAAAGGGTTGAATTTCCTCCTCACACACATCACGTGCATTGGCATAACATGAGCTCTAAACCCGAGCTTCGTTCCAAATTAGTCGGGGTGAATGCTTTACTCTCGTAAGAATTTATTCTTCGTATGAGTTTTAGCAAATAACCCATAGGATACATATTTTATACCTTCGTAGGGATTTATTCCCCGTATGGGTATAGGGTAGTGAATCCTTTCGAATTGAACTCGTTCCGCTCGAAACCTGTAATGGGTGAGGATCGAGGGTTTGGTAGTCCAAGGGGGCACCGATATCAAGGACAATTCGAGTACCTTTTTCCTCATAGAGTCGAAACCATGCATATAGTGAACCGTAGAATGGTCACCCTAGATATAGCTATACCGAATCTCTGTCCGTCAATAGGTACCCAAAATAGGTGTACACAAAGGAGGAGCGTTTCTAAACCCTTTTCTTTTACTTTAAATTCATATAATATATTTTTCTTTTCGAATAAAAGCATGTGAACTAGATACCATGCGGTTAGGATTATTTTCTTGAAATTAATCATTTGGGTAGAAAGCATGTCTGAGTAGGATTACTATTTAATTAAAGTTTGTTCGTGTAGGTATCATGACGGGGTAGGTGTTTTATTCATCTTTGAATAACATTTTTATCTGTATTGATTATCTTACATGTATTAACTAATTTTTTTTCTTTTGTTTGTGTACACTAACTTATTTCTTTTGATTGTGTCATTTTTCATCTTTCTTTGCATTGCATTGCATTGCATCTTCATGACATAATGCAAAAGTGTTGATTCACAAGGGGATACTCAAGTGGAAATTTTGCAGAGAAGATATAAAAATTTTCAATCAAGCAGTCGCATACACAGACATACACCGAGGGTTAAGAGAAGTCCAGAGTACCAGAATGTGACTTATTAGAAAATTGTGCAACATTTGAGATTGGAAATCTGATTCTTTGATCCAAGAAGTAATCCAGCAGTTAATTCTTATCTACGATCATCTCATAACTAGTCATCAAGGAGCAACATATTGACTTCAACATCGCTGAAACATTAATGGAGTTAGTTTACAGAGCATTGAAGGGCATCAGTTCCAAATACGAAGATCCAAGACAAAGCAATGAGCTGAAAGATTGTGTAGCATTTGAGATTGAAATGACGATCCACTGATCCAAGGAGTAATCCAGCAATAGATTCTTATATATGATCATTTCATCAAGGAGTAATGTACTTCAGTACCGCCTGGGTATTAACGGAGTTAGGCTACAAAATAATTGACGGGCATTTTCAAGAACGAAGATTTAAGATGAAGCGATCCATTTTAGGCTCAACATATAAGTGAAGGCATGTCTGTAAAGTGCACTGTGTTAGAATGTAAAAGTTTTTATTTCTGGTGAAAATTATTCTACAATATCCATCGTTGTGATCAACATTTTTGCATCTGCATTTGCATCTTTGTATTTGCATTTGAATTCACATCTTTGCATAATTATATTTATAGTTTTAATCTTACATCATGCATTTGCATTTTGTTTCAAACTATTTTACATGCATTAAATTATGAAAATATGAGAATAATTCGTAGAGGATTTCATGATAGAATTTTTGAATTCAAATTGGAGTTAACTTGGTCTTCCTAGAGAATGATAAGAACCATGAATGAGATTTTAGCAAGGGTTGGTAGAATTGAGAAACTTCAAGAGCAACTTATCAAGATTCAACAAGAAATGAATGATCAAGCAAAGAAGTTTCAAGATGAGTCAATGGAGCAGATGATCAAATTAATGGACATGGTGAATATTGTGATTCATGGAGACAAGCCCTTAAAGAATCCAGTTACGAATGAATTGAATGAAAATATGAACGTTAGTCATTAAACTGTCATGTTTTTTATTTGAATTTAATTACTGCATTTTTACATTTATTTTTTTAGTCACTGCTAGTGTTCTGTTAATTTTTATTTTAAGTTTTTTAATTTTAGCACTTAATTGTGATAATTATTATTTTTGGCCTTAATGTTGTTTCATGGTTTATTTGCATTACTAGTGTTTTATTATTTAAAATTTACGATTGTTACCTTAATTATTATTGGTTTTACTGTTTAGCCATTTAAATTATTGTTCATATTATTTTTTTTTTCTTTGAATCATAAAGTGTTTAGATTCCTTTGTTTATATTATAATCAGTAAAGTTTCATAGATCTGATTTTAGTCCTTTGTGTCTTTATTTACAAACTTGTACATGTGTGAAACATCATTTGTATATTATAGTTTAAATGTTTTATGTGGAATAAATGTAAATTATATTAAATTATTATTTATTCATATATTAACTTAGGTTGTTCAATCTTTATTATTTTATATTCCAATTCATCATGTTTGTAAATTATCACTTATGTTCTTAATATGTATGTTAATACATGTATTTGTTCGAGGTATATGCTATGATTTAAAGGTTTTGTGTGATAATTGTGTTTCTTGTATGGGTTTTGTTTATTTCAAATCATGTATATATGTATGCATATTATATTACTTTCTAACTTTACATATTCATGTGTATATTTGTTGGTTATTATAAAATGCTTATTTATTAATTAAATTTAAATCTATTTTCTTTTATTAATTAAATATATTTATGTGAATGTTTCAATGCATTTTTATTAATTCATTTTATTGCAAATGTCAATATTCATTTTTTAGTCGAATATAGAATTTTTCTTTATGAATAAGAAATAGATGAAATAGCTTTTCAGACTAAAGATTGCTAATGTCGAGATTTCTTTTCATATTAAAGAATTTTCTCTTTTAATTAATAATCAAAAAAATTAAGCTTCGATAAAAGGATCATATTTTAATTTTATATTCGATTCATGATTTCCATCATTTACGACAACGTATAAGCAAAACAGTACCAATTTTGGGCGTTATGGGGGTGTTAATCCTTCCCCGCGCGTAACCGACTCCTAGTATGCAATGAAAGCCCGCGATGAGTGCGATGCGGCAAACGTGATCTCATGTTACTTCACAATATTTTCTATCCCAGTATCACATTGATAGACCCTAGTTCCACCCACTCCTACATATGCTCCGACCTAGTTCAAGAAATAAGAATCCCAACAGAATACTCAGAAATAGGAGTTCATGTATCAAGCCCTCTATGTATAGATGTCATTGTAGACAAAATTCATATATAATGTCGAGTAAGAATCCAATGACATACATTCTTAGTGGATCTAATGGAGTTGTCCTTCCAAGAGTTTGACATGATCTTAAGCATGATTAGTTGTCTAAACACGATGTTAGTTTGAAATGTAAAGCCAGACAGCTCAAGCTCAAGATGGATGATGGTACCAAGTTAGTAATGACCAGTGAGAAATCAAGTCAGCTAAGGATAGTCTCAGCTATAAAAGCCTAGTGGATGATCAACCGAGGTTGTAAGGCCTTCTTGGCTCACGTGGTTGATACCCGAATCTTAATTCCAACAATTGCAAACATCTGAGCAGTACGAGATTTCCCCGATGTATTCTCGGAAGAGTTATCGGGTTTACCGCCCAATCGAAAGTTAGAGTTTGGCATTTAGGTAATGTCAGGTTCAGCTCCAGTATCCATAGCTCCCCACCACATGGCACTAAAAAAATTAAAAGAGTTAAAGGCTCAGATTCAATAGTTGTTAGAGAAAGACTTTATCCGACCGAACATTTCCATGAGGGGAGCACCAGTCTTGTTTATCAAGAAAAAAAAGGGTTAATGAGGTTGTTCTTCAACTACAGACAGCTAAACAAGTTAACCATCGAGAATTGTTACCCACTCCCGAGGATAAACAATCTCTTTGACCAGTTTAGGGGAGCGTGTGTGTTCTCCAAGATTGACTTGAGGTCGGGATAGTACCAATTGAAGGTCATTGATGCTGATGTAGCCAAGACAACTTTCAGAACAAGGTACAATCATTATGAGTTCCTAGTAATACCATTTGGATTTACCAACGCCCTAGCAATATTAATATACTTGATGAACTGAGTCTTTCACCCTATTTGGATAAGTTTTTAGTGGTGTTCATAAACGATACCCTAGTGTACTCTCTTTTAAAAGGGAAGCATGATCAGCATCTTAACATTATTCTTCAAACCCTCCAAGGCAGTCAGTTATATTCCAAGTTTGGAAAGTATGAGTTTTGACTCACAGATGAAGCATTTTTAGGACATGTTGTGTCATTGGATGGTATCAGAGTGAACCCTCAGAAGATTCAGGCCACAGTCGAGTGAGAACTTCTTAAAAATGTATCAGAAGTGTGTAGCTTTCTAGGTTTGGTCGAGTACAATCATTGTTTTGTTCAGGGCTTTTTTATGATAGCTGCCCCGTTAACCAAATTATTGCAAAGGGGAGTTCCCTTTGTATAGGATGAGAAACGGAAAAAAAGCTTCGAGCAGCTAAAGACTATTCTGACCAAAGAATCAGTTCTAACCCAACCATAGTCGGGTAAAGACTTCATAGTTTTCAATGACGCCTCGTTAAATGGTCTCGGGTGTGTATTGATGCAGGAATGCAAGGTTGTGGCCTACGTATCTCATCATCTTAAGCCCCATGAGTGTAATTATCCTACCTATAATCTTGAGCTAGTAGCAGTTATGTTTACCCTGAAGATTTGGTCACAATATTTGTTTGGAGGGAAATATCACATTTTCATAGACCATAAGAGTATTAAGTATCTACTCACCCAGAAGGAGTTGAACTTGAGGCATTATAGGTGGATTGAGTTTCTCAAGGACTACGATTGCGTGATAGATTACCATTTAGGAAAGGCAAACATTATGGCATACACCTTGAGCTAGAAATCAATGTCAGCTTTACGAGCCCCCTTGTGCAATTAAGCTTATCTAGTGATGGTGGGTTGTTAGCCGAGTTGTGAGTCGAGCCAAAACTAGTTGGTGAGACCAAGAGACTACATAGATCATATTAGCGGTTGAAGGCTCGAGTTGAGCAGGTTCACCAAGACGAGGCACCATATTTTGAGTTATGCGATAATGGTGCATTGTACTTCAGTGGTAGTTGTCTATGTTCGTAGAAACTCAGTTGCGTAGCAAGATACTTCATGAGGCGTATCACAGACCACTGTTAGTCCACCTATGTAGTAAAAAGATATATCAGGAGCTTCGACAATTGTTCTGGTGGCCAAGTATAAAAAAGAAAGTTTCAAAGTTCGTCTCTTGGTGTCTAGTGTGTCAGCAGGTTAAGGTGGAACACCAGGTTCCCTCAGGATTACTCCAGTCCATTTAGATTTCTTAGTGGAAATGGGACAGGGTAACATGAACTTTGTGACGGGTTTATCGATGACCAGACAAAGACATAACCCAGTTGGGTCATAATCAACCGTTTAACTAAATCAACCCATTTTCTCTCAGTTGTGATGGATTATACCTTAGAGAGATTAGCTCAGTTGCACATCTGAGAGATAGTGAGACTACACAGTGTACCAATTTCCATCATATCAAACAGAGATCTTCGATTCACTTCTAATTTTTGGAAAGCCCTTCATGAATCCCTAGGCATCAAACTAAATTTCAATGCAACTCTCCATCGTCAAACAGACGGCCAGTCAGAGCATGTCATCCAGATCTTGGAGGACATGCTTAGGTGCATTATTATAGACTTCGAGGGTAGTTGGGAGGACCATTTTTCATTGGTGGATTTTTCCTACAACAACAGCTTTCAGTCGAGCATTTAGATGGCTCCTTATGAGACCTTGTATGGGCGCAAATGTAGGACTCCACTTTGCTGGAAAGAACTCAGTGAGGGTAAAATAGTGGGTCCATAATTGATTAGGGAAACTGAAGAGAATGTTTGGTTGATTCAGAATCAGCTAAGGGAAGCCTCAGATAGGCAGAGATTCTACACAAACTTAAGGCGCAAAGATATAAAATTCTTAATTGGGGATAATGTGTTCCCGTGTAAGAAAGTTATTTTTTTATCGTAAGGGAAAGTTGATCCCGTTCTTCATAGGACCCTACGAAGTGTTAGAGAAGGTTGGTCGAATAGCTTACAGGTTGGCCTTACCCCCGGAGTTGGAACACATCCACAATGTGTTCCATGTGTCCATGCTCAGGAGATATCAGTCTGATTCATCTCATGTCATCCCTCTAAAGTAAGTCGAGTTTAGTCAGGACATGACCTATGAGGAAGATTCGATCCAAATCTTAGCCAGATAAGTTAGCAATTAAGGAGCAAGAGGATTTCTTTGGTGAAAGTGTTGTGGATGACCCATGGCATTGATGAAGCAACTTGGGAAATCGAGGAGGACATGTAGCTTCAGTATCCTCACCTCTTCTATTTAGGTAAATTTCGAGGACAAAATTTCTTTCTAGGATTGGAGATTTATAACGCCTTGAAACCCAGGTTAGTAGTTTCGGGCTAACCCGAGTTGGGCCTAGAATAAATTTCTTAGCCTATGGAAAGCCTTAACCCAAATTAAGTGTAGTTAGGCTTGGGATTGATCCCAATAGTTGGTAAAAATGATGATTATGAGAGTTAAACAAAATTAGAGTGACCAAAATAGTAAATAAACCATTTTTTAAAATAAAAGTAGAAAACCCTTAATTGTATGGAGCTACCACGTTATCCCCTTCCCCTTTTCTCTATCACTCTCCTTGTCTTCTTCTCCCAAAGTTCTCATCTTCTTCTCTATAAAACTAAACAAAGGTGTTAGTTTGGTGACCTTGCAACCCTGGTTGAGATTTTTAAAGGTAAGTTTCAGAATCACTACCAACATAGCTTCAATTTAAGCCTACAATCTTTTTATTCCACCTTGGCTCCCAAAACGTGGGTTTAGTAAGAGGTTTAGTAACCTTGTGAAATCAATCTGTTTTGGAGGATTTCAAGTCTTAGAAATTGTAGTCTCTTCTAAACTTCTAGAACAAGTCAGTAACACAAGTGTTTGATTCTTGTCTAGCGAGAGAAGTGGGAGAAACCTCTCAAGCTAAGGGAAATGAGAAGCCTACCTTGGGTTGAGTCTTGAACACTTTCAGCAGCTTAGGAATCAAAGGTAACTCACTTCAGGCTCAACTAGACCATATGTAGTTAATTAAATGTGTTTTGTATGTTGCATGAGTTAAGTAGCATTTTCATGGTAGAAATCAGAAATCAGTGTTTCCAACATGTTATAGCCCCTTTATGGCCCCTTTAATCATACATAAAACTTTAAAAACAATTGAGACCTTAAGTGTGTCTTTTTAGAATGAAAATGTTGCATTTTTTGTGCCCAAATAGGGCATTTTCGAACGAGGGTAACGACACTAGAAGAGCAATACCGATATTGTTCTTAAAACCAATAGTAAATTTAACATGGAGTATCAATACTACATGGTTGGTCTTGATACCCATGGGGTGGCATCGATACCAAAATCACTTAGCAAATTCCATTAGGCAATTTTGGTACCGATACCTAAGGGAGTATCGATATTAGTATCGATACTCTCTATAGGGGTATCGATACTCAATCAATTATCAAAACATCGAAGCTAAATATGGTATCAATATCCAGGGGTCAGTATCGATACTCAGGGGTCAATACTGATATTGAAAGTTTAGTATTGGTACTCACAGACAGTTTTGGGTAAAGAACCCAAGAATTTAAGGAGTATGTTCTAGAGATCTTATTTATACCAGAATGTCTCAAAATAAAACTACAAGTGAGAACATTAAATTAACTCATAACAGTTAAAAACAACTAGGATGAAATAAAACTAGTCTTGTTTGACGCTAAGGATATAGTCAAGACACTCGAGTCACTTTAGCAAATACAATTGTACAATCGGATATCCCAGTCAGTGCCAAGGCACTTAACACCAGTTGGGGGAATATTCCCCAACACTCGACGGAGTTAGTTGGTCAGGTGTACGTTTCTGATACAGATTCCAGATATCACCTAGAGTACCTTAAGATATTTTGGCATACTAGAGGGGTGCGCGAGGTTCGAGATGCATAATCCCTCCATCGCACTATGATGTCTGCTACAGTATAGTAGACCATTATCTTTTATATCCTTATACTTGTGCCACCAGGTAGCGTATTTAATGAATGCATATAGTATAGTGCAGTTTTTAATGAGACATTGTGCTCGTAAAACAAGACTAACTCAAAGATTAGGGTGTTACAAGCATAATATTATAAAAATATATATATATATATAACTAAATTTAAAGAGAAACTCAAATATTTCGACTCGATTTGACTCAAGTCGATTTTTATAAATTCGATTCAAATAAAAAATTAAAATAAAATTTGAAACATAAAACAAGACTAACTCGATATTGCAGATGATAGGTGATGTTGCTTTGTTGCTTGTATATGCTCTTCTAATTCCTATACGAGTGACACTTTCTTGTTAAAGCCTGAGTTTTGTTGTGATATCTGTTAATAAACGTTGTTATAGAACTCATTAAGTGGTTCTAGTAGTAAAAGATAATATTATTCTTTTTAAGGTATTAGGTTCGAAAATTATATTTATAGGCCCTGAATTTGAGCAATTGCGTCTGCAAGATATATATAAGTTGCCAATTTTTTTAATAAATATAATATTAAAATATCTCAAATTATTAATAACCAGAATGAGTTCACTTAAAAATTATTATCTAAAATTATGTTTTAATCAAGATGAAATTTGACTATTATAATAGTTTAAATCTTTATTGATTATATTAATCTAGATTTATTGATAAGAATACTTTTTAAAATTCATGATTATGTAATGATTATTTAAAGTCTATTTTTATCATACATGATATCACTCTAATTGTACTCAATTTTCATGATAATTACATTCAAATAATTTAAGGATATTAGAGTAAATATATTTCATCCGTTGATCGCAGTTCATTTTTTTTTCTTTTGGATCATATATTGTAGATCCATAGGAGCTTTCTTTATTCTTCTTTTAGAATATCTTTTGTAGAATTAAATTAGATTTAAAATTTGTGAAAAAATAATTTAAGCATATTAAATATAATTGATAAGGATTGTGAACATTGAGTTTCATTGTGATGTATCATAAAATTTAACGTATGTCTTAAGAAATACTTAAAAAAACCCTTTTAATAATAAGAAAAAGAAATTAAAAAAATAAAACAAACCTCTTGTATTCACATACAAAACGAAACCTATTATAAATCCAGGAATGTACTTCACGTGAATTAGCTCACTGCTGACGTTAATCCACGGCCACATCAGCATCAGCTAACCAATAGCTGTTCGCCATGTGTACACAAGCTAACTTGATACTTGACTTCCGCTCCAGACCCCACGTCGAACCCGGCTTGAACCACAGCCTGAGCTGCTGCAGCCGCCTTTCTCCTCCTTTTCGGCCAGGCGGAAGACGAAGACGGCTCAGGCGACGCTCTCTTTGACGTTATTCGGATCGGATCAGGCTCACCCGAGTTCACCCTCAATGGAAAATTCAACAAAGCTCTGGATCCACGCATCCTATAAGCCGCTTTGTCATAAGCCAAAGCCGCATCCTCAGCCGTCTCGAAAGTACCTAACCAAACCCGAGCCCCATTTTTAGCCGGATCCCTAATCTCAGCCGCGAACTTCCCCCACGGCCTTTGCCTGACGCCTCTGTAATGCTTCCCTTTCGACGGAACCACCGTGGGACCCGTCGTCTCCGCCGTCGTTTCCATTTTCTCCGCCGATCTGATATCCGTTGAAAACTCTTGAGTTTCTGGTTTAATCGGCGTGAAATTCGTTGATAACTTATCGGACGGAGCCCAGCCGACGATCAGAGCATCTCGTAAAAGTCCAAAAACGAGCATATCTTCGGAATCGTCTTCTCTGAGAGGAAGATCTCCCCAGGTTTCGGTGAAACAAGGGTACAGACGGCTAAAGCTTGAGCTCCGGCAAAACATGGGAGGAACGGCGGGAAACTCGGTGGAAGCAGTGAGTCGAAGGTCGGATGACTCGCTAAGTAAGTAGTCCCGAACTGAGTCTAGCACAGCAAAATCGGAATTATTTGAACTTGAATACATCTCCATAGCCAAACAAAACAGTTTACTTATTTTCTTTTCAGAATTTTCAATTTTTCGGAAGGAAAGTGGGTTTATATAGGGAAGTTAGGTGCATGAACTAAAATAAAAGGGCAAAGTACATCAGAGATCACTTAACTATATTCAAATTATTATTTAGGCGACTAAAAGTTACAAAGTCATAAAATAATCATTAAATTGCCAATAGGGGCTGATTCAAGTGTTAAGTAGCTTAATATCGCTTAAACAATGTCTAAAGTTTGAGTCATTGTGTATGTAGAAAACCCTCGTAGAAAGACTCATCCACCAAAGTCAGGTGTGTGACGCGAGTAATCCGAATTAGTCAGGGCGAAGCCTTAGAACCGAGATGGCAACTAAAAATTAATAATCATTAAAGTTATCGAATCATGATAAAATTGGCATTAAATTTATCATACTATTAGAAAATAATCATTAAATTTATTAAAATGTTGCAAAGTTGTCCTTAAATTTTATCAAAATATTATAAAATAATCATTAAATTTTCAAAACTTACAACTATTATAACATTATAACTAGGATGATCATGAGTTGGGTTGAATTTTTTGACAACCCAAAACCGATCTAAATATTACACCCTTCTACCACACCCAATTTTTAGTGTAAGAACTCACACCCACATTTGATTCAACTCAAGACAAATATGTGCGTGTGTATATATATATATATGTATGTATATTTTCCATTTTTATTAGGTAAAATAATGATTTAATTGAAATAAATATAAACAAATATCTATTATTATAAAATTAAATATAAACAAATATCTATTATTATAAAATGGTTGTCCCTTGTTCTCATATGTAATGGGGTAAGGGAGAGGTAAGATAGTAGGCTGCCCCCAACACTAGATTGAGAGTAGCTTCCGTGGGAGACCTCCAAATTATGAAATGCCCTCCATAGGACTCGATCCTAGATCATTATAATACGATCTTAGATCGGGTCAGATTGAATCAGATTAAAACCCATTAATTTCGATTTAAATTTTCATCCCTGAATTATTTTCTAATAATTTAATAAATTTAACGATTGTTTTATAATTTTTATATAATCATTGACCAGATTAATTATTTGAAATAATTTAATGACCATTTGGTGTGCTTTACCCAAAAAGCTCCAGTGCATGAATTTCATTGAAGGTTCATTTAAGACACGTGAAGAATGTTTTCGCATGTGTCGGATACCGCTAATTTCAGACAGAGTGACGTCATCGGATTGACAGCAGCAAGTTGTTGCTTTGTCTAATAGCATGCCTTGTTGCCAACTTGTTCTAATTTTTATTCCTTTTTTGGCAAGTCGTTTTCTTTGCTTTTTTTTTTATTATTTAAATTTCTTTTAATATTTCACTCATTTTTCATTAGATATTAAAGAAATTAATATTAACAACAAACTTTTGGATAAGTTTGGCATAAAGTCAACAATCCATTAAATAGAATGGCAATAATATATCTTAACTCGAATCAATATTAAGGTTTTGTACGGTGGCAGATTCAAAAAAATATTATTTAGGATGTGTATATATATATATATATATATTAATAATAAAAAAGATTATATTAAAGTAAAAATAAATAAAATTTTAGGTAAATACGTTCAATAAAATAAACAATTAACATAAAAAAATTCAGATTCTAATGTAAGCATATGCCCACTCTAGATTGTTCTTACATTTGTCATTAACTTGTCCTATTTTTCTCTTTTTTTATAGTCGTCGTTAGTCTCTTTTCTTCTTTATCTTTATGATCGACGACGACATCAACCTTGGTGTTGATCACCCCTATTCGTAGCTGCCGCTAATTTATCATATTTTCTCTATTTTTTCATAACTTTGATATTCATTGTTTTCCTTTGCTTTATTATAGTGTATCTTTATTTTTTTATCTTGCTTATTATTTTTAATAATTTTATTTTTATGACATATTTTCGGTCGTTTGGTCATTATTTTTGTTTATTTTTTTAAGGTTGGATTTGATATTATCATGACTGATCAAGATGATAATTTATTTTTGTTATCATGCTAATCTTTCCTGCTTTGGACCCCTCAGATTGGATTTGGATAAATGATTTTGCGTTCGTAGTAGTATTTTCATGTCTCTCAATTATGATTTGTGATTTGTCGTTGGCTTTTCGATAACTTCATCCTATTTTGCAGTTCGTTTGTCGGTGCGGTTAGATTCGTTCGTTATACCTTTTATCTGAGTTTATTTGGCTAGATTTTTTTAACTTTTTCCTTGTATGGTCCTTGTGATCTTAAGTGATTAGTTTTCTTTTGTTTAGAAAAATATTTTTGTATTTAATTTATTATTATAGTTGTAAACCTTTATTGTAATTTGAATATTTTATATTTTTAATAAAATTAGTGACTTCTATAATAAAAAGTCGATGTCATTATTATGATAAAAAAATTATTTTGAATCAATTTGACTAAAACTATTTTGTTCCTTTTAATTTAATCTAACATCTTAATTGAAAATTCATTTTGGTTTGATCTAATTTATCTTTAAATTTTTACATATTTTTTCTTCAAATAGAAACATAATTAAATAAAATATTAATTTATTCAGTTTAATAATATATGGTGTAATACAATATTTCTTTTACTAAATCAAATTGATACCCAATTTATTAATTGTATCTTATACCCTAATTTTTATATATATTTATCAAAATTAACTAAGAATACATAAAAATAGTTTTCATAATTATCATGTAACAGAGAGTTTTTTCTTAAAATCAACCTGACACAAACAAGCTAAAGAACAGAATTTTGATCCAAAACTTAAATTTTATATTAAAAAAATAATTATATAATTAAATCAAGTCAAAATTTACTGAGTAAGGGCTTTTATTCTATCCCTACCATTAAAGAAGATATATTATGACATGTAATGGACCATCTTCTTAGTCCAATAATTTAAGTCACATTTTCACATCGGTCCTTAAAATTTTCAAGTCAATTTATATTTTAAAAATTTTAGGACGTTACATATAAATTTAACACTTATTTGTTATAAAACTATGCATAATTTACTATCCCATGGACATGGATATGGATATGGATATGGACATGGATATGGATAAGGATAAGGATAAGGACAATGTTATACATAAAATATTAATCCATAATACTACGCGTTTTTCTTGTTTACGTTGGATTTATATTATTATTATTATATTTTTTATTAGGCTATGATCATTACAAAATAGTATATTTAGGGATGAGCATGAGACTCGAACATGACGGGTTCCGACCCTATCAGGCCAGGTTTTTTTAAAAAAAGTTAGGTTCGGGTCGGGTTAGGTTAGGTTTTTAAAATATGATGTTCGGGTCGGGATCGGGTTTAGGGTGAAAAATACCCGACCCAAAAAAAACTATATAATTTACCTTATATATTTAGGAATAATTACAATAATACCCCTCTATAGATTCTTTTTATCAATTAAGTCACTATTTTTGTTGAATAAAAATAATATTTTATTATTATTTCAGGTCGGGTTTTTAAGTTATATATCGAGTTGGGTTCAGGTCGGGTAAAATCTTATTTTTGTCGGGTCAGATCGGATCTCGGGTGGAGGATTCATTGTTCTCGAGTCGGGTTGGGTGGACCAAAAACCTGACCCAACCCGACCCATGCCCATCCCTAAGTACACATTTTAAATATTCTAAATCATTTCACAATAAATGTTTAATCACCTTTGCAGTAGATGGTACTCGAACTCGTAACATCTAGGAACAACAACGATTCCTTTAATCAATAAGATAATTTGGTTCGTGCAAATATAATTTTTTTACATATGTAAGTTTATTTTAAATATTATTGAAAATATTAGTTGTATAATGTTGAAAATTGGTTTTTGGTGGCGCAAGTTGTTGCACCAAAAGCACCCAATTTTGGGCTACAAAATTCGGTGCATCAATTGTTGAAAAACATAAATGGTAAAATTGATTAGTCCCTATACTTTAGGGTATTTACAAGATTTGTCCTTAAGCTTCAACTATAAATACCCTAACCCATTTAGTTTCAATCCCATCCCAAATCATTATAGTTTTCTCCCAATACTAGAGAACTTAGAGAGTTTCTTGAGAGTTGTTTTCTCCTTTTTATCAAGAGAAAATTGTCATTGTTTTCTCCTTGTTAAATCGAGAGAAATTGTAATTCCTATTTTCTCATAGTGAAATTCTTCTATATTTACCCATGGTTTTTACCCTATATTATTTAGGGGTTTTCCACGTAAAATTTATCTCTTCTTTATCTTCATTTTTTATTTTATCAAATTATCAGTTGCTATTTTACTTTATCTGATAGCCGTGATTCACAACAATTGGTATCAAGAGCCAGATTAGAGTGTGTCATATCAACTTATTGTCTTTGTGGTTGCCACCAAAAGGTAGATCCTCCAATATAAGAAAGTAAGAAGGTATTACCCATTCTTTGAAGGTTCCAGAGAACTATTCACGATAGTGAAATAGTAGAGCTATCCGTAATAGAAGCTATGGCAACGAAATTTGATATTGAAATGTTCAATGGGAGAAATTTCTCATTGTGGAAATTGAAGATGAAGGCCATCTTGAGGAAAGACGGGGTGTCTAGCAGCTATCAATGAAAGGCCGATAGATTTCGCAGATGACAACTAGTGGATCGAAATGGACGGGAATGCTATGACAAACTTTCATCTAGCATTAGCAGATGAAGTATTGTCAAGCATCAAGGAGAATAAGATAGCTAATGAGATATGTGATCATCTCACCAAACTGTACGAGGCCACATCGCTGCACAATAAAATTTTCCTTAAGAGGAACTTGTACACTCTTCGTATGTCTACTTCAGTGACGGAGCACTTAAACACACTGAACATTTTATTTTCTCAGCTTACATTATTAAGATGTACAATAGGAGAACAAAAACGGGTTGAACTTCTACTTCAAAGTCTACCTGATCCGTATGATCAACTCACCATCAACTTGACAAACAGTAATGTCACCAGTCTAGTATTCGATGACGTTGCAGCTGTTGTTCTACAAGAAGAAAATCGACGCAAGAACAAGAAAGACAGAAGTAAATTTGCAACAAGCAGAAGTGTTAACAACAATGAGAGAGAAATTAATAGAACGTGGCCAAAGTAGCATTCATAAATATGGTAGATCGAAGTCGAGAAGCAAAAAGAATTTAAAGTGCTACAACTGTGGAAAGAAGGGTCACTTGAAGAAGGATTGTTGGAGTCTAGGTAAAAACTCTAATCCAAAAGGCAATACAACAAACACTTCAGATGATGGAGATGTTCTATGATGTGAAGTGTTAACCACCGTGGAAGGTAGAAAAAGATTTACAGATATATGTCTCATTGATTCGAGAGCAACATATCACATGACCTCAAGAAGAGAATGGTTCCATCATTATGAACCTGTCTCAGGAGGATCTGTGTATAGTTTGCAATGATCATGCCTTAGAGATTGTTGGCGTGAAAACCATCAAATTAAAGATGTATGATGGAACAATTAAAGTTGTTCGAGATGTGCGACACGTGAAAGGCCTGAAGAAAAATTTATTATCCTACGGATTGTTGGATAATAATACAAGCAAGATTGAAACACGGAAATGAATCATAAAGGTGTTCCATGGAGTGCTTGTGGTAATGAAAGACAAAAAGATAGCAACAAACTTGTACATACTGAAGGGAGAGACTTTGCTAGAAGCAGAAGTCTCTGTTGCCTCATGTAGTTCAGATTCTACAATGCTATGGCATCAGAAACTTGGACACATGTCAGAACAAAGAATGAAAGTCCTTATGGAGCAAAAGCTACTTCTAGGCTTAACGAATGTGTCACTTACTTTGTGTGAGCATTGCATAACAAGTAAGCAGCACCGGTTAAAATTCAACACATCAAATTATAGAGGTAAAAGTATTCTAGAATTGGTTCACTCTGATGTATGTCAAGCACCAGTTACATCCCTAGGCAGAGTAAAATACTTTGTCTTATTTATTAATGACTACTCCAGGAGATGTTGGGTGTATCCTATTAAAAGGAAGTCAGATGTGTTTTTCACTTTCAAAAACTTCAAAGCGCGGGAAAGAATTTGATAACTTTTGCAGGAAAGAAAGCATCAAAAGACAGTTCACAGTGGCGAACACTCCTCAACAAAATGGAGTGGCAGAGTGGATGAACATAACCTTGTTAGAAAGAACAATAGCAATTTTGAGGGCTATAGGCCTAGAAAAATCATTTTGGGCAGAAGCAATCAATACCGACTGTTATTTAGTGAATCGAGCTCCATCAACTGCAATAGAGCTGAAGACACCAATGAATACGTGGACTAGTAAACCAGCTGATTATTTAAACCTCCATGTATTTGGAAGTATTCTGTACATGATGTATAACTCCCATGAAATTTCAAAGTTAGATCCAAAATCCAGGAAATACAAATTCTTGGGGTATGCTGATGGAGTAAAGGGGTATCGCTTGTGGGATCCTACTGCCCGCAAAGTGATCATCAGCAGGGATGTTATCTTTGTAGAAGATAAACTACAAAGAAAAGACGATGATAGCGCTGAAAAGTCAGAGACTACACATATACATGTGGAAAAGGAGTTTGAACAAGGAGATACTTCTGAAGCAGAACCATCACATGATGAACAAGAACTAGAAAGTTCTGAAGCTCCAATAACTCGTCAATCAGATAGTGTGAGAAGACGTCCCAATTGACACTCAGATTATGTTATAGAATGAAATATTGCATACTACCTTTTAATAGAGGACTATGAGCCATCAACATACCAGGAGGAAATAAACAGCTCAGATGCTTCACTATGGATGATGGTGATGCAAGAAGAAATTGAAGCCCTTCATAAAAATAATACATGGGACCTTGTGCCACTACCACAAGAAAGAAAGCCAATTGGTAACAAATAGGTCTTCAAAATCAAGAGAAATGGTGACGATCAAGTGGAGAGGTATCGTGCAAGACTGGTGGTCAAAGGATATGCTAAAAAAGAAGGTATTTATTTCAATGAAATCTTTTCTCCTGTAGTTCGACTAACAACAGTTAGAGTAGTCTTGACAATGTATGCTACCTTGAACTTAAATCTAGAGCAGCTAGATGTTAAAACAGCTTTTCTTATTGGAAATCTTGAAAAAAAGATTTACATACTCCAGCCTGAAGGTTTTAAAGAAAAAGAAAAGAAGAACTTGGTTTGCAGGTTGAACAAATCTCTGTACGGTCTAAAGCAGGCACCGAGATACTGGTATAAGAGATTTGATTCCTTCATTACCCTTGTACTTATTTCAAGAGGTTTGGTGGTAACGATTTTATTATATTGCTATTGTATGTGGATGACATGTTGGTTGCAGGACCCAACAAAGATCATATTGAAGAATTGAAGGCACAACTGGCTAGGGAATTTGAAATGAAGTACTTGGGATCAACAAACAAGATTCTAGGGATGCAAATTCACCGAGACAGAACTAATAGGAAGATTTGGCTTTCATAAAAAAATTACTTGAAAAAGATCTTGTCACGATTTTACATGCAAGATTGTAATCCAATTTCTACTCATCTTCCTATTAACTTCAAATTATCCTCCAATATGAGTTCTAGTAGTGAAGAAGAGAGGGTGGAGATGTCTCGAGTACCGTATGCATCAGTAGTGGGAAGTTTAATGTTCGCTATGATATGCACAAGACCAGACATTGCACGAGCAGTGGGAGTGATTAGTCGGTACATGGAGAATCCAGGCAAAGAGCATTGGAATACAGTAAAGAGGATCATGAGATACATCAAAGGGACCTCAAATATTGCATTATGTTACAGAGGATCAAACTTACTTATCAATGGGTATGTCGATTCTGACTATGCAGGGGATTTGGATAAAAGTAAATCTACTACAGGATATGTGTTCAAAGTTACTGGTAGAACTGTAAGCTGGGTTTCAAAATTGCAATCAGTTGTGGCTACTTCCACAACAGAGGCAGAATATGTAGCAACTACACCAGCCAGTAAAAGAACAATTTGGTTGAAGATGCTAATGGAGGAGCTTGGGCACAATCAAGAGTATGTCTCTCTGTTTTGTGATGACAGTCAAAGTGCCTTGCATCTAGCAAGGAATCCAACATTTCATTCAAAGACAAAACACATACGAGTTCAATACCATTTCATTCGTGAAAATGGGGAAGAAAGGACGGTAGATATGCAGAAAATCCATACCAAAGACAACATAGCAGATTTTATGACGAAGGCAATCAATGCTGATAAATTTACCTGGTGTCGATCCTCTTGTGGCCTGTCAGAGACGTAAGCAACATGATGGTACAAGGTAAAAAGAATGGTGTGAAGATATGATTGTTCCAATCAAATTTTCAAGTGGGAGATTGTTGAAAATTGGTTTTCGGTGGTGCAAGTTGTTGCACCGAAAGCACCGAATTTTGGGCTGCAAAAATTGTCAAAATTCAGTGCATCAATTGTTGAAAAACATAAATGGTAAAATTGCTAAATTAGTCTATGTACTTTAAGGTATTTATAAGATTAGTCCTTAAGCTTCAACTATAAATACCCTAACCCATTTAGCTTCAATCCCATCCCAAATCATTGTAGCTTTCTCCTAATACTAGAGAATTTAGAGAGTTTCTTGAGAGTTGTTTTCTCCTTTTTGTCAAGAGAAAATTGTCATTGTTTTCTCCTTGTTAGATCGAGAGAAGTTGTAATTCCTATTTTCTCATAGTGAAATTCTTCTATCTTTGCCCGTGGTTTTTACCCTATATTATTTAGGGGGTTTTCACGTAAAATTTATGTCTTCTTTATCTTAATTTTTTATTTTCTCAAATTATCAGGTTTGATTTTGCTCTATCCTACAGCCGTATTTCGCAACATATAAATAATATAAAAATATATATATTTTTATAAAATTAGTAAAACATAAACATGTTCATGAATCTTTATATAAATATTTTGAATTTATGATATCAATGAGTATTTTTCCAACATATATTTTTTCATTAAAATGCTTATACAATTTTTATTTCTTTAATTATAAATCAGAAAATAATGAATGTTTATATATATTTTTGATAAAGAATGTATGATTAAAGAAAAGAACCATACAACTAATAGGTTGGTTCAAGTGAAAAATAGATTGATATCACTTAAGCAATATCTCAGGTTTGAGTCCTTGTGTATGCAGAAAATTCCCACTGAGAGACTTACCCACCAAAATCAGATGTGTGATCCGGATCAGTCGAGATTAATCTTTCGCTCAAGCACAAAACACACCAATGAAAACACCTCATAAATGGGGTTTCATAATCAAACAAATTCTAATATATTTAATGTATTAACAATAATATTTATCAACTTAATCGAATAAAATCAATTATTTCTATTTAAAAAAATGTTGGTCAATTATACGACTTTGACCGAAGAAAAATATTCTTTTCTATTGTTGTAGATCGCAGGGAAACTGGTGACGCAGTGCCAAGCACGTGTGCGTTTGGACCGCGGCGTTGAGTCTTCAAATCCTTCTCTCAAAAGTCAAAACGACATTACCTTTCTCATAGGCCTGTAAATGAACTGAACGTTCAGTGAACCGTTCATGAACCGTGCGGCGAGAAGTTTGTTTATGTGCGTTTATTTATTAAATGAACGAGCATGAACAAGATTTTATGTTCGTTTAATTAAATGAACGAACATGAACATATGTCTCGTACGTTCATTAACGTTCGTGAACGTTCGGTTATGTTCGGTTATGTTCGTTAGATTATGTTCGTTTATGTTTGTTAGATTATGTTCGTTTATGTTTGTTCGGTTATGTTCGTTTATGTTCGTTCATTTATGTTTAACCCAATCTTCTTAAATCAATTTTGGTGACCAATTTGTAAGTTATAATGTTATATTATAACTTTAGATTTTTTAAAATTACATTATTAAAAATATATTAAAAACCCTAAGCCCTAAACCCTTAATCTAATTATTAAAATCCTAAACCCTAAAACATAAACTCTAAATCCTAAACCATAAAACTTAAACCCTAACCCCTAAACCATAAAACTTAAACTCTAACCCCTAAACCCTAAACTCTCAATCTAATTATGTGATAGGGGTTAAGTTATGCACATAAAGGTAACATACAAATTATGCAAAATGATGTTATGTGACTCCTAAATAAATCATTCACATACTTATACATAAACATATCCACATGCAAAATAAATATACACAACTAATTAAAGAAAACAATCCTAAACAGGGACTAAATTAAGAGAAACCTAAATGTGAGGACTAATTTAAGCTAAATATACTAACTTTAGAATGATGATTAAATTCACGTAAATGAAAAATTAAACTTGTTATCGATCGTCACTAACTTGTTATCGGAGTCATTTCCACATATTAAAAGCCCCTCCAAGAAAAAAAGGACAACATCATTTAATGAGTTGCCAAGTGGTTCAAGTTTAGAGAGGCAAATTACCTTGGAGCCAGGCTTCTAAACTTCCATTTGGAACAAGCTCATAACAAAGCAGGTTTTGTGAAGAGTCACGACTGATATAGTAACTTACAAGTTTCACAAGATTGCGATGATGCAATATGCTAAGAATCCCAACTTCAACTAAAAACTCTTTATTTCCTTGAGGCCCTCCACTGATAAGCCTTTTAATCGCTACAACCATCCCATCAGTTAAAACACACTTGAAAACTCTGTCGAATCCGCCCTCCCCAAGCGTGCTTGCGGGTGCAAAGTTGTTTGTTGCTTCTTTGAGCTCTTCATATTGTAGAAACTGAGTGCTGCTTGGGCGGGGAAGAGACCCAGCTTGTGCAACTCTGCAGTCTTTGGTTTTACTGCAAGAAAATAAAAACCTAAGCACTCTGCAAGACTGAATTAAAACCAGTAATGCAGAATCAATCAGCATTCTTGTTACAAGGTTTTACAAGATGCGCAAAATCACACAACTCAAGCTTTAGTTTTTAGCTAACCGTAAAGAAAATCATAGTCATTGTGGTTAAACATACTAGGTTCTTGAGGAGATGCTTCTGCCTTCCCCCCATGGAATGCACAGGAACAAATTATAAGCACGGATATTATAGCTAACCGAAAAGAAAATCATAGTCATTGTGGTTAAACATTTTCGTAACTGGCCTTGCTGATGAGAGAAAATGCAAGAATAAAGACATCAGCCCTACGATAGCTCAGTGGCCTTGCTGAAGCAATATCCCACATTGGGGAAGTACACGAGTGGACCACATATTTGGTATTATAAATAAAAGACAGCTACCTCCTTTCAACATACTTATCTCCTTGCTTGAATCGAGCTCAAAATCGAGCTTTATTCGAGCTGATGCTTTTTTTTAAGTTCGAGCTTTTTCGAGTTCGAGTCGAGTTTCATTATTATATTTCGAGTTCGAGCTGAAATTTTAAGCTTGCGAGTTTTCGAGTCGAGCTTGCTCTTAAAGTTTTCGAGTTCGAGTCGAGTTCAGCAATACTCTAGCTCGACTCGGCTCGTTTACACGCCTAGAAAGAACAATGGAATGTAGGGTCTCCAACGTTTATGTTCATTTATGTTCGTGTTCATTTATGTCCGTGTTCCTTTATGTTCGTGTTCGTTTATGTTCGTTTATTTATTAATTGAACGAACATGAACAAATTATATTCTTGAATAAATGAACATGAACAAAAAAAAAATTGTTCGTTTATGTTCGTGTTCGTTTATGTATTAAATGAATGAACATGAACATACCTCCATTCGTGTGCGTTCGGCTCGTTTAAAGGCCTACTTTCTCAACTACGTACAATAGTTGAAAAGATTAAAGCATGTGTGAGTGAGGAGGGTATTAATTAATGTTTTCATTACGAAACATCTCTAATAATGTAATTTATAAAAATTTAAAATTTTAAAAGATTCTACGCATAATTAAATGAGTTTTGTCTCAGGTCGAAACATCTCTAATAATGTAATTTATAAAAATTTAAAATTTTAAAAGATTCGATGCATAATTATAAATTAGTTAAAATTTAAAGGTAAAATATTTATGGTAAGCTATATGAATGATCACTAAACTATTCAACCCTTTTACTTTTATCATTGATTTTTCAATTATGTCAATTAGATCACTTAACTATTTAATTGTATCCAATCAAACCAATTGTCGCCACTAATTGGCAGCAGCAAGTCGTTGCTTTGTCTAGTTGGCATGTCTCATTGCCAACTTGTTCTAATTTTTATTCCTTTTTTGCCAAGTCGTTTTCTTTGTTTTTTTATTTAAATTTCTTTTAATATTTCACTCATTTTTCATTAGATATACATTGGCTCTAGACATGTTCTACAACAAATAATTTTAAAGAAATTAATATTAACAACAAACTTTTGGATAAGTTTGGCATAAAGTCAACAGTCCATTAAATAGAATGGCAATAATATATCTTAACTCGAATCAATATTAAGGTTTTGTAAGGTGGCAGATTTAAAAAAAATATTATTTAGGATGTACACATATGTATTAATAATAAAAATAAATATTAAAGTAAAAATAAATAAAATTTTAGATAAATATGTTCAATAAAATAAATAATTAAAATAAAAAAATTGGATTCAAATATAAGCACATGCCCACTTTAGATTGTTCATACATTTGTCATTAGCTTGCCCTATTTTTCTCTTTTTTTTCATAGTCATCGTTAGTCTTTTTTCTTCTTCATCTTTGTGATCGATGACGACATCAAACTTGGTGCTGATCACCTTATTCGTAGCCGCCACTAATTTATCATATTTTCTCTCTCTTTTTTTCATAGCTTTCATATTTATTGTTTTCTTTTGCTTTATTATAGTGTATCTTTATTTTTTTTTTCTTGCTTTTTATTTTTAATAATTTTATCTTTATGACACATTTTCGGTCATTAGGTCATTATTTTTCTTAATTCTTTTTTTAAGGTTGAATTTGATATCATCACGAGTGATCAAGATGATAATTTATTTGTTATCATGTTAATCTTTATTGTTTTGGACCCTGAGATTAGATTTGGATAAATGATTTTGCGTTCGTAGATAGTATTTTCATGTCGCTTAATTATGATTTGTGATTTGTCGTTGGCATTTCAATAACTTCATCCTATTTTGCGATTCGTTTGTCGGTGTGGTCAGATCCGTTCATTATACCTTTTATCTGAGTTTATTTGGTTAGGTTTTTTAACATTTTTCTTATATGGTTCTTGTGATTTTAAGTGATTAGTTTTCTTTCGTTTAGGAAAATATCTTTGTATTTAATTTATGATTATAGTTGTAAACCTTTATTGTAATTTGAATATTTTATATTTTTAATAAAATTAGTGGCTTCTATACTAAAAAGTCGATGTCATTATTATGATAAAAAATTATTTTGAATCAATTTGACTAAAACTATTTTGTTCCTTTTAATTTAATCTAACATCTTAATTAAAAAATCATTTTGGTTTGATCTAATTTATCTTTAAATTTTTATATATTTTTTCTTCAAATAGAAACATAATTAAATAAAATATTAATTTATTCAGTTGAATAATATATAGTTTAATACAATATTTCTTTTACTAAATCAAATTGATATCCAATTTATTAATTGTATCTTATACCCTAATATATATATATATATATATATATATCAAAATAGTTTTTCTTGTTTTCGTTGGATTATTATTATTATTATTATTATTATTATTATTATTATTATTATTATTATTATATATTTATCAAAATAGTACATATTTTAAGTATTCTCAATCCTTTCACAATAAACGTTTAATCACCTTGCATTAGATGGTACTCGAACTCGTAACATCTAGGAACAACAACGATTTCTTTAATCAATGAGATAATTTGGTCCATGCAAATCTAAATTATTTGCATATGTAAGTTTATTTTAAGTATTATTTAAAATATTAATTGTATAAATAATATTAAAAATACAATTTTTTTATAAAATTAGTAGAACATAAACATGTTCATGAATCTTTATATAAATATTTTGAATTTATGATATCAACGAGTATTTTTCCAGCATATATTTTTTTCACTAAAATGCTTATACAATTTTTATTTCTTTAATGATAAATCAGAAAATATGGAATGTTTATATATATTTTTGATAAAGAAGGTATGATTAAAGAAAAGAATCATACAAATAACGGAGTTGGTTTAAGTGGTAAGCAGATTGATATCGTTTAAGGTCTCAGGTTCAGGTCCTTGTGTATGCATAAAATCCTCATTAGGAGACTCACCCACCAAAACCAAGTGTGCGATCCGGATCAATCCAGATTAGTCTTTCGCTGAAGCACAAAATACACCAATGAAAACACCTCATAAATGGACATCCATAATCAAACAAATTCTAATATATTTAATGTATTAACAATAATATTTATCAACTTAATCGAATAAAATCAATCATTTCTATTGTAAAAAATGCTGGTCAATTATACGACTTGACCGAAGAAAAATCTGCTTTTCTATTGTTGTAGATCGCAGGGTAACTGGTGACGCCGTGCCAAGCACGTGTGCGTTTGGACCGCGGCGTTGAGTCTTCAAATCCTTCTGTCAAAAGTCAAAACGACATTACCTTTCTCAACTATGTACAATAGTTGAAAAGATTAAAGCACGTGTGAGTGAGGGTATTAATTAGGGTTGTAAAAAGTTGACCCGACCTGTAAAACTGACTGAAACCGATTTGAGTCAAAACTATTTTTAACCTGCGCTGTAGCGATCCGAAACTGACTTGAGTCGGAACTGGTGTTTACCTGAATCCGAGTTGGATCTGGAAATTGTGAATCTAAAACCGACCTGCATCCGACCTGAACCCAAATTGAACCGAAAAATGATACCTGAAACCGACCTGCATCCGACTGATATGAACCCGAAACCGATATTGACCTGGTAAATAACTGGTATTACCCGACATGTTTTCAACATGACCTGTTTTTAACCTGACCTTTTTTTAACCTGACCTATAAATGATCCGACTTGTTAATGACCTAATATGATATTTACCTAACTTATATATTACCATGCACGAAATTATAAGATTTTAATAAAATTATAAATTTTTTAGTTTATGATATAATTAAAAAAAATTAAAATGATTACTTTTTAAATGTTATAATAAAATATTTATTATGATAAATAAATTAATAAATAGACCTATTATATAAAATTATTTAATAAAATTAATAAAATTATTTAAATGTAAATTAGATAAAACATGATTAATAATGCAAAGGAAAGTTAATATAGTTTAATTTATATAAATTATATAGTTTAATTTATATAAAGAAAAAATAATATTAATTATGAAAGTATTTATTATGTAATATATATTAACGTTTTACATTATTAATATAAATAATTTTGATAATACATTAGTTTACATAGGCCCAAAACATAAGCCCACTCTTTTATTACATATATATTTGCATTAGTGCTAGGCCATTTACATTAGGGTTTATAATTTAGTGTTTAGTGTTTATGGTTTAAAGCTTAGAGCTTAGGGTTTAAGGTTTATAATTTAGGGTTTTTATAAACTATATATTTTATTACTTTATATAGTTTATGCATAGTTTTTTCTATAAACTATATAATTATATTATATATATTATATAAAATTATAATAAAATTAATAAAATTATTTAAATGTAATTATATAAACATGATTAATTAGTGTTAAATATTAGTAGTCACGTTGCATATTATATGGTTCATAAATAGTAGTCATGTCATATTATTTCATTTGCATAATTAGTATTTTAGTTGCATATTAGGTTAATTCACATTAATAGCCCATTTATTTTGTTGTTATGAATAAGTAATAATAAAACTCAAAAATAAGTCCATTTGCAATAGTATATATATATATTATATAAAATTATTTAATAAAATTAATAAAATTATTTAAATGTAAATTATATAAACATGATTAATTAGTGTTAAATAATGGTTCATAAATAGTAGTACATATCATATTTCATTTGTATAATTAGTATTTTAGTTGCATATTAGGTTAATTCACATTAATAACCCATTTATTTTGTTGTTATGAATAAGTAATAATAAAACTAAAAAATAAGTCCATTTGCAATAGTACTAGTCTATTTACATTAGTTTGCATAGGCCCAATACATAAGCCCACTCTTTTATTACAAATATATATGCATTAGTGTTAGTTCATTTATATTAGGGTTTAGAGTTTAGGGTTTAAAGCTTATGGTTCGAAGTTTAGGGTTTAGGATTCCTATAAACTATATACTTTATTACTTTATATAGTTTATGCATATTGTTTCTATAAACTATATAAGTAATTTACTTTATATAGTTTATATATATATATATATATATATATATATATATATTATATATTATATACTATACATGGTTTTATACATATTATATAAAATTATTTAATAAAATTAATAAAATTATTTAAATGTAAATTATATAAAACATGATTAATTAGGTGTTAAATAATTAGTATGTCACATTGCATATTATATGGTTCATAAATAGTAGTACATGTCATATTAATTTCATTTGCATAATTAGTATTTTAGTTGCATGTTAGGTTAATTCACATTAATAGCCCATTTATTTTGTTGTTATTAATAAGTAATAATAAAACCCAAAAATAAGTCTATTTACATTAGTGCTAGTTCATTTACATTAGTTTACATAGGCCCAATACATAAGCCCACTCTTTTATTACAAATATATATGCATTAGTGCTAGTCTATTTATATTAGGGTTTATAGTTTAAAGTTTAAGGTTTAGAGTTTTTATAAACTATATACTTTATTACTTTATATAGTTTATGCATAGTATTTCTATAAATTATATAAGTAATTCACTTTATATAGTTTATATGTGTGTGTGTGTGTGTGTTATATATACTATACATGGTTTATACATACATGTACTATAAGTTACAAATATAGTCCAGGGGTTAGGGTTTAGGGTTAAAGATTTAGGGTTTTTATAAACTATATATTTTATTACTTTATATAGTTTATGCATAGTGTTTCTAATATATATTATATATATATATATATATATAATATATATATAATATATATATATATATATAATATGGATTACTTATATTAGTTATATATATATATATATACACTATATTAATATAAATTATAATTTATAAACTATATATTTTATGTAGTTTATACATATGTAGTTTACACACACACACAGATAAATAGAAAATTAAAAGTAATTAGAATGTATATAGGATTAAATTGCATCGAATTGAAAATTCAAGAAGATATTTACAATTAAACCATGACTAAAATGAAAGAAATCAAAAATCAAATACAAGTGGAAAAATGATGATTGTTGGAGGAGCATGAGGCTAATTAACCTAAAATATCTTTCCAAATAAAATCTCAATTATCAATTTCCCTCCAAATTTTTCTATTCCTTCTAAATTTCTCAATTTCTCTCTAAATTCTCAATTTTCCTATATTCTCAAAATTTCCCAATTTTCTTCTAAATTCTCAAATAAAATCAAAAAAATTTCACACACAAAAATCTTTATTTTAAAAAATTTTCTCCCACCATTCACTTTGAATAATATATATATACTATATTAATATAAATTATAGTTTATAAACTATATACTTTTTTATAGTTTATACATATATAGTTTACATATATAGTTCATATAAACATAATTTATATGTATAGCTTATAATAATTATATAGTTTATATATAAACTTATATTTTATATATATATATATATATTCAATTTTTTAAATGAATGCAATTTTACTATATTTTTCATTATTTCTTCATATTTTGCATTTATTTCGATTTAATCCTTTTGCATTTTTTAATTTATTTCAATTTTAAGTCTTTCACTTTTATATGTATTCAATTTAATTCTTAAATTTATATTTGCATCTTCATTTGGCCCATTGTTAATTGTTATTTATATTTTTGTAATTGACCCATAATTTTTTAAATGTGTTTAATTTAGTCCTTTTTATATTAATTTAAACCTCATATTTTAAATTTATTTCAATTTAGTCCCTTACCTATGTGTGTTGTTTAATTTATATTTTAAAATTTTATTTGTAATTTTACATTTCTTCAATTTTGTCCTTAAATTTATATTTTTTTAAAAAAATTGATCAATGGATATTTATTTTTCTCTTAATTTACTCGAAATAATATACAATTACAACTTGCAATTCAACAATCACGAAAGATGACAAAATAATTAATCCAAAAATAAAAATGACACGGCCTGAACTCAATCCGTATCCGGTAAACATCCGACCTGAATTTTATCTGTCAATGATGTGACACGATCTGAACGAGATCCGACTGAAGTCCACCTGAACCTGAATTAACCTGGTCTTTATCTGCTTCGGACCTGAACAGTTTTGACCTGAACTGACATCGATCCGAACTGAAAATGACCTGACATGAACCCGATCTGATCTGGTGTCAAATCAAACTGAAAATAACCCGAATTGATTTGACATATACCCGGCCAGATCCGAGTCTAACCATCAAATTGACCTGAATTGACATGTACCCGATTTTACCTGACTTACCAAAATCCGACTGAAACCTGTCCGATTACCTGATTTTACAGCATTAATTAATGTTTTCATTATGTTAGCGACATTGAAAAATAATATATATTTATATATACATATATTGATATGAATTTCAAAAAATTAAATGAGTTTTTTCTTAGGTTGAAACATCTCTAATAATGTAATTTTTAAAAATTTAAAATTTTAAAACACTCAACGTAGGATTATAAATTAGTTAAAATTTAAAAGGTAAATTATTTAGGATAAACTGTATGAATGATCACTAAACTATTTAGCTCTTTTATTTTTATCATTGATTTTTCAATTATGCTAATTAGACCACTTAATTATTTAATTGTATCCAATCAAACCAGTTGTCGTTAATATTTTATAGAAGTGGTGACATAACCGTTAATAAAATTAGTATTATTACACATTTAATCCTTAATATTGATATATTCGATCAATCTAATCTTAATTTTAAATTAGTTTAATAAATTTAATCTCCCAATCAAATAATGACACTTGTTACCACTTAATTATATTTTATTTTAATATATTTAAAATACAATGAAAGGGTGACACATGTCCCATTTGATTGGTGTCAAAAATGAGTTGACTAGTTATAATGTTGCAATGGGAATCAACTCTCACCCAGGGTAAAGGATTCACGCAGCTTCATCCATGATGTCCAAGCGACCTTACATCGCTCTCTCGTACAACTCTTCCCTATTTCCCATCTCCGCCGGACATAGCCAAATTCCCACGCAAAACTGGTGCTGCTCGTCGCCGGTCGAAGCCGTCGAAGCCTCCAACGTTACGCCATCAACGCTCGACTCTCTGATTTGAGGTGCGGATTTCACTATCAACGTTATTCCATCTGGTTTATTCATTCTATTCCATGCTTCGGTTGCTGATTGGGGGTCCCCTTGTTCTGGGTTTTTAAGTTATTCAGTTTTTCATGATTGCGCCTTTCTTGTTTTGTTAGTTTCAAGTATATGGGTTTCCTGGTTTTGAGAATTTTTAGGATTAGATCTTGTGAGATTACCTCTGTTTTTTTTCTTTTGATGGTAAAGCAATGGTCGTTGTTAGCTCTTTAACCTTCAAATTCAGAGTGCAGTTTTGGTTCTTGTTTATGCTTCTTTTTAGTTCTTGGTGAGTCTTGGAGATGGCTCAGTTTGCTTGAGCAACATTCTACATGTTATGATTTTCGATAGCCTCAAATGTTTGGGTCAAAGAACAAAAGTAGCATATCAGAATTTCAATTTGGATTTAATTTCCAGTTGTATGGGTAGTTACTTGTTTGTAGCTTTTGGAGGAGTGAAATTTATAGGATGCTCTGGGCTACTGCATTGTAAGGTTTGTCTATGTGTGTGTAATTGTTTAGGGGTGTTTATTTGTTAGGGAGTTAAGGTGACATGGACTACGGTACCTTACGAAGATGAGAAGTAGTGGTGGTATTCATTGTTGTTAAGATCGATTGAATGAAAATTATTCTAAGGAAGGTGCTAATCGTGTAAATTTCATGGTTAGTATTCCATGGAGGCTTATTTGCAAAGTCAAGCGTAAATGATATATGTATACACCTGTTTTTGGCCGGGTTTTTTTTTCTCTATTTTTAATTTATTAGTATTATTATTTTGAAATTTACATATTACAATTTTGCAGGTCTTGAAGCCCAAATTACAAAGGCCCAATCCCGAAGCCCAACATTCAGCAGACCCATCAGTCAAACCTGAATCGGTTTAGGCCCAAACAAAGGACCCAACTCAGTTAGGGTTTCACCTTATTCTCCCTAGCCGCTTTTAACACCAGCCGTTAGATCTGGAGGAAGATCAACGGCCCACAAGCAACCCAGATTAGGGTTTTAACCCTAAGCATATCATCCAGCCGCCGTCGCCCTCAACTCCTCAGCTTCCCAGCCGTGAGCCGCTGCCAAGCCTGAGCCACCGCCGAACCTCTCATCGAGTCAATCCATCATCCACAGTGATAACAAGACCATCAAACACCAAATCGGTCAGAGCAATCAGAGAAAAATAAGGAAAAAATCAAAAGAAAATCCAAATGATATCCTAAGGTACATATAGCCTCTGTCGACCCTAGTGTCTCGGGCAGCAAAGTCAATCATCACAAATCATGGAAGCTAACATAAAATCAAATGAAGAGAAACAGATGAGGGGGATTGGGGGGGTAAAAAAAAGAGAGCTCATTCGGGTTTAAAAAAAAGAGAGAGGAAAAACACTGGAACAAAACAAGAAATATAAAGAGAGAGAGAAAGTTCTTACCCTTGTTCGAACTGCCGGTGAACAAAGGGTCGTCGGAGCTGAAGAAACCGAGAGGTTTCTTCACAAATCTATGGCGTTTGAGCCATTTTTAGGCCAAACTGAGCTCGGACCCACCTTCACGGTGAGAATAGACTATCTTCAGATTTTATCTCGTCCATCAGGATTAATCTTTTATTTACAAAAAGGTTTTCTAAAATCTTTAATGCATGATAGATGAAAAATAACAAACGAGTTGAAAACCTGAAAAGGCAGCTCGAATATGAAGACTATTGCATATGAGGTGATCGTACAAGTCCCTTGATAAGGCATCGCACAACCTGAATGAGATCATGAGAGCTGGGAGTCGGAGAAAACTTCCAAAAATGTAACGTTACCCCATCAGATCATTGAACATTCAAATAAATGAACACCATACCTTTAACCAAACATAACAACCTGATTTTTTTATCCTTTCCATACTTAACCGAGTTGAAAACCTGAAAAGGCAGCTCGAATATGAAGACTATTGCATATGAGGTGATCGTACAGTCCCTTGATAAGGCATCCCAACCTGAAGGAGATCATGAGAGCTGGGAGTCGGAGAGAAAACTTCCAAAAGAGAGATACGTTACCCCATCAGATCATTGAACATTCAAATAAATGAGAACACCATACCTTTAACCAAACATAACAACCTGAGATTTTTTTATCCTTTCCATACTTAACCATTTATCAAAGATAGCATTGATATTGACACTTGTCAAATAGCTATAATTTATTGAAGGATTAATAGTGTAATTAATTCTTTGATATTTAATGAACTCTTGTTCTATGATTTGTCAATTGTGAAACTTTGAAAGGGGCAATATTTTCAAATCTTTGATTAAACATTTTTCAAAACTCTTTTAATTGATGTTTTCAGGCTCCTGAAAATAAAAAAATTCAAACAAGATAATCTCTGGTGGCATATCTTAGAATTCAATGAATATCTATCTGAAGCTCAATATCTAAACTGGGGCAAGAGAAAGCAAATTTTTGGGGGCAAAATTTTGATGGGACAAACAAATGGTCTCAGATCAAGGTTTGCAAGAGTACACCCTAGTGGAAATAAAGACAAACTGAATCAATGATAGAGTGAAGATTGCTCTTGCAACTATTCTCATTCCAGATCGAGAAAAACATACATACATACATACATACATACATACATACATACATACATGCATACATGCATACATGCATACATGCATACATGCATACATACACATACATGCATGATACATAAATTTTGCATCAAACATTTATCATGATGTATATTAAAGACATTTTTCTCCTCACTTGAGGACAAATTCAATAAAAAATCAAATAAATTTCATTTTTAACATCGAAGATAGTCAGTCAAAATGCATCATTTTGATCTCTCAGGAAATCAAAGCTCAGAAATGACAAAATATCTCTAACTTGAAGAAACAATGACATCCACATATGTGACTTCCTGAAGTTAACAATTAAGACATTTCCTCCACCAGCATGAACAAACAGATTATCAGTATCTTTTGATGTTGTTTCTCTCGAAACAAAATGTTGTCTCGCTAGAGACAGCTTCTTTTGAAAAACAAATCTTGTCTCACTTGAGACAGTTTTCTAAAATCAAATTTTGTCTCATTTGAGACAATTTCTTGAAAAACAAATTTCGTCTCGCTTGAGACATTTTTCCTTAGAAATACAAATTTCGAATTTGTTTTCATATTAAACAAAGTTGATCTCACTTGAGATCGTTTTCTCAAAAACAAACGTTGTCTCGCTTGAGACAATTTCTCTAAAAACAATTTTTGTGTCGTTTGAGACAATTTCTCTAAAACAAATGTTGTCTCACTTGAGACAATTTTCCAAATTAGAATTTGTTTCACTGGAAACAAACATCATCTTTGAGTCGTTTCTTTTGAAACAAATGATCTTTGAGTCTATTTCTTTTGAAACAAAACTTTTTCTCTCTTGAGATAGATTTTCTTGAAAAATCTTTGAGTTTGTTTCACTTAAAACAAAATGAAAAAAATCTTTGAGTATGTTTCTTTGATAACAAAATTTTGTCTCTTTTGAGAAAGTTTCTTTTGAAAGAATCATTGAGTATGTTTATTTGGAAACAAAATTTTGTTCCTATGTTTCTTTGGAAACAAAATTTTGTTTCTTTTGAGACAGTTCCTTTTGAAGAAAAATCTTTAAGTCTGTTTTTATGAAAACAAAGGTTTGTCTCTTTTGAGACAATTTCTCTTAAAACAAACATCTGTGAGCATGTCTCCCTTGAAACAAAACCCAATTTTTATTATTTTTCTTTTGAAACAAAGTTTTGTCTCTATTGAGATAGTTTTTCGTAAAAAAAATCTTTGAGTTTGTTTCTTTTAACAAAATCATATTTGAGTCTATTTCTGTTAAAAAAAAAATTGTCTCTCTTGAGACAGTTTCTAATGAAAAACCAACCTTTGAGATTGTTTCCTTTGAAACAAATTTCGTCTCACTTAAGATGTAATCCATCTTTGAGTTTGTTTCTTTTGAAACAAAATTTTATATCTTAAAGACAATTTCTTTTGAAAATACCCACCTTTGAGATCGTTTCTAATAAAACAAATTTTCTCTCCCTTAAGGCAATTTCTCTAAAAATACAAAATCTTTGAGTTTGTTTCTCTTGAAATAAAACTATCTTTGAGTCGTTTCCCTTGAAACGAATTTTTTCTCTTGAAAGATTTTCCCTTAAAACAAGAACATATTTGAGTTTGTTTCTCTAGAAACAAGGTTTTCTCCCTTAAAATAGTTTCTTTTGAATGAAAATCTTTGAGTCTGTTTCTTTGGAAACAAAATTTTGTCTCACTAAGATACAATTTTCTGAAAAACAAAGTTTTGTCTCTTATGACGATGTCTTTTGAAAAAAAATCATTGAATCTGTTTCTTTGGAAACAAAATTTTGTTTCTCTCGAGACAGTTTCTTTGAGAAAAATCTTTGAGTCTGTTTCTTTGGAAACAAAATTTATCATCTTTGAGTTTGTTTCCCTTGAAACAAAAACAAACAAAATCTTTGAGTATGTTTTTCTTGAAACAAAAACATCTTTGAGTTTGTTTCTCTCGAAACACCGATCTTTGAGAACGTTTCCCTTAAACACAAATTTTGTCTCGCTTGAGACAGTTTCCTTTAAACATCATATTTGAGTCGTTTCCCTTAAAACGAATTTTGTCTCTTTTGATACAATTGCTTTTGAAACACATCGCCTTTGAGTTTGTTTTTCTTGAAACAAATCTTTGAGTTTGTTTCTTTTGAAACAAATCTTTGAGTCGGTTTCCCTTGAAACCATAATCACTAAAGATGGCCTAAACTCTTCATCAAGTATGAGTCGTTTCATCCACCGAACAAACCTCCTCATCACTTAGGAGTCGTGTCACCCCTAGATAACCAGACGTCCTCATTATGTAGGAACCGTGTTATCGCCCTTCCTAAAGATGGCCAGAACTCTTCATCACGTATGAGTCGTGTCATCCCCCGACCAGATCTCCTCATCACGTAGGAGCCGTGTCACCCCTAGATAACCAGCCGTCCTCATCGCGTAGGAACCGAGTTATCACCCTTCCTAAAGATGACCAGAACTCGTCATCACGTATGAGCCGTGTCATCCCCCGACCAGATTTTCTCATCACGTAGGAACCGTGTCACCCTTAAACGACTAGAACTCTTCATCATGTATGAGTAGTGTCGTCCCCAACAAACCTTATCAAGTTTCTAAGCATAAAAGGAAGAGAATCAGACAAAAACGTGTTGTCTTATCGTCTTTGCCCTATTCTTGTTAACACAAAAATATGCAAAGAGTGGCAGCTGTAGACACCTGTTTTTGTCCGGGTTTTTTTTCTCTATTTTTAATTTATTATTATTATTATTATTATTATTATTATTATTATTTTGAAATTTACATATTACAATTTTGCAGGTCTTGAAGCCCAAATTACAAAGGCCCAATCCCGAAGCCCAACATTCAGCAGACCCATCAGTCAAACCTGAACCGGTTTAGGCCCAAACAAAGAACCCAACTCAGTTAGGGTTTCACCCTCTCTTCTCCCTAGCCGCCTATAACACCAGCCGTTAGATCTGGAGGAAGATCAATGGCCCACAAGCAACCCAGATTAGGGTTTTAACCCTAAGCATATCATCCAGCCGTCGCCACCCTCAACTCCTCAGCTTCCCAGCCATGAGCCGTTGCCAAGCCTGAGCCACCGCCGAACCTCTCATCGAGTCAATCCATCATCCACAGTGATAACAAGACCATAAAACACCAAATCGGTCAGAGCAATCAGAGAAAAATAAGGAAAAAATCAAAAGAAAATCCAAATGATATCCTAAGGTACATCTAGCCTCTGTCGACCCTAGTATCTCGGGCAGCAAAGTCAATCATCATAAATCATGGAAGCTAACATAAAATCAAATGAAGAGAAACAGATGAGGGGGATTGGGGGGTAAAAAAAAGAGAGAGAGCTCATTCGGGTTTAAAAAAAAGAGAGAGGAAAAACACTGGAACAAAACAAGAAATAGAAAGAGAGAGAGAAAGTTCTTACCCTTGTTCGAACTGCCGGTGAACCAAGGGTCGTCGGAGCCGAAGAAACCGAGAGGTTTCTTCACAAATCTATGGCGTTTGAGCCATTTTTAGGCCAAACTGAGCTCGGACCCACCTTCACGACGAGAAGACACGTCGATTAGTGTCTTCCTCTCTCTTCCCCGACGTCGGCGTACGACGGTGGCCGCCGATCAGTGGTGGCCGACGCGGCTGAGCACCATCGTGTCCTGGGCTTCGTTTGAAGCTCCCAGAATTTTCTCTCCTTTCTCTCTCTTTCAAAACCCGGGCAAAGGAAACAAATGAGAAATGGCCTGATTTTTGGCCTGGTTTTGGCCTTATATATGTGTGTTGAAACGACGTCGTTTCACAGAGGACCTGGGAGCATTTTTATGCGTGGGTTTATTACCCTAAAGGTCCTTTCTATTTTGTAATCGCCTATTTTAATCATGAATACAACTTTATTTCCTTTTAATTCGAGCTCTTGTGTTGCAAATGTTTCAATTCCGTCCTTGATAGCTTGTAATTATTTTATGCATATTTACGCTGAAGACATGGTATTTTCATTCATTTATTCTTAAGCATAATATGTTTTCATTATTTTAATTTTAGTCACTAATTTAATGTATTGTGTATTTTGGAGGTTATTTGAATTTGGCTCTAACATTTGTATACATTTTATTTTAGTTACTATTTAGTCTATGGTTTAATTACACTGTAAGGGTCCCCGTGTTTTGTAAATTTGTTTAAGGGCTTAGTGTATTTTTATTTATTTTGTACTTCTAGTCCTATATTTTGTAAAGTTTAGACATTGTACTCTTTATTTATGAAACTTTTATTTTGATCACTACTCTCATATTTTAGGTTAAATTTTGATTAATGTCTGTTTATTTTATTTTCATTATATTTTAGTCCTTTATCTGTTATGTGGAAATGGAAATTTATATATCTAGTCCATGATATCTTCCTGATGTGTGTTTTAGTCACTATTCAGTTTTATTTTGGGGTTATTTGCTTGTTTGGCCCCTTGTTATTTATAGAAGTGTTGTTTAGATCATTGTGTTAAATATGTGTTTAGTATTTTAATCCTTGTGTTGAGTTTTATTTATTTATGTTTTATTTTATTTTATTTACTTTATCTTTGTTTTATGAACTAATATTATGGCATATTTATACTTTATATTACATTATTGAATATTGTGTGTGTGAGTTCTTTGCATATTAATTAGATATTTCCATTGTTTTATTAACATTAAAATTAATATATCATGTTATATATATGTTAAGGTAGAATTTAATGATCATTTGTATTCGTGTAAGTAAATATATATATATATATATATATATATATATATATATATATATATATATATGTGTGTATATAATACAATACAATACACGATTAATTATGTTTATATTACAAGCAGTTACTGTACATTATGCATGTGAATATGATATGTTTCAGTTTTATATTATGCATATTTATACTAAAAATGTAAAAATACGCTATTAATTTTTTTTCGAATATTTCAAGAATACGTATTTATAGAACGGGCGTGGAAAGTACTACTTGATCGAAGTGGTATAATCCAATACGACATTCGAACAGATACGAACTTAAAATAGATCTATTTTCTTTTACTAATTAATTTATTTTAATAATGCAATGTGTGTTATTTTTAATTTACTATTTATTTCCTTTTATTCGAATGTAAACGTCAATTTTATTTATATTTGATTTGCATATTTATCTATGAGGGAATATTCTTTTATTGACAAGAAATAGTCGAGTTAGCTTTCCCGATGGAGGATTACTAATTTTGATATTTCTTTTCGAGTTAAAGAATTTTATGTAATTAATTTAATTCGAAGCAAATTAATCAATGTTCGATAAATGGATCACAATTTAATTTTATATTCGATTCATCATTTCCACCATTTACGACAACGCGTAAGCGATCAAGTACCAACTTTTGGGCACTGTGGGGTGCAAGTCCTTCCCCACGCGTAATCGACTCCCGAACCTATTTTAATCAAATCTTTGTAAACGCAGACCGGGTTTTTATTTTAAAAACGATTTTTCTTAAAATTGTTTTTTAAAAACGTTTTTAGGTATTCGACCTACCTAACCTAAAGGTCGATGGCGACTCTCATTCGATTTAATCCCAGTTAATCCAAAATCACCCATTTTCCAAAATAAAAGTCATAATTATTTTTAAAAATAATATTTAATTGTTTTACCTAAAAATGTTTATTACAATATGAATTTTCATTGTTGTTTGTTTGCTTTTGGGGAGTGAAGGGCGGTGTATTCTTGAGTAAGACTGGATATTGCGCAGATCATTCTTCCTCATGGTTGGGTGGTTTTCTCTTTGATGTTGGTGATCTATTCTTGTCCTTTGTTTTGTTGGTTTACTTCTCTTGTCACATATTGGTGATTCTCATTTTTTTCAGGAGAGAAAGTTTGTTGGGGAGTGGTCTTTTTTGTTAGGTGTTTTTTTTCCTCTTTGTTGATAATAGTGTTTGATTTCCATTTCAGTAGATAGAAGAGTGTTTTAAAAAGTTCACTTGTTTTTGCAATCATGGTGATTTTCGGTTACAAGGTGGGTAGTTTGCAGGGGATGTTTCATTTTGGTGGGGGTTATTTGGTTTCGTGTTGTCCTTGTATTTTCGGATAAGATGTACTATTTTCCTTCATTTAGGTTTAGGGAGGTTTTTAGCATTCTACTTTGGCTTTTGTTTATGATTTCTCTAATAAAATCATATTTACCGAGAAATAAAAAACATAGTTTAGTAGTAAAGATTGAAATATAACATAACTGAGTTATAAGTTTTATATTTAGTAGTAAACATGTTTTCCTTCAATATATCCATTAATTGAACCGTTTTCTTACTAAAATTGTTGTTTGTTTATTACAGATATCATGCACATGAGAAAATTAAGTGATTTGCGGATTGTTCGAGCTTCTCAAGAGGAGGAGCAAACAAATAATGAGGAATCGACTGTTGTTGACTCTTCAGAAGTTCCTATTACTGTTGAAGAAGCTGTAGAAATTGAAGGTAGTGTTCGACACTTTCTTTAATTGTTGGTTTATTTTTGAGAACTTACATTTCATTATTTCTTATATATTTGAAAATGGCCGAACACACAAGACTAGAGGATGTACAACGTTGAAGGAATTATACCAACTTCCTCTTGGGCATTGTGTGAAAGTTTAAAGAAATGATGTCGGTCAACCTGTTGGCTCAAAAGCACGTCTTCTATCCGAATACTTAGGCATGGTTGCACGTAATGCTAATATTTTACTGATCAATTATGAGTCATGGCGTGAAATGCCAAATAGTAACAAAAATCAGGCTTTGGATTTTGTTAAGGTAATAATGTCATTATAATAGACAATCTATAACAGTTCAATAGTAATTTATACTTACTTTGAACACTTATGTTATTTGTAGGAGAAATTTTCTTTAGAGGTCTCAGACGATTATTTGAAGCAAGCGTTAGGGAAGAGATGGAAAGACCACAAGAGTTCATTAAAAAAAGAAATACTTCAAGAATGATCTCAGTCTTGAAAAGAAGCTACAAACTGTCCCACCTGGAATGCTCAGGTATCAATGGGAAGATGCAATCAGATTTTGGAGTTCAAAGAGAGAACATGTATGATATTTTTCAAAAATAATCTAATGACATTATAATATTGACTTTATAAGTAAATAATTCAAATTTTAGGATCGGGAGCATGTTGATGTTAGTAGTAGAAAACAACAAAAGTTTACTCACACAGCTGGATCGAAGAGCTTTACTTGTATAGCTAATGATGAAGTATTATTGATTATTCACACAATGATTTACAATTGGTAGCACATACTAACGAAAATTAATTATATTATTAATTAATTTTTTGCAAGACTTAATTTTTATTCTACATTGTAGAAGAATACGTTGGTTGTAACGTTGGACGAATAAAGAACTTCGACATGACATATACGAAAAAGGATGACACTCCTATGACTGATGAAGCTGCATAAATTATGGTACATTTATTGGACACAAGATTTGAATTATGTTATATTTATATCTATAGTATGCCATTCTTATTTAAAATAATTATTGAATTGATTATTAGGAAATTTGAGGGATAAAAGGGCGGAGTATGAAGCTACGACTTCAAATCATGGTATTGTTAATGCGGATGACATCGAAAATCAAGTTATTAATGAAGTTTTGGGTCCTGAAAGATATGGTCGGGTTCGCTGTCAAGGATTATTCTTTAGTCCCACCAAATATTTTGGATCCAATTCATCTCAATATATGTCATCACAGAGTCAGTCTTCCCAATTAGAAGTTAGTCGTTTAAAACAACAGTTGGTTGAAATGGATAAAAAAAGGCTAACATGAAAGCTGAAAATGAAGGGGAGGGGAACAGAAGCAAGAATTTGAAAATTGACTTGAAGCTATGATGCAGATGATATGAAAAAATCAACCTCAAAGTCCATCATCTTGGGTCTTATTTTAGATATATGTTTTGTTCATTCTAGTTAACAATGTTGAACTGCATTATATTTTACGTTAATGGTAAAGTTGATTTATTATAATGGATTTAAAGTTGGTTGTTATGGATGTTATGATTATTGGATAATGCTACAGGTTAAAAGTTTAAATTTGGGTAACACAAGAGTTGGAACACCCTTGACAAAATATGTGTTAATTAGTGGCGTTTGTGTAACAAACGTCACTAAATACATAATCAATACCGACGTTTTAGAAAAAAAAATACCACTAAAGTTCTAGATCATTGCGCGTTTATAAAAAACTTCACTTTAGACATAGTCAATAACAGCATTTTAATTTACAAACGCTGTTATATATCACAACTTTTACCGATGTTTTTAGGAACAAACGCAACTATATGTCATAACATTTAGCGGCGGTGTTTTACAAATGCCACAAAAGAAAAAGATATATAGCGGTGTTTTTCAACAACACCGCTAAATATCATAACCTTCAGCGGTGTTTATGGAAACAACACCGCTAAAACTTGTAAACTTTAGCAGCGTTTGTAGACGAAAAACGCCGCTACCTTTTGCAGTGTTGGTTTTAGCGGTGCTTTTTGCAGCCTTTTTTCTCACCAAAATGGTTTTTAGCGGCCTTTTTTTTGTCAAAATGGTTTTTAGCAGCGCTTTAAAATGTATTATATGACCGAAAAATGCTACTAAAAACCTATCTTGTTGTAGTGAATGGAACTCATGACCTTATACAAAATTATTTTATTTCTAAAAGTCTTAGGAAAATTTTAGAAGGCCATTAGTAAAAATTTTAAGATATTTAAAAACATATTAATTCTAACAATTAGATTAACTTCATGTTAAAAAATATTAAAATAGAATAATATTGATAATTGATATAAACTATGGATCACAGAATAAGGACATCATGTCAAATTTTCTCTTTGTTATTTTCTACACTTGTTGAGGTATAACGGTCCCACTGATGCTTTTGAAAGACAACAACTCGTGATCGTCCATCTTTCAAACCTCTATTCAATCGGACGATCACCATCGATTCTAAAATCCCTTTCTTTTATTTATTTATTTATTTATTTATTTATTTATTTTTATTTAAAGAAAATCTAAATTTTCAAACTTTGTAACCCCAAGACCCAGCCTATACGATACGTCCAAATCTAATGGATTACAATATAAAACCATTTTCAAATCATTTTCAACACTTTTAAAAAAATACCAATCTCTTTTAAAACATATTTACATCGGGAAAACCCAAACGAGTAATATAAAATATGAAATATCACCAGTGAGATAGAGTATTCATACCCAATGACAAGATTAATACTTATATAAGAGGTGATAGGAAATAGGCCATAAAATCAGTGTATCAAAATATCAGGCTCATGTCTCCAAAAAAAGGCGATGAAAACATTACAACAAAATATATTGTACGGAATGTGTCGATCCTCCAAGTGCCGATATGAGTGCCTATTCAAAATATATGAAAGGGGGAAAATGGGGAGTGAACTAGGGAGCTCAGTGTTTCTAACAGCGCAAAGTAAAACATACATATAATTTTTTTAAAATAATTTTTTTGTAGAGTATCATAAGAATATGAGTGATGTTTTTATTTCAAAAACAAAGAATTACACTCCAACTAAACACCAAATACACTTCCCCAAAATTCTAAAATTGTATCCATAAGGACTTATCCTAAGCCCAAATGAACTACGAGCCAACCTAAGGGAGTACCTTGGGTCCATAAAGACTTACCCTAGTCGAAGCGTAGGAGCCATCTGAGGGGAGTGCCCATGGGTCCATAAGGACTTACCACAATCCACAAAGCAAAGGAGCCACCCTATGAGAGTGACATAGGGTCCATAAGGTTTTACCACTAGGCCCATTAGGCCAAGGAGTCCACCAAGGGTCGTCTTAGATCCATAAGGAATTACAAATTTAATAAGAGCTGAACCAACAAAGCTTCCAGAGTACATCTTGGAATTTCCCCAGTGAAAACAATTTCATATAGTACTAGTAAATCAGGAAATCAGAGGCAAGACATTTCTCAGTAAACAATAACTAGAGAACATGTATCAGTCAAACTGGAATTTAAAATCATTAAAATAGATATCAAGTATTTAGAAAATCAATAAACCAGAATTAGACTTTTCAGTCATTTAAATCGATCATGTTTCAAATCAGATAAAACATTCATGTGCGCATGTTGATTCATACAGATATTTAAAAACATATATGTAGCACACAAGGAACACACCTTGCAAAATGGGTCGGGTTGAGAGATCTACTGAACACTGGTCTCACTACGAACAAAAATAGTACACAATTCTAAATCAGATCAGAAAAGTGCTATTATCAAAATAATATACTGAATAGAGTATTTAACAAAGTTATGAAATTACAAAAGAAATCAATGCTCACATTGTCGGACGAGACGAGAGGAGTTGGGCTGGGCATTCGACGGGTCAGAAGAAACACGGGTACCTATCATAACCAAGGTCATAAATCAATCCTTGTCTTTTCCTTATTTTTCCTTAAACAATTTAATTAAAGTAACTATATAAGTTTGGGTTCGGAGGTCAACTTAAAGGTTTTTAGATTAGAATTTGTAAAAATTGACTTCGAATTAAGACTTAGGAAGTCGAAAAACATAAAATAGATTTTCTTTAAAAATTTTAGTTTTTTGGTCAAAGTTAACGAGTCAGGTTAATGGTCTAGGTCAACGGGTTGACTTAATCAGAACGGACTCGGCTGACTCGACCATGTTGACTCAATTTTCCAAAATATTCTATACAAACGATGCCCACGCGAGGTTACAGTGCATGCGGTGGGCCAAAGGGATGGGGACGACGGACGAGCGCTCGAACAACAACCAAACATCAATATCAACTCGATACAAATGTAAAAAATTCAACCAAAACACGAATAAACCGTCGGAAAAATAAATTGAGACTCACCCTTCACTGCGGACGGAGGAAATGGTGACAGGAGGGAAAGATATCGATTGGGTTTTGGCCAGAACAGGTCGGGGAACTCGATGGTTGTGGCAGTGAGGCAAACCGACGACAAAATCAGCTGAAAGGCACAATAACAGTGGCGGGGTTGGGGTTTTTCGAATAGATTTTTCTGACTAATTTACGGTGAACGACAACATTATCCGGGGCAAGGTTGGTCGAGTTTTGACCGGGATGGGACGATAAGTCGAATGGCGGCGGTGACGCGACCTATGAACGCTCACGGTGGTCTAAATCGTGAAAAAAAATAACGGTGGGTTTCGACGGAGCTTCACCGAGTTTTCCATGTCGATTGGCGATGGTTTTCGATGAATAAGAGGAGGGGTTTTGATCGAGGAACGGTGAGGAACGTCGTGGTGGTAGCGGTGCACACCACTGCTGGCTGAAGGTAAATGAACGTCGACGGGGCTTGTGCTTTCTACGAAAAGGGTTCTCACACGTAAAAAGTGAAGGACAAACAGGATGAGGGGGATTAAAATTGGGAATTAAGGGAAATGAGTAATTTTTCAATTTAAGTTCTTTGACGAAAAGAAAGTTTGCATAACAGATCTCAAATCTCTAAAATTTCACAAATTGGTCCCTTGAAGGAAAGATTACAAAAAAAATTATTAATATAAAATTTTCAGGGTGTGACAAACTTTGACTGCCATGTTGTCACTTCAATTGAGGCACTCTTAGTTGAAAATCGACTTTCACCGTTAACACGAATTAAGTGGTCTCCGTGATTTGTTATTCTTTGAGGATTTGGGTTCGAGCATCATAAATGTTAGGAGTGTAAATATTCAATGTAAAAAGGTCAAAAGTTTTTTTTTAAATAGATACTACCATAGGCTAATAAAAAAAAGAAGACTTTCACCATTAATTTACCCTTTTACCCCATCATCTTTCAATATTGAGTAAACTATTTAATTATATGGTCCTACTTACTTACACATTCTATCAATTTAGTCTTGATTGTAATTTAGAGATAAATGCCATCATTTTATTAAAAGATAAATTTATTGAATTTAATTAAAATTTAGACCAAATTGATAGAATATATAAATAAAAGAACCATATGTGTAATTATATCATTTTTTAACTACTATGTCGCCCTCAATGTTTAATGTTAACGAACAATGACTTGATTGATATAATTTAAATAATTAAATATGTCTGATCGATAAAATTAAAAGAATAATGATTACATTAAAATCTTTCATAACTAATTCATAAGGAAAGTAATTTACCCTTTACTATTTTCCTTCTTTTTATCTTTTATTTTACCTTTAAGGATTGTGCTCGATAACAATATTTTTACGGACTTACCACTACATCCAAATATTCAATAAGAATGGAGGACTAAATTGAAGAAACTGAGAAATACATGTCAGATATGTGATTTGTGGAGCTTGGGATATTTTTGTAGGTTTATCTTACTGAATCAGTGTATAGTTTATGGAGTTGTCAGCCTTGAAACTTAAACATGAGATGGGTTGTTTTACAGTTAAAAATGTTCTAATGATTAGCAGACACAACTTAAACATAGCTTCTGGAATTTGTATATGAGATGGATTGTTTTACAGTAAGAATAAAAAGTCTGAGCAGTCGGTTTAAATTTAGCATTTTTTTAAACTTAAAAATTAATTTCACCAGATTTTAAACTATATTTATATTTTTATATAACCAAAGAATAATTTTATTTTTAACATAATTAATAATCTTTATATATATAATTTCTTTATATATAATCATTAAAATTTAATTTAATTATTAAATATAAAAAATAAATATAGCTTAAAATTATAAAAATTTACTTTTATTATATATATATATATATATAATATTGTAAATTTTAATTGAACATAGGGTTTGGTTTAAGGGTTAAAGTGTTTGTATTTAGGGGTGGTAACGGGGCGGGGCGATGACGGTTTTGCATTATTTATTCTGTCCCCAACACTTGCGGGTACGGTTTTGGAGAATCCCCATTATAATTTTCGGGATTTTTTTTGTCCCCATACCCATCTCTTACGGATCTCTGCGGGTTTCGGTTAATCCCCATCTCAAAAAATAAACAAACATTTTTTAAATTAATTCAACACCTAAAATTTTTAAGATATATCATATTGTCTTAAATTGGTCTCTATCTATAATATGAAATTTTCAAACTTTAATATTCATCTAACACTCAATGTATATATACAATCTTTACTATTTTCAATCTCAACAAATCAATATATATTAAATGAGAAAAGATCTAAACTTCAATTTTAGTTCATTTGAGATGTAACAATGACAACATATAATTTCACGGATATTTTTCGAGGATCCCCACGATTATTTTTTGTAAAATATCGGGGATCCCTATGATTATTTTTTCGGGGATCCCTACAGTTATTCACACGGGTACAATTTGATTTTCCTCACGGTTCGGATATAGCAATCATCGTCCTCATCCTCATTTCTGTAGATGAAGATTTCAATTATTTTCTATCCCGTCGATTCGGATCCCCACAATTTTCGATTTTTCTCCACCTATTGCCACCCATACTTGTATTCTCTCTTAAATTCCCTGCCATTAGTTATAACCTATTATATATAAAATGTAATTGTAAATTGTAATTAATTGAGGTGTTTGACCTAGTGGTTTAGGCGTACCTAAGATTACTCTAGGATACTTACTGTAGGACACTAGTTCAATCTTCCATGGAAGCATCATGTTTTAATGTATTTTGCTTGGATATAAAATAAAATAAATAAAATAAATAAAATTTAAAAATATCATTTAATCTGATTAGATTGTAAAATGTGTCACCATATAATTAGAAATTAAATTTATTAAATTAAATTAAAATTATTTCCAAATTGATAGATAATATAAATATTAAAGACCAAATGTGTAATTACACTAATTTTATTAATTACTATGTCAACACTTTTATTAATTATTAATGACAAAAATGTAATTAGGTGGTTTTACATTATAGTTAAATAAATTTTAAAAAAATATTTATAATAGTATTATAAAAAGTAAATATATCATGGGTCATTGTTTTATGAGTATATTTATAATTAGGTCATTATATTTTTAAAAATTACAATCAGATGATTTTATTTTACCCATTATAACAATCAAATAATTTTTAAAAAAAATTACAAGGCGAACATTAAAAAAAATCATTTCCACCTTATTTTCGATTTTGTAGCTCTTGGATTAGTGATTAGAAGTGTTGAAACAAAAAATTTGAACTCTGGGAATCGAAGGATTTAATTGCAAACTTGAAATCTCTCCATGGCCGCCCCTTTTTATTCTACTCCTTTTCAACCCTACGTTTATCAGGTAACATTTTTTTGGGCCTTTTTCTAGATTTCTTCTTCTTCTTTTGTTTTTTGTTTTTTGTTTTTTGTTTTTTCTTGGTTTCGCTCTGTCACTGATGTTCTGTTTGTTCCATGAGAAAATTGAAGTGAAATCAGAAGAAAATTGAGCTTTGTTCCTTTGGGCATGAAATTATCGTATTTAGGCACTGCTTCGGCGTTTGATCTGTTATGAGTTTGTTTTTCTCGCCTTGTTGAAGATATTTACAAATTGGGGTTTCCTTAAATAGAGTTGACTTTGACCCTATTTCTTTTGAAATTGATCTGTTTATAATCAAATTGTATGTAAAATAACTTTATAATCAAATGGTGAGAGCAGAGTAGAGAGAATTAATGGCAAAGTCGGGAAATGGAAATATTTTTTTCAGCTTTTCTTGTAGAGGAAATTAGTGGAACTTAGACTGTTAATATTGTGTAATCCGAATGTGTCGGCATGAATACATAAACATGACACCCATAACAATATCATGTTGGTATAAAATTGTGTAGAGTCAGCAAGATGCTGTGATCCCATTTCAAATATTGGGTGGTGAGGCTCAAATTGTTCAGGTACTTCCTAGCTTTTTATCTGGATCTTTTTAGTGCTTACGCTAGTAATGCTGTCCCTATGATTGTAAACTCTTTTTATTTATTTATTTATTATTATTATTTTGCATTTTTGGTTCTTTAATTTACCAGATAATGTTGAAGCCACAAGAAAAGGTTGTTGCAAAACCCGGTAGGTTGTTTTGCTCTCCCCACTAGTTTAATGTTTTAATGTAGGAAACTAGGAATTAGGGTCTTGATGCATCTGTGATGTATGCCTTCATCATAGTTCTAGTAGTCTGGTAATTACGCACAGATGTACAGTTGTCTGCTTATGAATGGGCGAGGTTTGTTGGATTCTGTGCTCTCAGCCCTGATTTTTTCTACAATTTAAAAGGCTGTCATTTTATATTTTCTAGAATTTATTGTACTACTAATGGTATGGTGTTTGGAAGTGTCAGAGGTACTACTGTACTATCAACGTAAATCATCTCTTCTTATGCCTTTGTAGTTTCATATTATTTAGTCATCAGATTCTTATGAATTAGTTCATCTGCTGAACATTAAGGAACAGTGCTCAGTTGATAAAATGAATTGTTTCCTGCATTAGTTACTGTTTGTTATCATGAAAACTTCATATGCAAAACTGCAAAGGAATTGACAGAGAAAAAAATGTAGGATCCATGTGCTTCACGTCTGGGTCCATTGAAATGGAAAACACTTATGCCCCTGAAAATGAGGTAGGCATGTGGCAGTGGTTTTTCTGAAAGGGTATAATTAGTATTGCTCTTCGCAACCCTGGTCCAAATGATGGGTTCGTTGGAATTGCTGCACCTTCTCTTGCAAGGATTCTTCCGGTTTGTGTTTTAAACTCACTAGATGTCAACAATTTTTATATTTATATTTATAGAAGACGGTGAATTTGAGTGCCTCCTGATTCCAGAACTGTCACTTTGTTGTGACTAACCGTTGGTTTTCGATTGTTTTTGGTTCATGCTTATTTGACAGATTGACTTAGCAATGTTTGGTGGACAGCTTTTATGTCAGGTAACGGACTTGTTAACTACTGATTTTACTTTTATTTCCTAGTTGTTTACCTTTCTCCTTCTCATTTGAAGTTAAGGACTGCAATAACTGGCATGGAGATTTGTTTTTGCTGCATGATTAGCTTGGATTTCATTCCATCGACTGGAACTTTTACGTGACCTTGTAAACTTGTATTGTAGCCAGATGCGTTTCTTTGCTCCATCAAAGATGTGAAAGTCAGTAATACAATTGATCAGCGGGCGCGGAATGCTGTAACTGGTGTGGAGGTGACATAGTGATGACTCTTTTTTGCATTCTCCCTTCTCTTTGATTGATTCTCAATCTGTGTTTTCAAATATCATTTTCTGACATGTGTTTCTATTTCTTTGGTTTATTTCTCGAACTTTTTAAGCTGTTTTTATCTGTTTATTTGATGGACATTGTACTGGCATGACAGGGATTTCTGAGACAGAAGTTATCTGGACAGGGTCTTGCGTTTATCATTGCTGGTGGTTCTGGTATTTATCTTTATTTTAATCCATCCTAATCTTTTGTTAGACTTACTAAGTTCAAAAGATATCCTGATTTCTTTTTACCTTCTCCTTGTGGTTTCATGGCTGGTCGTATTAGAGCATGCATTAGTTTCATTTTTCCATGTTCTTTTTCTCTGATGTTTTTGTTCTCCCCTTCCTCCTAGAAAGGTAAAAGAAGAAAACAGAAAAACAAAACTTTTGTTGTTGCTTAAGCAGTCATTGATATTGTATTCCGTTCTTCTAGTTATAGCAAAATGTTGAAGTTGATATCCCTAGCTAAACCATGGGGTTCTTTATTTTGCTAGTTGTGCAGAAAAATCTTGAGGTCGGTGAGGTATTGGCAGTTGATGTCTCGTGCATTGCAGCCCTTACTGCTTCCATCGATGTTCAAATCAAATACAATGGTCCAATAAGAAGGCCAGTCTTTGGGGTAATTTCTTTCGGTTATTCTTTTTGCACTATCTTAATATAATGGTGGTTGAGCAGGACTGCTGATGCATACGTGCTATCGTGTTACGATCTTTGTTTTTACTCTTGATAGCTGCACATGAAAACCATTATAATCCTACTTCTACTGTCTCAGTTCTCTTCTTAGACTTTGCTTAATCAACGACCTTGTAATTTTGCATGTTCTTTTCTATCTGAATCGCAGGCCGACAATTTGGTGACGGCTGTTCTAACAGGGCCTGGTATCGTATTCATTCAGAGCTTGCCATTTCATCGATTTTCACAGCGAATTGCAAGGTAATGTATGGTTGCAACATGAATTCCAGAAGAAAAAAAAACACCACCTGAATCACAGTTGATTAACCTCCATCTTCTATCATCGATTTTCTCCCTCCCAAGGTTCAATGAAACGAATGGTTCCGTCCGTGTTTGCAGGGCGGTAACATCTCCGAACATGAGGGAAAACCCGAAGTTTTTCATTCAGATTGCGATTTTCTTTTTCCTTGCATGTGGTGATTGTATCTTCTTTACTATTGACAGATGTGTGAATTTGTCTTCCCATCTCTCGAACCCTAATTTTTATTGACCATTGCATGAATTCTTTTCGTCTGCTTTTGTAAACCTAGTTTGAATAGATTAAAGTAGTTGCTTCAAAGTGAAGAAACCATTGTTATGTTTGTGTTTACATTTACTAAAAAAGTACAGGATTAATGTGGAACTAAAACTAACTGGGTAAATTACACATTTAGTACCTTTAACTATTACTTTATTCCGTCTTAGGCTTTCAATTATTATTATTTTTTAAAAGGGTAAACTATGCAAATAGTCCCCTTTATTTTTGTTTTGACCGAATTTGGTCACCAATTTAAAAATTAAGGATACATGGTCCCTAGTGTTATTGCTACGTTCGATTTTACATTATCGGTCTAATCAATTTTAGTCCCTCAATCGTTAACTTTCGATAATCCTTTAACAAAAGTATTACGTGACAATTAATTTTTTTTTAAAAACCGTATTTTTAAATTGCAACATAAATCTTAAAAAAAACACCATTGAAAATCTTAACTTCAGAAAATCATAAACCCAAAATCCCTAACTCCCAGTTGACTTATGTAGATTTATTTATTATTTTTAAATTGTTTTATAATACTTCTGTTAAAGGATTAATAAGGATTAACAACTGAAGGTCTAAAATCGAATAGATCGGTAACAATAGGGATTATGTACCCTTAATTTTTAATTGGTGACCAAAATCGGTCAGACCAAAAATAAAGGGAACTATTCACATAGTTTACCCTTTTCAAAATTATACTTAATGTTATATTTGTGTTTCATTTTGATCCGTTAAAAAAACTACATATGTTGATATTGTATTTTTAAAAAAGTCTTTTAGTAATAACGTGACATTGTTTTAAAATAACACATCAACATCATCGTTAAACTTTTAACGGTGGATGATCACAACATAAAGTTAAATATGTTTTTGAAGAATAAATTATTAGGGTGATTAAAATAAAATAACAATATAAAGTTAGATATGATTTTAAAAAAATACTTAAATGATTAAAATAAAATAAAAGTAATAATTAATATATTAAAAATATAATTTATCCAAATTAATTTTACACTATACAATTCTAATATTAGTACAGATGCTAATCGACAAAGATCTCCTAATTGCAGACCCATAGGTAGGGTTGCACATTTGTCGGATTTCAATCCGATCCGGATCGGTTTTTATCCGATCCGGTTTTTTCCCATAGAAAAAAAATCGGTTTATAAAATAACCAGTTCGGTTTCTAACCAGTTTGGAGGGCCGGATATCCTAACCGGTGTAACCGGTTTCGATTTTAAAAAAATCGGTTTTTTTAAAAAACCGGTTATAAAAAAACCGATTTTAATATTATTAAAATTACATCGTCATCAATTGCAACAAAGTTTACGATAATTTGTTGAAAACATTTTTATATTTCGATATAACAAATTAAGTTAAATGAATTTTAAGATTTTCCAAATGATTTTCTAAGTATATTCGATATAATTATTCGAATATCAAAACATTACTCCAAATATTTCAAAAATCATTTTTAATCCTTACTTAAGTGTAAAATTAAGTTTTAATCTTAAAACAATTTCAAAATAATCTTTCAAAGTATTTCGAACCATTTTAAAGCCAAAAAATTCTAGATTGCTTATAGGGAACCGATTCCCCCCCAAGGGGTACCGATTCCCCCTGAATGGTTTGGCTCCGAGATTTCCAGAATGCTCGGAGGGAACCGATTCCCCCATAGGGGGTATCGATTCCCCCCTATTCAACGGTCGAAATATTTGAATTTTACACTTAGGGAATCGATTCCCTATGAGAGGGTATCTATTCCCCCCACGCTCCAAGCATTTTTATTAAATGTTTTCACACTTAAACGGCTATATTATCTTTATTAATTATCCCTAACGTTCAGAAGTGATTCAAGGTGTATTTAAGCAAGCTTAGAAGCCATTGATCAAAGACAAGAAACATCAAGCAACTAGAATCAAGAGAGAATCAAAGAGAAAGCATCAAACCTCAAGTTCGATAAATTCAAATACTTAATTGAAATACTTAATTAACTCAACATAATTGAAATACTTAAATACTTCCAAGTTTGATAAATTCAAATACTTAAAAACTTCCAAGTTCGATAAATTCAAATACTTAAAAACTTCAAGTTCGATAATTGAAACAAAGTTTACGATAATTGAAATAAAATTTAAAAATAAACTACATTGCCATCTCTTCTTCATCATCTTCGCCTTCTTCGTTTGGAGGGGATATTCCAAGTTCGACTTCTTCAATGTGTAAGTTTACTTCCAAATCGGCATCAATTGCATCTTCTAGGGTGGTGATATGTTGCTTACGAGCCGCTCCATCCAAATAATCCTTTAAACAAATGCATACTTCCACCGACTCGGGACTTAGTCTTGATCTCCGTTGCGATATAACCCTGCCACTAACAGAAAAAGCGGATTCCGAAGCTACCGTAGAAGCTTGGACGGTTAGTAAATCACGGGACATGGCGGCTAGAATCGGAAATTGTGCTTCCTTTTCTTTCCACCAAGCCAAAATATCCAAACTTTCAAACTCTTCAAATGTCATTTTTGATAGAAAATCGCATGACATGTAATTTCCCAACTCGCTACTTGGGGTGGTAGTACGTGATCGTTTGGATTGGGAATTTACAAGAGTGTTAAAAAGATTCAAATTTATGTTACTTGGACGTCTATTAGATGATTCCGCATTCATTCTCATTTGATCGTGTATTACACTACTTGATCCGTATTTAGTTAAATAAATTGCAAACATGTCTCGAAAACATTTGTTAAAATAATTTATTTGATTTTGGACAAAGTTGGGTTCATCATCGGTTAGATTAAAAGCAACCGTAATTTGTTCAATTAGTGTTTAAACCCCACCAACATTTAACGTTGGGTTTAAAGCGGCGACACAAGTAAAAATGGGGGGAATCTCCTTAAAATATTTTAAAAGTTTTTCCTTCATTGCAAAGTCAATTTCTTGAAAAACTTCGGTTTCAAATTCAAAGTCATTTAGTCGGGTAGCCAATAAAAATATTTGATTAAGAACCAACGGGCTAGTAGGGTAATAAACACCGGATAAAAAAGTTGTTGCATTTTTAAAAACCTCAAGCAAATCGGTTATTTTGGCTATAGTTTCCCAACTCGAATCCGGATAAATGTTTGGGACATGACCCCTCTCGAAAAGCCGATCGTGAAATGTTTGCAATGTTTCCCTTTGCCTTAAGGCAGTATGCATCATCATCCAAGTTGAGTTCCAACGAGTTGGACAATCCAAATTAGGACCCAAAGCTTTTTTATTAACGGACTTACAAAATCGTTTATAATCATTTAGTCTTTTGTTGTTGTTACAAAGAACCGATTTTATCATTGTTTTAAATTCTAATCTAATCGGCTCAATAACCTCCAAACCGGCTTGCACGGATAAATTAATTATGTGTACAACGCAACGGGTATGAAAAAACGTACCGTCTAAAATCGGTGAAAGTAATATTTTCAATCTTGGAACCGCGTTTGTATTATTCGATGCATTATCAAAGGATATAGAAAAAACTTTATTTTCTAATTTATAAAGACAAATTACCCTTTTTAAAAGTGTAAATAAATTAGCACCGGTATGCGGCTCACCGAATAATTCAAACGCAATTGTTCTTTTCATCATTTGCCAATTATCTTGATCTAACCAATGTGACGTAACGGCTAAAAAAGAATTTCCGGTATTATGAGGGGAACTCCAAACGTCACATGTAAGCGACACACCATAACGGTGTTTTTGGAATCCTAAAATCATTTTTTCCCTCGTCGTACACCACATTTTTATAGCATCTCTTCTAAGGGTAGTACGACTTACTTAAGTATAACGTAGTTGCATTAATTGTTGAATTATTGTCGTGAAATCATCATCATCAAAGTGGTCGAACGGCAATGTTTTTGTAATCACGAACTTTGTAAACGCTTCTCGTAATTTTTCGTTGTCGTAAACAAAAACACCACCTTGCGGTGTAAGATTCGATTGACTAGGATCCGATCTTGAGCGAAGTGCCTTGCATGATTTTGTCAAATGGTTCTTCAACGTTGTGTTTCCTTCCGATGCAAGAAACTTTAGACAAAGTTTACAACACGCCCTCCTCGAGCCATTTGACATCTCACATAAATCGTAGTGATCTCAAATATCTTTGTTTCGAGTGTGTTCGATCACTCTCACGACTTCAAGGTTTCCCCCGACGGAAGATTCAGCCGTGTTACTCATGATGAACAAAAAATTACAAAAATAAGATTTGAGAGATGTTTAGGTGTTGTGTAATAAGATTTGAGAAAGTTGTAATCAACCAAATACATCCCCAACCTATTTATACATGTTTAGGGTGGTAAAATGGTAATTTTTTTAAAGAAAAAAAGGTAAAAAACGGTCACAAACCCCCCCAACGGCTATATTAACGGCTAGTTTTTTAAACCCATATCGGGTTTTTTCGGATAAAAACCGGTTTTTTAACCATTAAAAAAACCGATCTAGGTTTTTTCTCTAAACCGGTTAAAATAACCGGTTTAAAAAAATCCGATCCGGTTAAAAAAAAACCGATTTTTCCCAAATCCGATTTCGGATATTTTTTTCGCAAAATCAGATATTCGAATTTTTTGTGCACCTCTACCCATAGGGACGGAGCCAGCCTTCATAAGTAATCAATTGTGTTTATTTATTTTTTTGGATTTTAAGTTTATCTTTTAAATTTTAAAATATTATAAATTCAGTTATATATATTTTTTTTCGAATTTTAAGTTTTATCTTTGAACTATATAATTTGAATTTTTACATTCTAGGTGGATTATATATTATGTATTTTTAAAAATTAATTTTTATACTTTTATATGATTTTTTAAAAAAAATAATATAAATAGAATATCGACGACTTAAAAATATAAGTATTTTGACTTTAATATATCAAGACAGGAGTTGATTTTTTGAATTAAAAAATTTTAGGTAACGGATATTCAATTACCTGAAAAATACAAGTATTAAAAAATATGAATACACGATTATAAACACTCGTAGCAATAATTTCATAATTTATTTAAAAATAATATATTTATTATCATACTCAAATTAAATGATTTTAAATATGATTTCAGAATACTCGTTTATTCTTATACCTATTTATTAAATATATTACCACAAAACTAAAATATGCTTTATTCAGGTTTTATGTTATTTAGTTTTAAGGTTTTCAACTCAAACTTCCTTTTCTTTTTCTCCTTTGTCCTTTTTCTTCTTTATTTTTTGTGATTGACGGCAAAACTAATTTTCATGTTGGTCGTCGTTCGTCAATATTCATTAATTTTTTATTATTATTATATTATATTTTTATTTTTTCATATTTTTAATGAATCTTTTTTTATAACATGTGTTCCTCTTTTCTTTTAACATTTTTTTTTGTCTTTTGACACGCTTTTGATCGTTTCACCGTTATTTTTATTATTATTTTGGCATAATGTCGAAATTATCCCCCAACGTTTACCAAAATGATCATTTTTCTCATTCTATTTTTAGAGCATTTTGCCCCCAACGTTTCATTCTAGGGGAAAAAATGTCCCTAACATTTCACTAAATAATCATTTTGTCCCTTATTCTTTTTCTGAAGCATTTTAACTTTTAACGCTTCAATTTAGTTTAAAAAGGCTCATATTTTGGAGCGTTAATAATATGTTAACTAATGTTTTTCATATGTAGAGGAAGTTTTCTGCCTCAAAGTGAAACGCTAGGGGTCAAAATATTCTAAAAAAAAAAAAGAAAAGAATAGGGAATAAAATGACCATTTCGATAAACGTTGGGGGCTATTTTTGGCATTATGCTTATTATTGTTTTCTCAATGATGGATTTGATATCATCTTAATTGATTAAGATGATGCTTATTTTGTTATCATTTTGATTTTTCATGTTTTGGACTCTCAAATTAGATTTGGATATGTGATTTGCGTTTGTAGATAGTTTTATTACGTTGCTTAACTCTAATTTGCGGTTTGTTGATGGTCCTTTAATAACTTGATCTCCTTTTGTGATTTGTTTACTAATGTAATCAGATTTCTTCGTATCTACCTTTTATTCGAATTTCTTTTGTTAAATTTTAACATTTTTCTTGTATAGTTCTTGTGTGATCTTAAGTGACTTATTTCTCACGTCAATGATTATAGAAAAAAATATTATTATACGTTTGATTTACGATTGTGATAATAAACTTTTATTGTAATTTAAATATTTTTTATTTTTAATAAAATTAAAGAATTTTATATGGTAAGATAAATAAATAAATAAAAATATGCTTTGTAATTAAAATTTTAAAATAAACATTTAATTTTGGAATAACGTGACGTGATACTATTATTATTAAATAAAAGGGTAAACTATGCATTTAGCACTTAAATTATTAGTTTTGATATGTTTTAATACTTAAACTTTTGATTTTTTCAAAACCATACCTAGCGTTTAGTTTTTGTGTCATTTTAGTACTTGTTAAAAACATAACGTCGAGTTTGGAAAAAAATTAAAAGTTTCAGTACAAAAATGAATAAAAACTGATAATTTAGGTACTAAACATGTAAGTTTTAATAGTGGATACAAAAAATGAAACAAAAACTAAACGCTATGTATGATTTTTAAAAGAAATTGAAAGTTTAGGTACTACAACGGACAAAAACTGATAGTTTAGGTACTAAACGTATTAAGTTTTTAACGGTGGGTACTAAAATGAAATAGCAACTAAATGTTAGATATGATTTTGAAACAAATTGAAAGTTTAGATACTAAATTGAACAAAAACTAATAGTATAAGTGCTAAACACTTAGTTTACCCTAAATAAAAATCCAAAAAAAAAAAACTAAAGCTATAAAAGGAAAAATACGTTAAAAAGATGAAAGTATCATATCATCGTCAACCTCTTCGGAAGAGGAGACTTGTAGGAGGAACGTTAGCTAAGTGATCCATAAGCGATAGAAAGAGATACGTGCATAGCCTCGTTCATGAAAGTTTGTTAACTGAAAAACATTTTAACTTTAATAAATATGGATATTAATTCTAATCTCACTTAAAGAAGAAAGGGTTTGGTTTGATCATCTGTGTTATTGTTTCAGAGATGTGAAGAAAAAAGGTCGTGCATACAGTTTATATATGTGTGTGTGTGTGTGTTTAAGCTTAGGGGTTGTTTGGAAGGAAGGAAAGTGAGGGAAAATAATTAAAGATGGCGATGATGGCCATGGAGAAGGTGAAGAAAGAAGCGGTGATAGTAGGGGGATTGGTGAGGGTGCAGTTGTTTTTGGCGGCGAACTCAGTGTTGCTCGGATATCTAATGACGCTTGGCCTTAAGCCTTTCACCATTGTTATTCTCTTCTCCTTTTCAACTTTCATTTCTCTCTTTCCTTTTGCTCTTTATTTTGAAAGGTTCTTTCTTCCTCTTTTTTTCTGGAGATTATTATCATTGCAAAAGCTTGTCGGCCATGATCTTTTGGTGTTTGATTTTGCAGGAGAAAATGGCCTAAACAATTGGCTTCGACGTTGATGATTCAATTACTGTTCATCTCATTTGCAGGGTTTGTAAAATTATTTTCATTGATTTACAGTAAAGTTATATACACACATCCAGTAAATTCAATGTATCAGATAATAACATATGATAATGTTTGTTTCAGTGTAAGTCTATTCCAGTTCTATTCCTCAAGGGGATAAATCTAGCATCACCTGCACTGGCAACAGCCATGCCAAACCTTGCTCCAGGCCTTATCTTCATCATTGCTTGGACTTGCAGGTAACTTTGACGTTAAGTAACACGATATTTGATCCTAGTTCCGTCCTCGTCGATTTTAAGTTTTTGAGGTCATAGGTTCTTTTTAATGCAGGTTAGAGAAAGTTGATCTAAGTTATTTATACAGTAAATTGAAGATTGCAGGCACAATCCTGTGTGTCTTAGGTGCCCACCGTGTCACCAGATGATGCCATGCCTTCCCAAACTAATCATCATCATCATGCGGTTCGGTTGTTCGTACCTCATTGCAGCTGTCTTGGTTCTACCAATCAATGTTTTCTTGCAAGTATATATGATTAAGCAACAATGGTGTTTTCCTTTTTGCTTATTTTTTGTTAGCTAAGAAATGATGTGTTTTACAGGCTACAACAATGGTAGACTTGCCCGCGCCGATGTCCCTGTGCGCGATAACCTCTCTGATGGAATGATCGTGACCGCGGTGCTTCAGTTGGTTCAAGATCATGGTTTGCATTGGAGATCGCCCCTCGTTAGTGTCAAGGACCTGATTTACTTTTGTCTACTTGTAAGCTCTCTCATATACTAAAAGCATGTCTCAGATAATGTTGCTCCCACCCTTCATTTTTATTGAAATATTTGTGTTCCGATACCCGTATCGGATATATTTATGTATTCGAATCAGGATGGGCAGGGAGGTGAAACGGGCGGAGCATGTTTAAGCTTCAATGGATGGGCAATGATGAAGAGAGGACCAGTTCTTGTCTCAATGTTCAACCCCATTGGAACCGTCATTGCAGTCCTCTCTGTTATTACCTTGGGGGGAATCTTTTCATTAGGAAGGTAAACACTAAAATGCATACAAACGTACGTTAGAGGAATTTGGGTCAGGTAATTTCGGTTTGGATTATATTTAGTTTAATTTTATTCGGGTCAAATAGGATCTGGTTCGGATTTAGTTCGAGTGTATGATAAATTGGTTGGGTCAATTTTTGGATCGGATGACTATTGGATCAGTTGATTTTTTGAGTCCGATTAATACCGGATCGGTTAGATTTTGGGTCGGGTCAATATTGGATCGATCAATTTTCGATTTGGGTCAACCTTTAGATCAAGTCAATTCGGATTGGATTGGTTATGAGTCTGATCAAGTATATATAGAATTATTGATATATTCTTGTAAAAATATGCCTTCTTGTTAGTTAATCTTATCATTTAGGCTTAATTCGATTACAAGTCTAATCAAATATATATAGATTTTTGGTTCAGATTGCTTTTGATTCGAATTAATTTTGGATCGGGTTAAATTTGATTCGGATTATTTTTCGATTCGGAAGATATTTCTTCTTCTCCATTTCTCTACTATTGAAATTCGGAAGATATTTCATTGTCAAGAAATTAAAGAATATTCAAAATTAGGGGTTTTCGGGAAAAATGAGATTATTTAATACTTTTTTTAAAAAAAAGTGTGTAATCATAATGTCATTGAGTATTTAACACAAGAATGATTAAAATAGAAACAAATCAAAAGTTAAAAGAGTAAATTTAAAAAAATTAAAATTTAATGATGAAAATAGAAATTTTAATGATAATATATTTTTATCTTTTAAAATTTTATAAATTCGTTCGTTTTAAAATTTCATCGTAACATAAAATTATAGGTTCGTTCTCGTGTACGCATGTATTTTATTTGTAAAATCTGATCTGGAATCACCAAATGTTTCTAAACAACCAGATTTGTATGAAATATTCAATGATCCTAAAGTCAAATAACACACTTGAAATGGCGTGCTAGACTTGCCAATTCATCCCCACAAGAAAACCACCGTTCATATATATATATAGTCTTCAGTGATGGGTTCATCTCCACCAAACCCTACCAAAATTCTCCATCTCTCTTTTCTCTTCTGTCACAGAAAATGGAGGGTCTTATCCCTTTGGTTTATCGAACGCTGAAGAAGACCAAAACCCGCCGTCGGTATGAGTGTCTCTCGTCCGGCGCAACTCAACCTTACAACATTGCTGATTTCTATGTTCAGAGTCCGACTCCGGGTCAAACTCATTTCTATACGGAATCGAATAGTAATCCGGTATCCGAGGAGAACATCGACCGTCATGGTCACCGTCGGCGGATGTCCACGGGAAATATCACTATTACCGGCGGGTCTCGGACACCGACGGGGCCAAAACTTACGAGGTTTAAGAGTCACAGGATGTTTTCATGTGTGACCGGTTGATAGAAGATTGAGACCATCTTTTGCTTTGGTTTTCGTTTTAATTAGGAATCAGAATGTTGATTGCAGGGACTGATGGAACATGTGCATATGGTCTTTCTGGGTAATAATCATTACGTTTCTTTCCCTAAGTGGGAGAAAGTTCATGAAAAACTGTAATTATTTGAATGATTTATCAAAGTGTATTATTCGGTTTCGATTTTAGTAATAATTCGATGTGTTTAGTTCATTTTGATTTTTAGTTTATATGTTATTGTTTCTATTCGAATTAACTTAATTATTTATAATATTTAATTCGATTTTAATTATTTATAATATTTAATTCGATTTTGATTCAATTTTTTAAGAAAAATACACGTGGCCACATGTAAAACTTCAAGACTGGGACAACAGAAGACTTGGGAATACATTGGTTTTGATGTTCAAGTGGTTAATCAGAACAAGCAAATGAGTGGGGATTCTATTCGGAAAGACGGACTAATATACGGTTAATATATAATCTTATTAGATACATTAAAAAATATTTGATAAATTTAGTTTAGTGTTATTAGAAATATCGAGTAATAATAATATAATAGGTGGAAATTATGAAGAAATATTAAAAAATTTGGCAACCGACAAACTTAGCTTGTCGGTTTGTGTCGATACTTTATAAAAATATATTGATCTATAACAATATAACAAGTAAAAAAATGATAAAATAGGTCTATAAATGACAAAACAGGTAAAGCACTACCGGATATATTGAAAGTGTCGATACTTTATAAAAATGTATCTATCCATAACAATATAACATGTAAAAAAATGACAAAACCGATCTATAAATGACAAAACAGGTAAAGTGCTACCGGATATATTGAAAGTGTCGATACTTTATAAAAATGTATCAATCCATAACAATATAACAGGTAAAAAATGACAAAACCGATCTATAAATGACAGAACAGGTAAAACGCTACCAGATATATTGAAAGTGTCGATACTTTATAAAAATGTATCGATCCATAACAATATAACAAGTAAAAAAATGAAAAAACTGATCTATAAATAACAAAACAGGTAAAACGCTATCGGATATGTTGATAGTGTAGATACTTTATAAAAATGTATCGATCCATAACAATAAAATAGGTAAAAAAATTACAAAACCGGTATATAAATGACAAAAAAGGTAAAGCGCTACCGGATATGTTGATAGTGTCGATACTTTATTATAAGTATCGACACTTTTGGAATTTAAAAGAGAAGAAGTTATAGCGCTAATAAAGTATCGATACTTTATAAAAATGTATCGATCCATAACAATATAACAGGTAAAAATATGACAAAATCGATCTCGAAATGACAAAACCGGTAAAGAGCTACCGGATATGTTGATAGTGTCTATACTTTATTATAAGTATCGACACTTTTGGAATTTAAAAGAAAAGAAATTATAACGTCAATAAAGTGTCGATACTTTATAAAAATGTATCGATCCATAACAATATAACAAGTAAAAATATGACAAAATCGATCTCGAAATGAAAAAACCGGTAGTAAAAAAGTGTGCTTGTGTGATCATTTTTATTTCAGATTTTTTATTTTTTAATACAAAAAGTTGGATATTTTAAGCAAAACCCAGTAAGAAAATAACAAAAACTTTACAGTAACAAAAGAATAACATTGGGAAACCCACCATGTTATTAGTTTCTCAAAGAACAAAAACCCAGAAACAAACATCTCTCAATGCAAACTTATGATATACTCTTATTATCTCCATAGGATAAAGTTAGACCAGTTTTAGTTTCTTTAAGAATAAACTTATAATTGAAGAACTCAAACTGGTGCACGCATAAGTGTCGATGCATTTATGAAAATTATCGATTTAAAAAACATCGAAATCGATAATTATTATGTAACATGTAAATTTACAATGTAACCGGTAAAAATATACTGGTTAATTAGCAAATAGGTTTACATTATGTATCAACACTCTTTAAATATGTGTCGATACTTTTTCCCCAAAATGAAAGCACAACGAGGTGCATGCATAAAGTGTCGATACATTTAAAATTGTATTAATCCCAAATACATCAAAACCGATAATTATAATGTAATAAGTAAATTTGCAATGTTACTGGTTTAAATATACCTGTTTAGTTAGAAAATAGTTCAATATAAGAGCTATCTATTACATTATATAAGCGCTACCTAATATATTATTGTACTTGATAATATTTCCGGTTAAATGATATAACATAACTGTTCTAAATTTTAACCGGTCACTTGTTTAACATGTCACGCCGTTTTTTAGGCGCCGCACAGCAGAATCACCCAAATGAGTGGGGGATAAATACAATGCATGTATAAATAAATAAATAAATATATAGTTGAACAATCTTTTCTTTTTATGCGGTCTTTATATGCGCGCCTATAATGGGAAGTAATCTCTGTAAATAAATTCCTACATGTAGACAGAAACGTAAGACCTAGATAAATTTAAAAAGAGGAAACATGAAGAGAATGATACACAGAAGTCAGTGATAACAAGCTACGAAAAAGAATAAAATCAAATGGGTTAAAACCTAAACTAAGGCAACACTACTCCGCTACCCTAGTTCTAAGCATTCATAAATTCCAATGTCAGAAACGTATAAAAAGTAGAAGTCATGGAAATTATTACAAATGCATTAAAAAGAAGACAGAGATGCTACACCCTATGGCTTTGACCCATACTACTCGACCACTCTGGTCTTAAGTCTCTATATTTTCCTATCAGATGTCATATCCTTGGTAAGGGCCTTTAAATCAGATCTCAAACAGTTTACCCACTTCCTCTTTGGTCGTCCTCCCCTTCTGACACCATCGACTGCATTAGCTAATCGGAGTTTATTTTATTTAAGTAATCCAGAATAGGTCCAATTACCTACTCCATATATCAATTTAACAATACATATATATATATAAGGAGGGGCATGGGTAGGGTTTGAGTCGGGTTTCAGATAACCCGACCGACCCGAAAATTTTACATCCTTCACCCGACCTAAAATAATTAAAAAAAAATATTATTTTTATTCAATAAAAATAATGATTTAATAGAAAAAAAATAATATATAGAATGATATTATTGTAATTATTCTTAAATATATGAGGTAAACTTATATATATTTTTCGGGTCGGATCAGGTATTTTTCACCCTAAACCCGAATCCGACCCAAATCTGATTTTTTTTAAAAAAAAAACCCGAATCGATTGGGTTAGATCGGAACCCGTCGGGTTCAAGTTAATAAAAAAAATATACGAATTTTAATTTATTAATAAATATTTTTATTATTATAGAGTAATTACAAATGATAATATCTTTTCTAAAGACTTTTAACAAATTAACAAAGATAATTACTGGTGCTCGAACTCAAAATCTCTAGGATAACAGCTATTTCTCTAACCACTAAGGTAATTTAATTTCCTATCTATTATAAAGATAAAGCAAGTAAGCAACATGCACCGGAACAGGCACCGTTGCATAGTTATATTGTAAATTGTTGAAGGGGTCTATCAAGTGGAATGAAAAGAAAACAAATTAGTTGAATTTCAAGATATTGTTTTATCATTTAAATTTTATTTGAAAATTTTCAAAATGAATTTATAAAATTTATATTAAATTAAATCAAATGTATTTATTTCAATTTAAATATAATTATTTAAATACCCTCTAAAATTATGCAGCGTATTTATAATACTTTTAAAGAAGAGATTTTGATGACAAAGTATGGATGGAAAAAGGTTACAAAGGGTCATCACCAAAGGATCAAATTGTATAAAGCATAAAATTGAAAGGAAAAGAAAGAATATGAGAAAACTTATACATGATTGTTGCAACACTAGAATTCAGCAGAACCAGGTGTTCTTGGGAAAGGTATTGCATCTCTTATATTCTCAACTCCGGTCGCAAACTGCACCAGCCTCTCGAACCCTAGTCCAAACCCCGCGTGTGGAACTGCCAGATGATAATCAAACCGATTTTGATTCATAAATAAGCGTCCGAACTATACCGTTTCTTTAAGGTTTTATCGAAACAAAAAAAAAAAACCTTTTTCTAACGGTGAATGCAATGAAATGGTCATTAAACATAAACCATGATAAAAACTTCTCCGGGAGCAGAAGGTGTTGTTATAGGTTTGTGAGAAGGATCACCCCTAACCTGAACCATAACGACGCAGATCGAGATACCACCAGTAGCTCTCCTTACTAAGCTTTAGCTCATCTAAACGATTTTCCAGAAAATCGAGTCGCTCTTCCCTTTGGCTTCCGCCAATGAGTTCACCAACCTAACAAGAAACGGAACTTCAATGAACTTACCAACCAATGAAAAACGAATATAGAGTGCAGCACAAGGTAATATTTACCCGAGGTACCAACATATCCATTGCTGCTACAGTCTTCCCATCATCGTTTTCCCGCATATAGAATGCCTTGATCTCCTGAGAGTTTTACATTCCAGCATTAAAAACAGAAAGCGGATAAAATCCTGACTCAGAGAAGCGTGATAGAGAGTAATTGCATGCCTTAGGATAGTCCCTGATGATAACAGGGCATCCGTTAAATGCTTGTTCGGTTATGTATCGTTCATGCTCGCTTTGCAAATCACATCCCCATTTCACCTACAAAAGAATCCAAGAGTTATAGACCTCCGTATAAGCTCGTCATAGGATTCTCTCTTAAAGGCCTGCTAACGAGCATAAATTTAAGCAAGGAATATTCATGGCATGGAAACGGTTATCTTTTCAATTAACCGGAAACTTTTTCTTTTATACAGCTAATGCAAGAGAATGTTTCTTCATGGATTTGAATCCGAAAAAGAAAATGCAATACCGGGAATTCAAATTTTTTGTTTTCTTTTAGAAGAATTTCAATTGCATCTGTATAAGTCAGCTGCACAAAGTCTTTCTCAGCCACATCCTGTTAACCAAATAAACGTTACCCTTTATCAGTACAATAACATTGCCGGTAATGGCGTCAAGCTCAGTAGAAGAGCCGATCAAAATCTAGAAGAGCAAATAATGTGTAATAACTCCTTCCAAATTCAGGAAAAAAAAGGTTAAGATACACATTGAGCTCATACATTCAGTCGATCAATGACCCCTTTCTCAATCCAAGTGTTGAAAAATTCCATGTCTTCCTTGCAATTATCAAGCACGTGTCTCACCTTCGAAGGAAAAGAGCATAAATTACAGAAAATCCAATCAGAAAAATAGAACTAAAGAATTTCATAAATACACGTGAAGAGTAACATACTACATACTGGAGATATGCAGTAGCACAGGCCATGTCATCATTGAGATCAGCAAAAGCCAGTTCTGGTTCAATCATCTAAATAAACAAGGGTATAAGTTCTTCGAGAAGAGGTTTAGTAAGGTCACACCAAATGCTCAAAAATAGGTAGGGGCATGAAGAATGTTAAAATTTTACGAGGCTACCACGAATGCTCACCCAAAATTCAGCCAAGTGCCTGGATGTGTTTGAATTTTCCGCTCGAAAGGTGGGTCCAAATGTATACACCTAAAAAAGTACAAGTATGCATTATTTCTTGACTGGTTACCTTAATATTTTGAATTACTATGAGAACAAGTGGAAGCATACATCGGTAAGAGCGGTAGCATATGTTTCAGCATTAAGTTGGCCGGAAACTGTCAAGAATGCAGGTTTGCCAAAAAAATCCTGGAACGTAAAAATAGGACAGAGAATACCATTAGTGGAATTCAAAAACACACTAATTCTGGAGACACATATCTCACGATAGACGATGAAAAAATTGCAATGTTTACAAGTACATTTCCAGATAAAACATCTTATGAACTAATCCATCAATTGCACGGATGATGCATGGAGCAAAGCTATGAAACGACATGCACGGATGATGCATGGAGAAAGCTATGCAACTCTATGTAGTTGTATCCGAAGTAGTGTGATGTGAAGTAAAACTAGCTCACCTGAGACCAATCAATTAACCCATCCTTTGTATTCGGAATGGCAATCACAGGAGAATCAGCCGCTTCTCTGGAGCTTGGAATCTATTAATTACAAAGAACTTTACAAGTCAAAAAGATAAATGAAAAGCCTAAACATAATCGAGTCATAATTGATAATGAGTTCTTATTGAAACCATTTCACAGACATCGGGATTCTACATTTAAATCGACAAGTTAAATATGCAATAAGGATGCTAGAAAATTATAAAAACTATAATAATTCCCCTAAGTCTAGATGCTCCAAGTAGACAGGTCGACAAGCTTAACTTTACACAAACTTAACTAAAATAATATGGACCCGTAGGTTAACTTTCAATGATCAAAACCTAAAATAACAAAATAGCTATTAGAAGAAATAAATAGATTCATTATAGATACGGTTCATACCAAAGTAGTAACACAGAACTGTTCACCAGCTCCTTCACAATCTGAAGCAGTAATGATAGGACTTGAGATCCATACAAAACTGTTTTCTTGAAAAAATTTATGTGTTGCATAAGCCAAAGCATTCCTCACTCGTGCAACCTAAACAGAATTTATATCATCAAAAGAGAATACACACAGATACAAAAAACAAGCAAAGAAAATCACCATGGTTTCATTTGGAAGGCAAAGTAACCATGCTGGCAAATAGCAAGTAGAAGTTAAAACTATTATCAAAGATGATGCCTTGCACAAACTATGGCAAGATTAAGAATAAATTAATATAATCGCAACTAGAGATGATAGTGAACAAGCAACAGAACCATACCGCACCAAATGTGTTTGTTCTAGGACGAAGATGAGCCTTAGTTCTCAAAAATTCTCGGCTGACCCTTTTCTTTTGAATGGGATAGGAAGGATCACTTTTTCCAACCTGCCAAAAGAACAAAGGATACATACAACTAGTCAAGAATACTAGAAGTTTAAAAACTTTACTTCGATTAGGGGGGAAATTTCTTTTAATAACCCAACAGAGGAACATGCAGTAACATTAATGTAATATGGCACATCAATAGTCAATTTTTCAAAGCATTGCCATGAAAAAGGATAGTGACAAAAAGTCAAAAACAAATTGGGATTACAACGTAGCAATTCATAGAGCAGTATGATAAGTTATAATCATTTTCTGATTTCGTAAAGCCACTTTGATGGTTTGCAGATGCAGACCACTAGGATGATTCTTGAGACAAAAGGGATGAATAAACTCCTACATATCACAGTAATCAACTTCAACAAAACGAAAGAGGGGACAATCTACCATACCAAAACAACTTTTTCAACCTTCAGCTCCACCTTCTGCTTCGACCCTTGGCTAGCCACCAAGGTCCCTTGCACCCATATAGATGCACCAGTAGAAATCAAGCCAGATTCAACCTACAAGCTTGAAATATTTCCAGTTTTCACTCTCAAACAACAAATGGTACTAAGAAGACTAACAAATTAATGTTGAATTACCTGATCATAACCTTCAGCATCTGAATTCATCACGCATTGCATGTTTGAAAGGGATGAACCATCATTTACCTACAAATTATAATAATATCAACCACATACATTAATTGAAATAAAAAAGGAGACTGAAAAAAGTTTTGATTTTTACCTCAAGGAATGTAACGCTGCTTTGTACCCGGAGAGTCCGAACCCAACCCATAACCACCAGAGTCTGTCCGACCCGATTCAAACCTTCATCGGGTCCTCCTTTTATGTCAGCTATCTTCACTTTTTTCCTAAATTCGCCTACTTTACTCCCCATTTCGCCAACTTTCTTTTCTGGGAATTCTGTTTTCTTCACCTCCCCGGACTGCAGCGCGGCGGAAATAACGGAGCAGAAGCATCGCTGCGGATGGAAAGGCGAGTGGAAATTGACCGGCCGGCGAGGAAGCGGCGGGAAAAGGCGAGGGGTTGTTGGATTTTTGGAATAAAATGAAAGGAAACGAAGGGTAGAGTAGGGTTTGAATCGGAGAGGAGTGGCGGGTGTTAGAGCAGCAGCCATTTTTGCGCCACTCTTTGCTTTGCTTGGATTGGGCTCTTTGTTAACACTACTGCTGTGATTTCGACCATAAGTGCATAAATTTCCAAAAAAAAAATTATCATTTCATATCACAAACAGATTGTGTTGTCAGTAAAAAAAGAACAAACCAAATTCAGTAAGCGAATTAATTATTTAACTTAATAGAGCACCGAATATTTTATTTTAGGAACTATAATATTTACTATATTGAATTGAAATTCATGTTATTTAGACATGATAAATTTTAATAAAATATTTTTTTATTAAAATTTATATTTTTAATGAGATAAAATTTTAATAAAAATGATTTTTAAATTTTTTCATTTTTACATTATGAGTTTAAATCAAAAATATTATTTAGACAAACTCGTCATAAGAGCGTGATGAATTTGTCACGTATGATAACATTTGTCGTAAATCTTAAATTATTTGAACTTTATAAATTTAAATTTGACTTTAACTCAAAATATCAATAAAAATATTTAAACTAATTTAAATAATTTAAATCTTAAAAAGAATATTTTTTTGAATCCAAATTTTATTCATATTTACGTATAACAATAAAGTTTTATGATATAACCTAATAATTTAAAGCTAAAAATGATAGAAATTGTTACGAAAAAATATTATAAAAATATTATTTTAAGTTGGAAATAATTTAAAATATTATATTTTTTTACAATATTTTATATTTTTCAATAATATTTTATAACGGAAAATATTATTAAAATTGTTATATTGTTAGGATAAACTACACAGGTGACCATTCAACTATGGTCAAAAATCATTTTAACCACCGATGTTTCAATATGATCAAACATACCATCTGTCGTAACCGGTTTTCGTCCGGGCACGAATTTATTTGTTTGGCGGGAAAAGTGATGTGAATAAATGGTTTTGAAAATAATTTGGGAGTCGCCATCGGCCTTTTGGGTCAGGTAGGTCGAATACCTAAAAATTATTTTTTTAAAAGAGTTTTAATAAAACACCAATTAAAAAAAAATAAACTGATCTGCGTTTATAACCAAAAATTCATTCTTTTTAATAATAAAAAGGGATTCGTGGTCGGTTACGTTTAGGGAAGGATTAGCACCCCTACAACGCCCAAAATTGGTACTTTTTAATTATAAATTGTCTCTATTATTAAAATTTTAAAAATTCAAAAATATATTTAATTTATAATTCTATTATTTCAAAATTATAAAAAAATTTATTTATTTAAAAATATCCGAAAAGAACTTCTAGGTGCCTTAAGACAGCTCTTTTCTTTGATATTGATAAATATTAATTTAAATAATATTGTTTACTTTTTAATTTTAAAATATCAGAATAGAACATCCAGTTGTATTAAGACTGTCCTTTTCTTCGATATTAAAAATAAATATTTAAAAAATTACTATTTATTATATGTATATTTATGAATATATAAAAATATTTAACAATATAATAAAATAAAAATATCACTAAAACAATATATTTTAAGCAGTAAAATGAAAACATATAAAATACATATCTAAATTATAATAAAAATAAAATTAAATCTAATTCCTAATTAATTGAAATTATAGGGATTAAAAAATTATTTATTAAAATTAAGGGATTAAATCTGTCATTTATCCTAAATATATTATTTTAATAAAAGGGACTAAAATGAATAAAATTAAAATTCAAAGACTGAATTAAAATTATTATAAATTCAGTTTAGTGACCAAAATATAAAATTTACAAGTTGGGAGGACTACAGACGGGATTTAACTATTTTATAATTACGCGCATAGTCCTTCCCGAAACGACGTCGTTCGGGAAGGACTATATATGGTCCAAACCCGGCTGGCCCGAAGGGCCAGCCCTCATTTTTCATTTTCCTTCTCTCTCTCTTCTCTGAGAGAGAGAGTTTTCTCTTGCTTCTCTCTAAAACAGAGAGAAGCCCAACCGGCCGGCAGCCGTTAGCCGGCGTTCATCCGCCGTCAACCACCGCCGCCGGCCACCATCTTCGGTGGCCGGAAAAAAAAAATTTATTCTAAATGTAGATCGGACCGTCCTAATGACGGTTCCGATGTTTTTTTTCGTTAAACGGCTCCCAATCGGAGCAAATCTAAAATAATACCTTCGGCTTTTCGAAGGTTTTGGTGAGATCCGGCGACGGTTGTGGTTCTCCGATGACAGGGTAAGCTTCTTTCCTCTCTTTTTTTTTTCTTGCTGCGTTGATGTTGACTGAGATCGTTGGTATATTTGTTTTTTTTTTCTTTCTCTGTTTTTTTCGTTCTCTGTCTTTGTCTCTGGTTTCTGTCTCTCCTTTCTTTCTTTTCAGGTTCGGGTGGTGGCTTTTATAGCCACCACCGTTGTAGCCGTCGGACCGGTCCGAAGAGGGGGTCTCGGTGAGTCACCGGACTACCAGTGGTGACTCACCCCGTAGCCTTGCATGGACGGCTGGCGTTGATCTTCTGGAGTCTTCATTTGGGACGTGGCAACGGCGGAGGCGGCGAGAAAACTGTCGACAGCCGCGTGGAAGCTGGGGCGGCGCCGCGTGGCCCTAGGGTATCAAACCCTAGGGTTTCCCTCTGGAGTCATCTGGACCGTTGGATCGTGCCAGATCCAACGGTTGTGATGAGGCGGCTGGTTTAGATTAGGGTTAGGAAACCCTAACTGGAAACCCAAATGTTTAGGGTTTCTGGTTTGATTTGGACCGGTTATGGTTGGTTTGTAACTGGGCCGGTCCAATTGTAATTGGTATGTAATTATTATTTATATATATATGTTTAATGTATATTTAATAATAATAATAATAATAATAATAATAATAATAATAATAATAATATGGATAAAAAATTAATATCTTCAGCTGCCCCTCTTTGCTCATTCTTGTGTTAACAAGAATAGGGCAAAGATGAAAAGATAATAAAATTTTTTATCCATTTTGACTTTACTTTGATCATAATGGAGATATTGAATAAATTATTCTCTCTCTCCAGATGAGTTCTTCTCATTATGAACTTTCTGCTGGGGATGATGATGACCTCTTTTTTTCTGTGATAGAGTCATTCAAAAGGTTGAATAAGCTTTTGATGAGTTCTTCTCATTATGAACTCTCTCTTCTTTCTTCAGATGAGTTCTTCTCATTATGAACTTTCTCTGAAAAAAATAACCCATCAAGTAATAGATTTGAGCAAAAAGGTTGAACAAATTCTTCTCATTATGAACTTCTTCTTCCTTCTTCAGATGAGTTCTTCTCATTATGAACTTCTCTGGCAAAAATAATCCATCAAGTGATGAATTCAGACAAAAGGTTGAACAAATTCTTCTCATTATGAACTTCTTCTTCCTTCTTCAGATGAGTTCTTCTCATTATGAACTTCTCTGGCAAAAATAATCCATCAAGTGATGAATTCAGACAAAAGGTTGAACAAATTCTTCTCATTATGAACTTCTTCTTCCTTCTTCAGATGAGTTCTTCTCATTATGAACATTCTCTGGCAAAAATAATCCATCAAATGATGAATTCAGATAAAAGGTTGAAAAAATTCTTCTCATTATGAACTTCTTCTTCCTCCTTCAGATGATGAGTTCTTCTCATTATGAACCTTCTCTGGAAAAGCTAATCCATCAATTTGATGAATTCAAATAAAAGGTTGAACAAATTCTTCTCATTATGAACTTCTTCTTCCTTCTTCAGATGAGTTCTTCTCATTATGAACCTTCTCTGGCAAAAATAATCCATCAAATGATGAATTCAGATAAAAGGTTGAAAAAATTCTTCTCATTATGAACTTCTTCTTCCTCCTTCAGATGCTGAGTTCTTCTCATTATGAACCTTCTCTGGAAAAGCTAATCCATCAATTTGATGAATTCAAATAAAAGGTTGAACAAATTCTTCTCATTATGAACTTCTTCTTCCTTCTTCAGATGAGTTCTTCTCATTATGAACTTCTCTGGAAAAGATAATCCATCAAATGATAGATTTGAATCTTTGTTAAAGTCTTTGAAATTCCTGTTAAAAATTCAACATAGATGAAAATGAATGAAAATGCACCTATTTTTGTAAACACCTAAAATATGATGCATGAATGTTAATTTATTTGATTTCAGACTGGTGAATTGAGTATTTATTCAATTGTAAAAACCCAATAGATCTTTCTTCTTCAAATCAGAGAATCTATCATCTTTGACAAATGTAGATATAATGTCACAAAACCTCTTGAGAATAAAAACTCAATAGTATAGGCTCTTGAAAAGCTTGCATTCAGGCAACATGTTGATTCTGATAACAATCCATCTGATTATGAAGTGACCTTTCAAGATGATTTCACAGATATCGATAGTTCTTCTAATACCGAGAAATCTTGAATTCTGATTCTGATGAAGAGAATAAACTGTTATACTTGACAAAAATGGGATTCTCATGGGCTGAAACTTCAATAGCCCTGGAGAAATGTGGCCCAGATTCATCAATTGCAGAATTGGCAAATTTTATATGTGCGGCTCAAATGACTAAGGCTGCTGATGCACTTCTTCTGGTAAAAAATAGGAAGTCATTATGCAATGATCCCAATTACAAGCAAAGGCAAAACTTGGGCTATGATTTTTGAAAAGGAAGAAGCAGAGGAAGCTTGAAAAGAAGCTTCTTAATGAAGATAATCATGCAGTTCATCTTTTAATTCCAATGATTGGTTCTGTAGTTCTTACCAGATCAAATAACTCAAAGAACACTTCCAGAAGATGCTATTGAGTATCATTATTTTTACTGTGAGCAAATTCATCTTCCAAATTCAATGATTGGTTTTTTGGGTTCATACCAAATCAGATAACTCAAAGAACACTTCCAGAAGATGCTATTGGCAAATTCATCTTCTAAACTCAATGATTGTTCTGTCCAACCAAATCAGATAACTCAAAGAACACTTCCAGAAGATGCTATTGGCAAATTCATCTTCCAAATTCAATGCTTGATTCTGTACAATCAGATCAGATAACTCAAAGAACACTTCCAGAAGATGCTATTGGCAAATTCATCTTCTAAATTCAATGATTGTTCTGCTAAACCAGGTCAGATAACTCAAAGAACATTTCCAGAAGATGCTATTGGCAAATTCATCTTCCCAATTCAATGATTGTTCTGCTAAACCAGGTCAGATAACTCAAAGAACACTTCCAGAAGATGCTATTGGCAAATTCATCTTCCCAATTCAATGATTGGTTATGCTAAACCAGGTCAGATAACTCAAAGAACACTTCCAGAAGATGCTATTGGCAAATTCATCTTCCAAATTCAATGCTTGATTCTGTACAATCAGATCAGATAACTCAAAGAACACTTCCAGAAGATGCTATTGGCAAATTCATTTGTTCTATTTAATGTTTGGACTGGGATATCACAGTACTTATTCGATGTAAAGCCATAATTTGTAGATTCGAAGCATTTCCATGCTGCTACACTAAAAAGGGCTATATTCTTAATTCTGCCAATTAAGAACAGATTTTCTCTTATTCTACTTCCTCCATGTGTTGATGCTTTTCCATTGACAAAGAAATGATGGCCTTCCTTTGAGTGTCCAGAAGTATTTTCTTGATGAGTGCTGAAAATGGAATCTAGTATGGGTTGGAAGTAATAAAGTTGCTCCACTTGAACCTGATGAGGTGGAAATACTTCTAGTTTTCTTTAAAAACCATACACAAGGATCTGTATAGAGACATATTTTCCAGTGATATCAATGTCTTGTTTCCTTTTGTTGGAATCAGTGCTGCAAAGATCACCTTCTATTATCTTAGTATATTTTTGAAAACAGATGTGCAAGAACTGAATGGTGATCGGTTGGAGCAATTGATGAGTAGATTTGGCGGATTCGACTTTGTTGTCGGTAGGATCCCGTGTAATAATCTTGATGTTCATGGCTTTAAGCTAGTGATGATTTGCTTACTTTGTATTCCATGTATTAACATAAAGTGATATTCAGAAATCTTTAAATTATTTCAAAATTATGTTAATTCAATAGAAAAGAATAAATTGAATTTCCAAAAATAAATTGAATCTCAAATAAATTGAACTTGAAATAAATAGAATTGTATTCAAAGTTATGGCAAACATAAGAATGATAAAAATTCAAATGTCTCAACAAATTATAAGCATAAGTATTTCTAAATTAATCAAGTTGACACAATTTAGAGATGATGTAAGCTTTTGTCTGGAAGATCTCAAACGTTGTTGAAATGCTTGTAGATGTGAAGTTTCTTCCAAACTATCAAAATCTTAAGAGAATTCAATTGTCGGATGCCTAATATCAACCTGCATTTGAGCCGCCTTTTCAGGTTTTCAACTCAAATCCTTCCTTTGGTTACAAGATGCCCTTTGCGGGTTTTCACCTTGACCCCCTTTTTCTTTTTTCCTTTTTTCCTTTTTTTTTCTTTTTCATTTTCTATTTTTTTTCTTCTATTTTTTTTCTTCTTTTTTCTTTTCTCTTCAAGCATAATATTTCTTGACAGAATCCGAGTTTATTGGATTTTTCAGAATTTTTCCATCCATTTCTGCCAAGATCAACGCTCCTCCGGAAAAGGCATTTTTCACAACGTATGGCCCTTCCCAATTAGGCATCCATTTCCCACGGAAATCTTTATGTATAGGCAAGATCTTTTTTAGTACTAGATCACCCTCTTGGAATTCTCTTGGATGTACTTTCTTATCATGAGACTTCATCATCCGTTTTTGATACATCTGTCCATGGCAAATAGCTTTCAATCTTTTCTCCTCAATAAGGTTCAATTGATCAACTCTAGCTTGGATCCATTCAGATTCATCCAATTTTGTTTCTCTCAATATTCGAAGCGATGGAATCTCAACTTCAATTGGTAAGACTGCTTCCATCCCATAGACTAAAGAAAAAGGCGTTGCCCCAGTAGATGTTCGAACAGTAGTTCGGTATGCATATAGAGCAAAAGGTAACTTCTCGTGCCAATCTTTGTAAGTTTCAGTGGTCTTTGTAATGATTCTCTTGATGTTCTTATTTGCTGCTTCAACTGCCCCATTCATCTTTGGACGATATGCCACTGAATTTGAATGTTTAATCTTAAACTGCGCACAAAGTTCAGCCATCATTTTGTTGTTCAGGTTCAGAGCATTATCTGTAATGATTCTTTCTGGTAGGCCATACCGGCAAACTATCTCTTTCTTTATGAATTTGCAGACTGTGGACCTCTTAATATTGGTATATGAAGCAGCTTCAACCCATTTGGTAAAATAATCAATTGCCACAAGGATGAAACAATGTCCATTCGATGCTTTTGGTGTGATTGCTCCAATGACATCTATTCCCCACATAGAAAATGGCCAGGGTGCTGTCATTACATGTAAAGGAGATGGGGGTACATGAATCTTGTCTGCATATATCTGGCATTTATGACATTTCCTTGCGTAATCAATGCAATCTGTGTACATAGTAGCCCAATAGTATCCATATCTCATTATTTTTCTGGCCATGGAAAGACCATTTGCATGTGTTCCACATATTCCGCTGTGTACTTCTTCAATGACATTTCGAGCTTCGCTAGTATTTAAACATCTCAATAGCATTTGATCACTGCTTCTTCTATACATAATCTCTCCATCAAGAAAATATCCAGCAGCCATTCTTCTCAAAGTTCTTTTATCAATTTCCGATGCATTTGGTGGATAACTTTGATTTTTGATATATTGCAGAATATCATGATACCACGGTTTACCATTTACCTCTTCTTCCCACACTATAACAATGTGCAGGAATTTCATATACTTGCATTTTGATTGGCATCATATCAACTTTCTTAGTTGCCTGAAACATAGCAGCTAATGTAGCCAAAGCATCTGCCATTTGATTTTCTTCTCGAGGGAGATAATTGAAGGTAACTCTCTCAAATTCTTTTACTAATTCGAGGGTAAAATTTCGGTATTCCAACAATTTGGGATCTTTTGTTTCCCATTCTCCTCGCAATTGATACACCACTAACGATGAATCTCCATATATCTTGAGAAATTTGATTTTTCTTTCTATAGCTGCTTTCAACCCCATGATACAAGCTTCATATTCCGCCATGTTATTGGTGCAAAAGAAATCCAGTCTACTTGTAAAGGGATAATAAACATTTTCTGGAGAAATTAACACTGCCCCGATTCCTCGTCCCAAAGCATTAGATGCTCCGTCAAAGTAAAGCTTCCAAGTTGCAAATTCATCATTTGTTCTGACTTCTTCATTCATGGATATGCATAAAAAATCTTCATCGGGGAAAATTGAAGTTCAAAGGCTGATAATCATTTGATACACGACTGGCAAAAAAATCAGCTATGACACTTCCTTTTATCGCTTTTTGGTTGACATATACAATATCAAACTCAGATAATAACATCTGCCATCTAGCCATCCTGCCTGTTAAAGCTGGTGATTCCATTAAAAACTTTAAAGGATCAAGTTTGGATATCAACCAAGTAGTATGGTATAACATATATTGTCTGAGTCTTCGAGTAGCCCACACCAGGGCACAACATAATTTTTGTATTGGTGGATATCGAACTTCACAATCAGTAAATTTCTTGCTCAGATAATAAATAGCTTTTTCTTTCCTTCCTGATTCATCATGCTGTCCTAGTACACATCCCATCGAATTTTCGAAGACCGTCAAGTAGAGAATTAATGGTCTATCAGGCATTGGTGATACTAAAATTGGGGCATTGGATAAATATTTCTTAATAATATCCAAAGTTTCTTGACATTCTTCATTCCAGACTTCAGGATTATTCTTTCGAAGTAATTTGAACACTGGATCACATTTGTCAGTTAATTGAGAAATGAACCGAGATATATAATTTAATCTTCCCAAAAAGCCTCGAACTTCTTTTTTTGTATTGGGTGGTGGAAGATCTTGAATTGCTTTGACTTTATCTGGATCAATCTCAATTCCTTTTTTGCTGACCACAAATCCCAAAAGTTTTCCAGAAGTTACCCCAAAAGTGCATTTAGCGGGGTTAAGCTTTAATTGATATCTCCTCAATCTCTGGAAAAGCTTTCTCAGATTTTGAATATGTTCTTCTTCCGTTCTGGATTTGGCAATCATGTCATCTACATATACTTCAATCTCTTTGTGCATCATGTCATGAAACAAAGTTACCATGGCTCTTTGATATGTTGCCCCTGCATTTTTCAATCCAAATGGCATCACTTTATAACAGAATGTGCCCCACATGGTTATAAATGTTGTCTTTTCCATGTCTTCAGGATTCATTTTTATCTGATTATATCCTGAAAATCCATCCATAAATGAAAACCATGCATGCCCTGCAGTATTGTCCACCAATGTGTCTATGTGGGGTAAGGGAAAGCTATCTTTCGGACTAGCTTTGTTGAGATCTCTGTAATCCACACACATTCGAACCTTCCCATTCTTCTTTGGTACGAGAACAATGTTGGCTACCCTTTCTGGGTATTTAGATGCCTGTAGGAAACCTGCATTGATTTGTTTCATCACTTCTTCTTTGATTTGCAACAACATTTCTGGCCTCATTCTTCTGAGCTTTTGTTGAACCGGTTTATATTCTGGGTTAATAGGAAGCTTGTGTATCACTATATCTGTGCTTAAACCAGGCATATCTTGATAGGACCAGGCAAATATATCTTTGAACTCTTGAAGGAGATTTATCAATTCTTGTTTTATCTGGATTGTCAGAGTAGTGCCAATTTTCACCTCTTTTCTTTCTTCATCTGTTCCCAAATTCACAGTCTCAACCTCTTCTTTGTGTGGTAGAATTTGTTTGTCCTCTTTTTTTACCAATCTTAATAGTTCAGTAGGAATATCACATTCCACTTCATCCTCACAACCATTGATTTCTTCCAGACATATAGGCTGCTCTAAATTTATCACTGGATTAAATCTAGGAATAAACATGCTATTAACACTGTGACACCTGCAAATTTAAATCGGACATATTTCCGAAAGAATATAGTAAATTTATGAAATAAATAAATGTAAAAATGTAAGAAAATGTAAAGAATGATTGCCATCTGAAAATTTTAAAGAAAGTTCCTTATATTTAACATAATTTCTTTTACAAGATAACAAAAGTTTCATATTTTTGAGCTAAACATAAAGATTAGTTCTGAATATTACTCTGCATTAATATTAAAAACTATAGGAAGATCTTCAGTAGTCCAATTGGTGAGTGTTTCTCCAGGAAGACATGGTCGAATCCTATCCAAGTATTTGCCAGTTTTGTTGTCATTCATGATCATGTTGACAAATAATCCATTCATAGCTTCTTCAACTATGTCTTGATCTTTCGTCAACTTTTTTTCTTTAAAGGCTTCAACAAGCTGCTGTTCTACATTAATTGTTCCCCCTGATCTGAATGTGGTCTTCAACTGTGGGAAAGACATGTGTTTCCAAAGGATTTCTCCTCCTTTCAATTTTGCCTTTCTGTCTTCACATCTTCTTTTCATCTCTTTGTTCTTTTGTTGAAAATTGGGCTTAAACCCTAGCCCAAAACGGTCTTTTTTCATCTTTATACTGATAGGAACTGAAATCCCTTGAAGATTCTTTCCTAGACCTCTCCCAGTTTTAGCTCCGATGCCTAAAGTTTGTTGTACCGTCATCTTGGTACAATCAGACAATCTGGGATGTGGAATTTTGCTTCCTTCTACAATAAAGGTTGCATTTACAAATTCAAGAGCTCGAAAAGAGCATTCAAGAGCCTCATCATTGGTGTCGATATATGGAACATCGCTTGTTACAGACGCAATGATTTCTTCTTCAGCATTGACGCATATTAGTTGTCCATCAACAACAAATTTCAATTTCTGATGTAATGAAGAAGGAACGGCTCCTGCTGAATGAATCCATGGCCTCCCTAATAGACAATTATATGTGGGGTGGATGTCTATCACCACAAAGTCAATATTGTACACGACTGGGCCGATTAGCAACGGTATTTCCATTTTCCCAAGCACTTCTTTTTGAGTACCATCAAATGCTCGTACCACATTCTGATAACTCTTCATGTGTGATTGATCCAGAGGCATTCTTTGAAGTGTAACTAGAGGCATCAAGTTGAGAGCAGATCCATTGTCAATCAATACTCCTGGCAACACATGACCATGACAATGTGTCGTGATGTTCAAAGCTTTTACTGCCCCATTCCGCCTTCTGGATTTCATCATCTGTGAACGTTATGTAATTGTCAGCGGCTATATGTCCCAATCTCTGTCAAGTTTATTGAGGGATATATCTTCGGGGATAATGTTTGATTGAGAATTTTCATCAAAGCATTCCTATGCGCTTGAATTCATCAATAGATCAAGAATAGAAATTCTCGCTTGTTGTTTGTGTAGTTGTTCAACCACACTATACTCACTATGTTTCAGGAATTTCAAAAATTCTTGAGCTTGTTTTTCTGTCACAGGCTCATTGAATGCTGGAAGGGATTCATCTTCAAATACCTTATGAGGTATTGCCATGGCTTTTCCTTTGCTTTCATTTGTTCTGAAGCATTGGATGTTCGGGGAGTAACATCTCCCACTTCTTGTAAAGAAACCGACCTCGCTCTGCTTCAGACGTCGATGTGGTACCCAAACTCTGTATTTTTCTTCTGTTTTATCTAGAGAAACAGATCCTCCTACCATGAAACATTGGTAGTATAATTCCAAGGTACCCTGCGGGTATCTTTGTATGGAAATGGTAGAGGTGGTAATAACTACTTTTGGCTTTATTGGGCATGATCGCCGTAGATGATTCTCTGTTGTTCATCAACTTTTGCACCAAATCCCTAAACTCAGGACATAGTTGAATTTTATGCCCTTGCTCTGATGATATTCACAATAATTCTTGCCTTCATTCTGCTTTGGCCTGAATTGTTGTGGAATTATACCGGCTAAATTTGAACCACCCTTTGAATGCTAAACAGTTTTCAATGGAATGTCCTGTAATTCCTTCATGGTAAACACAGTGTGCCTTTGTATCATACCAAGGAGGGAATGGTGGTTGCATGGTAACCAAAGGATAGGGCCGTATAACATCTGCTTTTAACAGCGAATCTAGATCTCTGCATATGGTACTGGTAAAGGTGTAAAAGACAACCTTTCATTTTCCTTTCGAGATCCTCTGGACTCTGCTCGATTAGTGTTTGTTTCCTCTTTCTTACCCTTGGCTGGGTTATGTAACACTTTTCGATGAATCCTTGCTGTAAGAATTTGCATTGTTGACCTCATTCTCCTTTTTCCGGTACGTAGGTCTTTTGGAACTAGACCCATCATTTGATTCAATCTTGCCACTTTTCAAGACATTTTCAATTAATCTCCAGAAATGACCAATCTGCAAAATTTCTGGTTGCATTCCCCATTAGATGGTTTAAATAAGGAGCCTTCAATGTATGGACAAACATCATTGTGGCCTCTTTTTCTGACAAAGGTGGTTGAACTTGGGCTGCAGTGTCACGCCATCTCTGTGCATACTGTCTGAATGTTTCGTTATTCTTTTTCTCCAAATTCTGGAGAGTCCATCTATCAGGAACCATGTCTGTTACATGGCGATATTGCTCTAAAAATGCTTTAGCCAAATCTTTCCAGGATCTAATGTTGGCTTTGGTCAATTGAGTATACCATTTTAAAGCCGGTCCTGTTAAACTATCCTGAAAGCAGTGAATTAACAATTTTTCGTCCTTCACATATCCTGCCATTCTTCGACAAAACATAGTAATGTGGGATGAAGGGCATGTAGTACCATCATATTTATCAAATTCGGGAGCTTTGAACTTGATGGGAAGGATTAAGTCTGGAACCAAACTCAACTCACTAGCATCAAACCCATAGAACGATTCAGTTATTTCCACGGATTTCATTCGTTCTTCTAAGCTCTTGATCTGTCTGGTCAGTTCTCATTTACTTTTGTTTCTCATTCAGATCATTCAAATCCGGGATCAAATGCTCAGTATTAAGATCCCCTATTTTCACATCGGATATAAGCGGATTTTTGCTTGAAGATGCAGGATCCACTTGTTGATCTTCATGTGGTTTGGCTTCTTGTAATGCAGATGTACGAGCATTGATTTGTATAGGTGTAGTAACAGAGTGATAAATTGGTTCTGGTGAAAAACCTAGAGGATATATGGGTTCTTGGTCGAAAGATACAGGATTTTCATGCATTTTTCCACTGATAGCCTGCCTTTTAAACATGTCCTCTATTTTCTTCATCATACTGTCTTGTGAATTTGCAATATTGGCTTCAATTTTTTCCAACTTCATTCTCATTTCTTCTTGTTCTTTATGATGCTGTTCCTCAATACGCTGTATTTTATCATCCATAATTCTCTTAGTAGCTTGTCTAGTACCATAGTGATGTAGTATTTCTCTTTTGGCCAGAGTAACTGCGATTAAAAAAATCTTTTAATATTATTTTTTCAAATTTTAATTAATGAATTTTAACTTAATAAAATAATTCATAGCGAAAATTATGAAATGAATGATGAATGTATGCAAAATGCATGTATGTAAAAACATTGATCCCAAAAAGTTAACTGTCATAGAACAACTTTCATCGGCATACAAAAGTTTCTTTATAATAATTCATAACTACAGATAAGGCATAGCTTTCCTATTAAGCTCTATAATTTCTTTCATTAACCATGAAACCTTCTTTCCACACTTAGAAACTGGATCAACTTGATGCTCAATTATTTTTGCTTCAACAGCTAGTTCCCCAACATATCTGGCAACTTCGCTCATTTGAACCATGGCCTCGAACACCATATTACTTCTTTCTTCACTTCTTTCCACATAGAAATTAGTTGACTTTTGCCATTGTTCATTTGTTTCTTCAAGAGTCTGCTCTAATTCAGTGATTCTGACTTGACAATTGTGCAGAATTTTTTCAAGATCTCTAATGCGTCTTCGCAGTGAAGCATTTTCCTCATTACTTTCTTTGAGATCATTAGGTCCTAAACGAACCTTTTCTTGAAACAATGATTCTTCAAGTTTCAAAATGTAAGCATTAAACTCTGAGTTTTTGTTTCTAGACTGATCCAGATCTTCTTCAAGTTTTGTTCGTGCTTCTTGTGTTCTTCGATTAAGCTTCTGGATTTGAACATCTTTGTTTCCGCATCTTTGCATCCAATTGCTAGCCACTTCCTGCTCTACCTCAAGTCTGGTGTTGAAATTTTTTCTTTCTAGCTCCCATTTTTCTTTTTCAACATTGGATTCTTCCATCTTTTGGCCTCTGACTTCAAGTTCAACAATCAACTGGTTCATTTCAGATTCAAATCCCTTGAACATAATATTTTTCTCGCCTTCAAATTTATCAAAGATGTCATTCTTCATCTCTTCTAAATCTTTGGCTCGATCCCTTTCTCTTTGCATTTCATTCATGATCTCGCGGTGTTCAGCCTTGTGTTTTATAATTCGCTCTCTTCTGTCAACCTCGAAATCTTCCATTTTTTGCTTTCCTTTTTCCAGACTTTTAAGTAGACGTCTATTCTTTCCTTTCAGATCTTCAACTCGTCTTTTCTCAATGTTCAATTCTCTGGTCATCTGTACCGTCGATTGGCTGGGTCCTGATGCTTTTCGGGATTTATATAACTCCTGGTAATTTTTCTGTAAGGCTCTGTACTCATCCTCACCTTTTTCTTTATATTTTCTCAACATTGCACATTGTGATGAATGAAAGTCAATGTCAACCCCCAACATAGCTTTATCTTGTCTCATTTGCTCTAACTCTTTCGACCAGCCATCTCTTTCTGCTTCAAACTCAGCTCTCAAGATTTCAATCTCTGATGGAACCACCTTAATGCGATCTTCCATAGAAATATCTTCATTTTGATCTGGTAGAGGAATATTTTCGTTTTTTCTGACAGATCTCCATTCTTCATAATCAGGAGTTAACATTTCTTTTGCTGCTTTAGCTCGGATACAAAAAGTTGTTTTCCAAGCTGTAACGGCTTCCATGATACTTCTTTTATAATTTTTGCTGTGGAATGCGAATTCAGATGACTGTAATCCAGCAGTGATAGGTACAAATTGACGACCTTCATACTGTCTTATAACCAGAAGTGGTGCATATCCAATTCCTCCCCATAATCCGAGCAGCATTATCCAATCGTAATTACCACACCTGTAAAAGAGTTCCCTTTGTATTTGCCACGGGGCTCGCCAAACAATGTCATTGCTTTGCATATTTCGAAAGGCATTAATCCACATATCTTTCTTAATTTCTTTCGGTCATTCCTGCTCCAGAAATTCTTTTAATGGTGAATAATCCGTATTAAAGCGTCGGTATGAAACCTTTTCTGTTCTCCAGAAATGACTACGGATCCAAACATATAACAACTGAGTACACCCTGAGAATCGTCCACCTCCTAGCCTTCTGTAAGCATTTAACGATCTGAAGGTCTCTGCTAGGATTGCAGAAACAGGATTAATCTTCTTCGGTAGCTGTTCAAACAAGTCTACCACTGCAGCTTCAATATATCCCAATACTTTTGGGAAGATGACCATACCATATATTCCCAGAGCAAATAGATCGAATCGTACTTTAATATCTGGATGGCTCTGAATAAGTTCTCTGATGTTGGTCCAAGCTATGCCTTCGCTTTCGCCTTTTTGTTTTGTACGGGATGCTACCCATTCTTCTCGTACCCCGGCAATCTTTGCTAATTTAACTCGAAAGGGTTGAGTTTTAATTGACTTTGAATATATTCGATTCTCCAAAGCACCTTCAAGATGTAATAATGTTGTATATTCTTCAATAGTAGGGACCAAGTCCTCCTTATTGAAAGTGAAGCAATTGTACCCTGGATTCCAGAATTGAACTAGGGCTCTGAGTAATTCAATCATCAACTTCAACATAGAGCAAATATGGGATGTCTCCGTAAGTCTGATAAAACTGCAATTTTTTGTTTGAATCCCAACTTTCCCAAATGCTTCGTAAATCTTGCATATCATTTCTTTTTAGTGAAACTGAAGCATTACTGGCCAAGTCAGATACATAATCATCCTGCAAACTGTCTCCTTCTTGTCTTTGTAAATCCTCAGCCCACTGTCTTACTTCTGAGTTTAGAATTACTTGACTTGAACACTTTTTTATCCATAGATAAAGGCTTTCCAATGAGACAATTAACACAAGGATCAATGTCTTTTATCCTGTATGATGCAATGCAAACAGAAAAATAAAGACACACAAAAAGAAAAAATTAGTTTACATAATAAAGAAATTTAATAATAACATTTACATAAATATTCTTTATTTAAACATGCTTTTCTGAATTTAAATAATTTAAATAAACATGTAATTTAAATAATAAATAAATTAACAGGAAAGACAGAATTCATTTCTCCTGTGTGTACACCTATTTTGGACAAAATTTCGGCATGACTTCTGATCGGAAGAGTTTCTAAGGTTTTTTATATGCAGGATTTCAGATCTAGGAGTAAAGGTACTTGAATTGTCCATGTTAGTGCCCCCTTAGGCTGCTAACCCTCAATCCTAGTCCATCACAGACTAAAGTGGATCGAGTTCAATTCAAGGGGATACATTTCTCTATGCCTGACACGGAGAATAAATTCTCACGAAGACATAGAGCATACGAACCCCGAAAGTTACTTGCTAGGTCTGACACGGAGAATAAATTCTCACGAAGACGTCGCTTTCACTCCCACTTAGAAGGGACAACTCAATTATAGAGCTTTATGTAATGCAATGCAAGTGTTGTGTGTGAGGAGAAATGTTCAAACCTTCGACAGAAAAATAAATAATGAAATAAAATACTTGCAAATAAAATAAAACATATAAATATTATGAAAATAATAAATATATATAAAAATTTTAAAAAGAAAGAATTAAAAATTAAATATATGAACTTTTAATTTTTAATTAATAGAGACAATTTTATAATTGATTTTTAAAAGTTTGACCGTCCCCAGCGGAGTCGCCAAGCTGTCGTAACCGGTTTTCGTCCGGGCACGAATTTATTTGTTTGGCGGGAAAAGTGATGTGAATAAATGGTTTTGAAAATAATTTGGGAGTCGCCATCGGCCTTTTGGGTCAGGTAGGTCGAATACCTAAAAATTATTTTTTTAAAAGAGTTTTAATAAAACACCAATTAAAAAAAAATAAACTGATCTGCGTTTATAACCAAAAATTCATTCTTTTTAATAATAAAAAGGGATTCGTGGTCGGTTACGTTTAGGGAAGGATTAGCACCCCTACAACGCCCAAAATTGGTACTTTTAATTATAAATTGTCTCTATTATTAAATTTTAAAAATTCAAAAATATTTAATTTATAATTCTATTATTTCAAAATTATAAAAAAATTTATTTATTTAAAAATATCCGAAAAGAACTTCTAGGTGCCTTAAGACAGCTCTTTTCTTTGATATTGATAAATATTAATTTAAATAATATTGTTTACTTTTTAATTTTAAAATATCAGAATAGAACATCCAGTTGTATTAAGACTGTCCTTTTCTTCGATATTAAAAATAAATATTTAAAAAATTACTATTTATTATATGTATATTTATGAATATATAAAAATATTTAACAATATAAAATAAAAATATCACTAAAACAATATATTTAAGCAGTAAAATGAAAACATAAATACATATCTAAATATAATAAAAATAAAATTAAATCTAATTCCTAATTAATTGAAATTATAGGGATTAAAAAATTATTTATTAAAATTAAGGGATTAAATCTGTCATTTATCCTAAATATATTATTTTAATAAAAGGGACTAAAATGAATAAAATTAAAATTCAAAGACTGAATTAAAATTATTATAAATTCAGTTTAGTGACCAAAATATAAAATTTACAAGTTGGGAGGACTACAGACGGGATTTAACTATTTTATAATTACGCGCATAGTCCTTCCCGAAACGACGTCGTTCGGGAAGGACTATATATGGTCCAAACCCGGCTGGCCCGAAGGGCCAGCCCTCATTTTTCATTTTCCTTCTCTCTCTCTTCTCTGAGAGAGAGAGTTTTCTCTCGCTTCTCTCTAAAACAGAGAGAAGCCCAACCGGCCGGCAGCCGTTAGCCGGCGTTCATCCGCCGTCAACCACCGCCGCCGGCCACCGTCTTCGGTGGCCGGAAAAAAAAAAATTTATTCTAAATGTAGATCGGACCGTCCTAATGACGGTTCCGATGTTTTTTTCGTTAAACGGCTCCCAATCGGAGCAAATCTAAAATAATACCTTCGGCTTTTCGAAGGTTTTGGTGAGATCCGGCGACGGTTGTGGTTCTCCGATGACAGGGTAAGCTTCTTTCCTCTCTTTTCTTTTTTTTTTCTTGCTGCGTTGATGTTGACTGAGATCGTTGGTATATTTGTTTTTTTTTTCTTTCTCTGTTTTTTTTCGTTCTCTGTCTTTGTCTCTGGTTTCTGTCTCTCCTTTCTTTCTTTTCAGGTTCGGGTGGTGGCTTTTATAGCCACCACCGTTGTAGCCGTCGGACCGGTCCGAAGAGGGGGTCTCGGTGAGTCACCGGACTACCAGTGGTGACTCACCCCGTAGCCTTGCATGGACGGTTGGCGTTGATCTTCTGGAGTCTTCATTTGGGACGTGGCAACGGCGGAGGCGGCGAGAAAACTGTCGGCAGCCGCGTGGAAGCTGGGGCGGCGCCGCGTGGCCCTAGGGTATCAAACCCTAGGGTTTCCCTCTGGAGTCATCTGGACCGTTGGATCGTGCCAGATCCAACGGTTGTGATGAGGCGGCTGGTTTAGATTAGGGTTAGGAAACCCTAACTGGAAACCCAAATGTTTAGGGTTTCTGGTTTGATTTGGACCGGTTATGGTTAGTTTGTAACTGGGCCGGTCCAATTGTAATTGGTATGTAATAATTATTATTTATATATATATGTTTAATGTATATTTAATAATAATAATAATAATAATAATAATAATAATAATAATAATAATATTAATAATAATAATAATAATAATAAATAATATGGATAAAAAATTAATATCTTCACCATCTAACTATTTAAATGCTTCAATGAAATTGATTGAATATATAAGTAATATGGATCAATTGCGAAATTATACCAAAATGTTTTTAACTGCCATGTCACCTGTTCCGTTAGCTCTTAACGGCAGGTGGCTTGATTGAAGCATTCAAATAGTTGAATGGTATATTTGATCAAATTAAAATATCGGTGGTCAAAATAATTGTCGATCATAATTGAGTGATCATCCATGTAGTTTACCCTATTATTTAATATTTTCGATGGTATTAATTTCTATTGCTTTTCAACCTTCATGGATATTTTCGAATTTCATACGCTACCACTCAAGTTGGAGCTTTTTCTAAGATCCACGGTGATTACTCAACAAGTAACATCAAACAATCTAAATATGAAACTGACCCAAATAAACGATGGAGATATAATTAAGGTGATTTGATCAAACTGACACCGTTTAATTAAATATCTCACATTTTAGCATCATTTGATATATATTTTTCGAAGTGGCGCCTTTTCAGTTGTGGTGGCGAAAGGCGCATCTCCGGGGACGCGCTTTATTTGATTTTACGCTGAGTTAGATGTCACGTGTTCACGGGGTTTTGCTAATTCAGCTGCCACGGTGGTATTTTTTTTAATAATAAAAATTTTATTTTTATTGTTATTATAAATTAGTAATATATTATATAAATTGTGTCGATTATAATTTAATAATTATCGAATGTATTTTTTTTAATGTGTGTTAAAGGTAGAGTATATTATCCACATTAATCGGATAAAACGATAGATGAAAACTAGTTTTTATTTTATTGTAGTTATATGAAAAATGTATTCTAGTAGATTTTTTTCTATGAAAACTACATTTTTTTCTATTGTGTCCGATGTTTCTACAATGCCCACATCATTTTTGTTCTGTTGACTTCTCCCGAATATTCATATCACAATGTATTCTAGTAGATTTTGGACGACCTGAGTCTCAATAGCAATGGATCTGGTACAATTGTAAGCCAAGTTTGAATCTTATCTGGGTCTCTTTTGTTTCCTATGGGCGGAAACTCAAATTCATATACATTGAATACTTGTGAAAGTTAGTATACGGGATCAACATAATTTTTGTAGTCCAAATGTGAATGTGAGTATTTTAAAAAAAATACTAACTTAAAAATAAATTTCTTACTACTAATAAGAAATTTAAAACTCAAAGATTTGGAGAATTTGAGTTATATAAGAGAGGAGAAGATGATTTTGGTGTGAAAAATAAGGGGGTTGAAGGGGTTTATATAGGGGAAGAGGAGGAGTAGTTGGGGAAAATTCGGATAGACATTTAAGACATTTAATGAAAGGCGCGTTCCCGGAGATGCGCCTTTCACACGTGACAGTTGAATCAGCAAAATCCCGTGAAGACACGTCCCCAAGGATGCGCCTTTTACACGTGGCATCCAACTCAGCCTAAAATCAGGTAAAACGCGTCTCCGGAGATGCTTCTTTTGCCATCTCAACCGAAAGGATCTCACTTCAAAAAAATATATATAAAACGATATTAAAAAAAAGACATTCAATTAAAAAGTGTCAATTTAGTCAAATCACCTGTAATACCGACCAATACAATCATTTTTGGTCGATTCAAATGATTTTAACTAATAATAATAAGAAAAAGAATTTCTTTTTGAAGCAATTAATTTATAAAAAAGAAACCCGAAAAGGAGGAATCGAGTAGGAGCAGTTGCCGATTCCAATAATAAAGGAAGAGATTGGATTCCTTCTCGTTTTCATTTCCTCTTCCTCTCTTTTTAGAGATTAATCGAGTTCTCGAATTATCACCCATTGCTTCGAAATGAGCACGGGCGACCTTCTCAACGTCGACCCTGTAGAGCTCAAGTTTCCTTGTAAGTTTTCTGGGATTCTCCGGTCTTGGGTTTGTGTTTTTATTTCAGGATTTTTAATTTTGATCCGTCGTTGTTGTTATGGTGTTTCAATAGTTGAGCTGAAGAAACAGATCTCATGTTCTCTTCAATTGTCGAATAAAACCGATTATCATGTTGCTTTCAAGGTACCCTTTTGTTAATGTCGAATCGAAATGGTCTGTTTGGAAGCTGAGAAAAAAAATGTGAATCAATATTTTATTTGGATTTTGTTTTCAGGTGAAAACAACCAATCCGAAGAAGTATTGTGTTCGTCCCAACACGGGGATCGTTTTACCTAACTCTACATGCGAGGTTATAGGTACAATTGCATTTTCCCCATATTTTTATCATTGTTGAATTCTGGTAATCTTTAAAAGAATCAGTTTCTTTTTTAATTTAGTCACCATGCAAGCGCAAAACGAGTTCCCTGCTGATATGCAATGCAAGGACAAATTCCTCCTCCAAGGTGTAAAAGCCCCTGATGGTGCAACCCCAAAGGATATAACTGCAGAAATGGTATGATATTATTATTATTCCGGCCCTTCGTTTCGCTTGACATGGCGGACACGTACCCATATCTGACATTTACCTTCGAATTCGAGTAAAATAGTGTATAGTTTTGATTGATTGCGGAAATGTTCGGTTTTCTAGTTCAATAGAGAAGCTCGCAATGTGGTTGAGGAATTCAAGTTGAGAGTGGTATATGTTTTTTCATCTCAACATACACCTGCACATGATGGATCTGAAGTAGGGTCTTCAATGAGAGGCTCTGTTTCGGACAATGGCCAGGCGAATGCTTCTGAGTTTGTTAATGTACCGAAACCGAGATCTTGCTGCGTATATTTTTGTTATTGGCTATGTTATGCTAATAGTTTGCATTTCGTCGGTGAATGCAGGCTGCAAGAACATTTACAGATGATGTTCAAGATAAATCTCCCGATGTAAATTCTGGATTCTGTATCTTCTGTATCACCTTATGCTGCTGCATATGCATGATTTATTCTTCATTTATTTCTCCATTCCAATATCTGTTGCTTCGACTCTTCATTTATCTAGAAATACTCATGTTCAACACTTATATCCTATGCATATCCAAATATTGTTATGAGAATATGATGTTCCAATAGCCTCAGAATACATGAAAAACGTACTCGTATCTGGAACTTACATCGAGTCAGAGTAACATAGTTTTGGATATGGTAAGAATCATATTTTTCTAGGTAGATATTTACAGATGAAGTTCAAGATAAATCTCCCAAAGTAAATTCTGAAATCTGCATCTTCTGTGTCACCCTATGCTGCTGCTTACGCGTGATTAGTTCATTTACTTTGGCATTTTGGATCTATGTTTCTTCAATTCTTCATTTTTCTTGAAATGCTTGTGTCCAACACCTTATCCAATATCGATAAGAAAATATGATCCTCCTATAGCATCCAAACACATGAAAGAACTTAAAAAACTGATCCTATCTGTGTTGTATACATACCTCTACCTGTATCTGGAACTCACACCCGAGTCAAAGTAACATAGTTCCTGTATTTAGTAAGGTCCGTATTTTTCTAGTGGGATATTTGCATTGCTTTCAACGCTTCCGGGTTGGGGCCTAAAGCTCTTTTATTGTATGTGATGGTGATATATTGAAGGTAATAATCCTCAATAATGCTTTCTATAATTGCAGGCAAAAGCTCTTATAACAAAACTGACTGAAGAAAAAAATAAAGCAATTCAACAAAATAACAAGCTTCGTCAAGAGCTGGTGAGTCGAACTGACCGTGATATATGTCATAGGAATCGTAGTAAATTCATCGACCCTTTATTTTCTGCTTAACTGTCTCTCCGTAATTGCTTCTAGTTATTGAAAATTTCAAGCCTTCTGTTTCCCTTTTACATCTCAGACCTCAGCATGATCCCTACACATCTTACCATCAAGCCACACATGATCTTGTTGTTAGTTGCTTATGAAATGCAGTTAAAAACTTCCATCATCTGATAGATTTGTGCTGTCGATATACTTGTCTCCAACCGGTTTACCATGTTCTGTCGGTCTACACGAGCAATGCGAAATTCTCACAAGTAAAAATCACAAATGTTTAGGGACTGTTGAAGCGCGAAATCAGCAAAAGTGGTGGCGGTCTGTCATTCATGCTTGTTATGTTGGTCGGCTTGATCGGATTAATTACGGGATATATCATGAAGAGATCGTAAACATCGACCGACCTAGTCTGGCTCATCTGCATATTCTTCCTCTACTTTCCTTCCATCAGTTAGCTTTAAGGTCCTATGGTGAGTATGCAATTGGTCGTTGCACTTCCATTAATGTGTTGCATTCTTTCTGTAAACATCGTTTTTTTATTGCTTAATGAATAAATGATTATATAATTTCCGAGTTAGACCGGTTCCGAAATCGGATTATTCAAGGATCAGGCTACTCGACCTGTGTGGTATAGTCCGGTCTAGTCCAAATTATTATATAATAATTTATTTATTTTTATTTAAATTTAAATATAACATCATTTAATATTTGTTATTTTTTTAATAATGAAAAGGTTATTGGGCTTCGAACAATGAGCAAATACCATCTTATGTTATTTATATATTACAAATAAGATCATAATTGTACATATAAATAATGTAATTAGAATTAATAACAATTAAATTAATTATTATAAAAATATTTTTTCTTTAATATGGGGCAAGTTTAACATTGAACGCTTATACCCCTAGCTTTCCTGGTACAGTGATGTTTGAATCCGGGACATTAAGAGACAACAACAATTCTTTTATCATTGAAGTCGCTTAGTTCGTGCTATAATAAAATTGTTAGATTAACTATTGAAATATACTTAAACTATATATATATATATACCATTAACACAAAACATAACTTTGATATGCATTTCAAATTATTCACATATTTGTTTTTTTAATTCAATAAATGATGTAATTTTATTTATATAAAATAATATTAATTAAATTATAGCTTACGGATGACTGAAACCTCAAATTTTTTAAAATCGATTAAATTAATAATTATTTTATATTCAATTAAATTTTCAAACTAAGAAATTTAATTCATTATGTCCCGCTATATATATTGTAATTCTATCGCGTGATGTTTATAATATTTTTAAAAAATTAAAAAAATATATTAAAATTTTAAAGGAACTCTAATTTTTTTAAACAACTTGATAGTCGAGCCACGAGTTGGTTACCCTATATTTAGGATTCTAGAAATTATGAGTTCGATCTTATTTAATTTACAGTTCATTATGTTATTTCAAAAGAAAAAAAGAGATTTTCTCTCTTGTTAATGCTTACACTTCCGTGAAATTATTTAAGACTGTTGCATATCATAGCTCTAAACCTGAGCTTAATCCCAATTTACCTAAGTAGGGAGAAACGTCACACCTCATGAGGAGCATTGAGCTTCATTGCGTGGGTCTGATAAAGTATCTCTGGAAAGCATCCTAAGTTGCCTATCCGGATATCAGATCCAAGGTACGCTTTTAGTGGTGTGATCCCCTGAGCTGAACCTGATTCGCAAGTCTGTAATGGGCCAGAATCATAGTCAACCTTAGCATGTTGTAAAAATGGCTCGGGAACCTTTGCTAAAACCCAACCACATGTACATAATTTAGTAAACCTACCCCCGCTAGAGCCATGTGGACAACCTAGAAGAACTAGAGAGTATACAGTTAGGATTTTAATTTTCTTTGGTGTGTTTTACATCCGATTTTTTTAAATTTTTGCTAATTATTCTTTGATTTTTATGGATTAATCTAATGTTACTAACATGTCTCTTTGTTTCTTGATTGCATGTGTTATTTTCATTTTTATGTCATATCATTGCATAGAAGATATTGATTCCTGGATTACCTAGTTACTGTAAAAAAGAGCTTAAGGCAACAATGTCTTCCGATAGGACCGAAAATGTAATAAATGTGCAGACCTGGTCAGAGTATGGGAAGATATGGTTTAGGGACAGTATCGCAACTGCCGAAGAGTCAGTATTGTCAGAGAAGGTGATTGTCAGTGTCATGCAAGCGCATTGGTCCGAGTTATCGAGAATTTGAGCTAATTGGGATGAGACATAAAAGATATTGTTCAGAGAAGTATATGGTGACATCGTCGAGTTGTTGTGGGTACCGATAGATGCGGTGGTGGTTCGAGCTTTGGCTGAATACTGGAATCCGGCTTACCGTTGCTTCACTTTTGGCAAAGTGGACATGACCCCTACCTTGGAAGAATATACGGCTCTACTAAACATCCTAAATGTTAAGAGGCAATCCCTTTACACCAAGACAATCTGACCCAAGGGATGCATAACCAAGATGGTTACACTGACGGGAAAGACTAAGGAATGGGTTGAGGAGTATATTCACGATGAGGGAATCTCTTGGGCTCAGCTGAAAAGTTCGATTTACGAGCAAAAGCCTTCCAAGAAGAGGAGAGATCACTTTGCGCTCACAGTATATGGCATGGTGGTTTTTCCGAGGAAGGAGGATCATTTCGACATAGCTTTAATTGATTTTTTCGAAGTCATTTCCATAAAGACAAATCCCGTACCGGTCATCTTAGAGGAAACGTTCTTGTCATTAAACCAGTGTAGGCGATCAGGGGAGGTCAGTTTACCGATTATGCATCGTTGTTACTGGTATGGTGGTGGAGTTATTCCTAGATAGTCAAGAAGGGTTGGGCTCAAAGGCATCAATCGAATTTCTCTCCTCTAGTGGATTTCCTCGACAAGTGCCAAATCCCACAACATCATAAAAGAAAAGATTGGGTTGAGTCCCTCCGGAACATAAAAGACATCGAAATAATATGGAAAGCTTACTAGTTACGAAAAGAAGGCATACTGTACATATGCGATAATGATAACTTTGTGATATTGCACGGACTGTGGGGAGTAGTTGGTTATACTCCCTTAATTGTAATTCGACAGTTCAGTACTCGATAATTCATACCAGCTACTCATGGTTTGAAGGAGGCAGAGTTTTCTTTCTCTACCCTAGGTTACCGAGAGTGGGTCTCGAAGATCTACACTGCATGGAAAAAACCTTATTTTATGAGCTTCAAGATGATAGAGTATGTATTCACACCAGCCTACGAGGTTTGGAGGTTAACGAAGATCAATGATAACACCCTGAGGCCAAATTTGGATGACGGGTTAACAATAGAGTAACGATTAAGAAGGCTCTCGACTGAGGCCGAGCTTTTAAGCGAGGAAATATGGTTGATAAATCTGGAGAGAGAGAAAGAACAAAGAAGCTTATCAGATGAAAGGATAATGTGGGAGCTCGAGCTGATTAAGAAAGATGGGGTGATAAAGAAGTTAGCCAAAGAAAAAGAGAAAGTCCAAGAGAATTTTGATGCTCTGGATCGGTATTTCAAAGACCTAGAGAAGAACATGAAAGCCCAAGGTCTACATCATATTGCTAAGACCTTAAAGATTAAACTCGATGGAGTGGAGAGAAGTACAAGAAGAAGTCATAAGGAAAAGAAACGAGTCATACAGCATGCCTAAAGATTGAGAGAGCAAAGGGATGGGGCCAATCAAGAGTTGGCACAGAGGCAAACACATATTGAGCAGCTCGAATCACAACTGATTAGCATAGAAGAGACTTTTCAAGACCCCTACAACATCAACAGTTTCATTCTTCAAAGAGAGAATGAGGCATTGAAGAAGATGAAAGCTAATTGGAGGGAGAAGAACTGATTTCCTCATCTGCACGAGAAATGGCCAGGCAAGAAAATAAAGCCTTAAAAGTGAAGATTACTGAGTTAGAAGTAACGATACAAAGATGCCATAAGCGAATCCAACAGCTTGAGAAGAGCTGACTGTTGACTATTCAAGAACTGGGAATTACACTACGATATGCTAATGATACCATTCAGAGGTAGCATGAAGTGATGGAGAAGGCAATGGATCAGGCCAGCTGTGTTGCTCTTCAAGTCTATGAGTTTTTTGAAGAAGCGGAAGCCTTGAGAGTTTTCGTGATCCCAAAATCAGAAGAAGAGCAGCACATCATAAAGATGATGATAGAGCTCGAGAGATTATGAGATAGGGATAGATATTTTATTTAGTTTCTTGTGGATGAACTCTCTTTGTCTAAGTGCTTAGGCATTGTGAGTTGTTGAGAACTTTTTATATGAACTAGTTATTTTGGAATCAATATCGTTTACATTTGTATTTTTATGTTTTTCTAATATTTAAATCTTAAATGCTTGCATTACAACAATTCATTCATTTAATAAGACACCAAATAATAAAATACAATTTCTGATCATTTGTAGTGATCCTGACGTACACTTCACACCCCTACGGTACTCGTAAATTAACAAAAAAAAAATAAAAGAGAGACTAGTCCGAATTGAACAAGACCACAAGGAAGCACAAGAGGAAATTAGAGAAAAACTGAGTAAAATGAAAGTAGAAATAACAAGCACACAGCTCGGTTTACTGTAAAAGATCGAGGACATTTTTCAAAAAGCATTTTACGGCCAAAAAGGCCACTGCTGACCAACCAGCGTTGTCCGATCAAGAGTCCTCGTATCCCCCAGGTTTTGGACCAGGATTGTCACTCCCATCGGGTTTTACATCGAACCCCCCGCATTCTCTCGATTTTATACTGGTGCACGTTTTTATTCGATCTCCAGCTCTATAGAAGACTCGTTCTGGAATCTATGTGGTCAATCAACAATACCACACCGAGCCTGTATTCCCAATGAATTACCCACCTACTGCTAGGGTAAGGCTTGTCGAATCAGGCATGGAAGAGCTGCCGCCCGACTTTAATGAAATAGCAGAAAAGGAAAAGGCTAATAGTGAGATAACTCAACAGCTGAAAAGTCTGGAGGAAAGAGTGAGGTCAGTAGAAGTAGAGCTTTTTTATGGGATGGACGCAAGGGAGCTGAGCTTAGTTCCTGATCTTGTACTTTCCCCGAAGTTCAAAGCACCCAACTTCGAAAAATACGACGGGACCACTTGTCCATCTGCTCACCTCACTATGTACTGTAGAAGAATGGCATGGTATACCAAGAATATGAAGCTATTGATACATTACTTCCAGGATATTTTGACTGGATCAACTGTAAAATGGTACAACCAGTTAACCAAATCCCATGTCAAATCATGGAGGGATTTGGCCCGAGCTTTTTTAGAGCAGTATCACCATGTCACTGACTTGGTACCTGAGAGGTGGTGATGTGATCCTGTCTAGCTCCAATTTTCTCCATGACTTGATCACACCATGGATGTTATTCAAAGCTGGTTCTAAGGGAGTTCTACCTTACTTTATCTTATATTTACTCATTTATTCATTATCTATTATTATGAGCATACATTTACAGATTAGACTATACTTGAATTATCATAACATGTGCATTCATTCATTATATGGTTTGCATCATTGATTGATATTCAAGCATATAATCTATAGTTGTAATACTATTCATTCATTATCATATGATGCATGAGTTATTATTATAACCTATAGGTCACATCTTTATATTATAAGTTATTTACTTCAAATACTTAACTTATATTAGGCTTTCTTTTGTAGGTACATATTCGGCCACATGATGGGAGTTAAATTTGAGGTTAACTAAGGATATGGAGCTAGGAAAACTTACATAGGATGACTCGGGAGATCATGAAGAACAAATGGTGAAAAGTAGTCAGCTGACCCCCGAGCTCATAGCTCACTTGAGCTGGATTTTTGAGCTAGCTAAAGGCCTCATTTCAGCTGGAGAATTACGCCATCATCTTCACCACACAGAGCACTACAAATATGGTCTAGGTCGAATTTTGTGAATTCGTACCTTTTCGCGAAGAGTTGCCAATCCGAGAAGTGCCCTTTCACAAAGAGTTGTCCTAAGACTCATTGTCATGTATTGCATCTATGGCCAGCTCATCTTCAGCTCAAACACATTGGAAGTAGCTCAAATGATGAAAGGTTTCCTTCCACAAATGTGACCTTTCATAAATAGTTGCTGCCCCATTGACGCCATGTCATCTAGAAGCAAGTTGGATGCAAAGTTACACCTAAGTTGTTGTTCAACTTCACGCCAAGTAGGAGACACACCATAAGACCCCAAGCTACCCATGTGAGTGCCTCATGACCAGCCCACACATGTGCCATGCGTGTGGATGAAATGGGTGCCAAAATGAAGAGGGTTCTCTCTATTCGGCCTAAGCATCCTTTTGATTCAAAATTGGCGCCAAGATGAAGAGCAAGGAGACCATTCGGCCAAGGACATCTTCATTCATTAAAACATCATGTATTTCTATTTAATAGTCATGTATTTAGCCGAATGGACACCTATCTCCTATAGATAGAGGGTCAAAGTCCTTAATACCATCCCTTATAACGACTTATAAGAAACGGGTCTTTGCTCCTTTATAGCATTGGTTCCTTCTTAGTCTTATAATATACTATCTATTCATTACCACCTTCTATCATCACTTTCACGCCAACTCCATCAACATTCCATTACTATTTCCATCACCATTATCCATATCCCTTCTCACCCATATAATCATCCTTCATCATCAACAAGGCATTCGTCCATTTACCACCATTGGAGGCCGAATCCATTATCACTTGAAGGACCATTCTACAACACTTCCGCAGCCATTCTTTGATAACTATTCTATCCATTTCAATTCTTTCCATTTTCTTTCTTAATTATTCATTTACTTAACCAATTATTCTTCTTTTGAGCAGATTACTTTTCAATTCAAGGTGTAGCATTTGGTGTCTCTCCTAGATCGGGAAATAACAAGGTTGCCATCTTCTCCATTATTGAAGAAGCCTGGTTAGCCTTACATCAGGTGGACACTGCAAAATATGAAGAAAAAAAACACAATGAAACCTTTAGGCAATACACCCAAAGGTGACGTGATGTGGCAGTACAGGTGCAACCCCCATTACTGAAAAAGAAAGTTACATTTATTTTTGTAAATACCTTGAAAGCGCCGTATTTAGGGCATATGTTAAGAAATGCTACTAAGAACTTTGACGACCTAGTCATTTCCGAAAAGCTATTCAAAAATGCCATTAAGAATTGAAAGATTGAAGGAGGAGAAGGGTCAAAGAAGCCCTATTTTAAAAAGAAAGAAAACGTAGTGAATCACGCAAACACTTATCATAAAAACTGCGCAGCTAGTGTTTCGATCACCCAACCCAAGGCAAAGAAAGTAAATGCCCATGAAAATAGAGGGTCGAGGAGGGAGATTATGAGACCAACTTTCTCACCTGTGTCAGTGTCGTATTTAGAGATCTATGCCTCGTTATTGAAAGCAGATTTAATACACCCCTATAAGTTGACTCTGTTACAGCCGCCTTACCCTCATTGGTATAATGCCAACACCTACTGTGAGTACCATGTATGGATCTTCGGGCATGATATTTAGAATTGCATGACTTTCAAGAAGGTTGTACAAAATCTCATCAACACTGAAGACTTGGAGTTAAAAACACCAGTTGCGAATGCTCACCTCCTGTCCAATCATAGGGGGTAAAGGGTCAATACGATTGATGAAAGGGAGATTAGGAGGACAAAGAGGGATATATCATAAGTCAAATATCCTCTTAGCTGGGTGTTTAGGAAGATATGAACATCAGGAATGACAAGAGGCTATCCCAAGCCGAAGCCATTGGGACGTGAAACAGACTGTAAGTATCACCAAAGATATGACCACAACATCAAGAGCTGTCATGAATTTTGAGGATTACTTCAGGAGATGATGAACAACGGTGAAGTGGAATTATTTAATGAAGAGAAAAAACCACGAAAGATGAGTGTTTGTATGACTAATGGCTCTAATAGGATGTTGGGAACGAGGAAGCCGGTGATCATCATAGTTATACCAAGAAACGAGAGCTCATCATCAAAAACTCCTAAAGTTGTAATTACACCTCCATCTCCCTTCCCGTTCAAGGGCACACGACATGTTCCTTGGAGTTACACAGCTAGTGTATCCATACCAGAAGGGTCAAGGTCTTCTGAAAGGATAAATGAGGAAAAAACGTCACTCACAGAGGAAGTAAATGAGGTTGGCTACTTCACAAGGAGTGAAAGATGCTACTTGCCTGAGACGTCCACTGAGGATTAATGAGCCAGTGACTAAAGCTCAGGGTCGTGAATTATTGAGGTTATTAAAACATAGTGAATACAATATAGTGGAGCAACTTTACAAGCAACATGCCAAAATCTCAATATTGGATATGTTGATCAACTCAGAAGTACATCAGAACACCCTGCTAAAAGTACTCAACTAGACATTCGTCCCTGAGGATATCTTGACACATAAGTTGGACCGAATCGTGTGACACATAGCTACCGATAACTATATTGTATTCACTAATGATGAGATCCCGGAAGGAGGAATGGGTCCATCAAAGCTTTAAATATTAGGATGCACTGCCACAACCATGTCTTGCCGGGGGTTCTGATAGATAACGAGTCTGCATTGAACCTAATGCCTTTGGCTATACTGCAAATTATGCCCCTAGACAGCTCACACATGAGAGCTTATCATAATGTCGTTAGGGCGTTCGATGGAACCCATAAGGATGTGGGAAAGATAGAAATGCCCTTGTTGATCGGACCTTCCATCTACAACATTGACTTCGTGATAATGGATATCCATGCAACATATAACTGCTAACTAGGGAGACCCTGGATCCATGTTACAGGGCTAGTTCCTTCATCTCTACATCAGAATCTGAAATTTGTAATTAATGGAAGGTTGGTTAGCATTGGAGCTGAACAAGAAATCATTTCTTCTGTAACGTCTGATACCCCGTACATTAATGTCAATGAGGACACCTTGGAATGCTCTTTTAGGGCCTTAGAATTTATTAATGTGGCCTATGTGGCCGAAGAAAGTAGGGTTTTACTCCCCACACTATCAGATTGTACTAAGATGACAGTAAGACAAATCCTAGGAAGAGGAACAGGGACCGACAATGACTAAGAAAAGATCTGCAAGGGCTAGTACGACCCATAACTATTGAATTGAAGAGAGACCGTTTTAGGCTCGTGTTTAAGCTCACCTTCCAGCAGCGTGGCCAAGAGCTGAAGAAAAGGGCTGAAGCGAGAAAAACCATATTAAAAAGAGAGGACATCCCCGGAGAATGCATGTCCTTCTCTCTTTTAAAGAACTCTTTTAAGTTCGGAGGAGTATACGACATAGATTAACAGTTGTCCAGTGCCATCGAGATCGAGAGGCTGACAAAATAAGAAAAATGGATGGGAGAAGCTTTGAAAGGACTATCAATCAACATGATTACCGGGGCCAACCGACCTAGAAAGTTTCTAGTTGTAATTCGTTCTTGCTTCCCCGGTGAAAAGCTCGACAACTGGACAGTCGAAGACCTCCCCGTAGTTTTTAGGTTCAATCCAAAGTAATGCCCATAAATAATTTTTATTAGCATCTTAATAGTATCTATGGAACTTTTTGTAAAACTCAATGATTATCAAGTTAATTAATGAATGCTATTTTTCTTCTCAAATGATAATCACTTTCATTCCTCGTATTTTTGCATTGCGTTCTTTGTATCATATTCATTATTATTTATTCTTTACATTCCAATATATCCGAGCCAAATTTTATGCATATGTCATAATAATACTAGCATAAATGTTATTGAGGCCAGTTACAAGATAGATTTCGAGTGACCATTGTGTCTGGAAAAAGTCAACGAGTGCGAAGATAAAGAAGAATATGCAGTCCCTAATGAGCTATTAAAATTGGTGGAAAGAGAGGAAAACATATTCTACCCCACAAGAAAGAAACAGAGCTCGTGAATTTGGGGACATTGGAAATAAAGAGAGAAATAAAAATTGGCACTACTCTATCCTAAAAAATAAGGCTAGATTTGATAAGTTTGCTCCAAGAGTTTAAAGACGTCTTCGCATGGTCGTATCAAGATATTCCTGGGCTGAGAACTGATATAATATTCCATACATTGCCCATTAAACCAGAATGCAAGCCAATTCAACAAAAACTTAGAAGAATGAAACCAAAAATGTTATTAAAGATTAAAGAGAAAGTAACAAAATAGATCGATGCAAGTTTCATTCAGGAGGCAAAATATCCCGAATGGGTAGCCAATATAGTTTTGGTACCTAAGCAGAATGGGAAGGTTAGAATCCTTTCACGAATTGGGGCAATGTTGATTTCTCCAGAAGAGATTTAGGAAAAGGAATTGGGGTAGTGTTGATTTTCTCAGAAGAGATATATTATCCTTTCACGAGTAGATTAGAATTCTTTCTCACCAACAACATGGTCGTATACAAAGCCTGCATTATGGGGTTAAAAGTAGTCATTGAAAGAAAGGTCAAAATGCTCAAATTATACGGAGATTCCTCATTAGTAGTGTACCAACTAAAGGGAGAATGGGAGATAAAAGACCCAAAGTTAGTCGGATATCAAAATTTGGTCCTCGAACTACTGAAAGAATTTGAGGATGTCATGTTCATGTATCGCCCCCAAGAAGATAATCAAATGGCTGATGCTTTGGCTACCTTGGCGGCAATGTTCAAAGCTAATAAGAGAACGGACATGAAACCAATAAGGATGCAAGTATATAAGACCCAGACCCATTGCTATCATCTAGAATAAGAAATGGATAGCCATCCATGGTACTACGATATCTTACAATATATGAGATGTCATGCGTATCCTCATAGCGCATCTGAAATTGACAAGAAAACAATTAGAAGAATGACAGTCGAATACTTCCTTGATGGGGAAATCTTATACAGAAGGGGCAGTGACCAAGTTTTGTTGAGATGTGTAACGACCAAGGAAGCAATAAGCGTAATGGAAGAAGTGCATGACGAAACATGTGGAACACATGCAAATGGTTTATCTATGGCCAAGAAGATTATAAGATACGGATATTATTGGGCCACGATGCATACATATTGCATCAATTACTTAAGTAGATGCCATAAATGGCAAATATATACGGATAAAATTCAAGCACCGCCTTCGCCATTACATGTCATGAGCTCACCCTATCCGTTTTCTATGTGGGGCATGGACGTCATTGAGGCAATCACACTGAAAGCCTCAAATGGGCATCGATTCATCTTAGTGGCAATTGATTATTTCATAAAATGGGTAAAGATTGCTTCCTATTTTAGTATCACAAGATCTACAGTTTGTAGATTCATAAAGAAGGAAATAATATGTCGATATGTATTGCCAGAAAGAATCATCATAGATAATGCTACTAATCTGAACAAAAAGATGATGGATGAACTCTGTGTGAATTTCAAGATAAAACATGCCAACTCTATGACCTATCACCCGAAGATGAATAGGGCAATAGAAGCAGCGAACAAGAGCATCAAAAGGATCATTACAAAGACTACATAAATTTATAGAGATTGACATGAGAAATTACCCTTTGCCCTGTATGGATATAGGACGACTGTGCGTACATCGACAGGGGCAATGACCTTCTCTCTGGTATATGGAACAGAGGCAGTCGTACCCGTTGAGTTTGAAATTATATCACTTCGAGTCTTGAAAGAAGTAGAGTTGGATGAAGCATAATGGGATCAGTCTCGCCTTGATCTATTGAATCTTATTGAAGATAAAAGGCTGAATGCTATATGTTATGGGCAAATGTACCAAAAGAGGATGATGGGAGCCCACTATAAGAAAATGCACCAAGAGAGTTCTGAGAGGGGGATCTAGTACTTAAAAAAGATTTTACCGATCCAGAAAGATTTTCGCGGGAAATGGATGCCCAATTGGGAGGGGCCCTACGTTGTCAAAAAGGCCTTATCTGGAGGAGCATTAATTTTGACAGAGATGGACGGAAGAGTACTGAAAGACCCAATACATTCAGACTCTGTCAAGAAATATTACGCCTAAGAAAGAAAAGAAAAAAGAAAAAGAATGAAAAAAGAAAAAAAAAAGAAAGAAAAAGGAAAAAGGAAAAAAGAAAAAAAAAGAAAAGAAAAAGAAAAAAAATGAGAGGTTCAAGGTGAAAATCCGCAAAGGGCGTCTTGAAACCAAGAGAAGAATTTGAGTTGAAAACCTGAAAAGGTGGCTCAAATACATTTTGATGATGAGGCATTTGGCAAATAAACCTTCTCGAAAGACTAGTAGTTCGTGAAGGACTTCACATATACAAATAACCCTGCCACCTTGAGATCTCCCCGACAAAAGATCACCTCGAGAAGTCGAATTAACTGATTGAGGAACACTTGTGCTAGAATTCATTATGACATATTATTTTTCTTTCGGTATCTCTGTTCAATTCTTTCAATTACTATGACTTTGTGTAAAACTTATATTCCATCAATGAATTTCATTATTATCATTTCAATCTTCAAATCACTCATTTCTGCGTATCATAAACATCCTTGCATAATCCAAATTCTAAACGAGTAATTTCTCGGTATTACTTTTAATTGATCTATAAAATACTGAGAATCCAAGGCAGTCCATCAGGTCGACATTTGCATTCATTAACATAAGTGATTAACAAAAGGGTGATACAAAAGATGACAGTATCCCAAATAGCATAGTAAATGATGAAGAGGAGATAACACAGTTCATTCTAAGGCATATCTCCTGCCATTCCTGGAGAGAGACGCATAGTCTTTGAGATCGGTCTTTCAAACAGACAAGGAGTCAGAGAAGACAATGAATCGAGGGGAAACAAAGGCTTACAAGACCTTAAATCCCAAAAACACAAAAATCACATCATGCATACTCAAGCATTTACTGAATAGAAGCATATACATTCATTTTACATCAAGTTTTGAATGTCTGACATGAATTCAGGGAATCAACAAAGATTCATTTCACAACTTTAGCAAAGTATTAGCCCATAATTTTCATGGATCGTAGCAAATTGAGACCTTCAGGTCAATACCTTCGAGTACTTCAAACACCAAATCACTGATACATGATAATCTTTTACAGGTTTAAAAATCTTCAAAGAGAAGATGAACTGATCAACATTTCCAATGGAGAGTTCATAATGAGAAGAACTCATCCGACAGATGGAGAAGAAGTTCATAATGAGAAGAACTTGTTAGATCTATTTCTCAATTCACGACACTTCGAATTAGCAACGCCTCGCTTAAGGGATTGACATTTCCAATGGAGAGTTCATAATGAGAAGAACTCATCTGACAGAGGGAGAAAAGTTCATAATGAGAAGAACTTGTTTGACCTATTGCTCGATTCAGGACACTTCGAATCAGTAACATCTCGCTTGAGGGATTAACATTTTCAATGGAGAATTCATAATGAGAAGAACTTGTTTGACCTATTGCTCGATTCACAATATTTCAAATTAGCAACGCCTTGCTTGAAGGATCATTATTTCCAGTAGAAATATCATGATGAGAAGAACACATAGCTTGACGAACAGAGATTGAGCTAAAAAATGGCGCTATATTATCTTTGCTTCATTCCTATTTTACAGTAATGAGCAAAGAGGGGCAACTATGATCACCATTTTTTATTTTAATTTACAATCGGGCCTCAAGCCCAAAACAAACCAAACCCCCAATTTAAACCCGAACCCATTACAAAATAAAAGAAAAACAAATAGGGCCTCAAGCCCCAAACCTAAAAAACCAAGTAGAAAAATTGACTCAAACTAAACCTAAAACCTAACACGGGGCCCAAATTAGACCCGACACGAGTCTAAACCTAGTCCTAGGTAGCCGCCCACTCCCCCAACCAATGGCCACCATTTTCAGCCCCAATCCCAGCAAAGCCATCCATGTACGCCAAGCTCTACGGCCCTGCATCAGAAAAAAAAAGACAAGCAAACAAGATACAATCATTGTAATTCCTTGTAAATGGGTATATAACCCATGCATTAAACATTGTACAGGGATTAGAAAAATATTGTAACACCATTTTTTTAAGCAATAACATCAATATTACAAGGTTATTTATCTCTTTTTTTAATATTCGAATAGCTTCTCTTTTTTTTATTTATTCCTGTTTTTTGCTTTTGGGTTTGGATCTCAGTAAAACAAAGTTTTTTTCATTTAGATTTCGAAATAAAAACATAACCTTTAGCTTCGTTCCAAAAACACTAATATATATCGAATAACAAACAAAAATAGATTTTTTTTAAAATCGATCAATAATAGTAACAACCATTTTATGCAATAAAAAACGCTAAAAAATAAAAGAAATGCTAGATCCGAGTATTACGTTAGTCAGAGAGGTGTCACCGGAGTCTGGGGAGCCGAAGTGTTTTGGCCGATTTTGGGTAGTTTAGGGGGATTTAGGTGGTTTTAAGCCCTAAACTAGGTCCTAGGTGGGTAGATCTAGGTTTGTTGTAATTTTTTGGGCATTTTGGGTTTTTCGAAGCAGTTTAGGACGGTCGAAAGTAGGCTGGCCGACGAGAGAGAACATATCATTTTTTTAATTTTTTTTGTTTTTTTCAAACTCTCGACTGAAATGAAATAAAAAATAATGTTTATATTTATAGGATAAATTTAGGGTAAAATCACAATTAGGTCCCTAAACGTTTAGCTCATTTTTGTAATTTGGTCACTTGTAGGGGCCAAAACTGCTATTTTCCTTTTCTGTGTGTGCTTTGTTTTTTTGGGTAATTCGCATTTTAGTCCCTCGTAATTTAGCGCGTTTTTACATTCTGGTCCTGTAGGGTTTAAAATTATAGTTTCCCTTTTCTTGCATGCTTTTAATTATTTTGATAAAATTATTGGTTTGTCTTTGTAAGTTAGACATGTTTTTACACTTTAGTCATGTGTAGTGACCTTTTAATTTTTTTTAAATGCATGTGGACTGATTTTGTATTTCTCAATTTTTAGTTTAACAGTTTATTTTAGGTTTAAATAAAATGAATAATTACCTTTAGGTCCCTATAGTTCTTGCATAGTTTTATGTTTTAGTCCATAATCTATCTTTTTTTTTATTTTGTTTAGATTTAGCCATCAAATTTCAATATGTTTAATTTAGTCCCTTATTATATGTTTCATTTATTCTCTTTTGGCTTAGTAATTCGATATTTATGCAAATTGGTCATTGTGCATGCTTAATTTATCTTTATTTTATTATGTTGTGTTTTTTTGTTTTAATTTTAATTAGGTTGTTTAAATAATTCATTATTTCATAGTTTAAATCTTTAGACTTAGTTTTTAGGTTAGGTTAACACTCAAATCAGACTTAGAAATTAGGATGACACCTTACTTATTAATTAGGGAGCAATTTGAGTCGAATCATAAGATGCCCGATTACTCGAATTGATTGCTCGACCTTTTAAAATTTTTTTTATTAATCATCATTATTTTCAACAAAAAAACTCTTTAGGTTTAGTTCCTTTTTAATAGGGTAATTTAGAAAATATTTAGGATTTTGACTTATTAATTAGTCCTCAACTTTAGAAATTATTGATTTAGGTCCTTAAACTTCTAGTCTCTTAGAACTCGATATTTTAGATCTTTGACCTTTTAGTTCCCGAACTTCAATTAGAATTTTAAGATTGACATAATCAAATAGGTTAAATAGAACCTCCACCTTTGGTTAGATTTCAATATAATCCTCTTAATTTAGGAAATAATTCGAGTCAGCCCTCGAATAAATGCTCAAGGGACCATCTCAGTTATTCGATTTAATAATTGGTTTAAAAATCAAATAGGGTTAATATTAGAACCTACACTTATAGGTTTGTGCCTTTAGGTTCTTTAATTTTCATAATTCGACACTTTAGAAAAAATCTTAATTTACCCTTAGCTTAATTAGGATGAATAAAAATTTGTTTGATTGCATTTTATTTCTAAATCTAAGGCAATGTTCATTTATTAGGGAATTAATAGTATATCTCCCGCAAGTATGCTCAAGGGGTAACTACTGTTGATTCCCGAAATAGGTCGACATCCTTTTTCAAAACCGCATAATGATTTCCAAAATATCGAGGCAATATTCGGTTATGAAGCACAATAGTTGATCTCTCGCATTTATGCTAGGGGACGAATGTTATCGGCTTTAATAAACGAATACCCTTTTCAACTTTGCATCCATAATAATTTTTAAATTAAATAACGTTCGAACTCAAAATTTTCGATTTTAAATATAGGGAAATCAATTAGGTACTATTTTTTTTGCGCTTGTGGGGGTGCTAATCCTTCCACACGCATAACTGACTCTGATTTCTGGATTTTCGCATACCTTAAAACTTGGTATTTTGATAAAAATAAAATGTTTTATTAAAATCACTTGATTTTTATGGTGTCCCAATCGCACCTTAAATGATTGGTGGTAACTCCTCACATTTTAAAATTCTTTTCAAAAGAAAAAACCCCCGAGTCGGTATCGGTCTTTCCCCGCCCGGGCGAAAAATGGTGTCGACACCAACTGATATATTTTTTAAGGGTAAAATATATAAATAATCCCTTAACTTCTAGGGCATTGCATTTTGGTCACCCCAAAAATTAAATATAAAGTAATCGGAGCTTACCCGACGACAGACGGAGGAAACGACAACGAGAGGGAATAATACTGGCTAGGTTCTGGTCAGAACAAAGCGGGGAACCAGGTGGCGATGGCGGTGAGACGAACAGAGCTTGTGATTGGCGTGAAAATCGTGAAAACAACAATGTTGGTTTAGTGTATTCCGACGAAGCTTTAAGTCGTTCTCTGTTGCGAACGAAGATGATTCACAGTGCGAGGGTGATCGAGTTTCAATCGCGGCGGATGACGACCATGTTGGTGGCGACTGTGAGACCTACGGACGCCTACGAGCTACGGTGGCCAGAATCATTAAGAATATCAAATATGGATTTTTAGGTTTTCGAAGGAGCTTCAAAGGGCCACCCACGACGATCGACAACGGTTTACGGTGAATAACCAGAGGGGCTTTGGTCGGGGTACGGTGGGGAACGTTTTGGTGGTGGCGGTGCATGCCACCGCCAGGAAACGACGATAAAGGAAGAAGAAGGAGAAGAATGAGGAGTTTAATAGGGTGACCAAAATGCAACGTCCTAAAAGTTTAGGGATTATTTATATATTTTTAATGGGGTGACCAATATGCCAGCTGACATTTTTAATGGGCTAACATCCAAACTTAACGACCCATCACGGCTAGACCTATTTTGAGTAACGGAATGAAACGTTAGGCACCAAACTGGAACGAAAAAAACGTTAGGCACTAAACTAAAAAAAGGAGCATAAGTTAGGCTTCTTTTGTATATTTAAGCCTAAAAGAAATTATAAGAATAGTAATTATGGAAATCCATTGAAAGTTGAAGGTGTAGGACGAATCTACTATATATATATATATATAGGAGGGGTTGTATCCGAATCAAGCAATTTTTTTATATTTAATATATATATATATATATATATATATATAATTTAAATATTTACGAGATAATTATGAAGAGTCTCTAAACTGAAGTCTTAACTCTCTCCCCTGTGAAGTTGAATTTCAAAAATACAAAGAAAACAAGTTCCAATCAAATTCATGTTTCTCAAGTACTAAATATTTCATCAATTGCAATCACCAAAAGCCTCCGGTTGGAGCAGTAACAACCAACCCAATCGACGCAGCTCCTGGCCATACAATTTCATCGGTTACAGGCGATTTCTTTTCAATCTGCTTAACCCAATTGACTATGAATGTAGTTAATGTATTTTTTAAATTAATATACTTTTTTTTTAATTTTTAAGGGTAATCTTGAATTCTTTAACAACTAAGAGAACCTAAATTAAACTCAAATATTCTAAAAATTCATGTATTAATCCACATTAAAATTTTGAAATCGTTGTCTTTCATGGGCAAATTTCATGATAGAGATGCAACAGTGGATGATGAACGTTTCTCGTCGTTGAAGAATCAAACCTAGAAAGCTCTAGATTTAATCAAAGAACGAGAGGATGAACTGGAGATGTGGGCGGTGATAATAGGGTTATGGATAGATTAGGGTTTACTGGAAATTGAGACAAAGATAAACAAGATGAAAGAACATTAAAAGAATAAAGACAAGTAAAGATAATGAAAGAGATAAGATAGGATAACTTAACTAAATTAGGGGTTTCGAAAAAATTGATCTTAACACGGAATGGTACAAGAAGATAAGCGTTAGATAGGTGATAATGTAAGGATTATGATATAAAAACAGAATTGAAAAATAATGAACGGATAAAGAGAAAACTAAATTTTAATAGTATCAATATTGTTCTTTTAATACTGATACTCGTGCCCAAAAGTCCCTATTTTGGGCACGAAAAATGCTAACTTTTCTCCCCAAAGACCCTACTGAGATTCCCAATTGTTTTAAAGTGTTATGTCTGATTATAGGGGTCATAATAAGGTTGTAAACATGCTGGAACCACCAAAATGTTTAATCTACCATGAACATGCTTCATAACTCATGCAACATACCCAAAACTTATCTAATTATCTACATGTGGTAGAGTTGAGTTAGAACTGTGTAACATTGGATTTTCAAGCTTCTAGGAGCACCTCCAAGTCACCTTAGCATAAATTTCTCCTTGTCTTTGCTCTTAGATCTTTCTCCTACTTCTCTCACTAAACAAGGATTAAACATAAGCATTACTAAAGGTTAAGAAGAGTTTAAGAACACTTCTTAAGGCTTAAACTTCCTAGAAAATAGATTGAACACTCAAGTTCCATAACCCCTCACAAAACCCACTTTTTGCTACCTTGATGGAAAGAAGAGAATAAGAGCTTGAAATGAAGCTTGGAATGAGGAGCTTAAGGTTCTTACCTTAGAGCTTCTAGAATGCGATTGAGATTCTACAGAAGGAATGAGGAAGGGTTTTGAAAGAAGAGTAAGAGTGCAAGGGGATAAAGTCCCCATATGTGACATAACATCCCATAAATGATATCAACCTTTAGGTGATTTTTTAGGTTATTCCCCACTTGGTCACTCTATTTTGGTCAACTTCTAAAAATACTCCTTGTTAGTATAGATGGGCTCAAGCCCAGCTCATAAGAAGCCCAAACTATCCCAAAACCTTAAATGGGTCTCCTAGATTACTTTTAAGGCTCAATCGGGTTATCTTAAAACTTCTAACTTGGGTCTTAGGGGTTTTGGGTTTAAAAGATGTAAGGTGTTGGAATCTTGCGTGCCTTCTGCAACTTCTAAGGAAAACTTTTAGCTTATAAAGGCTTTCTTTGGGTTGCGTGGGTGAGATGTTATGTGATTAAGGGGGTTGATGCGTAAAGTTTTACTCTTAATATTGGAATAAGTTAGAGCTTAAGGAAGATCTATTCTCTTAGGAAGACTATTGGGGCTGTTTCTGTGGCTAGTTGCCAAGAGGTTCGGATGAGGTGGATATGGCATGAGATTAGAGAAAGGAATGTGAAGGTTGCTTGGTAGAGACTGGTGTGGTTCCCACTGCATGTCCCTAGACATGTTGTTATCTCTTGGATGACTTTGTTGGATAGGCTTGGTACCAAAGATAGATTGTGTCATATGGGGATGGTGGTGGAGAGTTCGTGTGTATGGAGATGTAGATGAAAGTAAGAATCATATCTTCTTGGAGTGTTCTTTTTTTAGTGAGATTTGGAGGATGGTCTTGGCACACTGGGGGGAGCATCATTGTAGTTCTAGTAGCTGGGAGACCAAGTTGGGATGGGCGCTTGCTCGTTGAAAGGGTAAGTTCATTTCCACTTTTTTGTTTAAGATTGCTTGGATTGCATTCATATTTTTTACTTGGAAGGAAAGGAATAGAAAATTTTTTTAACATTTGTATAGGAGCGGGCAGGGAATTTTTTCTTGTATTGAAATTGTTGTACAAGTGAAGAAGATATGAAGATTATGTAATTGATTTTGTTTTGGGGTGATAAGTATATATGTTTGTTTTGTTTGTGGATTGTTTTTTTAGCAACTTACTCCTTTCTTTGGATGAAAATACATATATTTTATCAAAAAAATTTGATATTTTCGTCAACTAAAAATTTGTTTTATCATTAAAATAAATGGGCCTTTGAAAATCCGACATCAATTAATCAATCAATATATTGAATATCAATTATTAATTCAAAATATATTAGTTTTATCATTTTATTATTTATGATTTAATTTTAAATGGTTAAAATAAAAACAATATGACAATTAAATAATTTAATTAAAAATATATTTTAATGATTAAAATAAAAATAATAATAAAATTGATCGATGAAATTTATGATGATTTATCCAAATATATAACACGTCCATTCCGGCAAAACCCTTTTCCAATAACGGAAAGGAGCTTTCACCCTCACGCGAAAAGTAATTTTAAACAAAAAAATGTCACTCTCCTTGCAATCTTCGCCATCACCATTTCTCTCTTTTTCTTCTTCTTCTACTTTGCCAAAATCAAGACTGAGATTTGCAAATGGGTGTTGTTCTTCGAATCTGTTCTTCAAATTCAACTTATCTTTCCCTGCTATTCGTGCCTCCTCCTCGGGCTTCTCCCCTCTCGACACTGGTTTTATTCCTCCCTTTGATCGAATCTGTAACCATTTTTAGTTATTTGGATTTAATTCATGGGTTGATTTTAAAATTTGTTTTTTTTCTGCTTTGGGAAAATTCAGGGTTGTCTACTGAATTGGATGCTGTGTCTACTTTCAGTGAGATTGTTCCTGACACTGTCATCTTTGATGATTTTGAAAAGTAAAGATTGTTTTGTTTTGGACTTTTGGGTTCTTTTAATGAAAAAATTAGTCTAAAAGGACTTCTTTTTATACTAATCAATTGGAATTTATAGGTTTCCACCTACTGCTGCAACTGTTAGCTCTTCACTGCTGTTGGGTATATTGGGCCTTCCGGATACCATTTTTAGAGTAAGCATTGTCATAAGAAATTGGTATACACAAAGTAGGGGTGCTAACTGAGTTGAGCATTTCATGAGTAGTTCAAGTTCGATGAGTTGATTTACTCTAGATCTTAGTAAGTTGATTTCAAAAGAATGGTTGTAATATGTTTGTTTGGTGTATATGTGTATTGTTACTTTGGTTGTAATATCTTATTTTAGTGTGTGGATTGTTACTTTGAAGTCTAGATTTTGGAATTGCTTTTCACACTATTTTGATCATTTTTTTGGGTCAAATTTGTTAATTTATATTTATATTAAGCTCTGAATGGTATTAATAAATTTTTTTATATATATTGAAAAAAATAAGGCAAAAATTCTGACGAGCTTAATGAGCAACGAGTCAAGTCGAACAAGTCATAGGTCGAGCAAAATTTTATCGAACTTATCGAGTATCGAGTAGAGTCAAGCACTGCTCATGATCGATTCGCTCAATAAGCACCCTTAACACAAAGCATATATCTATATCTATATATATATATATATATATTAACTAGTTAATTTTCGTTATTGTTTTTGTTTAGAATGCTGTGGATATGGCCTTGGCGGATTCAACTTGTTCTAGACTTGACAATTCTGAACTGAGGTTGTCTTGTTTCTTTAATAAGGTTTGTATCTTATGCTCTATTAAGTAATAATGCATGAATTTGTGGTGTTATGCAATCTAATGTTAATTTTCATTGACAAGTAAGGGAAGAAAACTAGAATTTGATCATTAATATACTCGACTTTTGTTTGTTCAATAAGTGTAGGCTTTAGTAAATGCTGGTGGCGACTTGGCAAAGCTAGTTCCCGGTCGAGTTTCGACTGAAGTGGATGCTCGTCTGGCTTATGACACACATGGTATTATTAGGAGGGTACTTACTCTTCTTATGCCTCCGTTATATTGCTAGCGAGTTTTCTTTTGAGTTTGTTGTATGATTGCTGTTTGGTATCTGGTTTTATTGTTGAAAAGCTTATTGGGGGATCTGCAGGTTCATGACTTACTGAAGTTGTATAATGAGATTGATGTTCCTCCTGAGCGTTTGTTGTTTAAAATTCCTTCAACTTGGCAAGTGAGTAATCTCAATTAATTGTGTAAATACTCATTTGTGAAGACGGCAAGTCTTGATAGTCGTCGGACATAAGACTTAAATGGTTCTTACTATTGCTTGTTGGTTATACAGGGAATTGAAGCCTCGAGACTGCTTGAATCTGAGGGTATACAAACACATTTGACTTTTGTTTATAGGTATACGACTACGTTAACAATCGTTGTTGCTTGTTTGACTTCAGATTTTACCTGATTTTACTTTTCTTTTTCTTATCATTGCTTGTTTTGCTTTAGCTTTGCTCAAGCTGCAGCTGCAGCCCAAGCTGGTGCTTCTGTTATCCAGATTTTCGTTGGCCGTGTTAGGGTAATTTTTCCCCCAGAAAACCTTGGGTGACTTTCGTCTGAAAACCTTGATCTTTTATTATCCTTGAAACACATTCTTTTTCTTTCTTCAGGATTGGGCACGCAATCATTCCGGTGACCCTGAGATTGAAGCTTCCATTCAAAGAGGAGAGGATCCCGGGTTGGCTCTGGTTAGTTAAACAACTTTTGATTTTACAGTGTTGCCTTATCTTGCGGTTTATAGGTTTTTGGTTGAGTACTTCGATCTGAACAACTGTTTCTATGAGCAGCCACATTATGGTTTTGTGAATTCTGAAGTGCATTAAAGTCTATCTGTAGTTTTGAAATCGATGTACTTTTGACTTTTGTTTGTCGTTGCAGGTGACAAAAGCTTATAACTACATTCGCAAATATGGACATAAATCAAAGTTGATGGCTGCTGCAGTTCGAAACAAGCAGGATTTATTCAGTCTGCTGGGGTATCATATGACTCGAACAATCAATCGTTATCCATTTAATCAGAAATCATTACAAATCCAGATTCGAATATTTATATTCTCTTGTTCTTAAACATCTTTTATGATTTATTTCATTCAGGGTTGACTATATCATAGCACCCTTGAAGATATTGCAGTCAATGAAAGAATCAATTACCGCACCCGATGAGAAGTACTCTTACGTGAGGAGGCTTTCGCCACAGTCTGCTGCCAACTATGATTTCACTGCTGAAGAGGTACGCTCTTTTTCCATATTGTCAATTGTCAGAACTGAAAAGAAAACGGGGAAAAGGAAACCGAAACTCACTGCTCGTCATAATGACGAAGTTAATGTCGATATAGTGATTTCACCGAGATAGTAAAGTAGTCGATCCTGAATATTTTGTTCCATGTACCAGTTTGGTTTACGTATAATTCCTTGTTGGAAAATAGAAAACCGAAACAGCTTTTATATGTCCCTTGTACCATTCATCGGTCCATGGTTGCTGCTTTACCAGCTGTTTGCCGCAATTTTTGTTATAATTAGGCCTTGTACCTCTATATTGAGATCATCACCACTTTGTAAGGAGTCAAGTGCCTGATCTGGTCCTAAACAGGGAGAAAGCTGTCAAAACGCTCTTTTTTTTCGTTCATAAGATTCTAAACTGAGACCTTACTTAAAACAGCACTCGACTCCTTACATCTGGGGTCAAGAGGCATTGGTTAAGGTCTTTGAAACATTTTGTTGATTTATATTCGTCTCTATGTTCAGCTCACAAAGTGGGACCAATTAAGCCTTGGAGCAGCTATGGGACCTTCATCTGTGGAGCTTCTGGCTGCCGGACTGGACGGATACGTTAAGCAAACGAAGCGGGTCGAGGAATTACTCGACAAGATTTGGCCACCTCCGAATGTCTAAAATGGCTTCTCCGTTTTGTTCCACGTCTCATAGGGCATAAAATAAGGTGACTTTTCTTTTCCCTGCAGAGCAGCTTAGCTGATCTTATCCCCTATGTTTTCATGTTATCAATGAACGTAATGCTGATTTATAGCACTCTGAAACTGCATGCCGTAAACCTTAAAACCTACTGTTCTGAATGTTACATTCTATCACATGGCATGATAATGTAATGGCACATGGCATGATAATATAATCTGACCAAGGAATGAGAAAGAGTTGTCCATTTATTGATGTAGGATTATATGAAATGGTGCAAGCAGCTTTGGCATGAGCATGGAGAGTAAAATTATGTTGACTCGTAATATGGATCAGGCTCGACAGTTGGAATGTCATAATTTTTTATTGTATCATCGTCAAGACTTAACTTATATGCACCCAATGAATAAGCATAGTTTCCTAAATATTATAAATATAATTGAGAGAACCCTCGACAGAAGGATCGGTTTGAGATAAAATCAGAGAAAAGAGTCTTTTTCTTTACCGTAAATTGTTTTTCATTGACCCAAAAGTTTTCTTTTAACCACATATGATAAAAAAGCAAACATTTTTAATAGAATATTCTTCCAAATAAATAGACCTCAAGTATTGTTGTTTGTTGACCTCTCGATATTTTAAACAAAATAAATTTAAAAAAAAATTAAATTATATTTATAATGTTGAGAGGCCTCTCGATCGGTCAGCACTTCCATGAATTGGATATTCTATTCCCGATGCGGTACTATCGTTGAATGCTTGGGATTTTGTCTCTCTATTATGTACCATGTCCTGGGGAGCACCTCGGAGAAGGAAGGCACAGTCCATAGATCATGTAGGGTATAGAATGCTTACTGTGATTTTACTTTTAGGTGTCGATGTACCAGGCGACGCGATGACCATATTAAGGGTATAGGGATGGCAAGGGCCTAATTGTGGCCAAGTCTACCCTATCCTAACTGTGAACTAATGTGCCCTGGAAAATGTGAAATTGGTGTGATCCCGAAATGGGTTTTGGGAGATCTAAAAGAGGAAACCCAAAGATTTTAGGTTGTATTTATTGAATTTAGAGTATTTTTCGGTGAAATGGACATTGAATTTTCACTAGTGGTCGAAAATTATAAGGACCAACAATTGTCGAAGATGATGATTAGCGACATAGAATTTTTTAGAATTATGGGTTTAAGAGAGTTTTTGTAAGACTGTTAAAATGAATGAAATAAAAGTTAAGGCTAAATTGATAATTTTGTCTAAAATTTAAGTCATTAGAAATTTATACTAGAAATTTAATGTGTCACATTATTAAAATAACGAGAGTTACTGATTAAATTGTAGCAAATCGGTAATGTGAATAATTAAAAGACAACTTTTTGAAATTTGGTAATCAAAATACAACTAAATCAAAACAAAAGTGACCAATATTTAGCCAAAAAGAACAGCAATACCAATAAAAATTAAACAAAATACATCAATCTCATATTATAAATAAAAAATAATATATTATTTGTATAGCAGACTGTGGGTGGTGCTGAGAAGGTTAATACACTCCCATCCATATGCTTGAGATTATTAGATGTGCCTATAGAAGCTGTTGAGAGCTCATCATTTAGAGGTGTGGGAAAGGAAGGGGTTCCTATACCGAATGACCAATTAAAGTGAGTCGGACTAGGTGTGAGATCAAGCGACCTATGTATAAAGGACACTAGGAAAGTGCCTAAGGGTAAAGGGAAGAGCAAAAACCACATCAAAAGGAACAAGAGGGTCTAGAATAAGAGTGATTGCTCCTCTGCTGGTGTTTTGCTGAACCAACCTGTGTCCTTCTCGACTAATCCGAGAGAAGGAGCCAAGAGTAAATCCAACATTAGAGGCGATAGCCACGATTGAAGTTGAGAAACGACTTGGTGAGGAGTTCAGCGCCCCTACGTCTGAGGTGAGAGGGCTGTTGGAGGATATGGAAGTTGTTTCTTAGCTGAAACTTCTCAGGTGCATCAACTCTTTTTCGATCATGTGTTTTTGTTTTTGTTTATGAATCTCTCTATTATTACTTGGAATGTGAGAGGGTTGGGTAAGGTTGAGAAGGTCCGAAGCTGTAAGCAAGATCTTACATAGGAGTAAAGCAAGGGTTGCTTTCATACCAGAGTAGAAAATGACAATTGTAAAGTAGAGTGTTCTATCTCGTTTGAAAGACAGAAGCTTCCACGAGGCAAAAGTTACATTTTTTGATGATGCACCGGGAGGGTTGATTACGTTGTGGGATGCAAATTTCTTGCAAGTGGAACAAATGAGAGTGTTCAATAGAGTGGCAGTGATTGTTGGCAGAATCACCCAGGCCAATTTACTGTTGGGTTTGTTGAACATCTACGGACATAACGATCCTAGAGAGAGGAGTTCTTCACTCAATTAACCAACATAGTAGTGAATTTGAGATTACCGATTATCGTCAGAGGGGATTTCAATGTCGTTTTATCAGAGTAGGAAAGGTTGGAAGGCTCGCAGGATTCGAGTGCAATGAGATTGTTCACTGAGTTTACTTAGGAAAGAAGCTTAATTGATTTGTCGTCTTTGGGAGGAGCGTTCACTTGGTTCAGGGGGTTACAATGTCAATGAGCAGATTGGACAGGTTCTTGATAACTACTTAGGTTTCTTAAGAATTACCTTACCAGGTACCCTATTCAATATGTATGCGACAATCCTCAATGCATACATTCACAATGAAGCAGGTATAGAACTATCATTCATTATACATCTCTCTATTTCCATCAATGTATGATTTGGCCTTTTCGCTACATCATTTTGATGTGGCGATCCAGGCATTGTATACTGCGCACAAATGCCCTTAGACTCGAGAAGTTTCTTAAATGGACCTGAAATTTGTCCAACTTCTGATGTCTTTCTATGATATTCACCACCTCTATCGGAACATATTACCTTAACCTTTCTATTTAATTGTCTCTCAACCTCCGTAATGAATGTCTCAAGGACATCAACTAATTGAGTTCTTTCATACAGTAAATATAGGTAACAGTACCTAGAGTAATCATCAATGACGGTACATCGAAAGGACCACAAATATATGTGTGTATTAAATCAAGTAATCCACTACTTCTTGTGGCAGCATGTTTTGATACATGTTTGGTTTGCTTACTCTTAATGCAATCCACACAAGTATCATTTCAATCGATAAAATCCGATTGAGACAAAACTCCACTTTTAATTAGCCTCAAAATCCTTTCTTTGGATATATGACAGAGTTTTTTATGCCACAAGTCCGCAGAATATTCATTGAGTACATTCCTTTTCATACCAACATGACATTCAACATCAACATTAAATAGTGAATTAACAAAAGTAGAATTTAGATTGAAACAATATAAAGTATCCGACCATAAACCAGTACCACAAAAGTTTGTTCCATGATACAATGAAAAACAACCATGTCCAATCCTAAAATCAAATCCTAAAACATCCAACCTAGAAATAGAAACAACATTTCTAGAGCAATATGGAACATATAGACACTTCTCTAGATCAAGGCAATAGCCCGTGTCTAACACAATTCTATATGTCCCTACACCTTCAATTCTAGCCTTCACCATGTTTCCCATAAATAGAAAGCTTTCACTTTTCGGCATTCGGTATATATTTAGGTAACCCTACATAACATTAGAAACATGAGTGGTTGCACCAGTATCAAGCACTAAGTATTAGAAGGTACCTCAATCAGATTTGATTAAAGCATACGGAAACAAAATGTATACCTCTTTTTCCAAACCATGCTTTCCTCTTTGGGCAATCAACATTCTTGTGTCTAGGTTTGTTGCAAAAGAAACATTCCAGTATCTTTTCAACCCCTCATTGCCCTTTACCAGGCTGTAACTTAAATGACTGCTTTCCCTTGTTCTTCCATTCTTAATTGGAGCTTTGCCGCCACTAGAACCAGTGTTTAAATTACCACAATAGGAAAAGTTGTATTGAGGAAGTTTGACCTTAAGGTCTTCCCTTTGCCTTGCCTCCCCTAGCAAGAGCATGGCCTTAGCATCCGAAAGAGACCATTTTCCCTTAAGTTGGTTGAATGTTCTCCAAAATTTCTTGAAATCATCACCCTTACATGATTTCAAAATGAACTCAACCAACATCCTCTCACCAAGATCCATATCCAAACTTTTAAGCCGGTTATAGATATTCACCATGTGAGTAATGTGTTCTTCCATTGACTAAGCTATAATGTGCTCTCTATTAGATAAATCATCAATGAGAATATCATCAACAGACTTATCCACAATGTTAATCATAGTACACTTCTTAATTTCAGCCACAAATTCCCTCACATTCTCAGTCTTGGGCAGGGAAGGCTTAATATTATGCACTATACTAAGCTTAAGAAAGCTCATTATAAACCTATTAGATTTCTCCCAGTTCTCCTACAGTTTCTTGTCTGCCTCTAGACTAGTATCGGTCGGTTTAGTGGGTTCATCCATAACTAGAGCTAAATTGAGTCCCAAAAGGCCAACATTTAGTTTGACATATTCGATTCAATCATCATAGTTCTACCCATTAAACTTGATACCATTGGAAGTCATATTTGACATAGTAGAGACCAATGCAAACATTTACATCTTACATATTAATTGCTTTGAATTTAAACCACAATTCAGACTATAACATATACCAAAACATTGCATTTAAATTCATCTTTGGGCTAAATCTAAACACAACCAACAATTATCAAACATACATTATTCTTATAACATATATAAGGTCATCATTAAGTTTACTTTAACATACAAGTCATCTTTGGATGTAACTTATATATTAGTTAAACAAAGTTCATAACCTACTTTAATTGTTATTAACCATGAGTAAGATCTACCTTTGTGTAATTGTATAACTACATGTTAATAACTATAAATGTTTATTATACTTAAATGTCATTTATGATGCTACATCAAATAAACATTTATAAACATAATATAAATCATTTAATGAATTTCGAGTGGGCCACTTTGGTGACTAATGTACTCACTAAAATATTAAAGATTTAAATCATGATCTAAAATTGTTTGATGTGATCCTATACTTGCCACGGTAACTTCACTTGTCACGGCAACGTCATTAACTCTACTTGCCTCGGCAACTTCACTCTCCACAGCAACATCATTCAACATCAAATCGGGATCATATCATTGTTCCTTATCAATTAACAATCAATTTAACAACAATATCATAATCAATTGTCAATTTGCAACTTCAATTAATCTTCAATAAGAAAATACCCAAATTTCTTATGAAAGCTTTAATAAGAAAAATTACTCAAATTTCTTATTAAACCTAAATTGGTGATTTAATTCCTATCAAACTTGTCTCTGATGCCAAATGTTAAAATCAGTTAATCTTCTATGCGGAAGAAATTAACACACCTTGATAGGGTAATTAAATCAACCAAATCAAGCTCATGGCATAATTATTAAGAATTACAATAAAAGAAATGAAAACTTACTTGATAATTCCATTATGATAGTTGAATATCCTAAAAACAAGAAATAATAAATATTATCTAATCCCAATAATGTATAATCCTTAATTCGCCTTGTGATGATATCAAGACTTGTTTGATTCTTGATGAAAGAATTAGAATCCCAAAATAGAGAGTGTTTTTGTTTTCTTTTAAGAGAGAAAAAGAAGAGCCTTGAGAAAAAAAATTGTATGCTATGTGAAATTAAATTTTTTTTTGATTCCATTATGTTTTTTAAATCACAAAATAACCGAAAGGTCCCTCTACTTTTCAGTTACACATAACACCACTCAAACTTATATTTCCATGGTATGAGACGGAGGGATTTACACCCTATAATTGTCTCCTCAATACTATACTAATCATCACCGTGTGTACAACAACAACAATTATCAATTACTTAAATTATATGAATCGAAATCAAAATTTCTAACATTTGTTGGATGTTTTCTTCTCCGATTGATACAAAGCTGTTGGAGAAAGAGATCGATTCTATAGATCCTAGTGAGTGGGGAGCCCCAGTTCAAGCACATTGCATGGCTTTGGTTGTGGAGATGTTTGTAAAATGTCCTATGGATACTGATTATTGTGTTTCTTTTAACGAAGGGACCTAGACGGTGGTGGTCTTGATTGATTTTGGTTGCACTGCAGAGAGTGTTGTTAAGTCCTGACAATGTCATAATAGATAGGGAATGGTGTTGCTTGTTGAGTTATATATGTTGTCGGGTGGTGCAGGGAATGGGTTAGTTTTTTATTGGAGATGATCGTTATTTGTGAGATATCACCAACTTGCCAAACGCAATTATCTAGGAGTGCAGAATGTAGAGTTGAGACTTGTTTCCAGGCGCTCAAGCTTTGCTAAAATAGGTGTGCTTCACTTGAGTGTAGGTGGGACTGAGGGATCGAGATTTCAGTACAATAGTAGTTTAGGCCCGGGGGACTTTCGGTTGGGTCATCATTAACACTCGGATTGATGCTTGGGACATCTTGAATGGGGACTACTCTGCATGTTAGAGTAGTTTAGGCCCGGGGGACTTCTTGAATGGTTGTGTGGATAAGTGGTGCAAGCTGCTAATAGCTCTGCTTCAGTTTTACCATTGCTACATCGTTAATGTCTTTAGATGCAAGTCTGGCATATCCAAGTACAGTTTGATGGAAGAATTGTTTTGATGTGACGAGCAAAGGGTTTGTGCTTGCCTTCCATGGTTGCGGGTAATAGTGTTCGCAGGTTCCGTTTACTTGTGCCTAGGGAACTTTGTTTTCCCTACCCGTTGATTTTCTATCTAGGAGGCTATGTGTTCATTTGGATGGATCGTGTGATGCTCTAGTGAGGTTTCCTCAACAATACTTTCATGGCGCACTCTTTTTCCTCCACTTAGGTTTAGAGATGTTTTTAACGAGACTCATCCTTTGTATCTCATATTGTAAGTATACTTTTGAATACAATACAAAACACCCATTCCAAAAAAAAAATTAAACTTGATATCAATCTTCAAATTGGGGAAAGTCTAAAAAATAACTTAATTTAAGACTAAAAACGAAGAAAATGGGCACCACAAAAAATGCGATAAAAACGTGACATTTTAGGTTGGATGCAGCCTACAATGTTACATTCTCTATAATATTTTCGGTTGCAACCTAAAACGTTACAAAGAATATCACATTTTAAATTGTGCTCAACCTGTAATTTATTTTTCATATTTTCAATCACATCCATTTTCATATATTATAATCTTAAATTAGTAGGTTGTATCAGAACTAACTCAATTTGGTAACAGTAACCATTGTAATGAGAGCATCATTAGAATGAATTGGATATATAAGGACAATAGACAAGAAGAATCACTATGACGAGAGCCCATCGAATGAAATGAATATCAATGTCATGTTTTATTAAATATGAAAATGTAGGCAAAATACATCATTTTCACGTTCACAATTGTTCTACCATTTTCATTTTTTTTTAAGATTTTCGTATATTAAAAGTTTTCGAAAATATTTCTCCTTCGATTATAATTTTGAATATTTTCATAAGATAAGTCTTTTGACTAATCATAAACCTTTGATAAAAATCTTATTAAAAAATCTATCAAAATCAAATTTATTAACTGCTAAAAATATTTAAAAATTTAAAAATAATTATTAAATTTGACAAGTGTTTGTATAATCAAGTAATGATTGAAATTAGAGAATTGTAAGAAAGAATAATAGCCAGTAAACCAAGAAAACACATGGTGAAATTATTATCTCAAATCATCACAATAATTCATAGCAGAATCTGAATCAAAGACGGTCCACTTGTACAAATATACTGATTGCTTCCCTTCAATTGGCCCACTTTGACATCTCTAATTTAATTTTATATCAAACAATGGAAGAAATCTCAGAATTATTTACCAACAGCAATAATTCAAAAACCAATCCCTCGGATTGTCCGATAAAAGGTTTTGAATACATAAATCATCCACACATTGCTAATACAGAATCAATGGTATGAAACAAATATGAACATTGACCCGCTGAGTATAAGGAATCAAGAATCAATCTTTTATACCTATGCGTATGTATTATAATTATAATTAGACTGGAGGGTCACTTTTGTCTCCGTAATTAGTCCAATTTATCATTTTCGTCCATATGGTATTTTCGCATTAATTTAACCATCGAAGTTGCTCAATCGCATCAATGTTTAAAATATTTACTATTGTTTAGAGTTTTTAGTTAGGATTTAGGGGTAGTGTTTAGGGTTTAAGGGTTGTGGGTTAGTATTTAGTGTTTAGAATTTAAGGTATAAGATGGTACAATTAAATAATTTTGAGGGTAACTTGATGCAAAAATATCATATGGACGAAAATAATAAATTGAGCCTACTACAAGGACAAAAATTCTCCTTGAACTCTATAGTTATATAGTACGATATTTTTAATATAAGTCGAATGTTAAGAAATGTTTTTAAGATAGATAATAAAACATTTTAGATATAAAACTAGAAATATATTAGTGTACCAAAGTTTTACGTAACCTTAAAGTTTTTTACTTCTTTTCTTTTTAGTGTAGACATTACAGCGGAATGGGACTATAGCAGCGTTTTTCAAGTTTTATAGCGATGTTTTTAAGCACCGTAAAAAAGATTCCCGACAGAAACAAAAGCATCGCTAAATTAATGTTGCAAACATTAGCAGAAAAATGTTGTATTAGGTTTGTACTTTTAGCGGCGTTCATTTTATAAACGCCGCAATAGGTGTGGACATTTAATGGCATTTTTTGTATAAACGTTGCAATAAGTGTGGACATTCAGTGGATTTTTTTGTATAAACGTTGCAAAAAATTATGATATTTAGCAACGTTTTTTACATAAACGTCGCAACATGTTTTTACATTTAGCGGCATTTTTGTATAAACGCTACAAAAGATTATGATATTTAGTGGCGTTTTTTATATAAACGCCGCAAATGTGTACTCCTTATTTTCATCCTTAAAAGCCGCTAATCGAGATTGATTTACAAATATTCATTTTATATTCTTTATTGCCCAAATTTAACATATCATGTAACAGTTAATATCCAATATCAACCTTGATATGTCTCAAATTAAATACTTAACAACATAAATAAATAAAGTTTACAAACCATTCAATTAATGTAGTTCAACATTAAGTCAAATGTAATATAGTTTAACATTAAGTCAAATGAATGTAGTTCAACAAGTACTAGTGATAAGAGCATGAACCTAAGAAATTCACCTAGGGTGGTGAATTTCGCAATTGAAATTGCTGCATCATCTGCTTCATAGCTTCAAGTTGTTGAAATTCATCATATTTAGTTGATATGATGCTTCTTTCGCTTCAGTTTCGGCTTTCATTTGCGTAAATTTGTCATCCATTGTAGTCAACTGTTATTTCAATCGAATAACTTATGATTGAGACGATTGGCTCTGTGATGGCATGTACTGAGACGAACTGAAACCAAAATATTTGGATGGGATAACGAATGATCCCTAGTAGTGAACTTGACCATATCTTTCAAGACCAAAAACTTAGACAATAACTTGATTTTCAATCTAATCCACATTGATGGAACCATGAGATAAATTCATCGGTTCATACTCCATCCTTTTATCATTCAATTTTTCCTAAGAATTAATTAAGAATTTAGAATAAATTCAAACGTTAATCCAAATATAAGTATAATATAATTTGAATTTTATGTGCAATAAATATACCATTATTTCTGCAACTTTAAGAGCCATAGGATACCATCCTTTTTTTCTATGTGTCAGTTTCAAGAGTTGTATTCGTCCAACTCGATTGTCGGACGTAATTTCCTACAATGGAGAACATAAATTAGTACTTAAGAAAAATTAATAAATAATAAGAAAAATGTTCATTACTATGTGAATAATCATAATTAAGAAAAGAATACCTCATCATGAGCTACACGAGCAAAGCTTTTCGATCCAGTTGTATGAGTAAACTTTTTATGTTGTCTGCTAGCAATACCAATGTGCTCTAGATCCTACAATTTGAAATTTAAACGAGTTATAAAGTGAAAATTATAGTGACATAATAATATTTTTTAAAGTTCACATCATTCATCTCTTTTCTTTGAACTCTAAAACCTGACTGCATCTTCCCACTGATACATGAGCATTCCAAGTGGAACATTTTGCAGCTTTTGTTCTAGACTAAGATCATTATTAAAGTATTTCTTTTTCAAGGAACTCTTGTGGTCTCTCAATTTCTTTCCTAACGCTTGCTTCAAATAATCGTCTGAGACTTCTAGAAAAAATTTATCCTTCAAACAACACAATTGTTAAAAGTAAATATAAATTAGTAATGAACTGTAATGAATTATATATTATAATGAAATTATTATCTTAATACAATCAGCAACCTAATTTTTGTTACTATTCAACCTCTCATGCCATGATTGAAAATTGATCGGTAGAAGATTACCTTAATATTTCTTATTTTTAATAAAATTAGTCGATCCTATAAAAGTATAAAAATATAAATAATTGTTTTATTATTATTTTAACTTTATAATGATCAATTATTCAAATAAAATATGAATGAGTCAAATTATCCCAAAGACGTGGTTGGTTAGCAAAGAGCCAATAATTTATTAGTTTAGTAGCGATTGAGCCACGTGTATTTATGTTAGGCGATTGTGTTCCAAATTTTTGGGTTAAATTATGCATTAAAAAAGCTGTTTAATAGCAATTGAGCCACCTCGTCGTTGCTGACTCACCACTCATCATTAGGTGGTGGAAAGTAAATTACCAAACCAATTACTTCATTTTATTTTTTATTTTTGGGTACAATTTTAATAGACATTTTGAATTAAACATATTTGGACCCGACCTGAAGCCGAAATTTTAAAAAATCAGATTTAATCGGGTCGGGTCGAAACTCGTTGGGCTTGAGTCTCATGCTCATCTCTAGTTAAGTTCATTGTTGTTGATTTTCTTAATAGTTCATAATTTTAATCAACTTAACCACATATAAGATATTATAATAATATCGATCGAGTTAATACTTGAAATATTATTAGAATTACTGATACACGTCATCTATTAATGCTCAATTATTGGCATAAACCCAAATCATCTAGGTTTCCTGTCTGACCACGTATTATTTGATCACCCAAGCATTTGGTATATATAAGTGAGTGCCATGGAGGCCACACATACCATAACCCTCGTGTTTTCTTAATAGAATTGCATTCCAATGGTGGATTCGAACCCACTGCTTCCGGTTTCCAGCTCCAACGAGTCGTCCGATTCGGGTCCTGGTCAGGTGACCTGTCGGAGACCCATCAAGGTCGTGCCTTCCATCTTCGTTGGGATGCTTGCGGTTGGTTTCTTTGCTGCATTTTTTATTAGTATCAATGGTTCGGATGATTATGTTGATGTGCATAGAGACCGAGGTGGTTCGTTGGCTTCGACGTCGTCGGTTGACAACAAGCCTACAGCTTCGCAGCCGGTTTCACGTGGACCGGGTGCCGGTGTATCGGAGAAATCAAACCTGCGTTTAGGAGGGCATTTGCTGGCATATCCATGGAACAACAGCATGTTATCATGGCAAAGAACAGCTTTCCACTTCCAACCTGAAAAGAATTGGATGAATGGTAAGGGAAGATATCTCTTTTTTCTATTAATTTTAGGAGGCTGATTTTCACGTACGATTCATTGGATTTTATTTGTTGCATGGCTGGGCGCTTTTAAATTGGGAATCCGGTTCGTTACGCTACAGATCCTAATGGTAAGCTCTTTGTAAATTAATTTATGTTTCAAACATTACACTTAAATCTCGTGATGTTTTCGTCACGATTCTCAATACGGTTATCGTTATAATTGTTTACTTCATTTATTTGGATTTCGACATGTAATTAAACAGTTAAATGATCACTCTGATATCTTTTATCATAAAATTATTATTTATCTTATTAAATAATGTCTAATAAAATATACAATAACATCTTTTTCAATCTTAAATTTTTTTTCTAATATAAAATTAATATTTTCATCTCTTTTAGACTCGACAAAGATACGAAAATATAAATTAATTTATTAATATATAAGAATCTATAACTATCATATTGAAATAATTTAAAGGGTAAACTATTTATTTAGTTCTTTTTAACCACTTAAACTTTTAATTTTTTCAAAATCATATTTAAAATTTAGTTTTCATTTTATTACCCACCGCTTAAAATATAATACGTTTAGTACCTAAACTTTTAATTTTTAAAAATTTAACGTTAAATTTTTAATATAATATTAAAATAAAATAAAAATTAAACTTTAATTATGATTATAAAAAAAAAATTGAACGTTTAAATACTAAATGATTAAATATTTTTTCAGGTAGCAGCCATTTTCTAATGCAAAAAGAACTTTCTGCCAGTAATTGATTAATTAGTGACAGTAATATGATTGATTAGACAATGAATTGAGTGAGAAGTCAAAACTGGATCCGACCCAATAGGTAATTAAATTTTGATTTAATAATCTGGGCCCACCATTTATATTTTCAGTTGATATCTATCACATTAAAATATAAAATATAATGAGTGATATTAAATATTATTGATTAAAAATAACAAATGATTTTTTTTATTCAAATATATTTGTCTAATTCAATCGTTATATGGACATATGATTGGTAAACAAAACAGGTCCATTGTTCTACAAAGGATGGTATCATTTCTTCTATCAATACAACCCCAATGCTGCCGTATGGGGCGACATAGTTTGGGGCCATGCGGTATCCAAGGATTTGATCGACTGGCTTCACCTCCCATTAGCCATGGTTGCCGACCAGTGGTACGACAAAAATGGCGTCTGGACCGGTTCCGCCACCGTCCTACATGACGGTAAGATCGTCATGCTTTATACAGGATCCACTATCGAGGGCGTTCAAGTTCAAAACCTAGCTTATCCGGCCAACCAGTCCGACCCACTCCTCGTTCATTGGGTCAAGTACCCTCACAACCCTGTTTTGGTCCCTCCACCGGGTATTGGTCCCGACGATTTCCGTGATCCGACCACCGCCTGGTTAACCTCGGAAGGCAAATGGCGGATTAGCATAGGGTCCAAGATTAATAAAACCGGCATAGCTTTGGTGTATGACACAGAGGACTTCATAAACTATGAGATATTAGATGGGTTACTTCATGCTGTGCCTGGTACTGGAATGTGGGAATGTGTCGATTTCTTCCCCGTTTCGAAAACTGGAAAAAATGGCTCGGGACATGGAGTTAAGCACGTGGTGAAAGCGAGCTTGGATGATAACAGACATGATTACTATGCCATTGGAACTTATAATGATAAGAATGGTACATGGATTCCGGACCGACCCGAAATCGATGTTGGCGTCGGATTAAGGTATGATTATGGGATATTCTATGCTGCCAAGAGTTTCTACGATCCAAACAAGAAGAGAAGAGTGTTGTGGGGTTGGATCGGCGAATCCGATAGCGAAGCTGCCGATGTTAAAAAAGGATGGGCATCGGTTCAGGTAACTTTCTCTGTTTTATTTGATCACAAACATCAATTTAAATCCCGGATTTGTGATGCATTTTTTACTTTAACAGAGTATTCCGAGGATGATTTTGTTCGACGAAAAGACCGGAACTCATCTGCTCCAATGGCCGGTGGAAGAAACAGATAGTTTAAGGCTAAAATGCAAAGAATTTAACCAAGTGACAATCCAGGCAGGATCGGTTATTCCCCTAGATGTTGATTCAGCAACACAGTTGGACATCGAAGCCGAGTTCAAGCTCGATAACGAGGTTCTCGAGAAAGTAATCGCCTCGTCGGACGCATCATTCGACTGCAAAACAAGTGGTGGAGCTGCTGAACGTGGGGCATTGGGACCATTTGGACTATTGGTGCTTGCGGATGAGAGCCGCAGCGAGCAAACTCCCGTTTATTTCTACATTGCCAAAGGACCAGAAGGCAATCTCAACACATTTTTTTGCAGTGATCAATCTCGGTATGTTCGAGCTATTTTCGTATCTTCCATGTCGGTTTTATGATTACTGTAACGATAATTCCATCGTCCCCAGATCATCTAAAGCATCCGATGTCGACAAGCGCATTTACGGGAGCTCGGTTCCAGTTCTCGAAGGCGAAAATTTATCCCTCCGAATATTGGTGAGTTCGCAAAACTCGATTTGGTGGCAGTAAATAAGCATGAACATGTTTGTTTTTTTGGTTTCAGGTGGATCATTCAATAATCGAGAGCTATGGTCAAGGTGGAAGAACAGTGATTACATCTCGGGTTTATCCGATGGAAGCAATCTACGGAGCTGCTAAGGTGGTGTTGTTCAACAACGCAACGGGGATCGATGTAAACGCTTCGGTTAAGATTTGGCAGATGAACTCTGCTTTCATTCAGCCTTATCCATTAATCCACTCTCTTTAACAAATCTATGCAACATTTCGAGAGGAAGACGAAAACCAACAATTGCAACTGCAAACATCGTCGGCCGTTGTCCGGAGCCATCTTTCCGGCTTGTGTATCTTCTTTTTTTTCTCTTATGATATAGAATCCAGTAGTTGCCTCATGTTTTTCATTGGATTTGATCATGTTCGGCAGCCGATTGTATTTGGTTCTATTTCGGATACGAGTACCAGTGATGGTCGAAGTATCTAAATTTTGATCTAATTCGAAGAAAGTAGAATTAATTTACCAGAGTTTCAAATCGCGGTCGCATTTTCTGTCCTTTTAGGTTTACCGCGATTGTGGCCGTCGCAGGCGCTATTGCGAGTGTAGCGGGTGACTCGAACGGAGGTGAAACTACTATTTCGCGGATGAAATTATGTTTTCGGACCGTAATTTGAAACCCTGATTATTACTATAATCATTTTATATATATCTAAGAATAATTATAAGACGGTTACAAACATAATCTTGCAGTTCTTTAATTTATCAAACTCCAAGAATCATTAAGATTTGTTTATGGGTTTAATAATTAGATTAAGTTCGAAATACATTATAATAATAAATAATTTTTTAAAATAATCTGAGATAATTACAATATAATATATGTTAATATTTTTTAATTATTAACAATACATATCATATAATATAATACATATCCTATAATACAACTACTTAAATTCAAAACCTCCTAAAGAATATCAATCCTTTTAACTATCAAAGTGGTTACACAAATTCATTATAAATTTGTAAAAGTAGAGAATTAAATGCGGTCGCAAGTGGATCCATGACTATTTGCAACATTAAGCAAAGTTGGTGGTTGTTAGGGTTGAGGAACAAAATCCAGAAAAAAAAATCGATTTAAACTAGATTATTGGATTTGGCTCGGTTTAGGTTTTTTTAATTTGTGGTTTGGTTTCGGTTCGATTTAAAAAAAATAAATATTCAATTCGGTTCGATTTCGGTTTTTCATATGGAAATTATTTGAACAAAATTAAAAAAACATAAAACAAAATAAGTATCCAAAACACATTCATTTTGAATTTATTATGAGATAAATTTAAATAAATAAATATTAAAACTAATAATATTTTTATAAATATTAAATTTATATATTTACACTCGATTTAAGCTTTAAATTTTTTTTGGAGGTTGAGTTTAAAAATAGTGAACAGTAAAAAATTGTCGATTCGAACCGAAAACCATGGTTTTTACCATTCGGTTTCGGTTCTCATTTTCAAAAATAGACCAAAGGCGATTTGTTTATATTTTAATGAAAAAATGAATCGAATCGAATACACTCCTTGTGGTGGTTGAAAAATATAGCAAAATGGCATCAAAGATCTTTGTACTTTTGAAAAACTAATGCGATCATTGTATTATTTTTTTTAATAGGTCACAAATTCAAATTAGCCATTTGGCCAACGTTTTCCGTTGTTTGACATTTACAGTATTGACATGACGGTCCACAGTACTGGTGTGGTAGTCCATCTGACATGTTTAAGCTACTAATTTAATCTATCTATCATGTTATCCGTCAAGTTATCAATCACCGTGGACTGTCATGTCAACACCGTAGACTGTCATATCAACATTGTAAACTGTCATGTCAATACCGAAATGGTAAACGATAAAAATATTGGTAAAAAAACTACATTAGACTTATTTTTCTAAGTTTGAGGTCTGCAATAAAAAAAATAATACGATGACTATATTGATTTTTTTTAAATACATGGACTTTGATGATTTTTTGCCTAATATATTAATTTTAGAGTATACTATATTATTGACCATCTAACTATTTAGCCCTTTTGTTTTTACTACCAACTTTTTAATTTTATCAATCAGACCAATTAACTATTTAATTATCCAATCAAACCATTATCCGTTACCATTTAACGGATGTGGTAACGTGGCAGTTGAAAATTTGATATAATTACACATCTGATCACTATTACTTACATATTCTATTAATTTGATCCTAGTTTTAATAAAATAAAATAAATTTAATCATCAAATTAAATTGAGTCATGTGTCATAATCTAACTGGAGATTAAATTTATTTTAATTTCAATATAATTTCTACCAATCATAAGATAACATGTGTTACCCTATGGTGAAAATAAAATTTAATTCAATATACTTTCCATCAATTATAGGGTGACATGTGTCACCTTAAGGCAAAAAGAAAATTAAACACTGTAAATTTTGTATCATTATAAAAATTAATTATAATAAAAAAAATAATACGATGACTACATTACCTAGTTTAATGTTCACATGGTATCATGTGCCAACCAATCCTTATGGTACGGAAACTTTCTAAACAAGTTCAATAACACATAAGCTTTGTTATTAAACGTTTAATTCTGCATCCACTCCCTGTATGTTTCAAATGTTTACAATTTAGTCTCTCCCTAGTCTTTAGTTCATGAAATTTAATCCCTCTACTCATCTGATTTAAAAATTAAATTCAAATCAATAACATTAATAATAAACTTCTGTTAGATTTGAATATGACAAATTATGATAAATAGAATCCAATTGATAAAAGATAGTCAAGGTTGAGAGGAAATGAAAAAAATGAAAACCAATAAATGTTAAGTATAGTAGTAAAGAATAATACACTTTCTAAAATTTAAGTTTTGAACATAGACTGACAAGCAAATGGACAAAATTTAAAAGATATGAAAGATACACAAGAATGGGCACTACATTATACAGTTAATAAAAGACAAAAAAAATGGCAAAAAGTATAAGAGATCCTTGTATTATTTTTTCTCTCAATGTGACCCTTCAACTCAGAAAATAAACTCAATTTGATCATTTGACCAATTATTTTTGTTGTTGACCGTTACAATACTAGCGTGTTAGTTCACGATGCTGATGTGGTAGTCCTATCCGATCTGAATATATTAATATTTTAAAATAATTAAATAATATATTTTAAACATTATAAAAATAAAAATATTTTAAATCTTAAATATATATATATATATATATATAACAAGGTCAGGTCAGGTTGGTGATTTTTTTCACCTTAAACCTGATCTCATCCCGTCGTGAACCCCAAAATTTCAAAAAAAAAACTACCCTTATAAAATCGAGTCGGATCAAAACCCATCAAGTTCAGGTATTTTGACCATTCCTGTCTTTATGCTCCAAAACCTTCTCTCTCTTCTATTTTTAGTTGTATTAAATGATGCCTAGCGGTGCGACAAATCTAATGCTTTTGAATCATAACAAAAGAGATTTTTTAAATTAAAATAAAAAAAATCCAACTCATAAAGCACAAAATGTTTTGGGCATTTTTACCCAAAAATCACTCTAATATTAAATAAATTCCTCTTAGACACCCTTTAATCAAATATTCTCGATTTAACACACTTTTGAGGGGAGAGAATATAAGACACATTTGGTGAAACCTGCCTATGCTTGGGTGGTCCTAAGGCACGTTTGGTGAGAAACGCCTACGCCGAGTCAACACTTATTCAGCACCTCCACATGGAAGATGCGTTTGGTGGGGCTTTACTAGAATTCTGGAAGGCACATCCCCTAGGGCGCTCCTTTCTCATCTTTATAAAAAATAATTTTTCATACAAACCACACCCAAATGCAGAAAAATCAAACTTCAATTAATTGACTAAGAAATGAAAAAAAAATTGAAAAAAAAGGAAAGGCTAGTTGTAGGGAAAGCGTTTTCCCCTTTTCCAGAGAATATTTGTCATGTTATAATATCACATCCCATCAAATATATAACGTTGATGGGAACAATTCCCCGACTACCGACATATAAAAATCTCAATTCACATAATTGTTTGAGAGACTCATTCTTAGGGAAACGCTTTCCCTTTTTAGCAGAGAGTCTCTGCCATGTCATAATGTCTCATCCCATCAAACATAATTGACGATAATAGTTGCATGACTCTTAATCTCTTAAACTCTTAAATTCTCTAACTCTGAAACTCTGAAAATATCAAACTCTAAAACTTTCAAACTTTCAAATTCTTAAAATGGCTCTTATTTCAGTTGTTGTTTATTATAATGGAGAGAACTAGGAAGATGGATTTGAGGTTAATTTCCGATCAGATCATTATATCCTCATTACCTTCAAGAGAAACATCACTATTGAGGAATTAGTAACAAAAATATCAAGGAAGACTCGTGTTGGAAATACTATAAGATTGTCTAAACTTCATTACAGGTTTATGACTGAAATTTTTCCTTTAATATATATAGCATTCGACCTCTCCAACGATGAAGATGTTGCTATGATGGTTGATACTTCCAATCAAAATTCAAACTTTATTACATAAATATATGTCACATTAATTGACGTTCATGCAGTTTGTGGTATGTCATCATTCTCACACTATGGTTTGCCTCAAACAGTTCATAAAGTTGACAGTCCAACTCAAATAATCTGTAATGATTTTCACATCATAATGGTAAATCCACCTCCTGGTATCATTCCATTAAGTTTAATAGGGAGACATTCATCTGCCAACTTCTTTGACTTCAATATGGAGATGCCTTCCAGTTCCAAGGGGAGACATTCATCTGCTAGCTTCTTCTACCTCAATATGGATACGTCTTCAACGCAAGACTCATTTTATAACCCATATGGCGACATCCCTTCAAGTTCTAGATTAAGGCATTCATCTACAAACTTGTTCGACCTAAACTTCAGAGTTACAAAGGAACCCTCATATCCACCTAAAGAACTACTTTATGAGCCAGGAGCGGATGATACTAGACTGGATTATTCGTTGAACCCAAATCAACGCAATTTAACATGGACTTTGGTGATGGTACGGATGAAGTTCCCATAAATATGTTTCAATACGAACCTCCAGTACATATGTCTGAAGCTGACTATGACGTGATGTACGGGCCAAAATTTTCGAATATGCCTTATGTTGAAGACTATAGAAGGTATTTATCAGTCAACGATGGTGATTCATATCGTGGAATGAAGTTCACATATAAAGATAAAATAATAATGGAAATTAATAATTACAATATTCGTTCAGTTCACTCTAGAGTCGATCGATCTACCACCGAAACATATGTTTGTTATTATGTCGAACGTGATAACGACTGCAACTAGATATTTCTTGTTTCAAAGAGGAACGTGAAGAATGACATATGAGAACTAACAAAATACAACAGTCCTCATACATATTGTACACGAGGGATCAACCAGAACCATCGAAACTTGGACTCCAATGTGATTTGCCAAGCCATCATGCCTATGGTCAAAGCAAGCTCTCACATAGCTACTTCAATGTTGATTTCTGCAATACAATATCAATATGTGTACACCATCTCCTACAAAAAATCATATAAGGCAAAACAAAATACCATTATAAAAATACACGGTGAGTGGGATTCATCTTAGAACGAACTACCCAATTCGTTTAACCTGCTACGAAGACTGAATCTTGGAACAATAGTTGAGTTCAAAACTCGTCATGCCTATGAGAATGATTGAGTGATTCGAGATCGACCAATTCTACCGTGTTTTTGGACTTACCTTCAAAATCATAACGTAAAATTTAGAACCTAAACTTCAAAATCGTAACCACTTAAACTTTTAATTTTTTCAAAATCATATTTAAAATTTAGTTTTCATTTTATTACCCACCGCTTAAAATATAATACGTTTAGTACCTAAACTTTTAATTTTTAAAAATTTATAAAATAAAATAAAAACTAAACTTTAAGTATGATTATAAAAAAAATTTTGAACGTTTAAATACTAAATGATTAAATATTTTTTCAGGTAGCAGCCATTTTCTAATGCAAAAAGAACTTTCTGCCAGTAATTGATTAATTAGTGACAGTAATATGATTGATTAGACAATGAATTGAGAGAGAAGTCAAAACTGGATCCGACCCAATAAGTAATTAAATTTTGATTTAATAATCTGGGCCCACCATTTATATTTTCAGTTGATATCTATCACATTAAAATATAAAATATAATGAGTGATATTAAATATTATTGATTAAAAATAACAAATGATTTTTTTTATTCAAATATATTTGTCTAATTCAATCGTTATATGGACATATGATTGGTAAACAAAACAGGTCCATTGTTCTACAAAGGATGGTATCATTTCTTCTATCAATACAACCCCAATGCTGCCGTATGGGGCGACATAGTTTGGGGCCATGCGGTATCCAAGGATTTGATCAACTGGCTTCACCTCCCATTAGCCATGGTTGCCGACCAGTGGTACGACAAAAATGGCGTCTGGACCGGTTCCGCCACCGTCCTACATGACGGTAAGATCGTCATGCTTTATACAGGATCCACTATCGAGGGCGTTCAAGTTCAAAACCTAGCTTATCCGGCCAACCAGTCCGACCCACTCCTCGTTCATTGGGTCAAGTACCCTCACAACCCTGTTTTGGTCCCTCCACCGGGTATTGGTCCCGACGATTTCCGTGATCCGACCACCGCCTGGTTAACCTCGGAAGGCAAATGGCGGATTAGCATAGGGTCCAAGATTAATAAAACCGGCATAGCTTTGGTGTATGACACAGAGGACTTCATAAACTATGAGATATTAGATGGGTTACTTCATGCTGTGCCTGGTACTGGAATGTGGGAATGTGTCGATTTCTTCCCCGTTTCGAAAACTGGAAAAAATGGCTCGGGACATGGAGTTAAGCACGTGGTGAAAGCGAGCTTGGATGATAACAGACATGATTACTATGCCATTGGAACTTATAATGATAAGAATGGTACATGGATTCCGGACCGACCCGAAATCGATGTTGGCGTCGGATTAAGGTATGATTATGGGATATTCTATGCTGCCAAGAGTTTCTACGATCCAAACAAGAAGAGAAGAGTGTTGTGGGGTTGGATCGGCGAATCCGATAGCGAAGCTGCCGATGTTAAAAAAGGATGGGCATCGGTTCAGGTAACTTTCTCTGTTTTATTTGATCACAAACATCAATTTAAATCCCGGATTTGTGATGCATTTTTTACTTTAACAGAGTATTCCGAGGATGATTTTGTTCGACGAAAAGACCGGAACTCATCTGCTCCAATGGCCGGTGGAAGAAACAGATAGTTTAAGGCTAAAATGCAAAGAATTTAACCAAGTGACAATCCAGGCAGGATTGGTTATTCCCCTAGATGTTGATTCAGCAACACAGTTGGACATCGAAGCCGAGTTCAAGCTCGATAACGAGGTTCTCGAGAAAGTAATCGCCTCGTCGGACGCATCATTCGATTGCAAAACAAGTGGTGGAGCTGCTGAACGTGGGGCATTGGGACCATTTGGACTATTGGTGCTTGCGGATGAGAGCCGCAGCGAGCAAACTCCCGTTTATTTCTACATTGCCAAAGGACCCGAAGGCAATCTCAACACATTCTTTTGCAGTGATCAATCTCGGTATGTTCGAGCTATTTTCGTATCTTCCATGTCGGTTTTATGATTACTGCAACGATAATTCCATCGTCCCCAGATCATCTAAAGCATCCGATGTCGACAAGCGCATTTACGGGAGCTCGGTTCCAGTTCTCGAAGGCGAAAATTTATCCCTCCGAATATTGGTGAGTTCGCAAAACTCGATTTGGTGGCAGTAAATAAGCATGAACATGTTTGTTTTTTTGGTTTCAGGTGGATCATTCAATAATCGAGAGCTATGGTCAAGGTGGAAGAACAGTGATTACATCTCGGGTTTATCCGACGGAAGCAATCTACGGAGCTGCTAAGGTGGTGTTGTTCAACAACGCAACGGGGATCGATGTAAACGCTTCGGTTAAGATTTGGCAGATGAACTCTGCTTTCATTCAGCCTTATCCATTAATCCACTCTCTTTAACAAATCTATGCAACATTTCGAGAGGAAGACGAAAACCAACAATTGCAACTGCAAACATCGTCGGCCGTTGTCCGGAGCCATCTTTCCGGCTCGTGTATCTTCTTTTTTTCTCTTATGATATAGAATCCAGCAGTTACCTCATGTTTTTCATCGGATTTGATCATGTTCGGCAGCCGATTGTATTTGGTTCTGTTTCGGATACAAGTACCAGTGATAGTCGAATTATCTAAATTTTGATCTAATTCGAAGAAAGTAGAATTAATTTACCAGAGTTTCAAATCGCGGTCGCATTTTCTGTCCTTTTAGGTTTACCGCGATTGTGGCCGTCGCAGGCGCTATTGCGGGTGTAGCGGGTGACTCGAACGGAGGTGAAACTACTATTTCGCGGATGAAATTATGTTTTCGGACCGTAATTTGAAACCCTGATTATTACTATAATCATTTTATATATATCTAAGAATAATTATAAGACGGTTACAAACATAATCTTGCAGTTCTTTAATTTATCAAACTCCAAGAATCATTAAGATTTGTTTATGGGTTTAATAATTAGATTAAGTTCGAAATACATTATAATAATAAATAATTTTTTAAAATAATCTGAGATAATTACAATATAATATATGTTAATATTTTTTAATTATTAACAATACATATCATATAATATAATACATATCCTATAATACAACTACTTAAATTCAAAACCTCCTAAAGAATATCAATCCTTTTTAACTATCAAAGTGGTTACACAAATTCATTATAAATTTGTAAAAGTAGAGAATTAAATGCGGTCGCAAGTGGATCCATGACTATTTGCAACATTAAGCAAAGTTGGTGGTTGTTAGGGTTGAGGACAAAATCAAGAAAATAAAAAAATCGACTTAAGCCCTCATTCAGTTGTTTAAATAGGGTAACTATTTGAACCAAACAAAAATATATATTTCTTATCAAAAATTAAAATAAGATTCAAATTATATAAAAATAATTAAATGGAAAATTAAAATTTAAAAACTACCTCTACACCAGCTTTCTAGTCAATGAGTAATAAAATATCTTATAATTCTTGTGGGATATTTCGATGATTTTTTTTATTTGTTAACCACCTATTTAATATAAAAATATACATATATGTCATTCTATAATAATCAAAAATATTATTTAAAAATAAATTTAGTATAGAAATTACATTGATATTAACAAAAAGACAAATGATTGATTCATGATCGGACATAAAAAAAGGCATGTGATACCATACCCATAACTGGAGAAGCATGAGACAGTCACAATAGAAGTTTTACTATATTTTGTGGCCCGTCACATTTCTCTAAACAAAAATGCAACACTGCATAGTCTTAGTGTTTTCATCTTATTGTTATGAATAAAAAACTTCAAATATCTGATCAGTTTCCTAATAAATAAATTATAACCATTAAAAATTTTATCTAATATTTCAAAAATTATTTAAATAAATTCTAACAATTTAAATAATATATGAACGATTTTCTAATATTAATTTTTTTAAAATATATAATTTCATATTCTTAATGTATTAGTAAAATGACTCGAAATATGATTAGTATCTAATCACAACATCCCGCCTTCCAATTTTTTAACTGCAAATAATAAATATCTACTAAATAAATTTACAATTAATATCAAATAAAAAAAAGTAATGAAATAATAATAAATTTATTGAATAAAAAAATAATAACATACCTTAAAAGATTATAAAGTAATAAATAGGAATAAGAAATTTGGGTGTGGTTTGTGTGAAGTGCAAATGGGTTTTATATAGAGGAGGGAAGGGGGAAGAGGCAGAAAACAACGGCGGGAAAGATGAGAAAGGCAAGCTCCAAGAGATGTGCCTTTCGGAATCCCGGTAAAACGCGCCCCACCAAACACACCTTCCACGTGGCGGTGCGATTAGGTGCTGAATCAACGTAGGCAGTTCCTACTAATTACGTTTTAGGACCACATAAACATAAACATGCTTCACCAAACACAACTTTTCTTCTCTCTCCTTGAAAATTGTGTTAGATCAAAAAAAATTTGATGAAAGAATGTCTGACAGGAATTTATTTAATATTAGGCGATTTTTGGATAAAAACTCCATTGTTTTGCTGTCTCTTGCTCAGAGTTTCTATCTTTAGATTACACCCTCTGCTTCCTTCTTCTCCTTTTACTCTTTTGCCTACCAGATAATGTAAAACCCAGCAAAGTTTTTACCTTTTGAACAAAGATTTTTTTCAAGACAAAAAAAAAACCCAAAAAAGGAGAATCTTATTTTTTAGAAACATGGCTTTGAGTAGGTTCTGGGGTTTGTTTCTTCTCCACTTTGCTCTGTTTTCAAGCTTATGTTTTGCTGAGGATCCCTTTGTCACCTATGATTTTGAGGTCTCTTACATCACTGCCTCCCCTTTGGGTGTCCCCCAACAGGTCTCTCCTCTCTTTTCCCTACTGTTTTCAGTAAAAAAAATTCATGTGGTTTTGCTCAAGTTTCTTGGTTGAGAAATGGTTTGCCTTTAAACAGCTTAAAGCTTCATCTTTTAGCTCCAGATCTAACAAAAAAGAGAGAAAATGTTTCTCCTTTTTTACTTGAACTTTGTTTAGTTAAGTGAGGTTTAGGGTAATGTTGGTTATTTGAGGTTTAGGGTAATGTTGGTTATTTGAGGTTTTAGGGTATGTTGTGGATCTATCAGAACTGTATTAATTTTTGCTTTATCGTGTGTTACTTTGTAGATTATTGCCATAAATAACAAGTTTGCAGGCCCCACTATCAATTCTACTACTAACTACATCATCGTCGTCAACGTTCGGAACAAATTGGGCGATAGTTTGCTCATGCATTGGTAGGATCTTACTTTGTTTTTGCAGTCTGTGTGTGTTAGAGTGATGTCAAGATGCAAAGATGGATTGATTGGTTGAATGTTTTGGCATTTTGTTTTAGGTCCGGGATTCAACAGAGGCGTAGTTCGTGGCAAGATGGTCTGCTCGGTACTAATTGTCCGATCCCTCCGAAGTGGAATTGGACTTATCAGTTCCAAGTTAAGGACCAAGTTGGGACAGGGGGGTGACTGAGCCGGCGCAGGCCCCCAAAAATTGTGGGCAAAAAAAAAAGTATATCTACAGTGGCATTTAAAAAAAAATCACTATTGTTGCGATTTTATTGGAAAAACATCACTATAGATGTACCTATTGCGGCGTTTGTCAAAAAAAACACCACTATTATTATCCCGAAATCGAATATATCTAGAAAATAAGGGCCCTTTGTACAAGACCTCCGAAAACCTAGTCACGGCTCTGAGTTGGGAGTTTCTTCTATTTCCTGTCGCTGCATTTCTAGAGGGCGGCTGACGGCTTTGGTTGCTTTATTATCAACAATAGAGAGATTATTCCTATTCCTTATGACACCCCTGTTGGGGATATTACCATTTTGATCGTGTGATTGGTACACACGGAATCATACAGTTCGTATAATGTTATCATCGTATATATGTGTTTGATTTAAGATTTGGGGGTGTAGGATATAATGTTGATGTGTCTAATGAGGATATCTTTTGGATTGTAGGCTTTGAGAAAGGCGCTTGATACTGGAAATGATCTAAGGGATGCCGGATGGTGTTCTTATTAATGGCAAAGGACCTTATCGATATAATGATTCTCTTGTACCTGATGGGATCGATTATGAAACGATTAACGTCCAACCAGGTGATTGTCTCATGCAAGGCATTGTTTACTTATGGCTGCTACTCATTTCTAAATATGTTAGTTCCATTGCTTGTTTTAGAGACTAAAATGGAGTGTTGATACTTATTATTTGGTGGCAAGTTAAAGATACATTGACCCTCAAATTTTACACATTGGCAGGGAAAACTCATCGCCTTTGAGTTCACAATGTGGGAATATCGACCTCCTTGAATTTCAGGATTCAGAGCCATAATTTACTTCTTGCGGGGACTGAGGGATCATATAAGGTGCAACTGAACTACACTAGCTTAGACATACATGTAGGACAGTCTTATTTATTTCTGCTTACGTCTTATTCGTTTCTGCTTACCACGGATCAGAATGCTAGTAGCGATTGCTACACCGTTGCAAGTGCGAGGTTTGTGAATGAATCACAGTGGAAAGGAGTTACAGGTGTTGCCATTTTTGCGTTAATCTAATTCGAATGGAAAGGCAGCTGGTCTCCTCCCCGACCCACCGCAGGATGAATGCGACAAAACCTTTTCAATGAACTAAGCTAGATCTATCAGGTTGGTATCTTGTTAAAAGCGAATTATCTTTATTCTTTACTTGGTTATGTATTCTTACTTTGTGTGCTTAAATTATGCAGATGGAATTTATCCGCCAGTTGTGCTCGCCCGAACCCACGGGGATCGTTTAGATACGGTTCAATCAATGTGACTGAAATTTATGTTTTGAGAAACAAGCCACCAGAGACTATCGACGGGAAAAGACGAGCAACACCCAGCGGGATATCCTTTGTCAATCCTGCTACACCGATCCGGCTTGCAGACCAGTTTAAGCTTAAGGGAATATATAAGCTAGACATTCCCAATAGACCACTTACAGGATCACCTAAAATCAAGCTAGACTTTCCCAATAGACCAATTACAGGGTCACCTAAAATCGGAACATCCATTATTAACGAACATATAGGGGATTTTAGGAAGGCATCCTACAGAACAATGACACCAAGATGCATACCTATCACATGAGCAGATATGCGTTTTTCGTTGTCGGGTAGGAATCTGTTTTCCCGAACACATCTCCATGTGTTTAACATATCTTTATGCACTATGATTTTCAACACTAACTCATCATTATGTTGTTGCAGAATGGATTACGGTGAGTGGTCGGAGAATAGCAGGGGCACACATCACTATATTTCTAGTAAAGAACACTGTTTAGACTCTGATATGCAAGTTCGGTTTTTTTTTGGGTAGTTTTAATTCCCAGTGTTGTTTACATACGACTATGTTTATCACAGCTTGTGGTGATATTCATGCATTAAGCATCAAACCTTGTTCTGAGATCCCTCGTGTCTCGGTCTTTGTAGGTTTATCCCGGTGCTTGAACCGCAATCTTGATATCGCTCGACAATGTTGGAGTCTGGAACATTAGAACTGAAAATCTCAACTCATGGTATCTTGGTGAGGAAACGTATGCCAGGGTTGTCAACCCCGAAGCTACTAACAAACCGAGTTCCCTATGCCCGACAATGCCCTCTTATGCGGCTCTCAGCAAATTACAAAAGTAAGCAAATCAAGTTCTTCGTATTCTGAAAAAGCTCTCTTCTTCAAGTTAGCTTTAAAAAGAATTGACGATGACAGGTGATGGTTCTACCCGATTTCTTTTTCAGGCCGCAAGATGTATCCTCATTGGATACATCGATCAGATCGAAACTGTGCTTTGCGATGGTGATGATTGCCTCGACACAATTTCTCATTTCCCGCTAGGTACCTTTCTTTTCGTGTGGTTGGTGCTTCACATGTAAGGTTTGTGTTTGTATTAGGTGTGCAATTATAGTATTGTTGATATGAATCTTGGGTTGTTTTGGTCTGATCCGTTGCTATTATTTTCTTGGTCAGTTCTATATCAGTTTGTTTCCACACTTTGCTTTAAGTTCCCTCAGGCATGCATACACTTTAACATACATCTACGTGTTCATTTATGTATACACTCTAACTTACATCTACGTGTTCATGCATGCATGCATACACTCTAACATACATCTACGTGTTCATGTATGAATATACTACATACATCTACGTGTTCATTCTAGAGAGAGAGAGAGAGCATGCTATGACCAATCCATTATGGCTCATGGGCCATTTCACGTGTTAGGCCATGATAGCATAACATAGGGCAAAATTGGCCCAATTTCACGTGTTAGGCCATGATAGCACAATATAGGGCAAAATTGGTCCAATTTCACGTGTTAGGCCATGATAGCACAACATAGGGCAAAATTGGCCCAATATCATAGGCGGACTAATTATTTAGCCCAATACAGCAGTAAGCAAATTATTTAGGGATCTACAACAATTGTTATAGTACATGAAAAATTTGTCACGTCGACGTGATGAATTTTAATAAAAATAATAATTTATTATTCAAGCTTTTCACCCTGATGTAATAAAATTTTAATAAAAATTATATTTTATTAGAACTCGTTACATCGATGTGATGATTTTTCTCTCTACTGTTAGATTTCAAAATAATTTTGAAGATGACCTAATGGGTTAAATTTTACCCGACTAGCTTATTGGATCAATTTTAACCACAACATAAAAAAAAAAGAAATGTCGGATTGATACAACCCATCACCATGTAGGCTAGTAGGGGTAGCAAAACTTTGATTAAACTTGAAAATAGAAAAAAAAAATCAATTTTGAGTAAATAGAATTCAGCTATTAGGTTTTTTGAAATGAGTTATTTGATTATTATTATTATTATTATTATTATTTTAAATCGAAGTTGAATTTTACGTTTATATCCAGGTCGAATAATAACTTGGTAGTCATTTGTCAACTTAAAGAAAATGTGCAAATAGTTCCTTTTCAAAAAAAATTCAGAAAATTTTTTTTATAAAATAAAAATTTAAAAAAGCTTGTAGAAGTAAAAATTCTTTTTAAAGGCATAAAAATATTTTTTAAATGATAAATTCAATATTTTTTTAAAGAAATAAATGATCAAACTAAGTTTATCGTGTTAAAATAATTTTTAAATATAGGTGGTCTCAAATTTGGTATTTTGAAAAGAATAAATTCGGCAATAAGCAAACTTACATACTACAAAGAACGTGTGGTTCTCTTGAGATATCGACCTCCAAAGATTCTTACCAATTTTTACACGTGGTCCTTTATTCCTTGACTCCACATTTTCAATGTGCCCAAAACACATTTCTTAATTTTACCCTATAATTACGTTACAATGTGTATAAATTTATTTGTATTTTTTAATTTTGTCTTAAGCCCTTGAATTTTTCAGAACCCCCCCCCCCCAAATTTTTTTTACACTTAATTAAGCGTATATAGTTTAAAATTTTATTAGTTTAGGCTTGATGTAAAACTAAGTATCCAGACTATAATCAAAGTTAACTTTAGATGCCTAAAGAATTATTCGTTAAAAATAGGTCTCTAACGATTTTAACATTACACTTTAGGTGCATTGATTATAACAATAGTTAAATTTGGCCGTTAAGTGACACATAACACTTTTTTTTTTGAAGTTTTTTATGTTTTATAAAAAAATTAAGAACATTATTAAAAATTTTAGAAAAACCCAAAAATTTTTAAATTAAAAAATAAAAAATAAAAACTAAAATCCTTCATTGCAACCCCATATCACCCGTTAAAGGCTATCATCGCGTGCCTTCACCATCGACGGACCTCCATTGCCGGTCATCCCTCTTGTCATCGTCTCAATCCCTCTAAGTCTATAAATCCCTAATCTCAAAATTATTTGATTATTTTCTTATTTTTGGACAGGGGAATGATGCGGTGGAGGAGATGGGAAGCGGCGGGTAGAGGTTGGTAATAGGGGTTGGAATGAGAAATTTTGGAATTTTGTCTTTTTGTAATTTCAAAAACATTTTGAATTTTTTGTAAGAGTATTTTAGAAAAAATAAAATAGAATGAGAGCGACATGTGTCATTTAACGATTTTTAATGGTTTGTCATGGTATAAGAACCTAAAAGTATAACATTAGAAACGTTAAACGTCTACTTTTACTGGAAGATTCTCTAAACACTTGAAATTAATTTTGAATATAATATGAGCATTGATTTTGTACTAACAAATAAACCGATTTGTGATATGTGGCAGAATTTTTTTTATTAAATATACGGCAGTAATAATTAATAAATAATTTTATTTTAATCTTGAATAATATTAAATCTTCATCATTTTTAATAATTTACATTTAAAAAATGATATATGCTTATAATATTTTTAATTATTAACAATGTATATATACCTTACTGATGCGACTTCTTGAGCTCAATTTTTTTTAAAGAAAACAAGACTCTATTTTACTATTGAAATTTCTTGGTGGTTTAATATTAAATATAAACTCTTATTATCCTTATAAAAATATAATATAATGAATTTAATAAAATATTTGAAATTTTATAAAAATGATGTAATAAGATATATACACACATTTTTATTTATATGAGATAAATATAAAATAATATATATTCAGAGATAATTCTTAATATTTTGATACTAAATGTTCATACTCATTATTTATGGTGTTTGAAGAATCTTAAAAAAATATCAATAATTTATTATTACAAAAATCATTTGCTACATGAAAAGTTGGAAACACACATTTTAACGAGTAGATGCTATTTTATACGGTCTGACCCTCTTTCGGACACCGTCCAAAAACGATATTTGTCTACAATCAGACGAACTCCAAAAGTCTTGCCTATAAATAAAGCATTTCTCCCTCTCCCGTGTAAACTCAAAATTCTCGTAGAAGAGAAACTCAAAACAGAGGCTTTCTTTGCTTTGCCACGCCCATGCCTGAAAACAAACCCCAATAACGACAACCCATTCCTCAAATTCAGATTTCAACACTACCCATTTAGTTCTTTTTTCGTTCAACCGTAAGAGACCATGAAGAAAATTAGAGGCTTCAAGCTAGTGAAGGTTTTCAAATGGATAATCCGACCCGGGAGTAGAAATTTCGGTGATGGATCATTGGGACATCAGACGACGACAGGAAGCTATAACCCGTTTTCCAAAATCCGCTCTTTCACCCGGTTTCTTCGATGTTGGCTTTGTGATTCGAATTCAGATTCCGGCTATATCCGATTGGGTGAGGAGGGGACGGAGAGTTGGGTACCCAAGGGGCATCTTGCCGTGTACGTGGGCGAATCAGAAAGAGACACGACGAGGGTTGTAGTGCCTGTGATTTACTTAAATCACCCGCTATTTGGAGAGTTATTGAAGGATTCGGAGCGGGTATACGGGTTCGATCAATCGGGTGGGATCGCGTTGCCTTGTGGGATTTCGGAGTTTGAGAAGGTTAAAAAGAGAATCGCCGATTGCCGACGGAGAACACACCGTCGCTGTTAAATGATCTCTTCCACTCGTTGACCAAACTGGATAGATTTCCCGTGAATATTGTAGTAGAACCAAATTGATATAATAAGAGACATTCCTTTCAAAAGATGAAAATTCCTTCTTAATTGTTTCATAGTTTTAATTGCTCAAAACAAAGTTGCAAGCTTGACTCGCTTGGAAAATTTAACAAAACTGACCCAGAATTTCCAACTCGAACTACTTCTATCCATTGGAATTCACACGACAAAGTACAGATTTACTGAAATGGGGCAAAAAGAAATCAGTTAAAAGAGTTTTGTGTCACATTTATCTCATCTGGACGATACCGGCAGAGATGAGCTTTTGAATCTTGCTCATCACCATAGGATTCTTCGTGTGCTCCTGTGCTGCCTTTGGGTTCTCCTGGAAATCATCCAGCACCTGCCCACATCCCAAATATTTCTCAAACACAAATAATTACATATATCCAATTGTATTTGTTTTTTAAAATGTAGCCAAAATTTAAGTTTTTATTTTTATTAGTGCACAGAATCAAAGTTCATGTTCAGTTTTCGTATTTATCCCTAAAATATGTAAACAAAAATGAACCCGAATACAATGAATTTTCAGTCCTTACCTGTCTCATGATTGGATCCGAGAGAATGTTTTGAATTTCTGGATCTTGCATGGCCTTGGCCTGCAACATTACACCGATTTAACATTAGTGTGGTCTCCTAAACAGCTTTTAATGCGTAGGTGTAAAAAACGATAAAAGAAAATTGAAATACTTACCTGTCTTTCCTTCAACTCTTCAGGGCTCAAATCACCTCGACTAGCTTTGTTAATCTGTTCTACACATCTGCAAAATGATTGAGAGAAACAGACAGTTATATGACACTGCTGAAAATACAAACAAGGGACCGCACACCTGAAGCAGAAAGTCACCTACCTTCTAACACCATCAAGCAACTCCTGGTTATTTGGGTCGTGTTTCAACCCTTCCTGGTATGTTTCTAAAGCTTTGTCATACTCCTTCATGAAGAACTGAACAGCTCCCTTTCTTGTGTAACCCTTAGAAAATGATGGATCAAGCTCAATGCACTTCTCAGCATCTTTCAATCCCTCAGGCAGAGCACCCAACTTTGTGTAGCATGCAGCTCTATTGCTGTATGCCTGAAAGTGCCAAAATGCATTTCAACAGTCTGTATGATGCCATTTGGGTGCATTTGTTACCAACAAACTAGCAAAAACAGAATAAGACTTCTCACCTTCGAATCTTTAGGGTTTCTTCTCAATGACTCTGTATAATGCTTCACAGCCTCTGGATACTTCTGCTGCTTGAAACATTCATTCCCTGCGTATAAATATATTCAAGAAGTCAACCGATAAACATGTTAGGGGGACTACTACTTTTGCACACTCCCACATGAATATTAAACGTTGCTTGGACCAAGCTTAAATGAATATGATAGCAAGATGCAGCAACCCAGGAAATACCAGTAGAAAGACACACAAAGCAGAGAAAAGAATTAACAACAATGAAGATACCACCAAATGCAACTCACAAACTGATAATGAATACCTTTCTCACGCTCCTCATCGGCTACCTTAGGATCAAAATATTCTTGCTGCTCTAGTTCTTTCTTGGCCTTTTCAGCATCATTTAGCTTCTTCAATGTGTCTGGATTGCGATGCTCTGTAAGAGCTTTCTGGAAAGTCTCAATAGCCGGTTCATAATCTTTTGAGCCTTTAGCCATCTTCACCAAAGCAGTTCCCTTCCTAGTCAAAGCTTTTGCTATCATTTTATAATCTGCTCTAAGCTCTCTACCTCTTTCAACAGCCTTGTCACAATCCTTAATGCAGTCCTCATACTGCATTCAACAAGGACGCAAAACAAGAAAAGAGATTGAAGTTAGATATACATATAACCTATAGTGAACAAATGGGATAATTGTCTTATTAGGTTCAGTAGAAATAACGGGGGCCAGACCATAATAAATTAATAATGATAGCACTTGAAATCTTTCAAAGCCAAAAAAACATTCAAACCTCTCCTGGCCAGAAAGAAAAAAATGAAGGAAAATCCTTATTCAGAAGGAAGAGCAAGGCCTTTCCTCACCCATCCATCATCACCTCATGTTTCTTTTGAAGAACAAAAACTGTGTTTTGCTCATGTATAGACTCATGCTCAATACCAACATAATTAAGCAGATTTGTACATTCTGCGCACTTAGCAATACATGACAGAATCAGTGGCGGATCCACTAAGGCATGCCCACCCTCAAATCCAAATTTTTTTGGGTAATTACCTATTCTACTGATTGTGTCCACCCTGAAGTTTTATTTGTGCCCACCCCGTACAAAAAAATATGTTGTTAATATACATGAGTGCCCACCCTAGAAAATATTTCTGGATCCGCGACTGAACATATTAAAACCTTCATAAATTCACACTTTATAATCATGCTAAAATACCATTCGAGATGTGATTTTATAAGTTCAACCACTATTAGAGTGCTTGTAAAAACAGGAAATCAGCTTATAGAGCTGAAGAGACCCAAAAGTGAAATTAATCTGTTAAAAAGTAAATATGTAGTCATAATTATTTTAAACTCTGAAGTCTGAAATGATATTAGCATGAATGTAAATCAACCAACAAATCTAAATTTTTATAAAGTTCATACTTCATAGCAGTTATTACAATGAAAGAAGAAATTATTTTAGTTTTTGCAAACCAATATTATATATTCTAAACACTCAGCAATGAATGACAATATACATAATCACGTCATAGTAAATTAATACTCGCTTATAATCATGTTAAGCAACCATTCAAGATGTAATTTTATAACCACTATTACAGTTAGAGCTGTAAATGAGCTGAGTCAAGCTCAAGTATTGCTGAGCTCGACTGAAAAAGTTTAAATCTGAGCTCAACTCGCAAGCAAGCAAGCTTAAACTTGTCAAGCTCGAATCAAACTTGAAATCAGAAATTGAAACTCAACTCAAGCTAAAAGCACTTGAATTCGAAACATTCTCGGACTTAACTTGATTTAAGTTCAAACTAAAGCTTGATTAAAACTCAAACTCAAGCTTGATTAAAACTCGAACTCAAGCTCAAATATGAACTTTAGTACATGAAAACTTTATATTGCATTTTAAAAAGAAAACATATAAATACTATTATTATTAATAATTTAATTTAATATAAAATGTTAATATATTATTTTCCTGGGTTGCAAACCACCTCTTCAGTCATGTATCATGTAACTCGCTTTGGTTCATTAAGAACTCGAGTCTATTCCATTCAAGTTTTAAACGAGTCAAATCAAACTTGAATAACTTGTGATCTGTGTCGTCTCGTTTACGATCTTAGTTACATTGAAAATCATTCCGTTAAAGTAATATATAGTCATTAATCATTTCATAGTTAATCAACCAACAATTTCAACAATTTTATAGAACTCATAGCAATAGGTAAATTTTATAGTAGTAAATAACCATACCTTGCCCATTTCCAAATAAACAGCAGCTCGATTGGTGATATATGAAATATCTTCATCATCAATCTCCATTGCTTTTGTGTAATGTTGAATAGCCGTTTCAAAGTCTTTCTTTTTGTATGCAGCATTTCCAGTCTCCTTTTCCTTTAAAGCTTTCTCCTTCTTCTCCTTCCTCTCCTTCTCTTCGTCCGTGATTTCCATCGGTTCCGGTTCAGGCACAGGCTCCGGCTTCTTCGCCTCCTCCTTAGCAGGCTGCGAAGGCTTCGAAGCTGAAGGAGTACCCCCCTCTGGAACCTCCATGTCATCCTCACCGCCATGTGCAAACTTAACATTCAACAAAACACCCAAAGCTTGCATAACTCTCTGATCTTTCAAATGCTCATTCAATTTGCTAGGATTCCTCTGAATCTCCTGCATCGCTTTAACAAAATCCGGCTGCTGTAAAAATGCCCTAGTAGTCGGATCCGCCGTCAATTTTGCCCACATCTCCGGCCCCTGAAAAGCGTCACCGAATGGGTTCGGCGGCTGCGCTGACCTAGCTCGTGAAGCCGAAGCCGTTGCCGCCGATTGAGCATCAGCCAAGCCGGATTTCAGTGCTTCGTTATTAGGATCGATCTCGAGGCCCTTTTTGTATGCCGAAACAGCTTCTTGGTATTGGTGCAAACCGAGGTGAGCCGCGCCGAGCCTGCTGTAACCTTTGGACCAGTCCGGTTTAAGATCGACGGTTTTCTTGGCGTCGGATAATGCGACATCGTATTGGTGGAGGGAAGCGTAAGCGGCGGAGCGGTTGGAGTAAAGGACGTGGTTGGTCGGAGAAAGGTTTATAGCGTCGGTGAAGTGTTTGACGGCGGTGTTGAAATCGCCGGAAGAAAAGGCGGCGTTGCCTTTCGCTTTTGCTTCATCGGCCATTGTAAAACAAACTTAGAAGCTTTGATTTTTGGTTTTGGGGTTTGGGATTGGATCTAGAGGATAGACGAGATGTCTGCTTTTTCTGGAAGCCTCTTAAGCGTTTTAGAATTGGTTAAATTGCTTGATCGGTACTTGTGCTATACCATAAACCTAATAAATTAATCTTCGAACTATAAACTGAACCATTGTTATTTTTGGGTAAATTATACGTTTAGTATATAATTATTATTATTTTTGTGTTTTGGTATTTAAACTTTATTTTTTCAAAATCACATATAACATTTGTTTTAGGTTTCATATTGGTACTCTATCGTTAAAAAACGATAATGTTGATGTGATAAATGTCGTAATTGTCAAATAAAAATTCATTATTCTAAAAAATAAATAAATTAAATAAAATGTAATATAGAAAAGAATGATCGATCCGCAGGGACTTGGAGCTTCTAACTTTGATTTGCTTTGATATTGAAAAGAAAATAAAGAAAATGGAAAGGGGTTTAAATTCGAGAGGTAAAAATTCAAGAATTAAAAGAAAGTAAATAAAGTAAATTAAAAAAAATAAATGGATTAAAACAGCATCGGACTTCACTTTTCCTCAATTCTCATTGATCATCGAAATATATTTCACTTTGGATATGTGACAGTTACAATTTACAAGGCCTGATCCTTGTAACTTACTCTTCCCTATGGTAAAGCAATATTCCAAAGTCAGTATTCGAAATTCAGTTTTTACTTGAACTAACCACAACTACCGTCGTTAGTACAACGTAGCTTTAAGTGCTAGAAAAGCCAGTGCTTGGATTATAGTGTCTAAACGATAATCAAATCCGATCTTGATTCACCTTAGCGGACCGCCGCTAAGTTTGTTCCTAGGAAGTCAAATTATGGTCAACTGATTCTTCCTCCCAACTGTAAATCCAAAAAACAATCAATCTATCGTCGACTTTTTGAAATGAATGTGTAAATACTTTAAAGAAAAGCCTGATTGTTAAATCAAGATTGTAATGAATTGAGAACTTTATATGAAGATATTAAGTGATTTTCAATTCTTACAACAGGAATTGAGTCATCGCTTAGGCCATTGACTAATAAAAAGTTTGGCTAAGCATGATCGAAATCATACTAAGCAATTGTTTAAAAAAGAGGCAAAAGAAAACTAAAAAAAAATAAAGAGAATAAAAGAGATTTAAAAACCCGAGAGAATTTTATAAAACTCAAGAGAAAGAAGTACAGTCTCTAGCTTTACTCTAAGTGGTATATATAGTTTAGAGAATTTTACAAAAGATATAAAAAAATTAAAAGTAAAATAAATTATCCTAAAGATAATCCTAAAAATAATAACAATATAAATTTCAAGTGTTTGTTTTAAATTCAAACTCAATTCATAATTGATTTTCGTTTGTCTTTTATGATTCTCAAAAATAAAAATTGCATAATCAACTCTTTTAGTGCTAATTTTTGGAAAGTAAGTGTTTGCACAAAAATGAATCAAAGTAGCCGAAATTAGTAGCATAAAATATACAACGATGAATAATTATCTATAAAATTTGTGTAAAACAAAACACTCATCATGACGTGTCACCATAAGTTAATGTTACGTCATCATTGAACAAATTAAAAATATAATGTCACTAGTTCTATTAATTTTTTAACATCGAGATACTAAATTAAAACATAAAATTAATGTTAGACATTATTTTTAAAAAAAATAAAATAAAATTTAAATACCAAAATAAAATAAAAATAATAGTTTAAGAATTAAATGTATAAATTTACTCTCATTTTTTACTTAAATGTCATCAAAATAAAAGGTTAATATAAAATATAACATTCATTTAAGATTATTTTTTGAATTAATATTTTTCATCATGTAAGGTAAACTCGCAAATAAGCACAAACTAATAAATAACGTATGCTTATTATTTTTATTTTTAATAACTAAAAATTTATACTTAACTAATTATATTTAAATATTTAAAAAATTAATATCTAGATATTATAAAAAGTTTTATTAACTTCTTAAATCACACATTATGTAGATGTGATTTGTTGAACCATGTTTTATAATATTTTAATATAACAAATTTAAGGCAAAATATTTTTGGACTTAATTGAATTTATTCAAAGTTTTTCAAAAGTTTTCAAAAATAATTCAAAGTCCATTAACTTAGAATTTGAGCAAAAACAATTTTTCACGTACATAGTATCGATATTGTTCTTACAATATCGATACTGCATGAACATTATCGATATTATTCATATGGTACCGATACCAAAGGTAAGAGAAGTATTGATACTCTCAAGGTAGTACCGATACAATTAGTTTGCTCAAATTCTAGAATGCAAAATATGTATTGATACACAAAGGGGTATCGATACTACTTTACATAGTAGTATTGATACCCAAAGGGGTATCGATACTACTTTACATAGTAGTATCGATACCATAGGCTTATTATCGATACCGTCAGGCACAATGGCTAGTAACAACTAGTTTTATTTAAATATTACAAAGGTAGTACCGATACTCCATATAGGAGTACCAATACCCTTTGTTCTGGGCAACTTTATTTTGCAGATAAAACATCCCCAATGGCTAGAAACGGCCACAACCTCATTCCAACTTATAAATACAAGTTCAAGACACTTGAAGAAGGGTTAGAACACCTATCCAAGAAAGCAAACACGAGAGAAGAGTTTTTCATTCTAATTTTACTTTCTCTTGTAAATATTTTGTTATTGTGAGCTTTAATTTGTAAACACCCTACCTTGTAGAGGTTTTATTTTTTTACTTCTTTTATCCTTTTCAAAGGGATTTTGGTTCTAGCTAAGCCTTTGAAAAACTAGAGAGTTTGCAAAGGTTATCTCTTTGTCCTTGAAAAAGAAAGAACCAATTAGTGAATTTGTTGGAAAATCCTAAGTGAAGAGCTTAGATAGTGAATGTAGACTTTGGTTGAGAAATTCAAACCACTATAAATCCTTGTGCGACAATTTTCTATCCCTTTAAATCTCCTTACTCCCTAAAATTCTCACAAAGCCAAATTCACCCTCTTGGCAAATTATTTTCAGTTATCAATTGAGCTTCGTAAATCCCAATAATTGGTATCATAGCTTGACTAATTAGAAGGTTTAACAACCTTGAGACGATCCTAGAAGAAGTTCTACCGATTCCCGATGCAACCGATAATAAGATGGCTTCGACCTCCGGCTTTTACTACATTGAAGGCTCTCAACTAGTCAACAAGCCACCTTACTTCAATGGAGAAAATTATGTCTATTGGAAGAATATGATGATGTTGTTCATTCAAGTCAATGATCTAGGAGCTTGGAACTCAATCGTGAAGGGATACTCCATTCCACCCAGTGAGATGGATGATTGGAGTGATGGAGAGAAGAAGAAGTTCCAACTCAATGCCAAGGCTATGCACATTCTATTTTGTGTATTAGGCTCGGATGAATATGGAAGAGTGTCCTCTTGTTCCAATGCCAATGAGATATGAGACGAACTCCAAGTCACTCATGAAGGAACCAATGTAGTGAGAAAACCCAAGATTAGTCTTCTCAACTAAATTTTAAGATGAAACTGGATGAAGACATCAAAGTTATGACAAATATATTTTCCTTGATTGTCAACGGTCTTAAAAGATTTGGAGAAGTAATCCCTAATGAGAAGCTTGTGAGGAAGATGATCTACTCTCTTCCAAAGTCTTGGCAATCAAAGAAGAGTGTGATTATCGAAGCTAAGAACCTCAAGTCACTCACTCTTGATGAGCTTATCGGTTCTCTTCTCACTCATAAGTTGATGGTAAAGGAATAAGAAGATGATGAAGAAAAAAAGATCAAGAAGAATGAGATAGGCATTGCCTTCAAATCCACCAATGAGAGCTATCAAGATACCCCCTAAGTGTAAAATTCAAATATTTCGACCGTTGAACAGGGGGGAATCGGTACCCCCTATGGGGGAATCGGTTCCCTCCGAGCATTCTGGAAATCTCGGAGCCAAACGATTCAGGGGGGAATCGGTACCCCCTTGGGGGGGAATCGGTTCCCTCTGAGCAATCTGAAATTTTTGGCTTTGAAATGGTTCGAAATACTTTGAAAGATTATTTTGAAATTGTTTTAAGATTAAAACTTAATTTTACACTTAAGTAAGGATTAAAAATGATTTTTGAAATATTTTGAGTAATGTTTTGATATTCGAATAATTATATCGAATATACTTAGAAAATCATTTTGGAAAATCTTAAAATTCATTTAACTTAATTTGTTATATCGAAATATCAAAATGTTTTCAACAATCTCCCCCTTTTTGATATAACAAAACATTTTAGTAATTTTAAGATTTTGAAATCAAGTTTTGAAATTACTCCCCCTTACTTTAACACTTCTCCCATTTATCATTTTAAAAACACACTTAAAACACACTTCTCCCCCTTTTTGTTAAATCAAAAAGATTCAAATAAACGTGAAAAATATGTAGCCAATTTATTAGGTATATGTATGCATAAGCTGCTAAGATCACAATCAAGAGAATCGTTAGCCATTAGTTCCATAATCAATATTCATAAACAATGTGATATGGTAAAATTGGTCATATTGCTAATAATGATGTAAATGATGCAATAATGAATAAATCACACCAAACATATAAGTTCATACCATCCATAAATTCAAACATTCCAAAATATTCAAAATGTTAAAACAATAAGTTTGGAAAACAAAGTAAAACATTTAATCATATATCCGGATCAGGAGGAGGAAAACGAGCTCGCATAGCGGCCATTTCGTTAGTGAGGTCATTAATACGTGCGTTTGTTGCTTCATTATTTGCACGCATTTCCCGAAGAATTTCTAATTGTTGATCTCCCATTGTGGATAAATGGGACTCTATAGAATTAAAGCGCGAATCCATGGTCGCATATCGGTAATCAAATGTCTCCATAAAAGATTGAAAATATGGAGGCATTTGAGTCGATTGTTGTGCTTGCTCTTCGGGCTGCTCCTCGGCCTGCTCAGGTTCATCTTCAGCTTCATCGATGTCTCGCATTAGTTGCTCAAGCTCGAGATCTTCGTCAGCTTCGGGTGGAGCTTGTGAAGAACTAGCTCCCGGAGTAGTTGCAGAAGATCGAACCCATTCCCCGGTTTCCTTATCCTTAATCCATCCCGCTCTCGTTAAGGAAAGAAGGTTAATTTGTTTCTTAAGAGGAAAAACGGCATCTAGACCGACTCTAAGCCCAGCTTTGGAAAACAGATTACTCAAAATACAACCGTAAACAAGAGATGAACAAAGTTTTTTATTAGGAACAAGATTTACGGTTTCAACAATTTCAGCAAAAATAATCTGAGGTAGGTTGATTTTAATATTGTTTTCGAAACAATGTAACCACCAAAGATCTAAGGCTCTAAGAGTAGAATAACGACCTCTAGATGGTCGAAACCACCAAGAAATCATTAGATGAAGAAAACGTTCATGAAGGTCTAGGACACTTGCACTATCCCTTCTTTTATAACGAGATCCTAAAACCTGTTTTTCATTTGAAATCCCTTCATTATCTAATCCGAATGTATTGGCTATGTAAGTCGAGTCAATATATAAGAATTGTCCTAAAAGGTAGGAACGAATTCCTATGGTTTCGGTTTCAGTTTGGTCTTTAACACAAACGACATTAGAATAGAAAATACGAACAAGTTGATGGTAAACGATGGGTTCAAGGTCAAAGAGTTTATCAAATTTCCATTCTTGTAAAAGAGGAAGATATTTAAAATTGATAGCTAACATAGCTTGACGAGAAGGAATACGTTCTTCCCGGATTTTGTAAGAGTCGAAATATTGATAATACCAAAAACGATGATTTCTAGGACCAGGATGATTGAAACACGAATTTTGAATAGTCAAATTAGGATCAATAGGATTAGGATTAGAAATTGGAATAGGTAGAGGATTTGGAGGTGGATTTGGTTGTCGGTGTGAATGACTAGATGAAGACCTAGCACGTTTAGGATTAGACATGGTGAAGGAAATCGGAATTGATTGGATAACCTGCAATTTTAAAAACAAATGTATGCAATTTAATTAATCCCAAAACTCAATTGAGTCCTCAATATTTCAAGGTTCTCTAAATCAATCCTAATGGGCAAAGTTTTTGAAAAACTTTTGAAAAATATGGTCTTGAGAAACAATATATGTATAGTTTTCATAACAACAACATAATTTAATCAAAACACAATAATTTGAAAATTAACAATTTTTTTCTCGAAAAATTAAAAATTTTTGGAAAATTCTTGTGTTTTTGATTAAATTAGTTGTAACATCTAGTTTCTAATCACTAAACAATCAATGCCCGATCACTATTTCAACCTAGAACTAATTAAAACTAATCCTATGTTCAAAAATAATGAAATAGAGAGTTTAGAAAAATTTACCTTGAAAGATGAAGATTGAGGGGATTTAGATGTTGTTTGCACGATTTTAATGACTCCAACAGGTTTAGAAGATGATATTTGAAGCGAATTCTGATTAATATCGTTGATTTGAGGTAAGAAAGGAGATAGGGAGAGAGTTTGGTTGGCAAGGAAGAAAATGGAGGGTTTTTGCGTGTTTTGAAGGGTTCTGCCCGATTTTAACAGAACCCCAGGGGGTATCGAATCCCCTGTGGGGGGGATCGGTTCCCCTTCAAAGGGGGAATCGGTTCCCTCATTGGGGGATCGATTCCCTCTACACCAAAATGCTAAAATCCGATTTTAAACACCCAAAATGCTAAATTAATTTTCTCTAGTGGTATTGGCAACTCATATATTGAAAAATAATTATGTTCAAACAATTAAATTAATCTTTAATTGATATTTGAACATAAAATTAATTTTTCATCAAGAATCATAAACCCCCTAACTAATAGCAATGAATGCAATCAAAAAATTACTATTATGAGCATTTTTCAGTATTTATTAAAAGTGTTAAAAAATATTTCTAAACACTAAGTGAAGATAGGTTGGTCAAACCTAATTCTCTCCTAAGTGTCCAAAATCTTTCCTTGTCTAAGGGTTTTGTAAAGATATCCGCTAATTGATGCAAAGTATCAACATATTCTAGAACTACATCTTCCTTAGTGACATGGTCTCTAATGAAGTGATGTCTTATTTCAATGTGCTTAGTTCTAGAGTGTTGGATGGGATTTTTAGTGAGACAAATAGCACTAGTATTGTCACACTTGATAGGAATGATACCTACTTCAATTCCATAATCAAAAAGTTGTTGTTTCATCCATAAAACTTATGCACAACAACTACCGGCTGAAATGTATTCCGCTTCAGTGGTAGATAATGCAACACAATTTTGCTTCTTTGAAAACCAAGAAATCAGCATATTTCCAAGGAATTGAGAAGTACCAGAGGTGCTTTTCCTATCTAATTTGCATCCTCCATAATCCGTATCAGGAAAGGCATGCAAGCTAAAGCTAGAGTCTCTAGGATACCAAAGTCCTAAACTAGGAGTGTCCTTAAGGTATATAAAGATTCTCTTAACAGCTAGTAAATGTGATTCCTTAGGACATGATTGAAATCTAGCACATAAGCAAACACTAAACATAATGTCCGATCTACTTGCAGTTAGATAAAGCAAAGAGCCAATCATTGACCTATATAATTTAACATCTACACATTTGCCTCCTTCATCTAAGTCAAGCTTTGTTGAAGAGCTCATTGGAGTGTCATGAGGTTTCCTATTTTCCAGTCCAAACTTCTTGAGCATATCTTTGACGTACTTAGCTTGATTAATGAAGATGCCATCTTTTCTTTGCTTGATTTGGAGTCCCAAGAAAAATGAGAGCTCCCCCATCATGCTCATCTCAAACTCACTTTGCATTAGCTTAGAAACTTCTTGGCAAAGAACATCATTAGTAGAACCAAATATTATATCATCAACATAAATTTGAACTACTAATAAATCTTTACCTTTATGCTTTAAAAACAATGTAGTGTCAACCTTTCCTTTTGAAAAACCTTTTTCAATTAAAAATTTTGACAATCTTTCATACCAAGCTCTAGGAGCTTGTTTTAAACCATAAAGAGCTTTTGTCAATTTAAGAACATGATCTAGAAATTTTGAATCTTCAAAACCTAGAGGTTGTTCCACATACACTTCTTCTTTTATAAAACCATTTAAAAATGCACTTTTAATATCCATTTGATATAATTTAAATTCATGAAAACATGCAAATGCTAATAACATTCTAATTGCTTCTATCCTAGCTACGGGAGCATATGTTTCTTCATAGTCTAAGCCTTCTTCTTGAGTATACCCTTGAGCAACAAGTCTAGCCTTGTTTCTCACTATATTACCACTCTCATCAAGCTTATTCCTAAATACCCATCTAGTACCTACAGTAGATTTATTACTAGGCCTTTCAACTAATGTCCATACTTTACTTCTCTCAAATTGATTTAACTCTTCTTGCATAGCCATAATCCAATGTTCATCATTTAATGCTTCTTTAATATACTTAGGCTCTATGCATGAGATAAATGCAACATAATTACAAATATTTCTAAGAGAAGATCGAGTTGTTACCCCTTTTGATGGATCACCTATAATTTCACCATCCTTGACATAGTTGTACTCTCTTGGATAAGATACTTCCCTTTCTTCAATGGTTGGATTCTCAAGAGGATCATGAGTTTCCTCATTTTTCGTTTCTTCCTTTGATGATGGTTCTCCAACTTCATGTCTAACATCATTTGTATTTATAACACCTACATCATCATTCACACAAGAATCCTTCCTTGGAAGGGGATTATCATCGAAAACAACATGTATAGACTATTCTACAACTAAAGTTCTTTTATTAAATACTCGATAAGCTTTAGAATTTAAGGAGTAACCCGGAAAAATTCCTTCATCACTTTTAGCATCAAATTTGCCAAGGTTTTCTTTACCCTTGTTTAAAACAAAACATTTACATCCAAAAGGATGGAAATAGCTAATGTTAGGCTTTTTATTTTTGAAAATTTCATATGGAGTTTTCTTTAAAATTGGCCTAATCATTACTCGATTAACAACATAACAAGCAGTATTTGTGGCTTCCGCCCAAAAATATTTTGGCAAATTATTTTCACAAAGCATTGTTCTAGCCATTTCTTCTAAAGTTCGATTTTTCCTCTCAACAACTCCATTTTGTTGAGGAGTTCTAGGTGCTGAAAAATTATGACTAATACCATTAGAATTACAAAATTCAATAAATCCAAGATTTTCAAATTCAGTGCCATGATCACTCCTAACACTAGTTATAGAGTAACCCTTTTCATTTTGGATTATTTTTGAAAATGTGATGAACTGTTCTAATGCTTCATCTTTAGTACTTAAAAATAGAACCCAAGTATATCTAGAATAGTCATCTACCAAGACAAATGCATATTGTTTTCCACCCAAGCTAGTAGTCCTAGTTGGCCCAAAAAGATCTACATGGATCAATTGTAATACTCTACTAGTTGATACGTCATTAATGGATTTAAAAGAAACACGCTTTTGTTTTCCTTTAGCACAAGCATCACAGATTTTATCATTATCAAATTTAAGCTTAGGCAACCCTCGAACTAAATCACCTTGAATTAGCCGTTGCAAAACACTCATACTAGCATGTCCTAGTCTCCTATGCCATAACCAACTATCATGTTCATCTTTAGCAACTAGGCATAAATTAGTCATATCAAAAGAATCTAAATGCACCATGTAAATGTTCCCTATTCTATGACCAACAAGCATAATCCGATTAGATGCAATGTCAATGACTTTACAACCATTAATTTCAAATAAGACATTGAATCCTTTATCGCATAATTGACTAATACTCAATAGATTATGCTTTAATCCATTCACATATAAAACATTCTTAATTTGTATGGAAGAGGTATTACCTATTGTACCAATACCTTCAATGTGACCTTTTGAATTGTCTCCAAAAGTCACTTCTCCTCCATTTTTGGCGTTAAGCTCAATGAACCGGTTTTTGTCTCTGGTCATATGTCTTGAGCATCCACTATCAAGGTACCATGAATTTGAATTTGTTTCCTGTGCCTTGTAGCAATGCTCATTTCCCTACAAACATAGATTAATTTTTTATTTTTGGTACCCAAATTCTTTTGGGTCCATATTCATTAGTTTCCAAAATCCTAGTCCCCTTAGGTATCCATTTGTGTAGGATATTTTTATCTTTAGTAGTAATGAGTTCTTTAGGAACCCACATACTTCTAGCGATTTTTCCATTAGAGGTTCTTTGGGGACCTCTATGATTGTAGTTTCTAAAACTTTTTCTAACAAAGTTGGATTTTGAATTCCCACCTTTTTCAAAATGTTTTGTTCCAGCTTTATCAAAAGAAGTTTTAAGATCATCAATTTTCTTTTGATGATCATCATTGATCTTTGAAAGTAAATTTTGCAAATCTAAATTTTTCTTTTCAAACTCTTCTAGTTTGATTTGCAAATCTTTGATTTTACTTTCAAGATCGTTGTTGGTTTTGGATATGAGTTTGTTTTCATTTTTCAATTTTGAAACATCATTTTTTATATTTTAAAAATAATTTCTCATAATCCGAAGCCAACCCATTATATTCCTCTAATAACTCATCATAGGATAAATCATCAAAATCAGATGAGTTAGAGGTTACCTTAGAATCTTCCCCAAATGCCATCAAGCACAAGTTAACTACTTTTTGTTCCCCTTCATCGGAACTTTCTTATCGCTCCATGTAGCCACATGAGCCTTGTGCTTATTCTTTGATTGACCATTTTTCTTCAATTGGGGGCAATCATATTTAACATGCCCTGGCTTTTTGCATTCGTAGCAAATGATTGGGTCCTTCTTTTTCGGTTCATTTTTGAGGCCTTCATTTCGTTTGAATTTTCTTCCTCGATAAGGTCTCATCATTTTTCTGAACCGTTTGGCAAACAATGCCATTTCCTCGTCATCGTCATCGTTATTCGAATCACTATCATCTTTTTGTGGATTTGAGAGCAACTCCAATGTTTTTCTTCTTCTCCTTCTCCTTTGGTGTCTCGTCAATTTTGTCGAGATCCACCTCATCTTCGAGCATCATTTCATGAGTGAGGAGTGACCCAATTAGCTCTTCAAGAGTTAAGGACGTTAAGTCCTTAGACTCGATGATTGCCGTCTTCTTTGATTGCCACGATTTTGGGAGGGAGTAGACTAACTTCCTCACAAGCTTTTCATTTGAAATGATCTCTCCATATGATTTGAGACCATTGACAATCGTTGAAAATCTATCCGTCATAGCTTTGATATCTTCATTTGGTTTCATCCTGAAATTTTCATAGCTATGCGTTAGAATACTAATTTTAGATTTCTTTACCTCATCGGTACCTTCATCAGTGACTTGAAGTTTGTCCCATATTTCTTTGGCGATTGTACACGATGAAACTCTTCCGTATTCATCTGGTCCAAGAGCACAAAAAATGATATGGATGGCTTTGGAGTTGAGCTGGAACATTCTTGTCTCTCCTTCACTCCACAACCTTGGATGAGTGAGAGGTTTGATGTATCCTTCTTCTACAGCATTCCATGCTCCCATGTCACTTGCTTGAATGAAGTACATCGTTCTATTCTTCCAATAGGCATAGTTAGCTCCATTGAAGAAAGGAGACTTGTTGACGGGCATCGAATCGATACCGGAGTCGAAGTTTGAAGCGGAGGCCATTGATGACTTTGATAATCGATATAACTCTTCCCGAATCGACTCAAGAGGCGATTAAACCTTCAAATGAGTTAGGCTCTGATGCCAATTGTTGAGTTAATCGATCGACGGAATTAGCCAAGAGGGGGGTGAACTGGCAATTAAAAATTCGGTGGAAGCTTTTGCAGAAAATTGAAAAGATTTGCACAGCGATTTAGAGTGGTTCGAATTTCTCAATCAAAGTCTACGTCCACTACCTTAGCTATCCACACTAAGGATTTTCCAACAAATTCACTAATTTGTTCTTTCTTTTGAGGCCAAAGAGATAACCTTACAGCACCCTCAAGAATATACCCCAATTCTTAAGAACACTCTTTTCCCAAAGAGAAGATTACAAATTTGCAAACTTACAAGGAAAACCTCACAAGGTAAGATGTTTGCACAGTTCTAGAACAAGAAAAGAACACTCAGAGATAATTACAAATGAGCACAAATGGTGTTCTTGAAAGCAAAATGAATATTGAAAGGAAAATTGGCTTGATTTGCACAAACTTGATGTTTGATGCTTTCTCTCTTGTTTCTATATGATTTCTTCTTGATCAAGGGCTTCAGAACTTGTTTAAATACACCTTGAATCACTTCTGAACGTTGGGGATGATTAGTGAAGATCATATAACCGTTTTAGTGTGAAAATAATTAATAAAACAGTTTGAAGCGTGGGGGGAATCGGTACCCCCTATGGGGAATCGGTTCCCTAAGTGTAAAATTCAAATATTTCGACCGTTGAACAGGGGGGAATCGGTACCCCCTATGGGGGAATCGGTTCCCTCCGAGCATTCTGGAAATCTCGGAGCCAAACCATTCAGGGGGGAATCGGTACCCCTTTGGGGGGAATCGGTTCCCTCTGAGCAATCTGGAATTTTTGGCTTTGAAATGGTTCGAAATACTTTGAAAGATTATTTTGAAATTGTTTTAAGATTAAAACTTAATTTTACACTTAAGTAAGGATTAAAAATGATTTTTGAAATATTTTGAGTAATGTTTTGATATTCGAATAATTATATCGAATATACTTAGAAAATCATTTTGGAAAATCTTAAAATTCATTTAACTTAATTTGTTATATCGAAATATCAAAATGTTTTCAACACATGACTTCCAAGGAAGTGAAACATGAATCAAGCAAAAAGAAGAGTCCCCCGGTGTGCTTCGAATGTCAAAGAACGAGGCATGTCAAGTATGAATGTCCCCTCCTAAAGAATAAGGGATCAAGTAAGAAGAAAACATTTGTGGCAGCTTAGAGTGATGAAGATGACTCCAATGATGAAAATGAAGTAGTCAATATATGCCTCATGGCCATCAATGAAGATTCAATGGCAACTTGTAACTCTAGTGAATTATATTCTTATTCTTTTGATGAGTTACAAGTTGCTTATAATGAGTTGTATTTGGAATTTGAGACCATGAATTCCAAATATAAGAAATTAATTTCAAAACTTAAAGTTGAAAATGATTTGGTTTTGAAAGAAAAAATTGATTTTGAAAAACAAAATGAATCTTTGAAAAATGATTTAGAGCTTTCAAAAGTCAAAATCAATGATTTAGAAAAAGAAAATTTTGATTTGAAAGTTAAGCTTGAAAGCTTAACAAAAGAAAAATAATTAATTTCTAAAAACAACTCATTATGTTTAAAAATGGCAAAATGCTCACATTCCATTTTCATGGTCATATGAAACTTGCTTGTCCTATAAAGAGAAGAAAATCTTTTAAAATTAGACAAGTATGGGTTCCAAAAGGAACAAGGGGTATTGAAACTAATGTTCAAGGATCCAAAGCAATTTGGATACCAAAATCTACTTAAATGTCTCTTGTAGGTGTGTGGGAGCAATGGTGATTAAAGTGACGATACTCAAATGCTCTAGCCACACTTGAAAAGGAATGGGTAACCTCTAATCTTAATGTTTTTATTATTTGGTTGCCTATTTGTTTTAAGCATGCATGAGTTTTTGATCTTAAATGATTATGCATTGTTTTTCATCTCATGTATGTTGAAAATATGTTATGATGAACATTTTAAAGTTTTAATGATTTTTCATAATTTTTAGTTCATCATAATGAATTTTAGTCAAAATTGGTTTTAAATGTAAATGATATCTCTCTAACAATTGATATCAATTTTTCAAATGCTTTGATTTTACAAATTTTAATTTTTGACCTAATTTAAATATTTATGCATGTGGTTTAAAATGCAAATGATATCTCTCTAATAATTGATATTAAAATTTCAAATGCATAATATTTTTGGATAGCTTTATGTGCATGCACATAATTTCAACAATTGGTATTGCATAAAGTTTATTAGACTTGGATATATTGAATTTCATGTTATACTAACATGTTTGTTAATATTTGTTGAAATTCTATTTTGTTTAAGTGTCATGCTTTTAAAGTCAAATTTTTGTTTGGAATATATTTATTGAAGGGGAGTTTTGAATTTTCAAATGACTTTATGATAAAATTTATCACTTGCTCTCCATTGTTATTTTTGAACCTTAAAGTTGAATTATTTTTTATATAATAAAAAGGGGGAGAATTATGGTTTCAAAAAATCAATTTCAAGAACGAAACTGGAGGATCTTTTATATTTTCCAAATTTTTTCTCTTTTTCATTAAATGTTTTATTAAGGGAGAATTTTGTCAAAAACAAATTTTCAAATGTTTTGTTATATCAAAAAGGGGGAGATTGGTGAACCATGTTTTATAATATTTTGATATAACAAATTTAAGGCAAAATATTTTTGGACTTAATTAAATTTATTCGAAGTTTTTCAAAAATTTTCAAAAATAATTCAAAGTCCATTAACTTAAAATTTGAGCAAAAATAATTTTTCACGTACATAGTATCGATACTGTTCTTACAGTATCGATACTGCATGAACAATACCGATATTGTTCATATGGTACTGATACCAAAGGTAAGAGAAGTATTGATACTCTCAAGGTAGTACCGATACTACCAGCTTGCTCAAATTTTAGAATGCAAAATAGGTACCGATACTACTTTACATAGTAGTATCGATACCATAGACTTAGTATCGATATCATCAAGCACAATGATTAGTAACGACTAGTTTTATTTAAATATTATAAAGGTAGTACCGATACCCTCTGTTCTAGGTAGCTTTATTTTGCAGATAAAACATCCTTAAACATCTAGAAATCATCCCCAACAGCTAGAAACAACCACAATCTCATTCCAACTTATAAATACAAGTTTAAGACACTTGAAAAAGGCTTAGAACACCTATTTAAGAAATCAAACACAAGAGAAGAGTTTTTCATTCCAATTTTACTTTCTCTTGTAAATATTTTGTTCTTGTGAGCTTTAATTTGTAAACACCCTACCTTGTAGAGGTTTTATTGTTTTCTTCTTTTTTCCTTTGTAAAAGGGTTTTGATTCTAGCTAAGAATTGGAAAGCTATGAAGTTTGTAAAGGTTATCTCTTTGTCCTTGAAAAATAAAGAAAAAATTAATGAATTTATTGGAAAATCCTAAGTGAGGGGCGTAGGTAGTAGATGTAGACTTTGGTTGAGAAAGTCGAATCACTATAAATCATTGTGCAATAATTTTCTATCTCTTTAAATCTCTTTACTCTCTAAAATTCTCACAAAGCCAAATTCATCCTCTTGGCAAATTATTTTCGATTGTCAATTGAGCTTCGTAAATCCCAACATGATTTTTAAGGGTTAAATATAACCTTTTAAACTTATAATTATTAGGTGATTCAAGATAAGACCAATACATGTGTCACTTATGTTAATACATATCTTTGATACACATTACGTGTATTAATTCTTTTCATATAAAATTTATTTATATATTATATTCTTTATCCATCTTTTTTTATTTTTCTTTCATATTAGTCCCACCTTTAAAGCTATGAACTTCTGTCACATTAAAAAAATGCTTCCTTCAAAATATATTTTGAAATGTACTTTTCACGTTATACGTCTGTACTATATAATAAAAAATGATGTCAATCCATAAAATAATGGGTAACTTATGCCAATAGTCACTAATATTGGGTAAGTGTTCGTTTTCATCACTTATGTTTAAAAAGTCATAAACCAGTCATTAACGTTATCTTTTGTTACAAAATGAATATTCGACATTAACAGTCATTAACCATCGTAACGGAAATCACTGCTGGACCGTTATTTGCCAACTTGGATTGACACGTTTTCTTCTTCTTCCTCTTATTTGATGTCTTAAAATCATTGTACAGATCACTCGAATGTTTCACCACTAGATCATCCGTCTCTCAACGATCATCTTCACCATGAATGATGTCCTAACATTTGCTTTTGCTCTAGCTTTTCACGTCTGCTTTGATCGTATGTGTAAGACTACAACGTTATATAAATGTATCAAAAGGGTGCAAATGATGGTGGAATCAATGTCCAAAATGTTGTGCTCTCTGCACCAGTCAAATGTTATTAGGAATACATACAGTAGCCACCAACTTGTATCCATTTTCAATAAGAAATTTGAAACAGAAACCCCAACTCACTTATTTTTGCTGTAATGAGAACCTAAGAAGATCTTCATGGTCATGCCCAAGTTTGTAAGTCGAACTGACTATGTTGTTTTGAAGGAACAGAAGCTGAAATAGGAAAATGTCCGAGAAAGAATTCTAGAAAATGATTTGTGTGCTGAGAATTTGGGTGAATTCTGAAAACCTTGGTGGGTCTAAAGATTAAAACCTATCAAAGTTAAAGAAACTGTAAACTATAAGCTTTTAATTATATATATATATATATATATATATATGTATGTATATAAAGTCTATTTTTTCTGGAAGATGGTAGTGTTGTTATGAAACAACACGGTAGAGAAGAAAATCAAAGAAAAAAATGAAAAAAAAGTAAAAGTTTTTGAAGAAGAACATTCAAACGATCGGTCAAATATATTGAGTCATCTAATTTAACATGCTACGTCAACATTCACTTACGGTAGTAATTGTTGTTAACGTCGAATGATCATTTTATAATAAACGATAGCGTGGCTCAAATTACTGAATTTAAATCACTTGTACAATTTATTTTTTTGATATTTGGGTAAAAACATAATTTGATTAGTTATCGTTTTCAGATTTAGATATCAAAGATGATGTTGAAAGTTGTGACTTTTCTACAAGTATTCGATGTTTCTTTTGGGATGACAATGAAAAAGAAGATGAAATCTCGACAATAATTTAAAGGCATAGAAGAAATTAACCAAACAATTTTCTTGAGGAAAAAGGAACGAGGTTTGATGTCACTTGGCAACCATCCTGGCAATAAAATCATCGTATTTGAGCTTCCCGCCGGCGCCGACGTCAATTCCCTTGATCCAATCGTCGAACTCCGCCGGTTCCAGCTTCTCGCCGATGCTGGTCAATATATGTTTAAGATCCGACACCAAGACGAAGCCGCTTCCCTCCTTGTCCAGCACCTTGAACGCATCGCGCAGCTGCTGATCGAACGGCTCCGTCTTCAGGTGCTTCTCCATCAGCTCCAGAAACCGTTTGAAATCAAACGGCGACGTTAACTTCTCTTGAGCCACGATATCTTTGAGCTGGGCTTGGGTCGGGTTTCCGCCCAGTGATCTCATCAACACCCCCAGCTCCGTCGGAGCTATCTTTCCGTCGCCGTCGGTGTCGAAGAGAGTGAACGCTTCTTTCGCCGCGTTTTTCTGGTCGTCGCTTAGGCCCATTTTTGTTAGACCGCTCTGGGGGTTCTTTTAGAGTTTTTATTATTATTATTATGATGTTTAGGTGCCTTTTAAGTGGAGAGCGGTGAAAGATAAGAGAGAGAGAACGGGGAAGAAGAGGGGAAAAGTCTACGTTTTGACTGTTTCTTTCCCATTTTTCTCATCTCAAAATCCCCCAACGCCATCCATGCTTTTCTGTTTCCCCGACTTGTACTCCTTTTTACTCATTTTACATTCCAACGATTAGATTTTTGAGCATGATACCCGATTATAGGCTTACTAGGTCATTTTATTATTAAAAGTTATAAAGTTATTCTTTAATTATAGAGTGTTATTCTTATAAAATTAATCATTCGACTATTGATATGTTATACGGTCATCCTTTTTCATTAAAAAAAATTGACGACCGTATAATCTAAACACTAACTTATTAATTGGGATATGATGAAATTTGATTTCAAAATCTCAAATAACTATATAGTTGAAATGGTTTTAGAATCATATTTTATCATATTTCAGTCAACAAATTAACGTCCAGTTAAACTATCATTAATTTTTTAACAGAAAATGATGAGTTTAAAAAATATAATAGTTGAGTGACTATTTTGTAACTTTTAATAATTGAGATACTCAACAAAAATAATATCCTGTAGTCAAGAGACTATTTGTAGTTTTTTTTATAATTAGAGAACTCAACAAAGTAACATCTTATAATTGGGAATCACTTGTATACTTTGCCCTGGATTTAAATACTATATTACACCTTAAAGTCAAATTAAGTACCAATATATATATTTTTCATTTTTCAATCCATTAACATCTCTACTCGGTAGATTTTCATTTTTCAGTCTCACATCCAACGTATAAACACAAAGTCAGCTCTAAGGGAGCACCCTAAGTAGGGCTGTAAATGAGACGAGACAAATCGCGAGCTACTCGAGATCGACTCGATCTTGGCTCGATAAATACTCGGATCGAATGGACTCGACTCGAGTTCTTAACGAGCCGAAACGAGCTACTCGATACTCGACTCGAAAAGCTCGTGAGCAGCTCGAAAAAATGTTATATTATAATTTTAGAGTTTTTAAAATTACATTATTAAAAATATATTAAGAATACATTATTGATGAATAAATATTCTTGAATTGAAAATGATTAAAAATTATTTTTGAATAAATTTTCTTATATTTATTTTAAATTAATAAAAAAATTATTTATCTAATGACAAATATTTAATATATTTCTAATGATAATATTTGTAATAACTAATTTTTTAAATTATTGTTATATTTTGAGGTTTCGAGTTCAAATGTCATAAATATCAAGGGTTTGAGCATTTAATATAAATATACTATATTGTACTTACCTCATAACTAATTTTTTATTTGATAATAAATATAATATAATAAAAAAATATGATTCAATTTAAATATTAATAATTTAAAATATATATATAAAAACAAGTATACTCTCTCTCCTTTCACTAAGCCATCACATTCCTTTCACTAAGACATATATGCACATTGAATGTGAATTTACAGTTGTCCTAATCTACTGTTTGAAATTTTGGATGACCAAAAAGATCTTAAAATGCTAAAAGGAAGGCTTTGCCGCTAAGTTTTAGCATGCTCACACCAGTGGCCTAGCAACAAAGTAACAAACTACATACTGTCGGTGTTCGACAATTAAATCAGAAATGAAAAAAGTAAATAACTGCAAGGCTTCTTCGATCAGGACATCAGGTATTTGAAATTTTGTTAAACTGACTTAATTAGACTTATAAGAATTTACAAATATAGAAAACAACTTGATGGTTCACAGCTAAACTTGAATACAAATATAAAATGATGGAAAAAGAAGGCTCACTAGAAGTCTCATCCTACAGGCTAATGAATCATCATAAAAATATACAAGAGAAACTTACTTCCCACTTTCCAGAATTGAATTAACATATAAACAAATAGCAAAATTGTCATCAACTCCACTCAACCCATTGCAGTTCGTCATCTACAGCTGCATTAAGCCATACCATTGAATTGATAGTTTCATATATCAATTAGGCTACAAGTTTTTGATGAATTCCATTCCGAGGAGATAATGCCTCACCCATAACATAAACTATACATGAGAATCCTAATAAAATGATTAAACAAATCATTTCATTTTCATTAAACCCTAAACCCTAAACCATAAACCATAAAACCATAACCCTAAACCCTAAACCCTAAGGCCTAAAACATGAACCTTAAACTTAAATGTAAACTTAAAACCCTAAACCCTAAACTATAAACTATAAACCTTAAACCCTAAACTCTAAACCCTAAATAATAAACTATAAACACTAAACCCTAAACCCTAAATAATAAACTATAAATCCTAAACCCTAAACATGAACTTTAAATCCTAAAACCCTAAACCCTAAACCCTAAACCCTAAACTATAAATACTAAACCCTAAATAATGATTAAATTCAAAATATTGAACAATTGAAAGTTGAAATTAAACCTAAATGATAAAATTAATAAACAATAAGAGACTTGTTTTACAATAATATATATCAATAATTATATATATTTGATTTGACTCATATCTTAAATCAAATTAACTTGAAGATCTAAATGTTAGCCATAATAAAAAACTAGTCGATTTGTTATTGACACGACCTGAAAATTTATCGATTTGATATTAATCTAACTCAATATTTGATTAGACCTAAACATACTTACTATAAACTTGAATTAAATAAAAAATAAATTCGTTTTGACATCAATTGAATCGGATATAATTTAGATAACTTTATTCAAACTTGATTCAAACAATCTGATTAGTACCTAAATTCATTTTCATATTTGCAATCACATAAAATAAGTTCCCGTGTCACATTACAAAATTAAAAAAATATAACAATTAAACCAAAACTACAAGATTTTAAAATTTGAAATTTAATAAAAAAACAAAACAAATTATTCTCTCGGATTAATATAAGGAATTATTCCCAATGACAAACATTCTCTTGAACCTCATTCCAACGTTGGAAGCAAACAAGCAAGAAAATCTTAAATCCCGAGCTATTTCTGACAAGCTATATAACCACATTATTTTGGGGAATTTATTTTAATAAAAAAAATCAAAATGGAACTTGCTTTAAGTACTTCCAAAATATTTTTCGGACATGCCATGTATTTTCCTATTATTATTATTATTATTATTATTATTATTATTATTATTATTATTATTATCAAAATGTGAGCTGTTTCTTTGTACATTTATCAACGTGTAAACGAGCTCTATCACCCCAAAAAAATCAATTAATAATTGATTATTGCTGAGCTGTCCAAGAACATGCTAGGGCCATTGTTTATGGTCATGTTGGGAACTGACAAAAGAGAGTTTATTTTTTCTATTGACGCCTTTCTCGGTTCCTCATGTTTGCCCCTTTCCCTTTCGTTTTCATTATGATCCGTCTGGTTTTTTTTATTGCAATTTCGAATTTTCATTTTCAATAGTTAATATGCTAATCGTTTTAAGATCAGCTAGAAGAAGATACAAATGTTCATTAGAAAACCCCACTCTACCGTGCTTTCAAAACTGAGGAATCGAAGCATTCCGTCCCCATTGTTCGTCTAAATGCTTGCGTCTGTCTGTTGGCGAACTTTGACTATACTTTCATGTCCTGGCTCCCACGACCGAAAAGTACCTTTCCCCTCTGGTGAGTTTGTTTATGAGTTTGTTTATCTTTAAATAAATATTCCTTTAATTTTTTATTTATATTGTCACTTGTATTTTCAGATATGTATAGTGAACCACAAAGTTCTTCAACACCCATTGGTGTTTCAAGAGTTGAAGAGTTTTTTGTGAATGTTGATGATGAACATAACAAAGAAGAGTGCAATATAGAAGCTTCTGAACCTACTGTTGACAGCACAACAAAAGAAGTTGAGGTTGAAAATCCTTTCCAAGCCTTTAAGAGACCAAGAAGATCAAAGGTGTGGGATGATTTCTTAGAACCTGAAATCATAAACGAACCTTTAATATTTGAATTTGTTAATCTTGTAATTTTTTACTTCATATTTGTAATGATTTTATGCTTTTTATAGAATAATTTATTATTATTTATTATCTTTTACTCTTTTTTATAGGTGCTATGTATGGAAGCTTGGACATGTTACTGTTATTTTTTTTTGTGAATTTGAGTTTTGTGGTACATGAACAGGTAGATTGGAATATTTTGTTGCCGGATTTTGTGTTTTCTATGGAAGATTTGCCTTTGTATTTTGAGTTTTGAAGCACTACTTTTATAGCAAAAGTTGTTGTTTTGCTTTGGGGAGGATTGTAAATAGGTGCCTGCTGTGAGCGCATGTTTGATCTTATGTGTTTAGAACCTGTTATAGAACCATAACTACTCTTGTATTCATCCTATAAAGTTTCTGAAATGAGTTTATATTATCATAAAAAAATGTATTGGTGATGGTTGATTAAAGAGAAAATTATTTATATATTTTAAATGTAATATAAGATTTTTGTAGGTTCAAATTTGAGTTCGAGTTCGAGCTTGAATCGAGTTCGAGCTTGAATCGAGTTCGAGCTTGAATTGGGCTCAAAATCGAGCTTCAATTGAGCTCAAAATCGAGCTCGAGTCTCGAGCTTCAATCGAGCTACTCAATTTTTTTTTGAGTTCGAGCCTTTTCGAGTTCGAGTCGAGTTTCAATATTATCTTTCGAGTTCGAGTCGAGCTTGAAAATTTTAGGCTCGCGAGTTTTCGAGTCGAGTCGAGCCTACATTTAAAGTTTTTGAGTTCGAGTCGAGCTCGGCAATACTCGAACTCGACTCGGCTCGTTTACACCCCTAACCCTAAGCAATCGATGAGGGCCTCTAATTTTTTATATTTATAATTAGGACCTCTAATTTTTATAATTTTATAAAAATTTTAGTTTTTGACCTTTTTTTTCAATTCTATTGTTAATTTATTCAATTTTGAATTAAATTCAATCATGTTTTTTTTTTTCAAATTGTACTTTTCAGTTTATCAGATATTCTTTAATTTTTAATCTTCTTCATTCTCAATCTAACAATAAAATAATATATAATTCTTTTTATTTATTTATTATTCAAAATCAAGCTATGTATCATACACATATTCAATTTTTTTTATATTTATTCTCTCTTAGTTATATTTATGGTGTTTTCTTTTATAATAATAAAAATAATGTATTTTCACAAGAATTAATCATTTTTTATGATTTGTTTATATAATATTGAATTAAACAAAATAATGTTGAATTAATTTTTTAAAGTAATAAAATATATTTTCATTTTATAAAGACATATTTTTTAGTTTTCGCTCAGGGTCCGGAAAATGTATGAGACGGCTCTGTATAAACACACACGACAATGTTTCTTATGGAGAGATTACATATGGTGATCGGCAGGAGGGAAATCAAAGAAAATGTTGAGCTCTCACCAGGCCATTCTTTAAGGAACAATTAATTACAATGAAATCCGATGTAATCACTTCAAAAATCACAAGGACACAAATACATGTACATAAGATGCAACCCAGATTTTTCTTTTTATGAGCGATTGGAACTTGATAGCTTTGCTCTTGTTCCCTTGATAATGCCGCAGGGGCAGCTCCCAGTCGGGCCTCGTTGGATATTCGAAACCTCGAAGGGCCGTCATTCGTTTTAAATCTTCTTCAGAATAGGCGAGGATGAACCAGAACTTCCTTCTCTAGTCCAAATACCTGAGTTTCACAAAAAGATGAACTTATTGCACAAATGTTCATAGTTCATAGTCCATTGCATCAATGGTGAGATATGCATTTATGCATCCTGAAAGTGTGTCATTGTCGGACCAATGCTACGAGTGGCGGATTAATGGAGCTAACGAGAAAAGGGAAGTAAATCTACATAAGACTCGATATGCCAACCGCCAGCAGAAAATAGCTTGTAACAGGACAGCAATGCTGAAAAGTGCATAATGTTTAAAGCTATAAATGGAGCATATCGATCACTATTATGGCTGATCAGGTAAAATTTAGAATACCCCACCCAAGTGCGCATATTACAAAATAATCTATCAACTATAGGATATTGCTTTGTTCATTCTCCGACGGCTAAAAGAATAAAAATTACAAAATGATCACTAAAAATAATCTATCAACTATAGGATATTGCTTTGTTCATTCTCCGACGGCTAAAAGAATAAAAATTACAAAATGATCACTCAAAATAATCTATCAACTATAGGGTATTGTTTTGTTGAGTCTCCGACGGCTAAAAGAATAAAAATTACAAAATGATCACTCAACTATTCATATATTCTAAACTCATCATTTTTTTTGTTAAAAATTGGTGGTTGTTTATATTGGATGTTAACCTATTGGTTGAGATATGATAAAATCTTATCTCAAAATCATTTGAACTGTATTTTGTGGATTGACTCTTCGTTTGCATTATGCCATCGAATTAGTGTCGGAAACATCGTGCCAAGTTAGTGCTCGAAAGCAATGACAGTGTCGGTAGACATCATTAAAATATGATTTGAAACATATGAATAGTCGGTGACCATATTGTAACTTTTAATAGTATGAGAACTTAACAAAACAACACCCTATAATTAGTGGATTACTTTGTAACTGTGAATATAGTTAAGGGACTTAATAAAGCAACATCATATAGTTAAGGGTAGGGATGGGCATGGGTCGGGTTTTTGGTCCACCCGACCCGACCCGAGAAGAAGGGGATCTCCACCCGTGACCCGACCCGAAAAAATTAGTTTTTCACCCGACCCGACAGATAGTTTAAAAAATCCGACCCGACCTACCCGACCCGAAATAATAAAAAAAATATTTTTATTCAATAAAAACAGTGATTAAATTGAAAAAAATAATATATAGAGGGGTATTATTGTAATTATTCCTAATTATATAGGATAAAATTATATATTTTTTCCGGGTCGGGTCGGGTCGGATTTTTTTCACCCTAAACCCGAACCCGACCCCAATTTTTTTTAGAAAACTCCGACCCAATCGGGTCGGGTCGGGTCGGAATCCGTCGGGTTTGGGTTAGATGCCCATCCCTAGTTAAGGGACTTAATAAAGCAACATCATATAGTTAAGGGACCTTTTGTATACTTTGCCCTTTAATATTACACAAAATTTATTAATTAAATTTTAAGGAAAACTATATCATTCATCACTCAACTATCTTCTCACTCCTATTTTGGTTACTGAACTTTAATTTTTTTTAATTTAATCACTCAACTTTTGAATTGCTTTTGTTTCGGGAGTCGGTTATGCGTGGGGAAGGATTAGCACATCCACAAGCGTCCAAAAATTGGAACCTAGTTAATTACCCTATATTTAAAATCAAAAATTTTGAGTTCGATCTTTATTTAATTTAAAAATCATTAGGGATGCAAAGTTGAAAAGGGTATTCGTCTATCGAGACTGATAGCATTCGCCTCTGAGCGTAAATGCGGGAGATCAGCTAGTGTTCCTAATAACCGAACATTGTCTCATTTTTAGAAAAACATGATGCGATTTTGAAAAGGATATCGACCTATTTAGGGAATTACCAGTAGTCACCCCTGAGCATGATTGCGGGAGATATACTATTAATTCCTTAAATAAGTTAGCAGTGCCTTAGAGTTAAAATAAAATGCAATCAAATAAAATTTTATTCAATCCTAATTAATCTAAGGTAAATTAAGGTTTTTTCTAAATTAAGGCTTTTTCTAATTTAAGGTGTCAAATTATGAAAATTAAGGAACCTAGGGGCTCAAACCTAAAAATGTAGGCTCTAATATTAATCCTATTTGATTATGTAAATGATAAAGTTCTAATTAAGCTTGGGGACTAAATAGTCAAAGGATTAAAATAAAAGAACTACAATTATGAGATCTAAATGTAAAAATCTAAAACTTAAGGATCTGAGCCTATAAATCTTAAAGTTTAAAGGATTAATCTATAAATTTAAGCCCTAATAATTATTAAAATCAATGAACTAAAAAAATAATTAAAACAACAAATAATAAAAATAGTAAAAACAAAAAACAATAAAAATAAAATAATTACAATGACCTAATTGCAATAAAATCTAATTACATTGACTAAAATGCAAGAAAATAAAAGCTAGTAGTTAAATCAGAAATTAATAATGACCAAAATGTAAAAATTAAAATAACAGTGGCTAAATCAGCAACTAACAGTGACTAAATTAAAATAAAACAAAATAGAATAATAAAATTACAATAAATCAGAAATGAAAGGTTTAGTGGTCAAAATGCAACAAATAATAAAAAATCAGCTAAATTATAACGAATAAAATAGCAAAAACAATGACCAAATCGAAGGTTAATAAAATCAATATGCATATTCGAAACAAATAACAAAGTAAATGACCAGAGTGAAAAAGAATTTAAAATATTGGGAGCTTAAAAATGATTTTACCCTTATAGTGTCAAAACGTAAAACACGCTGAAACTGGGAGGACCTAGCCTGTGATATGACCCTAAAACTAATGACTAAAACATAAACTTGACCCTAAACAGGGAGGACCTAACGTGATTTACCCTTTTCTCATACAACCAAAATATCCACCCCTTTCACGTTAACTGCCCAGAAGCTTGCAAGCTTCACAAACTCAACGCGGCCCTCCCACGTCGACCACCAGGACAGTGACCGACCTATACCCACCGGCGACCTAGACCTAGACCGATACCGGAGGAAGATCGGCCGAACTCTTTCCCCCTCCCCGTTCAAACTCTCTCTCTCGTTCTTTCTCTCCCCACGCCGAGAGGCCTGAAACCAACCCTCAACACCGGCCACCACCTTGGTGACCAACCCCTGCTCCGATCGGCGACTGAGTCAGCCGAGGGAAGCTAAAGCAAAGGTCAAAAAGATCAAGCTCCTCTCTCTCGTTCTTTCTCTTTTAACTAAAGCCCCCATCAAGGACCCCCACGCGCTCACCTCTGGCCACCCACAACCGGCGTTGCTAGGCCACGAACCGACCTCTCTCACACGTCGGCCACCGCTCAACGGTGGCCACACCACCTGCAATGCATGAATCCACGAAAACCAAAAGCAAAAAGAATGAAAAAGGAAAAAAAAGAAAGCCCAAAAATGCCGAGAAAAACAAAGTCCAAGAAATCTGATTTTCATTCCAAAAATTTTGGAGAAGAGGGAGCGTGTTTGATACATGGGGGTTGGGGTATTAATAACTCCAACTGCTACATTTTTTAATCTTTATTTTTCATAATAAAATAATGATAAAAAACAAATAATAATAATAATAAATGGTGTTTACAAGTAGCAATTATTTACTAAGCATCGAAAACAAATTATGTATTTATAAATGATGTGTAGGGTAGGGGTTTAATTCATCTTTCACAATGGGTGACTATCATAAGTCATAGGGATAGGAGACCTCTAATATTTACGAGTTGTTCATATAAAAAAATTAAATGCTACGAATCGGTCGATTTAAATGGTTAAATGGGTTATTGTTGTTTTTAAAGTTCTTAAATTCGAATATGACGTTTTTAGTAATATTTGAACATTTATTATCAATTGGTTGAAAATCTTTTGAATAAATACTATCTTATTACCACTTAAACTAACAAAAAATAATAGTAATGAAATGATTAAGTGAAAAAAGAAGAGGCAAAGAGCAAAGTCATGTGAATGTCTTGTTTATGGTCATGAAATTTAAATTTTCTTGGTAAACTATATGATTTATCGTTTTTATTTAAATATTTTTATTAAATTTTAAAAAATATAATATTTGATCATTTTTATTTTTATTTAATTAAGATTTGATCACTTTCATTTTTATTTGATTAAGATATAATATTTAAAGGTTAACTATTATTAAATCTTTTTTTATAATTATCTATTTTATTATCGATGCTCGTTCTAAAATTTTATTTATCTATATATAAGTTGTTACTCCAGAAAGTATTTTTAAATTCGTATAATCTCCCCTCGGTATATCTATGCATGCTTGTGTTTATGGATATAAATGAACATGGTGTTCGACAAATTGTTCGTATAACGTTCGTTTATGTTTGTTTATTAAGCTAAATAAACGAGTATGAATAAAATTTCCATGTTCATTTAATAAACGAACACGAATTGAGTTATGCTTGGTTCTTTTATATTCACAAACAAACTCGTTTAATACTTCGTCTATAAGTTCATTTATCGACTCGCTTATAAGCTCGTTTATTTGGTTTTCTTTTTCTTTTCTTTTTGTATATTTTAAATATTGGTGAAGGTAAAGACTAGGTAAACTTTGGAATTTAAAGTGTGAAACCTAAGGAGATTTGTATAATTTCACTATTGTTTTTGGTTTGCAAATAAAATGTTAAGAAGAGAGCGTTGGTTACCGAATATATTCTTGAACATTAAACAAATATGTTCGTTACTATTAAACGAATATGTTCGTAAATGTTAGACGAATTAAACACAAAGTAAAATGTTAAGAAGAGAGTGTCGGCTATCGAACATATTAGTAAATATTAAATAAACAAGTTCGTTAATATTAAACGAATATGTTCGTAAATAATAAACGCGAAGAAACAGGCTAAACGAGCCCAATGTGGAATGTACGTAACCGCCGAATATAATATAATCCTTGGGAATGGGGGCTCTATGGGCGTACGTTAGCAGGTCTAATGGCCTCTCAATTTTTCCTCTTTTCTTCTAATTCTTGCTTTGTTCTTGCTTTGTGGTGGTCTTCTGGTCTCTTTTTTTGCTGGATTATTGTATGGAATCGGACTCTATTAACCTAGATTGGAAGAATTTGTTTGGGGGTTCAAAGAATCAGTCGCTTGATTTCTTTCCCCCTGAGCTACGGGATGGTGTGGTCACTGTTAATCCCCCGCCTGAGGTGATCGATGAAGGAATTGTGGATTGGAACCACGCTCTGGTAGGGCAGTTTATTGGTTCTTCCCCGAGCTTTGGATCTATGAAGCGTATTATAGAAGTAATCTGGGGGAAACCGTCGCAAGTTAAGGTTAGTATTGCTGGCCCTAACCTCTTCGTGTTTCGTTCTTGGATGCTGGTTTAAGGGAGTGGGTTCTGGAAAATGGACCCTGGCATATACAGAATAAACCATTAATTTTAAGGGATTGGACTCCTGGTATGAAGAAGCTTTGCTTCGATCTTTCATTCCTCTCGATTTGGGTGCAGCTCTATAATGTCCCATTAGAACTTTACTCTCAGAAGGGGCTTAGCTACATTGCCAGTGCTCTAGGCAAACCCTTATTCATGGATTCTATAACGGCTTCAAGACAGAGGCTTGAATTCGCTAAGATTTGTGTTGAGATTGAAGCCGGAGCTATTATTCCTGAATTTATTCAAGTTCTTTTAAAGAATGGGTCTTATGTGAATGTTAGAGTTCTTGTGCCTTAGTTTCTTAGATGTTGTGCTATATGTAAAACTTTTGGACATCTTGCTAACTCTTGTACGGAGGCTAGGCAACCTCCTCAGAAACCTAAAGTGTTACAAGTTTGGAGGAGGAAAGACAGTAGTACTGTTGATTCTGCAAATATTGTTGCTTTGACTGTAATTCATGTTGTTGCTTCGGGGACTTCTGTGGTTACTAATACATCTAAGATGTCTAGCTCAGATTTTTCTTCTGGTAGGGCTAATAATTCCAAAGTATTGGGGATCAATATTGAGCTACAGGTTGGCAAAGCTATGGAAACTACAGTACTGGCATTGCAGGAGGTTTATGAATCTAATTTGGAGGCTATTAGGGAGAATGACAGTGTAGGTACTGGTGATTTGTCCTCTTTTGAGTCTCTGAAGTTGACGGGCTCTGGTGTGATTGGGTTGACTCATGGTGATGAGGGCAAGGGTGCTGATCAACACCCGCTGGGAGCTATCCATTCTGGAGAGTTCCCTTCTCTTCAGGACTCTCTTAAGAAGAAAGGGAAGGAAAAAGGAAAATTTTGGCTCCTCAAGTAAAATAGAGGCTGTAGTTGATATTCCTAGGAAAGCTCGTGAAGTTCGTGCTGCCTCTATGGGTGTGGCTGTTCTCCTCAATGAAATAAAAACTAAAAAGAAAGATCATCTCGAGAAGGCTAAGAGTTCTGTGGCTAATTTGGGCATTGTCAACTGTGCCCAACAGATCCCAACTTAATGATTGTTAGTTTCTGGAATATAAGGGGGATTAACAACCCTCTTAAGTAGTTAAAGGTGTTAAAGAGGTTAGAATCTTATAGTGTTGATGTTTTTTGTTTAATGGAATCGCGAATTAGGAGTATTAATTATGCTAGTTTCACTGCTACTCTGTTTAGTGATTGGAATTTTGTGGAGAACTACAACTTTGTTGTGGGCGGCAGATTGTGGATCTTTTGGAGGAAGCATTTGTCTTTCTCTACTCTGAGGTGTTGTGATCAAGCTATTTCCATTATTGGGTCTGTTAATGGCCATAACACAACTATCTCTGTTGTTTATGGCAGTAACTATGGTGTTTCAAGAATGGCCCTCTGGGATCATTTATATAGTGTTGGTAATGTTATTGGTTCTTCTTCTTGGCTGGTTGGGGGTGATTTCAACATTATATCCAAAGCTGAGGAGAGCTCTAATTTTGAATTCATGGGAGTCCATTGTACTCCTGATATGAAGGAGTTCCAAGATTGTTTAGAGGGGCTTGACCTTATAGACCATCCTTTTCTTGGGCCTCTTTTCACTTGGTCAAACAAACAAGAGAATGCCTTCTTAGCCCGTAAATTGGATAGAATTTTGATTAATGATCAATGGCTTCTGGATTTTCCAGAATCTTTTGTGGAATTCAAGGCCCAGTGTCTCCGATCATTGTCTCGGAATTCTATGGACCCATAAGGGAGCCTTAGCCAAGAAACCATGTCCTTTCAAATTTTTTAATTGCTGGATTGGGCATGATCAATTTTTAAATACGGTCAGGGCTTCTTGGCAGAATCACTGTAATGGATCCGCCATGAGTTGTTTGTTTAACAAGATGAAAAGGCTCAAACCTCTTCTCAAGGGGTTCAATCTGGAATATTTCTCTGATATTTCTGGTAGGGTCAAAGCCAAGAGAGTTGAGCTGGAGCGTATGCAGATTCATAATCTTACCCTTACGAATCAGAGAAGTCTTGAGGAAGAAAGGAGAATTCATGCTGATTTAGTTGACTTGGAGATTGCTGAATCTGATCTTTTCAGACAGAATGCCAAAGTACATTGGTTGAAGGAAGGAGATTTAAACACTAAGTTCTTTCACCAGAGAGTCCAATCTAACAAGAAAAAGAATACGATCAGAATTATTAAAGATGAGGTTGGGCGAAGTTTTGATTCTTTTGAGGGAATGACAGCTGAGTTAGTGGATTATTTCACTAATCTCATAGGCACTCCTGATCCATTAGTAAAAGGTTGTTCTGTTGATAACTTGAAAAATCTACTGAACTATTCTCTCCCTGTGGATGCTGTTACTTGCCTTATTAAGGAGGTGAGTGATGATGAGATTAAGAAGGCCCTGTTTAGGCAAGGGAAAGACAAAAGCCCAGGCCCTGATGGGTTCACCTCTGGTTTCTTCAAAGCTGCCTGGGATATTGTAGGTAGTGATTTCATTGCTGCTATAAGGTACTTCTTCCAAACTTATTGTTTGCTGCCTGCTTTTAATGCTACCGCCTTAGTTCTTGCCCCCAAATCCTTAAATGCATGTTTGGCTAAGGATTTTAGACCTATTTCTTGCTGTTCAGTGGTCTACAAAACTATCACTAGAATTCTTGTTAATAAGCTCACTCCTTATTTCTCTGGCATGATTTCTCATAATCAGTCTGCCTTTGTCAAAGGAAGGAATATTGTTGATAACACCCTTTTAGCTCAAGAGGTAGTGAAAGGTTACTCTAGGAAGAGTCTTTCTCCTAGATGTGCAATCAAGATTGACTTGTAGAAGGCTTTTGACTCTGTTAATTAGGGGTGTGCAAATCCGGGTACCTGGAACTTCCGGGTCGACGATTTCTCGGCCCGTGTCCCGACCCGGATGTTACGGGTACCCGGTAATCGGGTACCCGATACCCGGTTTTTAATTTTTTATTTTCAAATTATAAATTTTAAAAAATATATACACAAATTTAAATGTTCGAAACTTCGAATTACATACTCTAATATCAGAACATAAAATTTAAAAGTTCAAAATACAAAATATAATAATCCATAATATAAATAATTCATTATATTTTATATAATTATATATAAAAAAATAAAAGAAATAAAAACTAACCGGGTACTCGGGTAACCGGGTAACCGGAAAAACTAGATTTTGTGACCCGGGCCCGACCCGGCCGGGTAATTTTTTTTAGAAAATTACCCGGTTTTTTTAGGTCGGCGGGTCTGGTCAATCGGGTCGGGTAATTTTGCACACCCCTACTGTTAATTGGTCTTTCTTTCTTTCTGTTCTTGAGGCCATGGGGTTACCTTTTGTGTTTTGTAATTGGATCAAAGTCTGCATTATTACCCCTATGTTCTCGGTTTGTTTAAATGGTAACTTGGTGGGTTTTTTTAAGGGAGCAAGGGGAATTAGATAGGGGGACCCTTTATCCCTTATCTTTTTGTTATTGTGATGAATGTTCTTTCCTCTCTCTTGAATGCTGCTGCCAAACAAAGAATCTTCAGGTTTCATCCAAAATGTAAGAGACTCTAACTTACTCATCTTTTCTTTGCGGATGACTTGTTAGTGTTCTGTCATGGCTCCCTAGAATCTGTTTTGGGTGTTCTGAGCATTTTGGAGGAATTTTATGCTTTATCTGGTCTTAAGTTGAATGCAATGAAGACTGAGCTTTATGCTTGTGGCTTGAATGTTAGTGCTCTTAATCAGATTCACTCAGCTACTGGATTTAGGGTGGCGTATCTTCCAGTTCGATATCTCGGGGTTCCCTTGGTTACTCGTAAGCTCTCTAGCAAGGATTGTGTTGCTCTTTTGGAGAGAATAAAAGGAAAGCTTAGTCAATGGTCCTCTAAGATGCTTAGCTTTGGTGGAAGACTGCAACTTGTTAAGTCTGTCCTCTTTAGTATCTTTAACTATTGGAGCAGGCAGCTCGTTCTCCCTAAGGGGACCATTAAGGACATTGAGAGAATTTGCATGCGCTTTTTCTGGAAAGGTTGTGACTCCCCTGCTAGAAGAGCGCGTGTGGGATGGAGTCAGATATGTTCTCTGAAATCAGAGGGTGGTCTGGGACTTAGGGACCTTTCCCTTTGGAATAAAACCTGCTGCTTATTAAGAATATTCTGGCTAACAATGGCTCTCTTTGGATTGCATGGTTGGGTGAGTACTGTTTTAAAAATGTGAATTTCTGGGATGTTGATTGTAAAAGCCATTTCAGCTGGATTGTGAGGAAGCTGTTGAGGTTAAGAGATGAGGCAAGGAGGTTGTTTACTCCTGGTAATCCCTGGTGCAACATTACATGCAGCTGGATTTGGGACAACATCAGAGTTCGCGGAGAGAAGATTAATTGGCACATAATTGTTTGGTTCCCTGGTCATATCCCCAAGTTCTCCCTTATATCGTGGATGGTATTTCTTAACAGGCTACCTACTAAGGTTAGGTTGGCCAGGTTTGGTTTGATTACGGATACTGACTGTGTTTTGTGTGGTTCGGATCTAGAATCTCGTGACCATCTCTTTACAGGTTGTTTCTTTGCCAAGGAAGTCTGGAGGACTATTTTAGCTTCATGTGGAATTCGTCATGATGTGCAAAGCTGGGATGACTGCCTCAGTTGGTTGGTTGTTAACCTGAAAGGTAAATCTCTCAGAGTGCAAATTCTCAAGCTGGCTTGGACTGGTTTCTTATACTATATTTGGAAAGAGCGTAACTATAGATGTTTTAGAGGTCATGCTTGTTCGGTTGACACGGTTGTATATAGAATTAAAGAGGCTGTAAAAATCAAGCTGTATAGGAATTGTATACATAAGATTGATGAGGCCAATAGGTTTTTGTTTACTAATTGGGGTTTGATCTAGTTGTTGACTGTTCTTTGTAGCAGCTTTGATGCTTTTCTTTTGGATGAATATATTTTACTTATCCAAAAAAATATAATCCTTAGGGTTTTGGACTCAACTATTAAATCAAATCCCTGATTCTTTTCTACTTAGAATATTTTGCACTACTTTTTCTCATTCTGTGTTTTCAAAGCCGATCGAATCTGGGATTTGAATTGATTTCTGTTTCATGAACCAATTCGATTTGATCGGGAAAAAGAAAAAGTAAAGTCCCGACAGGGTTTTTACTAGCAAGTCTTTCCAAGTTACAAACTCAGAAAACAGCGTGCAGTCTTCACCTGGAGCAGCCAAAACCGGTGTCGTCCCCTTGTTTCTTATCAACCAAACAAGAGAAGTAATGAGAGATATCTATATATGGCTTACGTCCTTCTTCATCCTCGTTTCCCTTATGATTCTCATTGTTTATCAGGTCAATTCGAGTTCGAGTAACGTAATTATGTGGCACATTAGTGATGTTAGCTGTTCATCTTTAGTAAATGGATTGTAACATGCTTGATGATTTCACTGCAGCTCATGTGTTTGGATGATTTAGAGTTCGATTCCATCAATCCTTTCGATTATTCGTCGCGAATGAAGATTTTGGTCCTCCTGGAATTCATAGGAGAAGGGATTTTGTGTTTGTTCTATCTAGTAACTGGGCATTGGGTCATGTTCATGTTATGTGCTCCCTATTCATACTTCAGCGTGAGACTGTAAGTTTCTCTCATCCTCTTAGACTCCTTATCATTAACTTAGTGTAGTCGATTTCGAGGAAAATCGTTGTTCTCGGTCGGATTTAAGCTCCGGTCATGTTGATCTATTCTGTTTAGTTCCAGGGGATTGCAGATGATGACATGATGTGACTGATTGGTTTGGGGCCATAGTTAATAACTTAATATCGTGTAGCATTTGAACTGTGCGACAATAAACATAATCATTCGTGTATGTTTCACCGGAATGTGAACCTCATTGTAGCTAATGGATAGCTTATTGTGTGACTCGTTGAGTTCGGTTCGGTTTCGCAGCCTGCTCTTAGGTTAGAGACAAACACTACTTGTAAAGGAAAATCGATTTTCGTGCGAGAGAAAAGAGTACAAGAGATGTGAGGAGAAGTTGAGATTGGATTGATTCAGGAATTGCATTCTTGTTAAGCATTAGCATTGGCTTCATTGCATGATTGTAGTTAACATTAGCACCATTCGAATTATATACGCTCATGGCCAATTTGCTGATTTTCTCTTCTTGTCAGCTACAAAACGGGAGCGCATCTCGTAGATGTCACCGAGGTATTTCACTTGCTTCGTAGGGAGAAAAACATACGTCTTTTGAAGCTCGCTTACCTCACTATTCTTCTCTTTCTCGATATATTCTGGTATGTTTCGTTTTTCGACAATGCAGAGCTTGCTTGCTCTACCTAAACATGTTCCTTCCCAGTTTAGCAGCTGCTGACTTGATAACTCTTATATGCATTCGTTAGGATGATATGTTCTACGATTGACGACGGCGACGATGAACGTTACGGAGACGACGACTTTCTTGACTAGATTTAAGAGATTCTGATCAACTAAATCACGTATGAAATGAAAAATAACTAGTTGATATCAATGTGGGATTCTGTCTCTTCGTAGGAAAGAAAAAAAAAACCCGGACTATAGTATACTTTGGCCCATAGAACTTCGATATGATTGGTACCGGGGGAGATGTAGATTAATTATGCTTTGCCTCACATGGTTAAATTTCAACTTAATGATGATTCTTAATTCGATGAGTGGTCTTAGTGGATAAATGAAGTATTATTTTCTTTTGAGATTTTGAGTTCGAGCAGTTGTATTTGTAGGACGTGTGAGTTGTCAATAATTAAGAAAGATTATGAACATATATTATTTTATAATTATCTCAGATTATTTTAAAACCCCTAATAATGATCCTTAAAATGATCATTTTTACAATATTTTAAAGATACCACGGACATATTTGTATGGAAATTATTTGATACATGGGTTTGGTGGAGGTATCTCGACTCTCTTGATTAGAGAGAAGACAATTCAAAGAAGTCCAGACAATGAGTGAATGTGTCTGAAGATATTAATTTTTTATCCATATTATTATTATTAATATTATTATTATTATTATTATTATTATTATTATTACTATTATTATTATTATTATTATTATTATCATTATTATTATTATTATTAAATATATATTAAACATATATATATAAATAATAATTACAGACCAATTACAACTGGACCGGCCCAGTTACAAACAAACCAGAACTGGTCCAAATCAAACCAGAAACCCTAAACATTTGGGTTTCCAGTTAGGGTTTCCTAACCCTAATCTAAACCAACCGCCTCAGCTTGCTGCCGTTGGATCTGGCAAGATCCAACGGTCCAGATGGCTCCAGAGAGAAACCCTAGGGTTTGATACCCTAGGGCCACGCGGCGCTGCCCCAGTTTCCACGCGGCTGCCGACACTTTCTCGCCGCCTCCGCCGCTGCCACGTCCCAAATGAAGACTCCAGAAGATCAACGCCAGCCGTCCATGCCATGGCTACGGGGTGAGTCACCACTGGTAGTCCGGTGACTCACCGAGACCCCATCTTCGGACTGGTCCGATGGCCACACCGGTGGTGGCTATAAAAGCCACCACCCCAACCTGAAAAAAAAAAGGAGACAGAGACAGAGAAGGAAGGAGGAAAGACAGAGAACACAGAGACAGAGAGAGACAAAACAGAAAAAAAATATATACATACTACCAACGATCTCAGCAGCAAAGCAACAAAAAAAAAGAAGGAAAAAGGAAGAAAAGAAACTTACCGAGGAAGCCTTGACCACCGGATCTCACCGGAACCTTCGAAACACCGAAGGTACTTTTGTAGATTCGCTCCGATTGGGAGCTTTTTAGGAGGAAATAACACCGGAACCGTCCTTAGGACGGTCCGATCTATCTATTAGTGTAAAAATATTTTTTTTCCAGCCACCGGATGCGGTGGCCGGCGGTGACAATCACGGCGGCACACGGTTGCCGTCCGGTGACCGGCTTCCCTCCGGTGAGGGAAGCTAGAGAGAGGCGAGAGAGTTTTAAAACTCTCTCAGTTTAGAGAGAGAGAGTGAAATGAGAAATGAGATAGCTGGCCCTTCGGGCCAGCCGGTTTTGGACTTTTATAGTCCTTCCCGAACGGCGTCGTTTTGGGAAGGACTATGCGCGTAATTAGAGAATAGTTAAACCCCGTCCGCAGTCCTCCCAACTTGTAAATTTTACATTTTAGTCACTAAATTGAATTTATAATAATTTTAATTTAATCTCGAAATTTTATTTTTATTCATTTTAGTCTTTATTATTAAAATAATATATTTAGGATAAATAACAGATTTAACCCCTTAATTTTAATAAATAATATTTTAATCATTAATTTATATTTTTAATTTATTTTATTCTAATATCCGAATTTTAGATAATTTTGTTTTAGTCACTAAATAAATAAAAATAAAGAAATAACATATTTAATCCCTATAATTTTGATTAATTATGAATTAGATTTTTAATTTTATTTTTATTGTAATTTAGTCAGTTATTTTATATGTTTTCATTTATTTTATTGTTTTTAAATATATTGTTTTAGTAGTATTTTATTTTTATTTATTTATATTGTTAAATATTTTTATAAATATATATATAATAAATAGTAATTTTTAAATATTTATTTTTAATATCGAAGAAAAGGACAGTCTTAATATAACTGGATGTCCTATTCTGATATTTTAAAAATAAAAAGTAAACAATATTATTTAAATTAATATTTATCAATATCAAAGAAAAGAGCTGTCTTAAGGCACCTAGAAGTTCTTTTCTGATATTTTTAAATAAATAAATATTTTTTTTAATTTTGAAATAATAGGATTATAAATTAAATATATTTTTGAATTTTTAAAATTTTAATAATAGAGACAATTTATAATTAAAAAGTACCAATTTTGGGCGTTGTAGGGGTGCTAATCCTTCCCTAAACGTAACCGACCACGAATCCCTTTTTATTATTAAAAAGAACGAATTTTTGGTTATAAAACGCAGATCAGTTCATCTTTTAAATAATGTTTTCTTAAAAACTCTTTTAAAAGATAATTTTTAGGTATTCGACCTACCTGACCCAAAAGGCCGATGGCGACTCCCAAATTATTTTCAAAACCATTTATTCACATCAATTTCCCCGCCAAATAAAAATTCGTGTCCGGACGAAAACCGGTTACGACAGCTTGGCGACTCCGCTGGGGATAGGTCAAACTTTTAAAAATCAATTATAAATTGTCTCTATTAATTAAAAATTAAAAATTCATATATTTAATTTTTAATTCTTTCTTTTCGAATTTTTTATTTATTATTTATTTTTTATATAATATTTATATGTTTTGCAAGTATTTTATTTCATTATTTATTTTTCTGTCAAAGGTTTGAATATTTCTCCTCACACACAACACTTGCATTGCATAACATAAAGCTCTAAAATTGAGTTGTCCCTTTTAAGTGGGAGTGAAAGCGACGTCTTCGTGAGAATTTATTCTCCGTGTCAGACCTAGCAAGTAACTTCTGGGGTTCATATGCTCTCTGTCTTCGTGAGAATTTATTCTCCGTGTCAGGCATAGAGAAATGTATCCCCTCGAATTGAACTCGATCCACTTTAGTCTGTGATGGACTAGGATTGAGGGTTAGCAACCCAAGGGGGCACTAACAAGGACAATTCGGGTACCTTTACTCTTAGATCTGAAACCCTGCATATAGAAAACCCTAGAAACTCTTCCGATCCTAAGTCATGCCGAAATTTTGTCTAAAATAGGTGTACACACAATAGAAATGTATTCTAACTTTCTAGTTTATTTATTTTCTTTAAATTACATGTATATTTAAATTATTTAAATTTAGAAAAGCATGTTTAAATAAAAAATTATTTATGTAAATGTTAAATTTCTTTATTATGTAAACTAATTTATTTTCTTTTTGTGTGTTCTTTATTTTTCTGTTTGCATAGCATCATACAGGATAAAAGGCATTGATCCTTGTGTTAATTGTCTCATTGGAAAGCCTTCATCCATGGATAAAAAGGGTTCAAATCAAGTAATTCTAAACTCAGAAGTAAGACAATGGGCTGAAGACTTACAAAGACAAGAAGGAGACAGTTTGCAGGATGATTATGTATCTGACTTGGCCAGTTATGCTCCAGTTTCACTAAAAAGAAATGATTTGCAAGATTTGCGAAGCATTTGGGAAAGTTGGGATTCAAACAAAAAATTGCAGTTTTATCAGACTTACGGAGATATCCCATATTTGCTCTATGTTGAAATTGATGATGAATTACTCAGAGCCCTAGTTCAATTCTGGAATCCAGGGTACAATTGCTTCACTTTCAATAAGGAGGATTTGGTCCCTACTATTGAAGAATATACAACTTTGTTACATCTTGAAGGTGCTTTGGAGAATCGAATATATTCAAAGTCAATTAAAACTCAACCCTTTCGAGTTAAATTAGCAAAGATTGTCGGGGTACGAGAAGAATGGGTAGCATCCCGTACAAAACAAAAAGGCGAAAGCGAAGGCATTGCTTGGACCAACATCAGAGAACTTATTCAGAACCATCCAGATATTAAAGTACGATTCGATCTATTTGCTCTGGGTATATATGGTATGGTCATCTTCCCAAAAGTATTGGGATATGTTGAAGCTGCAGTGATAGATTTGTTTGAACAGCTACCGAAAAAGATTAATCCTGCTTCTGCAATCCTAGCAGAGACCTTCAGATCGTTAAATGCTTGTAGAAAGCTAGGAGGTGGACGATTCTTAGGGTGTATCCAGTTGTTATATGTTTGGATCCGTAGTCATTTCTGGAGGACAGAAAAAGTTTCATACCGACGCTTTAATACGGATTACTCACCATTAAAAGAATTTCTAGAGCAGGAATGGCCGAAAGAAATTAAGAAAGATATGTGGATTAATGCCTTTCGAAATCTGCAAAGCAATGACATTGTTTGGCGATCCCCTTGGCAAATCCAAAGGGAATTCTTTTACAAATGTGGAGATTACAACTGGATAATGCTGCTCGGATTATGGGGAGGAATTGGATATGCACCACTTCTGGTTATAAGACAGTATGAAGGTCGTCAATTTGTACCTGTCACTGCTGGATTACAGTCATCTGAGTTCGCATTCCACAGCAAAAATTATAAAAGAAACATCATGGAAGCCGTTACAGCTTGGAAAACAACTTTTTGTATCCGAGCTAAAGCAGCAAAGGAAATGTTAACTCCTGATTATGAAGAATGGAGATCTGTCAGAAAAAACGAAAATATTCCTCTACCAGATCAAAATGAGGATATTTCTATGGAAGATTGCATTAAGGTGGTTCCATCAGAGATTGAAATCCTGAGAGCTGAGTTTGAAGCAGAAAGAGAAGGCTGGTCGAAAGAATTAGAGCAAATGAGACAAGATAAAGCTATGTTGGGGGTTGATATTGACTTTCCTTCATCACAATGTGTAATGTTGAGAAAAGATAAAGAAAAAGGTAAGGATGAGTACAGAGCCTTACAGAAAAATTACCAGGAGTTATATAAATCCCGAAAAGCATCAGGATCCAGCCAATCGACGGTACAGATGACCAGAGAATTGAACATCGAGAAAAGACGAGTTGAAGATCTGAAAGGAAAAAATAGCCGTCTACTCAAAAGCCTGGAAAAAGGAAAGCAAAAAATGGAAGATTTTGAGGTTGACAGACGAGAGCGAATTATAAAACACAAGGCTGAACACCGCGAGATCATGAATGAAATGCAAAGAGAAAGAGATCGAGCCAAAGATTTAGAAGAGATGAAGAATGACATCTTTGTTAAATTTGAAGGCGAGAAAAATAGCATGTTCAAGGGATTTGAATCTGAAATGAACCAGTTGATTGCCGAACTTGAAGTCAGAGACCAAAAGATGGAAGAATCCAATATTGAAAAAGAAAAATGGGAGCTAGAAAGAAAAAATTTCAACACCAGACTTGAGGTAGAGCAGGAGGTGGCTAGCAATTGGATGCAAAGATGCAGAAACAAGGATGTTCAAATCCAGAAGCTTAATCAAAGAACACAAGAAGCACGAACAAAACTTGAAGAAGATTTGGATCAGTCTAGAAATAAAAACTCAGAGTTTAATGCTTACATTTTGCAACTTGAAGAATCATTGTTTCAAGAAAAGGTTCGTCTAGGACCTAATGATCTCAAAGAAAGTAATGAGGAAAATGCTTCACTGTGAAGACGCATTAGAGATCTTGAAAAAATTCTACACAATTGTCAAGTCAGAATCACTGAGTTAGAGCAAACTCTTGAAGAAACAAATGAACAATGGAAAAAGTCAACTAATTTCTATGTAGAAAGAAGTGAAGAAAGAAGTAATATGGTGTTCGAGGCCATGGTTCAAATGAGCGAAGTTGCCAGATATGTTGGGGAACTAGCTGTTGAAGCCAAAATAATTGAGCATCAAGTTGATCCAGTTTCTAGATGTGGAAAGAAGGTGTTATGGTTAATGAAAGAAATTATAGAGCTTAATAGGAAAGCTATGCCTTATCTGTAGTTATGAACTATTATAAAGAAACTTTTGTATACCAATGAAAGTTGTTCTATGACAGTTAACTTTTTGGGATCAATGTTTTTACATACATGCATTTTGCATACATTCATCATTCATTTCATAATTTTCGCTATGAATTATTATTTTATTTATTAAGATAAAATTTATTAATTAAAATTTGAAAAATAATAATATTAAAAGATTTCTCAATCGCAGTTATTCTGGCCAAAAGAGAAATACAACATCACTACGGTACTAGACAAGCTACTAGGAGAATTATGGAGGATAAAATACAGCGTATTGAGGAACAGCATCATAAAGAACAAGAAGAAATGAGAATGAAGTTGGAAAAAATTGAAGCCAGTATTGCAAATTCACAAGACAGTATGATGAAGAAAATAGAGGACATGTTTAAAAGGCAGGCTATCAGTGGAAAAATGCATGAAAATCCTGTATCTTTCGACCAAGAACCCATATATCCTCTAGGTTTTTCACCAGAACCAATTTATCACTCTGGTACTACACCTATACAAATCAATGCTCGTACATCTGTATTACAAGAAGCCAAACCACATGAAGATCAACAAGTGGATCCTGCCTCTTCAAGCAAAATTCCACTTATATCAGATGTGAAAATAGGGGATCTTAATACTGAGCATTTGATCCCAGATTTGAATGAGCTGAATGAGAAACAAAAAGTAAATGAAGAACTGACTAGACAGATCAAGAGCTTAGAAGAACGAATGAAATCCGTGGAAATAACTGAATCATTCTATGGGTTTGATGCTAGTGAGTTGAGTTTGGTTCCAGACTTAATCCTTCCCATCAAGTTCAAGGCTCCCGAATTTGATAAATATGACGGTACTACATGCCCTTCATCCCACATTACTATGTTTTGTCGCAGAATGGCAGGATATGTGAAGGACGAGAAATTGTTAATTCACTGCTTTCAGGATAGTTTGACAGGACCGGCTTTAAAATGGTATACTCAATTGACCAAAGCCAACATTAGATCTTGGAAAGATTTGGCTAAAGCATTTTTAGAGCAGTACCGCCATGTGACAGACATGGTCCCTGATAGATGGACTCTCCAAAACTTGGAGAAAAAGAATAATGAAACATTCAGACAGTATGCCCAGAGATGGCGTGACACTGCGGCCCAAGTTCAACCACCTTTGTCAGAAAAAGAGGCCACAGTAATGTTTGTCCATACATTAAAGGCTCCTTATTTAAACCATCTAATGGGGAATGCAACCAGAAATTTTGCAGATTTGGTCATTTCTGGAGAACTCATTGAAAATGTCTTGAAAAGCGGCAAGATTGAATCGAATGATGGGTCTAGTTCCAAAAGACCTACATACCGGAAAAAGGAGAATGAAGTAAACAATGCAAATTCTTACAGCAAAGATTCATCGAAAAGTGTTACAATAACCCAGCCAAGGGTTAAGAAAGAGGAAACAAACACTAATCGAGCAGAGTCCAGAGGATCTCGAAAGGAAAATGAAAGGTTGTCTTTTACGCCTTTACCAGTACCGTATGCAGAGATCTATGATTCGCTGTTAAAAGCAGATGTTATACGGCCTTATCCCTTGGTTCCCATGCAACCACCATTCCCTCCTTGGTATGATACAAAGGCACACTGTGTTTACCATGAAGGAATTACGGGTCATTCTATTGAAAACTGTTTAGCATTCAAAAGGGTGGTTCAAAATTTGATCAACATTGGGAAGTTGGAATTTAATACACCATCTGCATCAAATCATCCATTGCCAAATCATGGAGATAAAAACGTGAATGCAATTCAGGAAGAGAACAGAAAGAAAGCAAAAACTGACATTTCTGAAATTAAATCTCCGTTTGTTTGGATATTCCAACAACTTTTTTTAGCCGGTATGATTCCACAACAATTCAAGCCAAAGCAGAATGAAGGCAAGAGTTATTGTGAATATCATCAGGAGGAAGGGCATAAAATTCAACTATGTCCTAAATTTAGGGATTTGGTGCAAAAATTGATGAACAATAGAGAAATAGAATTCTTTGAAGAAGAACCAAGGAAAAAAGAAGATGATGTTTGCTCATCAGAGGATTCTAAACCGAGTCAAAGAATAAATGATCATGTGATCATTAATGTGAGATCATCTTCGGTGATTCCTGCACCAATAAGGCCGAAAGTAGTTATCACCACTCCTCTACCATTTCCATATAAAGATACCCGCAGGGTACCTTGGAATTATACTACCAATGTTTCAATGGTAGGAGGATATGTTTCTCTAGATAAAACAGAAGAGAAAATACAGAGTTTGGGTACAACATCGACGTCTGAAGCAGTGAGCGAGGTCGGTTTCTTTACAAGAAGTGGGAGATGTTATTCTCCCGAAACATCCAATGCTTCAGAACAAGTGAAAACAAAAGGAAAAGCCATGGCAATACCTTAGAAGGTATTTGAGGATGAATCCCTTCCAGCATTTAATGAACCTGTGACAGAAAAACAAGCTCAAGAATTTTTAAAATTTTTGAAACATAGTGAGTATAGTGTGGTTGAACAACTACACAAACAACAAGCGAGAATTTCTATTCTTGATCTATTGATGAATTCAGAAGCACATAGAAATGCTTTGATGAAAATCCTCAATCAAACATTTATCCCCGAAGATATATCCCTCAATAAACTTGACAGAATTGTGGGACATATAGCCGCTGACAATTACATAACGTTCACAGATGATGAAATACCGGAAGGCGGAATGGGGTCAGTAAAAGCTTTGAACATCACAACACATTGTCATGGTCATGTGTTGCCAGGAGTATTGATTGACAATGGATCCGCTCTCAACTTGATGCCTCTAGTCACACTTCAAAGAATGCCTGTGGATCAATCACATATGAAGAGTTATCAGAATGTAGTACGAGCATTTGATGGTACTCAAAAAGAGGTGCTTGGGAAAATGGAAATACCGTTGTTAATTGGTCCAGTCGTGTATAATATTGACTTTGTGGTGATGGACATCCACCCTACATATAATTGTCTATTAGGGAGGCCATGGATTCATTCAGCAGGAGCTGTTCCTTCTTCATTACATCAGAAATTAAAATTTGTTGTTGATGGACAACTAATATGCGTAGGAGCTGAAGAAGAAATCATTGCGTCGGTAACAAGTGATGTTCCATATATCGACACCAATGATGATGCTCTTGAATGCTCTTTCCGAGCTCTTGAATTTGTAAATGCAACCTTTATTGCAGAAAGAAGCAAAATTCCATATCCCAGATTGTCTGATTGCACCAAGATGACGGTACAACAAACTTTAGGCATCGGAGCTAAAGCTGGGAAAGGGTTAGGAAAGAATCTTCAAGGGATTTCAGTTCCTGTCAATATACAGATGAAGAAAGATCGTTTTGGTCTGGGGTTTAAGCCCAATCTTCAGCAAAAGAACAAAGAGATGAAAAGAAGATGTGAAGACAGAAAGGCAAAATTGAAAGGGAAAGAAATCATCTGGGAACACATGTTTTTTCCACAGTTGAAGACTATATTCAGATCAGGGGGAACAATTAATGTAGAACAGCAGCTTGTTGAAGCCTTTAAAGAAGAAAAGTTGACGAAAGATCAAGACATAGTTGAAGAAGCTATGAATGGATTATTTATCAACATGATCATGAACGCCAACAAAACTAGCAAATACTTGGATAGGATTCGACCATGTTTTCCTGGAGAAACACTCACCAATTGGACCACTGAAGATCTTCCTATAGTTTTTAATATTAACGCAGAGTAATATTCAGAACTAATCTTTATGTTTAGCTCAAAAATATGAAAACTTTTGTAAAAGAAATTATGTTAAATATAAGAAATTTTCTTTAAAATTTTCGGATGGCAATCATTCTTTACATTTTATTACATTCTTACATTTCATAAATTTACTATATTCTTTCGGAAATATGTCCGACTTAAATTTGCAGGTGTCACCATGTTAATAGCATGTGCATTCCTAAATTTAATCCAGTGATAAATTTAGAGCAGCCTATATGTCTGGAAGAAATCAATGGGTGTGAGGATGAACTGGAATGTGATGTTCCTACTGAACTATTAAGATTGGTAGAAAAAGAAGACAAACAAATTCTACCCCACAAAGAAGAGGTTGAGACTGTGAATTTGGGAACAGATGAAGAAATAAAAGAGGTGAAAATTGGTACTACTCTGACAATCCAGATAAAACAAGAATTGATAAATCTCCTTCAAGAGTTCAAAGATATCTTTGCCTGGTCTTATCAAGATATGCCCGGTTTAAGTACAGATATAGTGATACACAAGCTTCCAATCAATCCAGAATATAAACCGGTCCAACAAAAGCTCAGAAGAATGAGGCCAGAAATGTTGTTGCAAATCAAAGAAGAAGTGATGAAACAAATCAATGCAGGTTTCCTACAGGCATCTAAATACCCAGAATGGGTAGCCAACATTGTTCCCGTACCAAAGAAAAATGGAAAAGTTCGAATGTGTGTGGATTACAGAGATCTCAACAAAGCTAGTCCGAAAGATAGCTTTCCCTTACCCCACATAGACACATTGGTGGACAATACTGCAGGGCACGCATGGTTTTCATTTATGGATGGATTTTCAGGATATAATCAGATAAAAATGAATCCTGAAGACATGGAAAAGACGACATTTATAACCATGTGGGGCACATTCTGTTATAAAGTAATGCCATTTGGATTGAAAAATGCAGGGGCAACATATCAAAGAGACATGGTAACTTTGTTTCATGACATGATGCACAAAGAGATTGAAGTATATGTAGATGACATGATTGCTAAGTCCAGAACTGAAGAAGAACATATTCAAAATCTGAGAAAGCTTTTCCAGAGATTGAGGAAGTATCAATTAAAGCTCAACCCCGCTAAATGCACTTTTGGGGTAACTTCTGGAAAACTTTTGGGATTTGTGGTCAGCAAAAAAGGAATCGAGATTGATCCAGATAAAGTCAAAGCAATTCAAGATCTTCCACCACCCAATACAAAAAAAGAAGTTCGAGGCTTTTTTGGAATATTAAATTATATATCTCGGTTCATTTCTCAATTAACTGACAAATGTGATCCAGTGTTCAAATTACTTTGAAAGAACAATCCTGAAGTCTGGAATGAAGAATGTCAAGAAACTTTGGATATTATTAAGAAATATTTATCCAATGCCCCAATTTTAGTATCACCAATGCCTAATAGACCATTAATTCTCTACTTGACGGTCTTCGAAAATTTGATGGGATGTGTACTAGGACAGCATGATAAATCTGGAAGAAAAGAAAAAGCTATTTATTATCTGAGCAAGAAATTTACTGATTGTGAAATTCGATATCCACCAATACAAAAATTATGTTGTGCCTTGGTGTGGACTACTCGAAGACTCAGACAATATATGTTATACCATACTACTTGGTTGATATCAAAACTTGATCCTTTGAAATTCTTAATGGAATCACCAGCTTTGACAGGCAGAATGGCTAGATGGCAGATGTTATTATCTGAGTTTGATATTATATATGTCAACCAAAAAAGCGATAAAAGGAAGTGTCATAGCTGATTTTATGGCCAGTCGTGTATCAAATGATTATCAGCCTTTGAACTTCAATTTTCCCGATGAAGATCTGTTGTGCATATCCATGAATGAAGAAGTCAGAACAAATGATGAATTTGCAACTTGGAAGCTTTATTTTGACGGAGCATCTAATGCTTTGGGACGAGGAATCGGGGCAGTGTTGATTTCTCCAGAAAATGTTTATTATCCCTTTACGAGTAGACTGGAGTTCTTTTGCACCAATAACATGGCGGAATATGAAGCTTGTGTCATGGGATTGAAAGCAGCTATAGAAAGAAAAATCAAATTTCTCAAGATATATGGAGATTCATCTTTAGTGGTGTATCAATTACGAGGAGAATGGGAAACAAAAGATCCCAAATTATTGGAATACCGAAATTTTACACTCGAATTAGTGAAAGAATTTGAGAAAGTTACCTTCAATTATCTCCCTCGAGAAGAAAATCAAATGGCAGATGCTTTGGCTACATTAGCTGCTATGTTTCAAGCAACTAAGAAGGTTGATATGATGCCAATCAAAATGCAAGTATATGAAATTCCTGCACATTGTTATAGTGTGGAAGAAGAGGTAGATGGTAAACCATGGTATCATGATATCCTGCAATATATCAAAAATCAAAGTTATCCACCAAATGCATCGGAAATTGATAAAAGAACTTTGAGAAGAATGGCTGCTGGATATTTTCTTGATGGAGAGATTATGTATAGAAGAAGCAATGATCAAATGCTATTGAGATGTTTAAATACCAGCGAAGCTCGAAATGTCATTGAAGAAGTACACAGTGGAATATGTGGAACACATGCAAATGGTCTTTCCATGGCCAGAAAAATAATGAGATATGGATACTATTGGGCTACTATGTACACAGATTGCATTGATTATGCAAGAAAATGTCATAAATGCCAGATATATGCAGACAAGATTCATGTACCCCCATCTCCTTTACATGTAATGATAGCACCCTGGCCATTTTCTATGTGGGGAATAGATGTCATTGGAGCAATCACACCAAAAGCATCGAATGGACATTGCTTCATCCTTGTGGCAATTGATTATTTTACCAAATGGGTTGAAGCTTCTTCATATGCCAATATTAAGAGGTCCACAGTCTGTAAATTCATAAAGAAAGAGATAGTTTGCCGGTATGGCCTACCAGAAAGGATCATTACAGATAATGCTCTGAACCTGAACAACAAAATGATGACCGAACTTTGTGCACAGTTTAAGATCAAACATGCAAACTCAGTGGCATATCGTCCAAAGATGAATGGGGCAGTTGAAGCAGCAAACAAGAACATCAAGAGAATCATTACAAAGAACACTGAAACTTACAAAGATTGGCACGAAAAGTTACCTTTTGCTCTATATGCATACCGAACTACTGTTCGAACATCTACTGGGGCAACGCCTTTTTTTTAGTCTATGGGATGGAAGCAGTATTACCAATTGAAGTTGAGATTCCATCGCTTCGAATATTGAGAGAAATAAAATTGGATGAATCTGAATGGATCCAAGCTAGATTTGATCAATTGAACCTTATTGAGGAGAAAAGATTGAAAGCTGTTTGCCATGGACAGATGTATCAAAAACGGATGATGAAGTCTCATGACAAAAAAGTACATCCAAGAGAATTCCAAGAGGGTGATCTAGTATTAAAAAAGATCTTGCCTATACATAAAGATTTCCGTGGGAAATTGATGCCTAATTGGGAAGGGCCATACGTTGTGAAAAAGGCCTTTTCCGGAGGAGCATTGATCTTGGCAGAAATGGATGGAAAAATTTTGAAAAATCCAATAAACTCGGATTCTGTCAAGAAATATTATGCTTGAAAAAAAAAAGAAAAAAAAAGAAAAAAAAAAGAAAAAAAAAAGAAAAAAAAGAAAAAAGGAAAAAAGAAAAAGGGGGTCAAGGTGAAAACCCGCAAAGGGCATCTTGTAACCAAAGGAAGGATTTGAGTTGAAAACCTGAAAAGGCGGCTCAAATGCAGGTTGATATTAGGCATCTGGCAATTGAACTTTCTTAAGATTTTGACAGTTTGGGAGAAACTTCACATCTACAAGCATTTTGACAACGTTTGAGATCTTCCAGACAAAAGCTTACATCATTACTCTAAATTGTGTCAACATGATTAATTTAGAAATACTTATGCTTATAATTTGTTGAGACATTTGAATTTTTATCATTCTTATGTTTGCCATAACTTTGAATACAATTCTATCTATTTCAAGTTCAATTTATTTGAAAGTCAATTTATTTTTGGAAATTCAATTTATTCTTTTCTATTGAATTAACATAATTTTGAAATAATTTAAAGATTTCTGAATATCACTTTATGTTAATACTTTTAAATACATGGAATACAAAGTAGGCAAATCATCACTAGCTTAAAGCCATGAACATCAAGATTGTTACAAGTGGTGCTACCGACAACAAGGTTGAATCCGCCAAATCTACTCATCAATTGCTCCAACCGATCACCATTCAGTTCTTGCACATCTGTTTTCAAAGATATACTAAGACAGTAGAAGGCAACCTTTGTAGTTTTGATTCCAGCAAAAAGAAACAAGACATTGATATCACTGAGAAACATATCTCTATACAGATTCTTGTGTATGGTTTTTAAGGAAACCTAGAAGTATTTCCACCTCATCAGGTTCAAGTGGAGCAACTTTATTCCTTCCAACCCATACTAGATTCCATTTTCAGCACTCATTAAGAACATACTTCTGGACACTTGAAGGTGGCTCATTGTCATAAGCTTCAAGAGCCTTACAGATCCTTTCTGTCAATTTGGCACTTCCTGTACATGTTTATAAACAGTTCAACTTTATTCTTGGATCCCATGAAAGCCATCATTTCTTTGTCAATGGAAAAGCATCAGCACATGGAGGAAGCAGAATAAGAGAAAATCTGTTCTTAATTGGCAGAATTATATAGCCCTTTTCAGTGTAATAGCATGGAAATGCTTCGAATCTACAAATTCTGGCTCTACATCAAATAAGCATAGTGATATCCTAGTCCAAACAATTAAATGAAAGATGAATGTGTTAATAGCATCTTCTGGAAGTGTTCTTTGAGTTATCTGATCTGGTTGGACAGAACAATCATTGAGTTTAGAAGATGAATTTGTTAATAGCATCTTCTGGAAGTGTTCTTTGAGTTATCTGATCTGGTTGGACAGAACAATCATTGAGTTTAGAAGATGAATTTGCCAATAGCATCTTCTGGAAGTGTTCTTTGAGTTATTTGATTTGGTTGGACAGAACAATCATTGAGTTTAGAAGATGAATTTGTTAATAGCATCTTCTGGAAGTGTTCTTTGAGTTATCTGATCTGGTTGGACAGAACAATCATTGAGTTTAGAAGATGAATTTGCCAATAGCATCTTCTGGAAGTGTTCTTTGAGTTATTTGATTTGGTTGGACAGAACAATCATTGAGTTTAGAAGATGAATTTGCCAATAGCATCTTCTGGAAGTGTTCTTTGAGTTATCTGATCTGGTTTGACAGAACCAATCATTGAATTTGGAAGATGAATGTGCTCATAGCATCTTCTAGAAGTGTTCTTTGAGTTATCTGATCTGGTTTGGCAGAACCAATCATTGAATTTGAGTTATCTGGTCTGGTTTGGTAAGAACTACAGAACCAATCATTAGAATTAAAAGATGAACTGCATGATCGTCTTCATTAAGAAGTTTCTTTTCAAGCTTCTTTTGCTTATTCCTTTCCCAAAAATCATAGCACAAGTTTCGTCTTTGCTTGTAACTGGGATCATCACATAATGGCTTCCCATCTTTTACCAGAAGAGGGCTATTGAAGTTTCAGCCCATGAGAATCCCATTTTTGTCAAGTATAACAGTTTATTCTCCTCATCAGAATCAGAATTCAAGATTTCTCGGTATTAGAAGAACTATCGATATCTGTGAAATCATCTTGAAAGGTCACTTCATAATCAGATGAATTGTTATCAGAATCAACATGTTGCCTGAATGCAAGCTTTTCAAGAGCCTATACTATTGAGTTTTATTCTCAAGAGGTTTTGTGACATTATATCTACATCTACATTTGTCAAAGATGATATATTCTTTGATTTGAAAAAGAAAGATCTATTGGGTTTTTACAATTGAAGAAATATTCAATTCACCAATCTGAAATCAAATAACTTAACATTCATGCATCATATTTTAGGTGTTTACAAAAATAGGTGCATTTTCATTCATTTTTATTCTTGTTGAATTTTTAACAAGAATTTCAAAGATTTTAGCAAAGATTCAAATCTATCATTTGAAAGATTAGCTTTTCCAGAGAAAGTTCATAATGAGAAGAACTCATCTGAAGAAGGAAGAAGAAGTTCATAATGAGAAGAATTTGTTCAACCTTTTACCTGAATCCATCATTTGATGGATCAGCTTTTCCAGAGAAGGTTCATAATAAGAAGAACTCATCTGAAGAAGGAAGAAGAAGTTCATAATGAGAAGAATTTGTTCAACCTTTTTTCTGAATTCATCAAATTGATGGATTATCTTTTCCAGAGAAGGTTCATAATGAGAAGAATCCATCTGAAGAAGGAAGAAGAAGTTCATAATGAGAAGAATTTGTTCAACCTTTTTTCTGAATTCATCAAATTGATGGATTATCTTTTCCAGAGAAGGTTCATAATGAGAAGAACTCATCTGAAGAAGGAAGAAGAAGTTCATAATGAGAAGAACTTGTTCAATCTTTTGCTTGAATTCATCATTTGATGGATCAACATTGCCAGGTAGAGTTCATAATGAGAAGAACTCGTCATCTGAAGAAGGAAGAAGAAGTTCATAATGAGAAGAACTTGTTCAATCTTTTGCTTGAATTCATCATTTGATGGATCATCATCCCCAGCAGAAAGTTCATAATAAGAAGAACTTATCTGGAGAGAGAGAAGAATTTATTCAATATCTCCATTATGATCAAAGTAAAGTCAAAATGGATAAAAAATTTTATTATCTTTTCATCTTTGCCCTATTCTTGTTAACACAAGAATGAGCAAAGAAGGGCAGCTGAAGATATTAATTTTTTATCCATATTATTATTATTAATATTATTATTATTATTATTATTATTATTATTATTATTATTATTATTATTACTATTATTATTATTATTATTATTATTATTATTATTATTAAATATATATTAAACATATATATATAAATAATAATTACAGACCAATTACAACTGGACCGGCCCAGTTACAAACAAACCAGAACCGGTCCAAATCAAACCAGAAACCCTAAATATTTGGGTTTCCAGTTAGGGTTTCCTAACCCTAATCTAAACCAGCCGCCTCAGCTTGCTGCCGTTGGATCTGGCAAGATCCAACGGTCCAGATGGCTCCAGAGGGAAACCCTAGGGTTTGATACCCTAGGGCCACGCGGCGCCGCCCCAGTTTCCACGCGGCTGCCGACACTTTCTCGCCGCCTCCGCCGCTGCCACGTCCCAAATGAAGACTCCAGAAGATCAACGCCAGCCGTCCATGCCATGGCTACGGGGTGAGTCACCACTGGTAGTCCGGTGACTCACCGAGACCCCATCTTCGGACTGGTCCGATGGCCACACCGGTGGTGGCTATAAAAGCCACCACCCCAACCTGAAAAAAAAAGGAGACAGAGACAGAGAATGAAGGAGGAAAGACAGAGAACACAGAGACAGAGAGAGACAAAACAGAAAAAAAATATATACATACTACCAACGATCTCAGCAGCAAAGCAACAAAAAAAAAAGAAGGAAAAAGGAAGAAAAGAAACTTACCGAGGAAGCCCCGACCACCGGATCTCACCGGAACCTTCGAAACACCGAAGGTACTTTTATAGATTCGCTCCGATTGGGAGCTTTTTAGGAGGAAATAACACCGGAACCGTCCTTAGGACGGTCCGATCTATCTATTAGTGTAAAAATATTTTTTTCCGGCCACCGGATGCGGTGGCCGGCGGTGACAATCACGGCGGCACACGGTTGCCGTCCGGTGACCGGCTTCCCTCCGGTGAGGGAAGCTAGAGAGAGGCGAGAGAGTTTTAAAACTCTCTCAGTTTAGAGAGAGAGAGTGAAATGAGAAATGAGATAGTTGGCCCTTCGGGCCAGCCGGTTTTGGACTTTTATAGTCCTTCCCGAACGACGTCGTTTTGGGAAGGACTATGCGCGTAATTAGAGAATAGTTAAACCCCGTCCGCAGTCCTCCCAACTTGTAAATTTTACATTTTAGTCACTAAATTGAATTTATAATAATTTTAATTTAATCTCGAAATTTTATTTTTATTCATTTTAGTCTTTATTATTAAAATAATATATTTAGGATAAATAACAGATTTAACCCCTTAATTTTAATAAATAATATTTTAATCATTAATTTATATTTTTAATTTATTTTATTCTAATATCCGAATTTTAGATAATTTTGTTTTAGTCACTAAATAAATAAAAATAAAGAAATAACATATTTAATCCCTATAATTTTGATTAATTATGAATTAGATTTTTAATTTTATTTTTATTGTAATTTAGTCAGTTATTTTATATGTTTTCATTTATTTTATTGTTTTTAAATATATTGTTTTAGTAGTATTTTATTTTTATTTATTTATATTGTTAAATATTTTTATAAATATATATATAATAAATAGTAATTTTTAAATATTTATTTTTAATATCGAAGAAAAGGACAGTCTTAATATAACTGGATGTCCTATTCTGATATTTTAAAAATAAAAAGTAAACAATATTATTTAAATTAATATTTATCAATATCAAAGAAAAGAGCTGTCTTAAGGCACCTAGAAGTTCTTTTCTGATATTTTTAAATAAATAAATATTTTTTTTAATTTTGAAATAATAGGATTATAAATTAAATATATTTTTGAATTTTTAAAATTTTAATAATAGAGACAATTTATAATTAAAAAGTATCAATTTTGGGCGTTGTAGGGGTGCTAATCCTTCCCTAAACGTAACCGACCACGAATCCCTTTTTATTATTAAAAAGAACGAATTTTTGGTTATAAAACGCAGATCAGTTCATCTTTTAAATAATGTTTTCTTAAAAACTCTTTTAAAAGATAATTTTTAGGTATTCGACCTACCTGACCCAAAAGGCCGATGGCGACTCCCAAATTATTTTCAAAACCATTTATTCACATCAATTTCCCCGCCAAATAAAAATTCGTGTCCGGACGAAAACCGGTTACGACAGTGTCATTTCATCAATTTTTGATAGGAACCTCTCAATGCTCGTAGAAGCGAAGGTTAATAGTCATTGTTTAACGAAGGACTTACGACTTCCCCACAAAGTATCTCCAAAGGTATAAGTTCACTCGAAGAATAGAAATTTTTGTAGAGAGTGATATTTCTCGTAGAGGATAACATCTCATACGACGATTGACTAAAGGATGATGTCTGTATCTCAACACTATAGAGAGCAACGGAGGTACCTCAACTCTTTTAGCCAGAAATTGATAGCAGCGACGGAGTCACCATATCAAAAGCAGTCCCATCCTTGAGCATTGGCAAAAGGGACGTTCGCCCGGGGCCCGGGCATATTAAAAGATGATAAATTATTTATTTTGTCACTTATCTATTATTTTATTTTTATTTTTTTGCAAAATCATATTTAATTTTACATTTTATTTCTTTTTTTATTATTTACCGTTAAAAAATTAACAACGAAATTGATGTGATATTTTTAATTTTTTTTACTTTCCACCTAATTATTATTATTTTGTAGATGAAGAAGTCTAAGATCTAACATATACCCCTTTTAAAAGAGGATCGAGCTTGTTTTATGTGAGTAGTTGGGTGTTTAATAATATTTTTTGATGTTTTCTATTTAAAATTTAATGTATTTATTAGATAGTTTATTAAACGTAATATAAAACTAATTTACAAGTAAATTTATTTAATTTGTTTGTTTTTACAATCCAAATTTTCTATACTTGTTATTAGTAGCTTAATTTTTTTTTTGGATAAGTAGAATTTCATTCATCCAAAAGAATGCAGCCAAGCTGCTACAACCATAAATCAAGGCATTATACCAACCCCAATCTATACACAACTATCTATTAACAATATCAAGCCTATTAATAGGGCTCCTGTACAGTTTGAATCTAACTGATTCTATAACACTACCAACAATGGCGCCAATCGAGCGATGCGCCCCTCTAAATTGCCTACGGTTACGTTCCTCCCAAATGTAATAGACGAAGCCAGTCTAAGCCAGCTTGAGTATATGCACCAGCAAGGATTTACCTTTAAGGTTAAGTAACAGCCATTGAAGAAGAGCATTCCAACCAAGAGGTGTCTAGTTAAGACCACATAAGAGCAAAATAGCTCTCCAAGCTTCATGAGCATAAGTACATTCAGAGAAAAGGTGACAACGGGATTCAGGACCAGAATTGCACAGTCTACAAACACTATCCATTGCTACTCCAAATCTGACTAATCTGTCCTTTGTAGGCAATCTATCCAAAATAGCCATCCATGAGATAATTGAAAATTTTGGGATGTGGTCAGGAAACCATACCAGGCGGTGCCAACAGACCTTCTCAGTCCTACTTCGAATCTTGTCCCATATCCAGCTGGTTCTAATTTGGTCCCAGTTATTACAGGGACAGAATAACCTTGCAGCAGCATATGTCATTTTGAATAGCTTAACAATGATCCAACTAAAATGAGACTTGTAAACAGCATTCCAAAAATCAGCAGTTCTGATCAAAATAAATAATAAATTTATTAGTAAATAAATGCATTTGACCTTATTTATGATTTAAGATTAAAAAGGAAACACAAATTTAATGAAAAGAAAGGGTTTAATAATTGCTGTTGCTATTTACCCAGTTAAATAGTTGTCCTATGGATCGGTTTTTATCATATTTTGTTTCTTTCTCCGGTGATTATTTGTTTAAATCATCTTCTTCATTTTTCCAGTAGGTCTTCTTCTTCTTTGTTGTTCACTTGTTTAAGTCGTTTTTATCGATCGTTTTTCAGTAGTTTGCCTCTTTCTCTGAGCCGGTAAGTTTTAATTTTCTTATTCTTATTTTTATTTTACGAATATACATTATTTAATATAGTAAATATATATGAAACTTCTTACAGTGATTATAATAAATAATGTTTTAATTAATTTTTTTAATAATAATTTTTTTAGGTTATGGATGGAGATACAAGTGAAACGACCAAAAATCTTTATAAATATTAGAGTTTACAGAAGAAGTTTATCAGTGATAGTGTATGTTCATAATCTTTTTTTAATTATGGACAATACACACATATCGTATAGAAACAATTACTCAAATTTAAAATAAGAATAACATTTTTTTAATCATTTAAGTTATCCGATGGATTAACCGATTAATTCTTTAGTTGACGATTATTTTAAGATTGTAATGGAAGAGATAAGTTTAAATAAACAAAGATTACGGGGTCTGAATGGAAACCCTAAATGAGGAACAGCAACAAAAGGGTGGCTTGGTGATGAGTGTGTTTCGCCCCCGACACTCTGGATTATGCGGTCAGTTGTCAAGCCTCTTCTTAGATTTTAGGGTTAATTACACAGATGATTACTTATGTTTGTGTTTTATCCATTTTTGGTCACTGATTTAAAAACATAAGATACAATTACTTTTGTTTTTATTTAATTAAGGTATGATCACTTTTGTTTTTATTTAATTAAGATTTGATCACCCCGAGTTATCTGACGTTAACAACAATTAAATATTTTATATAATCACACATTTGGTACCTGTTATTTACATATTCTCTCAATCGAGTCATATTTTTAATAAATTAAAATAAATTATATATTTTTAAATGAAAATAAAAAATAAAATATTTTTAAATTAAGTTCATAATAAAATATATTTAATAAGTTAATATAATTTTTTAATTTAATATATATATAATTATATTATATATAATCCGGGTAAGGTACCCAGTTCATAATTTTTTTTCTTTAAATTATTTTTAAAAAAAGTATATAGAAAAATTCTAAAATTTATGTAATAGACACTCTTATTATGTAATAGTGATGACTTTTGGTTTGGGGAAAGAGGAGAAAAAAAGAAGAGAATCACTCAAGGCATTGTAATAGAAGATTAAGAAGAATAAAAGAAGAATCTTTGTTTAAAGTTATTCTTTTTCTTTTCATTTGTATTTTTGTTATTCTAGTCACTTGGCCATTTTTTATATTTTTGAAAATTCCATTGAAGAGAGAACCTAAGAAATAAGGGAAAAGGCTTTCAAATGGATCTTCATAGATCAAACATTCTTTGAGGTTTCTAAATGAAACCGATGGTTGATCTTGATTGTGAAAATATTTTTACTTTTATTTTGTTTTTTATCCAAAATTTGGAAGAAAGAAAAAGAATTGGTATTGTTTTGGGATTTTGTATTCGATCAAATGACCCGATGACTCGATTCAGATTCTTATAAGATCTATTTATTTTTATACGGATAGGAGATAATTACGATCGACATCCTTATTTTTTTTCATAATTTCACTTTTATTTGTTTTAATTTAATTTTTTATTATTTTTATTTATTTTAACCATTTAACCTTTTTTTATTTGGGATACTTATTTATTCTTAACTATATATATTATTAAAATTTTTCTTTTGGTTTATTGAAGTTGCCTCCCCCTTTTTAATTTATTTTTTATTTTTTATTTATTTATTATATTTGATCTATTTTTGGATTCTTTTTAAAATTAACTCTAATTTAACATTTTTTCATTCTTTAGGTTAACATTCTTTATTTTAAATTAATTTTTTATATTTATGATATATTTATTTATACATTATTTATTTATTTATTCTTGTATGCCTTGTAAATTGCGTTTTTTATTTTTATTTTAGTATTAGCGTATCTTTTCATATATATTTTATATTGTTTTTTTTTATTTTGGTACTCATGATTTTTTTTACAAATTAGACTCCTGAACCCTTATAACCACCTGAGCAACTCACTGTAAAAATCTCAGAAAATTTTAAACTTTTATCAAAACATGTAAACTCATAAAATGATTTATCAATATTCAGAAATAAAACAGATTTTCATACTCGTATACAAAACAAAATACAATTACATGCCCCCTAATCACATGTATCATACTCTGCAAGCATCGCCGGAGGAACTCCCTTACTGATGTCGATAGATGCACTGATACAATTCTTTTAACCTGAAAAGGTGAGTAACAGAGTGAGCTTTGGGAAGGTTAGTAATACAAAATTACTAGATGATACTACAAGACATGCAAATAATAGATAATCGTATGTTTCCTTATTGGTTCAGACATCTACATATATTTATGGTGAGTGGAGATCCTACGGATATTTCAGGTAGTAACAGACAGTAAGCTTTCAGCTCAGATGGAAATATTTCGGATGTCTAGGGTTCGGGAGATCAGAATAGGTTGTCTAGTGTGTTCCCCACAAAAACCAGTGAAAATATATAGATCTTTTTAAAACAATAGTAGCCCCTCCAACCGAACGCCAATGCAGTTCCCCATAACTACATAACCTAAGGGAGTACCTTGGAGCCTACCTAAGAAAATTCTCGGGCCACGGAGGCCTACCCAAGAAAAATCTCAGGGCCGCAGAGCCTACCCAATGGTTGTCTTAGGTCTGTAAGGAATTACCAGTCGGTGCAGAACTTATAAAAGGAATTAACCGCAACGACTGAACCTTCCAGAGTCTTCATATCAGATCCCAGAGTATCCCAAATAAAACATTTTCATTCGGTAAACAAAAATCAGAACAGAATTCAGATCAAATATCAGAACAGAATCCATATAAGATATCAGAATAGAATCCGAATCAGAAATCAAATAAAACATTAATGTGATTAGGGAGCACACTAGAGTTTCCAGATATGATTCGGAGATACAAGATAATCTTATCAGACAGAGAAACACAGATCTTCAATATACTGACAGAATGCTGGAAGTTAGAATCACTATTGAAAGAGTTCATTAGCTGATGAAATCATTAGTTATTGTGATTTATCAAGATCATTTAGTATTTGGACTGTTTTTGGAGGCACAAGAATTCAGAAAGTTTTTCAGAATCCTTTGCATATGAGTTACTTGTTTTTTTCTAGATATGACTAGAGTGATTTGAGATGATAAGGGAGAACGAAGATTCAGGACATTTACCATCTATGTCGATCGATCAGATTATTGAAAAACTCAAGCTGAACCACTTCCATAAGTAATACTTGTTGACTGATCAATTCATTGCCCTTTCAGGGTATTCAATCATTCTTGGGCTTAGTGATATTCTTGGGTCATTTGCATTCCAGGGTATTTTGGTCATTTTACAGATCCATGATATTTCAATCCTTTCCTTCTATCTGATCTTATTATATATTTCAGTCCTTTCGAACAATTCTGAAAAAAGAGAACCATCGATAAATTATTCTTCAGGTATTTACTCATAACTCGGATATTTTCGGGTCAATTGCCTTCTCAAATGTTACGAACGAATTATCAGGAATTTTATGTACCAAAGTAGGATCTTAACAATTAAATCAATAATTTATCGGGTTAGGTACGAATTCTAAGGGTTCTTTCTCATTCAGAGTCAACTCGAACTATTTTTACCTCACAAGGGCATTTTCGTAATTCCTTAATCAGGTGATTTTGGTATTAAACCTTTAACGAAATTAATGAGAATTTAATAAATCTGAGGTCATTTTCTCTTCATATTACTCACTGTGCTAGACATAATTTCTTACTAGTCTTCTAATTCCTTTATGTAATTCAATAGAGTCTTAACAAATTTATTACTTAAACCGTATTCGGTTCGAGTCCATCCATAATCAAACATGCATAATTGACCAATTATATACATCCATGCATTTACCCATTATCAACATGTTCCATAAAGCATGCAAAGAGGTAGTAAAGTATTACCTCGATTTCTGTGTCATATTGATCGACCATTTAATTTCCATTTGAACACCCTTGATCTTTAATCAACTTCCAATAATTCCTCAAATACATAACAACATAAATTTCATAAAAAACGGAGCTTAATTACGTAAAATTGATCGAATCGGGTGATTAACCAGTGAAAACATCTTACCGGTTCGAATTTGGAAAAACATACCTAAAAAATGGACTCATGACATGGAAAAACGTCAGGATAGGTGTACCTAGAAAAGTCAACGGTCGGTCAACGGCCGGTCAACGCCATTCAATGGTCAGTGCGGGTCAACGACTCGACTTGGTGGCTCGGCTCGGATCGGTCTAGCCGGTTCAGACCGGTCCATCCGGTCAACCAGTTCACCAAGCTGCCAAATAAAGCCCACTCGCAGTAGGTGGCGCGTGTAGGGCCGTAGAGGGTCGAAAAAATTCCACAAAATTTTCTAAAATTATTTTATGAGATTTTGAGACACTTACCAAGCTCAGTTCACAATTTTGAACGACGGAGAGCTCGATTCAGAAACGTCAGAAACTTTATCTTCCTCACCCCTTCACACACCGACGACAACGGAGATAAGAAGGACACCGGTGGACTCGAAACGATGCAAGGAACACGATGGTATGGGAGGTTTCGAAAACGGGTGGTCGGATGGACCTGAATCGACTGAAAACCAAAGGCGATCGAGTTAAAATCGATGAAGCTTCCGGTTGAGATTTACGGTGAATGACAGGATAAAGGTCGAGTTTTGTTCTCCGTTAAATGGTGAGTCCATTGGTGGTTTTGGATCGACGAACGGTGGCTGGATGGTGGAGAAATCAGAGCTCAAAAGAGGGTTGAAAGGGGAGAGAAAGTGGGGAAAAACAATCTGGGGAAAACCAGATTGCACGGGGGAGGGGTTTTTATTTTTCAACATCTCACAAAAATAGACAAATTTGGATTCAAGTCCCTGAATTTTTTATACTTCATAAAATGGCATGCTAACTTTGCGATTTTACACTTTAATCCTCAATTTCTTCCAAAAGACCACTTAAATTCTATACTTTATAATTTCTAAAATTTAGCCCCTAAATTAGGGTGTGACAACCCTTTCAAATGAATCTCTGGTATGACGTAGATCCAGTAAGAGGTAAAATTTAGGTATATGACCTTACCAAATCCAAAAAGGTTGGTGGCGACTCCAAAAAAGATAAAATTCACTTTAAGTCGAAATATATTGCATTGTACTTACCCTAGATTAATTAAAACAGAATTGGAACCAATTATTTGGGGTATGATGAAATTATGATAGGTATAATAATAACCTATTTAGTTCTTAATATTTTTATATTTTATCAAACTGATCATAATATAATATAAATCAATAAATTTAAGGGTAAAGTACATAAATAGTCCCCCAATTATAGGGCATTGCTTTGTTAAGTTCTTCAACTATTAAAAGTTAAAAAATGGTCTTATGACTATAGGGTGTTGTTTTATTGAGTCCCTCAACTATTAAAAGTTATAAAATTATCCTATGACTATAGAGATCAAATTTTATCATATCTCAATTAGTAGGTTAATGTGCAACTCAAATTGCAGTCTTTTTTAATGAAAAATGATGAGTTTGGAACATATGAATAGTCGAGTAAAAATTTTATAACTCTTAATAGTTGCGGGACTCAACAAAGTGCCACACCTCTAAATTTGGGATTGAATTTAAAGGTGTTTGAATGTTTAGTGTCTTTTTGTGAGCTCTAAATAATGTAAGGACCTGTAGGGTAATTTACCCAATTTTAGGGTATTTAGTTACCCATTTTTTTTCCATTTCCCCTTTTATTTCCTATTTTAAAAACCTATCGTCGGTTTTCTCAATCTCTCCGCCCGCTTTTATTTTGTTTCTTCATTTCATCGTAATTTAAACTGTCGTGGGAGTGATTATACGATTCAAGCATGAACTGATCTAGTTAAACCGGTTTGGATTGGCCTGATCGAACTGACCCTAAACCCATTGATCCATCCATTAATCGACCCGTTGACTCGAGCCATTGAACGTTGACTGTTGACTTTGATTTTGATCCGTTGACCTTTTTTGAAGACCTATATTCTGACATTTTTTTTTATGTTCTAAGTCTTTTTTCGCAGTCCGTTTGCCAAATTATGACCCCGAAAGTCCTATTTTTGCATATTTCAGTACTTTACAGTATAATCATGTTAAGTAAATTTTGAAATTTATGGACTTATTCTATGAGATTATATTCTGAAGGTGATCACATATCTCTGTACTGTTCCCTAGTAACTCTAAAGCGCCTTTGTTCAGCTCAGCTTGACTCCACACATTTGATTCGAGATACGCGTTTCCATTATGCATGACCTAGTACTATTGTTCGTGGGAATGTAAAGCTTAGTTGGTATATGTTAACTCGTATAGGTGTGTCCCTTTGATTTGTTTGTTACCTTTAATATTGTTGTTATTATGTTGAATAATATTATCTGTATGCATGTACATATTCTAGTTACATGTATTTGAGTTATGATTGATTTTTATTACTGTTGCATCATTTTAAATCTATGCATTGATGTATTCCTGTTTCTGCATGGGATCCTCTACAGAGGGCATAATCTCCATCTTGATTCTGCATGAGATTATATCATTGTCTTGCTTTTGCATAGGATTATATCTTCGTCTTGATTTTGCATGAGATTATATCTCGTCCTGATTTTGCATGAGACTGTAACCCCGTCCTGATTTTGCATGGGATCCTCTATGGAGGGCAACATCTTTTAAGGGTAATGTTTTTTTATTTCTGATGAGTTCCTCCTTGGAGGTTAACTTGGGCTAATCTTTTAAGGGTAACGCCCTCATCCTGATTTTTGTTTTCTGCTTTGGGTCCATTTTGGAGGTCTCGGGTTCCTTTCAGCAGGTAATGTTTTTCGTTATGTTCATCTATGACAAGAGGTAAGGTTGTGAGGAACTGTGTTTGATTTTTTTGCAATAAATATCTGATTTTATTGTTACTTGATTATTTTATTATTTTTATATCATACATGAAATATATGAATTGTTATTTGTATTTAGAGGGTACACTAAGCTTGTAGCTCACTTTGTTTCTATTTCTATTTCTATTTTCAAATTATCCAGATGTACAATAGGTTTGGCTATCGGAAGAGGAATCTCGGTTTCATACCGTGTGAAGCTAAAATTTTGCTTTCAACCTCTTTAAATTGTGTCATGGGTTTATTCTTGATTTTATTACTGGTAAATATTTTCTTTTAAAATAAATGATTTGTTAAACAAATTTACATCTATAATCTATTTCTAAGGTCAATGTGACTATTATGATTCAGTTGTAACTCTTAGATTGGGTCTAGGGGTTACACAAAGTAACACCCTATAAACGGAGGACTACTTTGTAACTTTTAATAGTCGATGACTCAATAAAATTGCGCCAGTGATCATTTGTATAGTTTACCCTAAATTTAATATGTTATATTTTAAAGTAATTCTTACTTTTGCTTATATCCGAGTCAGATGGTTCAATGTTTTATGATGATAGTTTGAAAAATGATCAAAGTTTATCCAGTCAAGTTGAAGAAAATGGAGACGAAGGTATGAAAGAAGTTGGGGTCGAAATGGAGGTCAATTGGGTTTGAATGTGAATGTTTCTTTAAAACCTGAAATTGAAATCATGGTTTTTGGTTTATTCAGGGTGAATTCTTATCCCGAATATCATTAACTCAACATTAAGCGTTTTTACATTAACTGATAAAAATTTATATTTTTATGTCGGCCCCAATTGAAAATTCTTAATTTCGTCCCTCGTACCGATCTTTAGAATTATTTATTCATAAATTTGAGTGGTGGAAAAAAGTGGACATAACTTGTTTGAATTAGCTTTGTGTGGAAGAAAAGTCGAAATTACTTGTTGGAATTAGCTTCAGTTGAAAAAAGGTGGATTTCCAATATATATATATATATATATATATAGCACACGGGTTCAAAACTAATGAAGACAGAGCTTTAATCTGTATAAACATGGAGTTGTTAACAAGTTCTGTTCTCTGTATACTGTTTACATGGCTCGTGCTTCAAGCTTTCAACTCAATCAGAAATGGAAGAAAATCAATTGATCAAAGCAAGCTCCCACCTGGTCCAAGGCGGCTGCCAATCTTCGGCAATCTCTTCGATCTCGGCGATAAACCCCACAGGTCCTTGGCTAAGCTCGCACAGGCTTATGGCCCCGTTATGAGTCTCAAACTCGGCACCTTATTCACCGTCGTCGTTTCGTCCGAAGCAACGGCGAAAGAGATCCTTCAAGTACAGGACCTCGCTTTCTCGAACCGAACCGTTATCGATTCCGTTCGAGCCTGCAACCATTACGAAGTCGGGCTGCCGTGGCTGCCAATTTCGCCACTTTGGAGAACACTTCGCAAAGTGTGTAACGCCCATGTTTTCAACACCATGAAACTCGATGCCAACGAACACCTTCGACGGGACAAGATCCGACAACTGATTGCCAATGTTGGCAAGAGTTGTGCTAGAGGTGAAGCCATTAACATAGGCCAAGCTGCTTTTGATACCTCCATTAATTTGTTGTCCAACACTGTTTTCTCGATGGATTTGGTTGATCCGAATTCATCTGTTTCTCGAGAATTCAAGAGAACGGTTAATGAGATGATGGACGAGGCAGGGAAGCCTAATGTGGCTGATTATTTCCCTTTGCTTAGAAAGATTGATCCCCAAGGTGTGCGGCGCCGGATGACCGTTCATTACGAGAATCTGCTTAATCTGTTCGGTAATCTGTTCGATGAAAGGTCGCAATCAAGAAAATCTCTTGATTATATTGCGTCCAATGATGCTTTGGATACTCTTCTTGATGTTATTGAAGGCGGCATCGAGGACCTTAACAAAACTCACATCACACATTTGCTTTTGGTATGTTGTAGGTTTTTCTTGCATTGTTGGGTTTAAGGATAATTTAATATCAACGTTTTATTTTTTATTTTTTTGTGAAAATAGCTTATGTTGGATAGAAACCGTTAATTGATTATCGTTCAATTTATGTTATTGATGTGATATTTTCATATGTATTTAAGTGTTGACGTGTAATATATCACATCGTTATCTTGAATGACATGACATGTGATATGTTAATAATTCAACATATGTGAAAATATCATGTTAACAAGTTGCTTTGACCGCTAGTCAACTAATGGTTTCCATTCAGTAGGGGTCATCTTAACTAAAAATTAAATTTTGAGGATTAAAGTGATCTAAAATGAATAAGAGTCAAAATGATAATTTGAACAAACATTAGAGACTACTTTTAACATTATGTATTTTTTCTTACATGACACACTCTATTGTTATGAATGTTAGATGTTCGGTTTAACCATGTCAAATTGATAGGTCTTATTCGTCGCCGGGACCGATACAACATCGAGCACGTTAGAATGGGCAATGGCGGAGCTATTTCGGAACCCGCAAGTTTTACTTAAAGCCAAGGAAGAACTAGAGGAAATAATCGGCAAAGGAAAACCACTCGAGGAATCCGACATAAATCGTTTACCATATTTGCAAGCGATTGTCAAAGAAACCTTCCGGATGCACCCGGTTGTCCCACTGTTACTCCCTCGGAGAGCAGGTCCGATGCCGACCTTTTCGGTTTCAAAGTTCCAAAGGGTTCGCAAGTGTTGGTTAACGCATGGGCCATTGGTAGAGATCCGAGCATTTGGGAAAACCCGAACAGCTTCATGCCGGAGAGATTCTTGGGGTCCGAAATCGATGTCAAAGGTAGACATTTCGGGCTCATTCCATTCGGAGCTGGACGACGAGTGTGTCCGGGATTGCCGTTAGCAAATCGAATGTTGCACTTGATGGTAGGATCTCTCATAAATTGTTTTGATTGGAAACTTGAGGGTGGGATCTCACCAAATGAGTTGAACATGGAAGAGAAGTTGGCGATCACACTTCAGATGGCTGAACCTTTGCGAGCAATCCCTGTTCTTGTTTGAGTAGTGTGTTTAAAACTCGAAATCAAATGTTCTTTGATTTGAAATGAAATTGCTTATTTAGGAAAATGTTGTCCATTTTTAGACTAATCACAATAAACTTATATTTTCAAGCATTGTTACACCATTTTCTCTCTCTTCAATTCAAACCCTCTTTGCAAATATTATAGCTTCAAAATTACACCATTTTCTAGCTAGCGAACCTAAACCTTTAGCCCTTCAAATGGGCTCTGATCTCATTTTTCTCGCACTGATAATACTTTCACGGCCTTCATTTCGTTCTATCGAAGCCCAAGGGATCAAATCGGCTCGTCTCCTTGACCTTCTCATTAGGGACTACACGGTTAAGTCCTTTGACAGGCATTGGAAGACAGGTACTTCTTATACTGTACATCCACCTGCAAACTTATCCGGTATCGAAGTTGATACTGTGAGGTTTCGATGTGGGAGTGTCCGACGATACGGTGCGAAAGTTAAGGAATTTGGTTTGGGAATTGGTGTGATTGTTCATCCTTGTGCTGAGAGGGTCATAGTGGTGAGACAAAACTTGGGTCTCAATTGGTCACCTATATATTACGCCAACTATGATTTATCAGGTTACCAGCTTGTTTCACCTGTGTTGGGACTTTTAGCTTATAATGCAGGCAGTGATGTGAGTTTCGGTAGCCCTTTCCAGCTCGGGATTCTCGCGAGTGAAAAGCCGATTAAGATCGATTTCGGCGACATTAAAATTGTTTCCGACGTGATCGGATCATCAACGAGGCCACTGTGTGCTAGTTTCGAAGGAGATGGCAAGGTTACATTGAAAATCCAAGTGTCACCCGATGTTTGTTTGGCGGCAAGGGATGGACATTTTGGTTTGGTCATCGAGTCGCCGCCCTTGATGCCGGTAAGGAAGAAGATCAGCAGATGGAAATTGGTGGTCAGAAGCTCGATAGGAGCTGCATTGGGTGCTTTCCTCTTGGGATTGCTTTTGGTGACAATGGTTATTAAGGTGAAGAAATCAAGAATGGAGGAGTTGGAGAGGAGAGCTTACGAAGAAGAAGCTCTTCCGGTTTCCATGGTTGGACATTTCAGAACTCCAACGGCTTCTGCTACTCGAACGACTCCGACGATCGAATATCTGTACATAAATCACCATTCCTGAAATCTAAGTTATGTGATTCTTATGTTTTCAATGTATGATCATTCTTTTCTGGACTTTTGACTCTTCATAAGTATATCTTATTGAACGTATATTTGTATCCGATTTTCACACGGTTCCGGAACGTATAGAATTTGTCAGCTGCTAACGGAAATGTTGAATATCTTAGAACATGACAACCCGATTCCGGGATCTGTTTTTTTCTGAACAGTTTGTTCTATGTCGCAGAAGTTGTCGGAAGAAAACATGGTTTACAAAATTTGTTATCTCCTTTGTGGGTCAAACACAATCATCAGCCGAGAAGAGACTTCAAGTGTAAGTATTGTTTGGGTACAATCACCATGAATGAGAAAAGTAGAACTTATTATAAGAAAATTATCCCTATCCTTTAAGATTATAATAATCTTTTTTTATAAAATATTTAGAATATTTAAATCTCTACGTGAAGGATATTGATATTTTCACCTTTTATAAATATAATATGATGAGATATTGAATCCCTAAAATAACTTTGATTTAATTAAAATTTATAAATCATAAATAAATATTTCTTAATGCACAATAAAACAATATTTCTAAGGTTAGGTTTTAGAGTTTGAGTTGAGGATTTAAAGTTTAGGGCTTAAGTTTGAGTATAGGGTTAAGGTTTATGACTTAAGATTTAAAGTCTGGGTTTTAAGGTCGGGTTTTAGAGTTAGAAATTTTGGAGTTTAAGATTTTAGATTGAGATAAAAAGAGATTTATTTTACTGTGAATTAAAAGACATTTAATTGTGAGTTATAAATTTTAATTAAATTTAAGTCATTTATTTATATAAAACCTATTAGTTTTACATAGTGTGAGTGAATTTTGCTTATATATATATATATGGGTCATGATCCACTTATAATGTGTAAAACTCTTTTAGTTTTATAACATTTTAGGATCGTTGGATTGAAGGAAATCAAAAGCTGATATTAACTCCTTCTTTTTTTAGTAAATATTTTCTCATTTTCTACCGTTAATCTCAGCCTTTAATTTATTTCATCCAATAGTTAAAAAATTTTGAAAAATTAAAAGAATAGTACACAATGTAATTGATTATGCCCGTATATGTATGTATGTATTGCTTTATCCAATTGTTTCAAAGCAGCAGAAGAAATGTCCGGTGATGCTTCCGATGGTGACGTTTCACAGTCATCTGTAGTTGAATAGAAGGAAGAAGAAAAATAAGCATTCGTGAAAGAAACAAAGAATCAACGACTACAAAGAAAGCAAGAATAAATGTAAGATTGCATGCACAAGACCGAGGCAATTCAGTACAAGTTGCGGAATAGATGATTTAGAGTTCAGTCCAGAGTGATATTCCCCTCTATCATGGTTGGATAGTTGATCCCCTTTAGTATTGGGTTTGGGGGTGCAATAGTTGAAGCCATGTGGCGAAGACTGTATAGGTTCTTATAGCAGCTTCACTATGGTTGTGTTATATGGTGCTTATAATATATGTGCCATATTTGAAGGCTGCCTGATGACAAACACAAAAAAACATTTTGATAAGGAACCTATACAAGGGTGCAACTCTATTACCATGCATACTTCAACTTTGTTTGTCTGACGTTATTTGATTTGGACTTTAGATTCTCACAGTTATCAAGTTATCCTTGCAAAACAATGACAACTTCGCTGTAGAGGTCCAAACAAGAATTTACTCCACCAAAAGGTTAGTGCTCCCCTCATTCACTTCATTCATGCTAGTTAGGTTAACTGATTGCAAACTTCATGAACAACAATGTCAATCAATCAACTAGCTGTTTAAACATCTAATTTATTGTTGAGTCGATTACATGGTCATCGGTTGGTGATTTTGCAGGCTATTCTGCTTACAAGATGGTCTCGAAGAACATGAACTCAACGTTTTCTTTCTTAACAATCATTTCATCGGTTTGAATGACTTGAGTGAAACTTAACTGAGATTTACATGATGCAGGACTACAGTGTTGAAGGCTCAGCGCATACAGGAGCAGATGAATCCCTCCTTTTGGTTCTGTGTTTGTATTCAATTTGCGCATACAGTTTCTTCGTCTTCATCGTCAAGGCAAGAGAAAATCCAAAGAAAAGTGTATCATGATGTGAGTTTCAAGTTTACGCCATTTGGCAAGTGTTTCTTCTGTATAATAATGAATTTAAATGTTATTTCCACTACTGGCATAAGAAATGTGAATTTAGATAATAAAAATTCGGATGTTAAAATCCAATAATAATTATAATATCCTACTCTAATATATAATCTAAATCCCCATTATTCAAGTTCACAGAAAACACCTGAACATACAATCTGCCCCATCGAAAGAGGTGTATTACTCGATAAAATTCAAACAAGAAGGTTTTGTATACCGCATTGAATAGAGGATCAAAACATAAAACAAGTTTTTTTTCAATGAATAGGGGAACTACCATCTTCATGTATGAAGCAATGCTATTCCGTTATCCCGGGACCCGCATTCTCAACATCAACTTCTCCCATGCCTGTGTCTTCCTCTTCTTCGCTGTCTTCGTCTCCACTGACCTCTTCGTTATCGTTACGCAACTTAGCCATGTGCTCAGCGAGCAATTTATCGTCCCGTTCACTCACCTAAATCAATGCACCATTCAAGACACTCGGGACAAGGAATGTAGAACTGAGAGAAAGTACATTGGAAATTAAAGGATGGACACTCACCGCTCTAGGATGCTCCTTGACAACAAGTTTTCCCTTGTGATGCTCTATTGCTTCAGTGCAAGCTTTAATGGCTTTATTGAGGACAGCTATTCCTTGGTCCTGACCAATACAAATTTAAACAAAAATGAAAATGTTTAACAGACACGAAAATATGTTGGGGAAATATAAACATAATAATGTAAACAAGTGTCAATGATGATAACTTCAGCAGGGCAAAATTTTAGACAGTGGTCAACAAGATTAACACATTCATATAACCATAGCATGTTCATGCGAATGCTTCCCAAAGCAACTTCTGAGGCGTGTTAGACACATTAAGCTTACCTTGTCAAGAGTTTGAGTGGTAAGAACATAAAGTGGAGGAGCCACGAGCTTGATTTTAACAGGGCAGTCATCATTCCCAGCAGCCTCGGCTTTGCGCATGGCCTCCTGCAAATTTGACAACAAATATCTAGAAACCAACAACAGAGCAGAGGAGAGAGAGAGAGAGAGAGAGAGAGAGAGAGAGAGAGAGAGAGAGAATTTCAGAAAAAAAATACCTTAATGTGAAGAACGCCATCAAACTGGAAACATTTCATTTCAATATCAGCCCGAACCTTCAGAGGTTGAGGAGTCATTCTTCTCTTAATGTTTTTCACCAATGCATCTTTGACTTCCTCAGTCACAGCAGGAACCATTTCAGTCACCTAAAGAGAGATATCATTAGAGACTTAAATCGGCTGAACAAATAATGTTTTATGCATCTCACAAATTGAAATTTTACCTCCTGTCCGTCCGGGCCGGGTTTTTTTACTTCACACGTGAGGGTGTTCAAGACAGTATCAGGATCAGTCACAATGATTTTAAAAGCCTGAAAAGCATTTTTTTTAAAAAGAAAAAAATTAAGACTTTGATAAGAGATGAAACGAAACTTGAAAAGAAGGCAGTTCCACACCTCAAAAGCATGACCATATTTCCGGTATAGAGGCCACCCAATTTTAACATACAATTCCTGTCACACATAATAAGTGTTAGCGAGTTGCAAGTTGATGACAAAATCCTTCTAATACTGGCTATTTTTAGATAACTTGAATGAAACATACAGATAGTTGCTTCTCATTTAACTCACCTCACAAGCTTTGAAATCTTCAGCTTGATCATTGAATTCTTATTTCTAGATGATTAAAACAAACATATACTCATTGCACTCACCTCACAAGCATTGAAACCTTCACTTTAATCCTTGAATTCTCAACTTCTTTTCTTAATTGGAAAAAAAAAGTAACAGGTTTCATATACATCATAACCCAAGTTGCTGGCTTTTCAATATTTCCCTCAGAAACTAAGGTAAAAATCTATCTGAAAGTCACCAAACTACCGCATTTTAAACTAAAACTACAATAAGGAAATCATCATTTCATTTTTGGTTGTTCCGTTTCGGCTATAAAAACACACACAATTATCCATTTAAGTTAACAAGTATCCCAGTATAATCACTTTGGCCGAATCATATCAGCGGCAGATCCATGCATTTCCTAGGGATGACATGTGTCCACTCTTAAATCCGAATTTTATTAGGTTAATATATGAACACCCTTCCTCAAAAATATTTTTGAATAGACACTTAATCCGATGAACCAAATTTTCGAACAAAATACCCAAAGAAATAGTGACCAATTCCCTTCAATCAACCAAAAATAGAAGAACAACAAATATATTTCCAATTCATTACCGATAAACCATAGCTAAACTCTAGAAATTCTTCATACCCAAATTATTAATTTTAAGTTCCATAACATAGCAATCAAATTATCGCCCCAGTTTCAATAATAGAAATCAAAAGGAATAAAGGGGGGGGGGGAACAAAAAATTACCTCCAAATCAATATCCAAAGTCTCGGCGACATGTCGCATGATAGAGTGAACAAGTTTACTCTTATTGTACCTTTCTTCACAAGCCTGAATATCCTCCTCGCTAACTCTCCTCTTACTCAAATCGATGTAACCCTTTTCCTTATCGACACGGAGAACCATTACCGGCTCGGTTCGGCCGACCCTGATTAGACTGCTGACACTACGAATCCGACGGCGGGAAAGCTCGGAGAACAAGATCATGCCTTCGATGTTGTTGTATTCAAGGAGCGAAACGTACGCGCCCATGTCGGCGATGTTCTTCACCTGTATCATCACCGCCATGTCCACCTCGGGATACTTTGCTTCGTACATACGACACTCGAGGTTCGGCATCCTCTCGTATTCTGGCTTGGATCTTTGAGTTTTTGGGATTTCGTGTTTGAAGATTAGGGTTTTAAGATGAGCTTCACGACTGATGCGTTTTCTATCAACACTAGAAATGAGATTCTCCTTTCTTATATTTAGGGTAAATTACATTTACGACCACTTAATTATTAATGAAATTTATTTTGATTAATGATCTTTTACTTTTATCAATTAAATCATTTAACTATTTAAACATTATCAATCAATCTTATTTATAACTCAAATTTTATTTAATTTTTTAAATCAACATATTCGAGTTATTCTGGTTTCTATTTAAATTTAATTTTGAATATTTAGAATGATACAGACTAATCGATTGTAATTTATAATTGATTTTAATTTAAACGACTTTCTGTAATCATGTATAATATAAATATATTTTTTCATTTATGATATAAATATATCATGCAGAGTTGAGAAAATCGACTTAAACTTAAAAATCAATTTACTAATAACTAAAAAAATTAAATTAATCGAATCTTATTTTATAACTTAAACTTTATTAAATTTTTAGTCAAATCAAATTAGATCAAGTAAAGTCAAAATTTTCAAAATTTTAAATTAAATCAAAATTTTTATCCCTAACTATTAGCATTTGATAAAAAAACAACGATTAATAAAATCAACGTAGTTATATATATAGGCGCAGGATAAGGTTTTCTCTGGGTGCATGATAGCAGGTTTTTTTGCTCATCGGAGTTTCTCATTTCTTTGCCGATTTTTTCGTTGTTTCCTTCTGGATTTCTTTCTTTTTCTTTGGGCTGTCTGTTGTGAACGAGTACTGATAATGGTGCGGGCTCGAGCCATTTGAACTGGAGGCAGCTCTTTGTTGGGCGTCTGGATCATTCGCTTCAGCTTTTCCTCCTTATCTGGAGGACGGTGCGATCACGATTAAGCCACTGATGGAGGTTTTTGATGTAACAATCAAGGTTTGGAATAAATCTTTGGGTGCTCGGTTTCTCGATAAGTATCCCAATTTCAATACTCTACAATTTTGATTAATTATATTTGGGGAAGTTTTAGGGAGATCGTGGTTAATACGGTGGGGGATGATTTGTTCATTTTTCAATTTCCAAATGTTGATGCGTGTGAATGGGTTTTAGAAAATGGTCCTTAGCATATTCATAATAAGCCGCTCATTTTACGTAAGCGGGCTCGTAATATGCAATCTTTGGAGCTTCATATGGATAGAGTTCCATTTTGGGTTTACTTAAGTCGTATCCCCTTGGAGTTGTTTACAAGGGTGGGGTTGAGCTATGTGGCTAGTGCTCTGGGCATCCCCTATACTTGGATAAACTTACGGCTCATAGGTTTAGGCTTGCTTATACAAAAGTTCGTGTGAAAGTTGTTGTGGACTTTAGATTTCTCAAGTTTATTAATGTGCAGCTTTCAGATGGTTCTATGGCATCGATGGAGGTGACTGTTCCTTCGGTTCCTCCGAGATGGCTTCACTGTAAGGTTTTTGGGCATAATGAGAAGAGTTGTGTTTGAAAGAAACCTGGTCAGCGGTAGGTTTGGGTTCCCAAGGACCAGTTTGGGAAAGATTGTGTGGTGATTGAGCCGTCCTTTACTATTGTTGTTGAGTTTGGACAGGATTGTGTAATGGTTGAGGCGTCCTCTGTGGCTGTTGTAGAGGGCCCTGCTTAGGCTCTTTTGAAGGATGTTAAGGTGGAGGAAGATACCACAGGGGTTGCTAGAGAGCCTCAGGTTCCTAGTATTCTTGTTGTGGATCCAGGCCTGTTTGGCGGTGCTGATGTTGCTGAGATCGTCGATGATGTGGGCTCTAAGGTTGATTCTTCCCTGAAAGGCAAGCAAGTGTTGGTTGAGGAGCTTGTTTCTCCTCTTTCGGTTGGGGTTTTTAGACAGGCTCGAGAAGATGCTAAGGGTATTGTTGAGCTAATGCAAAGGTTGAAAAAAGGTAGGAAAAACACTCTTAAGGGCAGGAACAGAGGTATGGGTTCTTCATCTCTTAGTTTAGCATGCGGATGATATTTTGGAATACCAAGTGGTTGTAGAGGGATGGAATGATGTGTTTCCTTCCTTGAACACTTCACATTCCACATGGGTGTTTATACCTATCAACACCATTTTCATTTCAAAATAAAATTTTAGTATCAACTTTTATGAAATGATGATTTTTGAAATCGAATTTATTTAGAAAAGATTTGGAGTCACCATCGATCTTTGGGTTAGGTAGGTCGAATACCTAAACACTAAAAAGACGAAATGGGCATACGTGTTACCATAAATTCGTTTTTTAAGGGCTCTAGAGTTGGTTACGTGTGGGGAAAGATTAGTACCCCACAAGTCCAAAAATTGATACTTGATTGTTTATATGTTGTTATAGTGGTGAAATTTGTGGATTCGAGTCGTAATTTAAAATGTGATCCTTTTATTAAACATTGATCAATTTCGTTTTTATCAAAGTATACTCGGTTATTTTCAAGTTCGTTTTCGTTCGAATATCGTATTGAATCGTACTACCTCGATAGGTTGCAATTTTTATGCCCATTCTACGATTGATGTTCTTAAAAATTTACACGATTGCAAAATATACTTGGTGATGATTATTATCGAATTTTAAAGGCATTTTACCGTTCTAAGCAGCAACATGTATTATTATACCACTCACATAATAATATGAGGGCTAAAATATAAAAGTATTAAAGTTAGAAAACATCTTGACATAGATTAATCCAATACGTGTGAATCAAAACTAAACAAGAACTAGGGAACTAAAGCTAAAAATTCATAATAACATAAAATGTAAGTACGAGAAGTGCAATAAAATGCTAAACATGTGGACTAAACTAAAGATGAAATAAAGCTAATAAATCACATGTAGGGCTAAAATGAAATTAAGCAGAATATAAATTTTAAATTAAAAATAAATAGAAAAGTAAATGCTAGAATTTAAAAGGACTGAAGTGTAAAAGCTAAAAAAGGGCAAAATAAATAAAACGTAAATAACAAGGAAATAAAGTCAAGAAAATAATATTTTAATTTTAACCTGGACCTTAATAAGGCAGGTCCTACCCGGGGTAGATCACTGCAAGGTCGTACATTAGTTCAAATGCGAAAAATAAAAGTTAGTTGATAGTAGTATAAAAAATAAAGTAAAATTAGTAGTTAGAGGTTAGTAATGTTAGAAATAAGAATAAAATAAAAGTTAGGAGTTAACGGTTAGTAGTGTTAGTATTTTGACTCGCATCGTAATAACGCGGGTCGTATCCCAGAGCAGGTCACAGCGAGGTCGTACAATGATTCGAATACAAGAAATAAAAAATTAATTTTTAGAAGTTAGAACTCAGACAGTCAACAATTAGAAAGGTCTGGATCATAATAATGCGGGTTATACCCCAGATTGTGTTAACACAAGATCGATTTGAGGTTACGTGCAATAATTAAATGATTAGTAATTAGAGGTTAAGGGTTAGTAAAGTTATTAGGCAAAATAATAAAAGGGTCTGGATCGTAATAATGCGGGTAATACCCCAGATCGGGTCACCGCAAGATCGAATTGAACATTAATAAAATCAAACTATCAATAAGTGACTAAAATAAAAAATGAGAAAAATAAGAACATCAAATTCGAAATATAAATAAAAAGGGAAAATGTGACCATTTTGTAAATAAGCGCTAAAACTAGAGGGATCTAAGCATGATTTTACCCTAAACTATTTCATCCTAACCACTAATAAAGTAAAAGTGGAAAATATCCAAGCGAGGACCTCATATTTTGCGAAATAAAAAAAAAATGCATGGGACAAGGGATAGAAACGTAAAAATACAGTAATTGTAGAGGGACCTAAAGAAGGTTTTACCTAAAACCATGATATATAAACCACTTTTTAGTCATTATGGGTAAAGCTAATGCTAAACCCACAAATCAGCCACCCACCATTGAGAGAGTTCTCTCAACTCTCTCATACCCTCCCTCGATTGAGAGCACCAAACCACATCGACGACCTTACGCCAGCGGCCAAACCTCGCTCTGACCACCATTCGTGATAGTCGAGAAACCCAAATAACCCCAAAAATAACTTTAAAAACTCCTAAATCCTTTGATTCTTCTCCCTAAGCCCAAATCCAAGGTCGAAATCACCTAAAAACACCACTTAACTACCCTAAAGCCTCCCTACTCCTCGATTATCTAAGCTAAGACGACGACATCTCCGACAATGAGACTTGACAACTAAGGTAATCTAATCCTTTCCTCTCTACTCCGATTTTTTGTTTCAGAAATACCATATCCATGCCATAAAATGATACTGGAAATCTGAAAAAAATGATACATTTGAAATCTTTTTTTTTTGTATTGATGGTTTATGTCAAAAAATGAAAAGGATCTTCTCTCGAAGAATGGGGACCTCTTATCTTTCTACATGTTGTTTGGGTTTTAAAGAAATCCATTTTGTTACAACAATGGAAATCTAAAATTTTTTGTGTGTTCTCTTGTGTCTTGGATGAAAATGGAAACGGTTAGTGGCACGACTCAAGACCAAGGTAATGACTTTGACGGGTGGCTCAATAAGACACGAGATAGAGGCGGCGACGGCGCCAGTTGACACTTGGATATGATATTAGGGGTTTCAAAACCCTAATTGGTGGTGAATCTAGGCCATTGGATCATATCTGATCGAACGACTCGTAATGTGGCAACTGTGAGCTTCATTAGAGCTAAGCATGAAAACCCTAATTTTATTTTAAATAGGTTGATGGGTTTTGTTACTTTCTGTTTGGGCTCGTATTTTGGGCATTTTTGTATTTAGTTCATTTAATAATAATAATAATAATAATAATAATAATAATAATAATAATAATAATAATAATAATAATAATAATAATAATAATATAATGATAAGATGAAATTAGGGTAGACAACTACCTCTAATACCCTAGATCAATATGACACACAATCGATCAATATAGGATGATGCCACACGGAACCACCGGAGTGGCTGACCAACACCTTACTCTTTTTTTGTACTATAAAACGACCATTTCCACAAATAAAACATCCATGAAATAATATAATTTAAAAATTTATACTAGGAAGCTCCCAAAATAAATATTTAAAATCCAAAATAGTACAAACCAAATCTGAATAAAATTTATAACTTAATTGATACAACAGGGTTTATAAAATATACATGCCCTTCAAAAACTGCTAAGACGTACTCTGAATCTGCACTGGGTCTGGACCTTAATCTATCTACTGCTCCTCGAACTCTCGATTTACTAACTTGTCAAAGGAAAACAATTTGAATATTGAGCTAACTATCTCAGCGCCACACTAACAACTAAAACATACTAAAAGTTTGTCACTGAAATGCTCAAGCTATCAAGTCTACTGCTATTTGGTCCACTGATCTGTTCTGTTATGTTTTAGTGAGTATGCTTGTATAGTCACTCTCTATTCTATGGTAGACATCATGGTGCGACTAAGGGTTTTGTATCTCGTAGCTTACACACCCCTCTAGTCTACCGAGATTGTGGCCATCGAAATCTCTACATCGGATGCCACACTCTCAACTAGCCCACTTCTTGAGTGTCGAACCTTGCACCCAAACTAGTCAGCTTAAAGTGCCTTGTGCACTCCATAAGGATATCCGGACTGAATCTATACTTTTGACACTACTATCTTTTCTAAAGGAACTCGGGTGTCCTGGTCGTTTTCCCAAGCATTCAAACAAGGCTAGTCTTATTTCACCCTACTTTATTCTCGTTTCTACGTTTGAATTAAACATCATTAATGTTCTCATTTGAAGTCTTATGTAAGGAAATACTGAAGTGTTGGGGTACCTTGAGTCTAATTCCCTTAAAATCTGACCTTTTTGGCTAAAACAGATTATCGATACTCTTGCAAAAGTTTATACTTTTAAACATTCAGATCTGCCCAGTTTCGAAACTTTCTGGGAGTTTTGAAACTATGACTCAAAGTTCCAATACTCTTGAAAGAATATCGATACTCTTGCTCAGAAACTCACGAATTTGCCCAAAACGAAGAACAAGTATCGATAATATCCCTATAATATCGATACTCTACCTGTAAAATTCATAAAACACATACGAAAATGTCATATTTCAATCCCAAAGACCCTAAAGAGGTCCCCAAACATTCTTTAAAATATTATATGATTACAAGGAGCATAAATAAGGATTTATATCATACTTATAACATAAATCATGTAATCAACCATTAACATATAACTCTAAGCTTCATAACTTACTCTCAAGCTAAAACTCAATTCTAATGATCACTAGGAGTATGAAAGAGTTGATAATGTGTTACCTTGCTTCTTGCTTACTAGAAAGTCTCTCAAGTTAACCAAGGGGAAACTTATCTTTCCCTCTTACTTTAGAGCTTTCTCTCATCTCCCTTACTAAAAAAAGGCAAGAAAAGGGTTTACTAAACTAACTAAGCTTTTAGATTAAAGCTTAAGATACTATAGGTAACTTGAATACACTATAACCAAGCTTGGATTCATGTATCTGTTTAACTTCTGTAAAACCATTTTTGAAACAAATTCTAAAACTTACAAAATGGAGCTTAAAACAAAGCTTGAAGGATGGAGGAAAACATTCTTACCTTGGCTACAACAATCTAAGCTTAGAATACTTGAAAAATGGCTCTTGAAATGATGAAGAAATGGAAACTAATGGAAGAAAGAAGAAGAATAGTAGGTGAGATATTATGGAGAGTTTAGTTAAGTTAAATGATATAAAAAGAGGGGGAAAGTTTTCAGCTTTAACAAAAAGGTCATTCTCATATAACTATTATGGAAATTACACTTTAGGTCATTCTCCTATTTATTTACTTTTAAAAACACCATTTTCCTATAACTATTGGGCCAACCTAAGCCCAATACTCTTAAGAATTGGTCTAGAATTGGCTTAGAAAATCTAATGGGCTCTACTGACAAGCCTCGGGTTGACCGAAACTACTAACCCAAAATTCAGGGCATTACACTGCCCCTCTTTGCTTGTTGTTATATAACGAGAACACAACAAAGATAAATAATGGCCTAATTTTGTCTGATCTGATTGCAACCCATATGGCTCTAATGTTCTTCCTTGATCTTCTTTTGATACACTGTTCCATCTTTCAATCGAACTACTTGCCTTCATGCATCTAAAAACTTCAATTCTACACATGTTGGTCTATAGATTTGCACCTCTGTATTTGAACCTACCTTACTTGGCTTGACTAAATATAACATATATTGGTATATTCAATCGATTAATCTGCTCTCATGAATTCAAAAATCATCTCATCTGATTTTCCCCAATCTCACATATTTTGGACCTATAAATGACATATCCATCATTAATTAGCACATTTAAAATTGATTTTTTCCATTTTTTTTCATTCATATTGTTTTTCATTTTTCATTTTTTGTTGTTTTTTTTATTTATTTATTTGATTATTATTATTAAATGAGAAACTTTGAAAACCACTTTCTCATTTTTCAAATATAATATGAAAACATCATTCCTGAAGGTCATATTGATGGCCTGAAGGACATATCATCTTACTCAGAAGACTTATAGATGACCCGGAGGATTTAATCATCATACTCGGAAGACTTACTGATGGCCTTGAAGATTGTATCATCAAGAAACCTTTAAGAATCAAACTTGGCTTCTTTAAAAATTCATTTGATAACATCATATCGGTCGGACAATCAAGAAACCTTTGAAAATCAAACTTGACTTCTTTAAAAATTCATTTGAAAACATCATATCGGTCTAGTAATCAAGAAACCTTTGAAAATCAAACTTGGATTCTTTAAAAATTCATTTGAAAACATCATATCAATCAGGGAGCATACCCTGTTCAAGGTAGTTTTTTATGGGTTGGGGTCCTCAATTCTTGAGGCTTTGCTACTCTGAATGTAATTCCCTCTATTTGAAGCTTGAATTCTGATTTTCTCTTATTTCTTTTACTTTATCGGAATATCTATTAAATCATGCATCTATGTATGACAATATGAATGTGCTCAAATGCACTTAAATGTAATACATAAGGTTATCGTATGCGTAAATGTTGATCATCAATCTTCTACTGATTCTAAAGTGGAGAACTCAATCTTCCTTTATTTGATCACCCTCGAATAGACCCTGCCTCAACATCAATATGGTAACTCAAAATATTTAGTCTTGCATCTTCTAGGGAATAATCTAATCATCATCTGTCATTAGGTCCTCTCTATCTCATGTCTTAAAGAATCATTTTCTCTCTTGAATTCTTGTTATAATCAGGTATATGGTTGTGATGCCCTTTCTGTCACTAACTTAATTGCTCTATCAGAGTTATTTCTTTTGGGCTCTTCTGCCAACTGAAGTATGAGTGACTTACTTTCTAAGATAAGTTCTTCTTGTTTATTATCTTTTTCCCATGACACTTTAAATGGTAAGGCTCACTTCTCACTGAGGTGATCGTCCACCTTTTGATGTTGACAACATCGCAAAGAAGTCTAATCTTGAGTCTTTTGACCTTTTAGGCTTTATCGTTTGAAAATCAAAGCATAACTTATTTTTCTTGCCTTGGTTTTTTCTTATTGTCCCACTTCTTCGTTTGAGGCTGAATGAGCCTCATCAGCTTCAAGGACCTCATTCGTTCTCTAGAGATTGTTATGTTTGGACATGTTTTTCTTCTTTATTCTATTTTTAAAATTGATAAGAATGAAAGAATCTTATAAAGAAAAATGTTGCCCCTTATTCCAGGCTCACAATTGAAACAAATTAATAGTTCAATGAATATCAAGTAAATCATGAATTTTATCTTATTTGAAAAATCATAGCCTTTCGACAAGCGTTAAGATTAATGTGTTAGCTTTAGGTTGGCTTCTTATTTTTCTAATCAATCATCAAGACATCATTCTTTCCCCAGTCTTCGCAAGCATCATGGTATGCCCCTATCTCGGCTTAGCATTCCAATCGGATACAAACAAAATAAAGTAACTAGCATATTCAATTGCTAGACCTTTTAGAACACTTCCATTTTGGTTCGCTGAAATCTTTCATTTGTTCAAGCTTTATAGACTCCTTTAGCAAAGGTAGTGCCAAAATATTGGTCTACAAATAAAATTCCAGAGTGTTTGCATGAAGTTGACTATAACAAATATTTCTCAACTCCTTTAGTTCACCTTTCATTGAAACTCTTCTCAATTCACATTTACTTTAGGCCTTACTTCCTTTCTTTAAATTATACTTCGTTAAGTTTGGTGTTCTTGTATTCACTTTGATTTTGCTGGGAGATTCATTTCGACACATAGAGACTAATGTCATGAACTGAATGTAAACTTATTAATAAAGTTAGGGCTCTTGACATAGCCCATAACTTTAGCGAAATACCCCTAATTAGAGGATTCAAGTGTCAGAAAGTCTTCGACTTGACAACTCGAACGAAACTTACTTCATAAAGCTCGGACATTACCTCTGAAGATTAACATATTAACATTTTCAGTGGAGTTCCCCTAACAAAGTTAAAGTTGGCTTTCATTATTTCCTTGAGTTTTTTATTTTAAGTTTTCTTAAGCTCGTCAAGAAGAATATGTTATAGATCATGTCTTAGTAAAAGCCAAAAAATTTCATCTTTAGAGCTTAATTTTCAAGCAACTGACCTAAAGTAAATTCATCTACTCCACTATTCCATATGAAAAACTATGGTCATCATTGAACATCCTCAATAAAAGTGGTCTAATTAGTTTTGCAACTCCATATACAAGGAGAATGTTTGATCCTAAAAGAAAAAGGGTGTACCTTTCGGAGTAATCTCTGAAGCATGATTTGGGTTATTGTTCTACAAAGGTTCAATCTTAACACTTGTCAATAGCTATAAGAATAGTTTATTATATTCATCAAACTTCCAAAAAGAAATTTGTTTCATTGCTCATAGTCTGAAAATGAGTAATGTTTATTCAAAAAAAATCCTAAAATAGATAAATAAGGGGAAAAATTCAAACAAACATGTTGTATTCATGAAAAAAACAGCTAGGCTTCATAGAGGGCGAGTAACAGACTCGCATATTTCTCCCAAGTTACTCATTGTTTTCTATATGATGGTTACACACTTGATTGGATCGAATGCTATATCTTGTAGTTTAATACTCTACTTGGGTTAGCCATGCACTGCTCGACCAATTCTCGAGTTAATTACCTATTGTTAACGAGAATTTCTATCTCTTTCATTAATGATCTACAATACCCAATATAATGCCCAATACCTCCCATGTGGAAATTATAAACACTATTTTCATCATAGCTATAACCTGAGGGGTTTAACATCACTTTCCTGTCTCAAAATCAGGTATAAAATTTTAATCAAATAGGAAAAAATATGATATGGATGTTTGGAACACCTCTAGAGCATTTCTTACTCAAGAAATCTTCTTTGGTCGATCTGAGCAGCTAATTGTTTCCTTTCTTTTGCGATTGTGAGGATTATGGAAATGACTTTCATTCACCTAATCTTGGTTGGTTGGATCATTGGAGGTGACTTTCAAGTTTCCATTGGTGATCATATTTTCTATTAATTCCCCATTTCTCATAAGATCTTCAAAATCCTCTATTGAATTTGTAAGCATTAACTCAAAGAAAGGGGCTAAAAAAGCTTTATGGAACATATATGACATTTCTTCATTCAACATAGGAGGTTGAACACGAGTTGTTATTCCCTTCCACCTTAATGCATACTCTTTAAAGCTTGCACCAACTTCCATATTCATTTTCTGGAGATCTTGGCGATTTGGAGCCATGTCCATGACATATTTGTATTGCTCTAGAAAGGTATTAGGCAAGTCAACCTATGACTTGATTTTCTCTTTACATAACCTGTTATACCATACCACAGTAGGTCCAAAGACTGTCGTGAAAGTAATGAATCAACAAATTATTGTCATTCAAGTATCCCTCAATATTTCTACAGAACATCTTCATATGAATAAAAGGACAATTAGTACTATCATTCTTTTCAAAATCAGGTACCCTAAACTCATGTGGGATGGCCAAGCCAAGGACTAGGTTGAGCTCTCTTACGTCTAAATTCTTATGGGAGGCCTCAACAACTGTCATCACTTCCACTAATCCCTCTAACTACTTAATTTTTCCTCTAAATTGATCGGGATCAGTGAGACTCTTCCGATGCCTCATGGTGGTTTTCCAACCTTAGTGCGTTAACCTGATAACAATGATGTCTTTCAGCAGATGATTTATCTTTATTAACAGCCATCGCAACCAATACTTCAGTCATTGGACTCAATACTTCTTGTTGGGAATTTAATGCTTGATTTCTCATATTCTGTTGTAGTGTGGTGAACTGATCTCGTAAATCTCCTTGAGAGTGCTCTATTGCTTCTAACTTCTTATACATAACGAAAATATAGTAGAATGTGAATAGATGATTTTTGGTATTACTTCCATGTAACCCTCCTTTAAATTATTTTCATGACTTTTATAAGGAATGCATGTAAAAAATTTAAATAAATAAATGCAATGCATGTATGCAAAAAGGTATCGATCCAAAGTAATCATCTTAAATGATTTTCATTAAACACAAAAGGTTTCATTATATCGAATAACCAAACTACACATTATGAACAACTTTAACTTCTAGTTTCTCTATCTCCTTTATGAGCCATGTTAACTTCCACACATGATCTAATGATGATTCCTAATCTGCTTCAAATCTCTTGCAAAACCAACTAAGTCAACTAACTTGTGAGACACGTTGCTTGCTTGAGTAATAGCCTTATTTATTGCATTGTATTTTTCCTCTACCTTATGCTCAATCCTTGAAATTATAGACAATATTGATCATTATCTCTCGTAAGAGACTCAATGCGGTTATGAAGCTCTCGTGAAAGATTTCTATAATCATGTACCAATTATGTCAACATTTTGTTCTTGTTTTACTGGCTTCTAATTCAGCGTCTTTCTCACGAATGTAGCTTTAAAATGAAGCTTCTGAGTTGGCAATGAATGTGCTCAAAATCTCATTCTTTGCTTGACATAACCCCAAATCATTTAAGGTTGTCTTATATTTTCCTTCTATAATTTTTAGATCACAAGATAACCTCTTAGCTCAGCCTTCATGCACTTTGCAATTCTTTTTGCATTGTTCAATCTCATTCTTTAATTTAGAGACTCATTTTGCCCATTCCTCTGGAGAATCGCCTAAATCAACACATTGAAAAACTTGATTGATTATTTGAAAACCATCTTGCATTGCTTTCATTTCTCTATTCAAATTATTCTTTTCATTTCTTCAATTGACGTATTTAAGTTTCTTACTTCTAGTGGCGCTCTTCGTCTAGGATGCCCCCTCGATGCTTTTATCCTTGGGATCTCTTAGCTTCACCTCCACCTCCACCGGACATTTAGCTATCGAACCAAGTTGACCTTTCATCTCAAACTCCAATACTACATGCTCTAACAGGTAATAAATTCGACACTTAAAGGCCACATAGTTCTTAATATAATGTCCTTGAGCTTCTGCATGATATTCACAATTAGTACTAGCATCGTACCATTCGGGATATGGAAGCTGCCAAGGCTTCACATATTGTGGGGTCATTTCTCGAGATTCCAATATCTTACTGTATAAATCTCCATATGAAATAGGAGTAAGTTCAAAATGAGGATTACGACCCCCTAACTTTTGGTCATCATTCAAGTGTGGCTTAGTTAAGAGAAGACTAGCTTTTGAAAATGGCTTCAAACGTTGAACTGTTGTATTTGGGTTCTTGTTATCCTTTGTTTTCACATTCTTAGGTACCTTGATGATGAATGGACTTTTGGGGAATACAAATTTCCCTGCTTGAAGCTCAATAACCCTGCTTGAATAAGGTCTCTGACTTTGTTTTTCAAGGCACTACAATCTTTTGTTGTATTCCCTGAGCTTCCTATATAATAGCCACAGATGACATTAGCATTATATCCTTTAGGGTATGGTGGTTCTTTCGATTTAGACTAAACTAGAGTCGCAAGGTTCCTGTCCACTAGCACAGGGAGCATATCCTTATATAACAACAAGTTCAGGTCATATTGCTTCTCTCGTCCATCTTCCCTTGAACTTTTACAGTTGTCACTATTTCCTTCATACCTCCCCACAATTTGTTGATGCGAATGATGATTTTACGTGGTTCCTCAAGATTACAAGGGTCACCTCGCTTTAAAGTACTTTCTCGTGTATCTATCATTGCAGGGTTTCTTTCATTTTCCCCTCTTCTAAAGAATATCCTTCCCTTTTGCTAGAGCGGTTATCCTATCCATTATCTTGGACATTCGTTCTCTCATCTCATGTAGTTCATTTTGTTCTTTTCTAGACATACGATCTTTGGGTGCATGATTCCCTACTCTTCTTAGAGCTTTTGATATGTCATCTCCTAGCTATATTGTGGTATACTTAATCACAAAACCCTTTGTCCATCATGAAAACCTTCTAATTGATGACCACTCACAAATCAAAATCTTTGTTTATGTCACGACCACATGATACAAGAATAAGAAAAACACAAGAAAAATAAGTCAGTGTATACTAGATAATGTAAATGCAATAAAAGGAGAAACATAAGGAAAACAAGTTAGTACATACACATAAATGCAAATGTAAAGATGTAATACATGATGCAAACAAGAAGATGAAATACAGGATGCAAGTGCAAATGGTGTTAATCCCAATGATAGATATCATAGAAGAAGTTTCATTCGAAATTAAAGTCTTCACTTTACAAAGTAGCCCATTTTACAAATATGCCTTCACTTGAGCACTTGGTCCTAGGTACGCCAATGCTTTATCCTCAAAGACTCGATCTCTTAAGTGCTCCATGATCGTTTGAGCTTTTTTAGAGCTTTCATTTAAAGTAAGGCTCATCTCAAATGATATTCATTCGATACCCTTCAATCTTGGATTCCATGATATCGATTAACTATGATGCGTAATTCTCCGAGCGAGCATCCTCATTATTTTCTCATCGGTACGTCTATGTATACGGCTACTTGATTGAAAACTTCTTTCTCCCTTTTAAACATTTTCACATAGATATCCAATTACGGGTCAACAAATTTGCATTATGTAATGATGATGTGATGTAAAAAGTGAATAATGACTTACTGTAACGTCCTAAAGTCGGATATGGTAGTTAGGGTCGGTTTTGGAATTTTCGATAAAAAGGAAGAAAATTTTATAAAATTCATACTTTGGGTTTAAAAATATTTTTGAAATGTTTTAAGTGATTTTAGATGATTAATTTTAGTTATGGAAGTTTAATTAAATGATTTGGTGACTGAATTGAAAGAATTGAAAATTATAATTTCGGTGATCATTTCGTAAATTTTTACAATGTCCAAAATCTATGAAGCAATTACACCAAGGCTTATGTTTAGAGTTTTTCCTTCTAAATTAAAATGTTTTATTTTCCATTTTTTATCATTTTCCACCTAGATTCATTTTAATCTAAATTACATTTGTTTGTTTTCATTCACGTGCTTTTCATTTCCTTCTTATTTTACATTTTAGTAACATCTCTTAACTTCCTTCATTTTATATCATTTTCTCCCAAACAAGCTGATCAATTCTTTCTCTTTTTTTCTTTTTAATTTCTAAAATTTACTCATATCAATCTTGATTTTAATTCTTAAGTTTCTCTTATATTCTCTTATTGTTTTTAAAGCTTGATCATAATGGAGTTCCATTGATGATCTCATTTTCAATCTATTTCCAACAAGGTAAGGATTTTTCCTTGGTTTCTTTCAATTTTTGAGGGTAAGTGACTAAGTGTTCATGATTCTATTGAATTGTTGATTTAATTGAAAGGATTTCTAAGATTTCAATTGGTTTTCAAAGGTAATTAATGTGTTTATTTCTTGAATTGGTTTTGAGGTTTTCTTAATGAAATTGAGTTTTTTTGGAGTGATTATAATCATATTAAATCAGTTTTTCGATTGCAAATGATTTGTATATTGGTTTCTTGAAAAAAATTTTGATTTTTGTTATTTTTAGGAATCCGGGAATTTAGGTTTATAGATGTTAATTTGTGTGATTCTAGCTGAGTTAGATGTTGATTATAGTTTTTGCTTATCATTTTTTAGTGTGGAGATTCGTGTGTTTCAGTTTGGAGCTTCTGAAGTGACATTTTGGTAAGGTTTTCGGTGTTTTTCGACGTTTGCGCTCTGCTTTGGAAACAGAGGATTCTGTTTTATTTTAGAGTAGATTTTCATGTATTAATTTGTTTTTCAATGTTCTTATTGTGTTTTTAGTTGAGGAAACTTGGCGCTTTGAGTTTGGTGAACGTTGAGGTAGTGTTTGGAAGCATTTTTGGCTTCCTAACGACAAGGTGAGTGGCTCTCATTCTTAGGAAATTAACATGATTCAAGGTTGAGGTTTGTGTAGTGTTGCATTTGTAATTACGCTATAATGTGTTATTTGATTAATTATGATGATGGAATATGAATTATGTTAATTTACACATGATGCCACTTGTGTCATAAATGAGAATGTGAATTATGAATTTGACATGTTGCAAATTATGCATAGGATTTTGGAAACGATTTGTGAAAATCTATATACATTCTAAATGTGAATTGGATGAGCAGAACTTTATCACAGTCTAAATATGTGGGTTGATCATGACAACCATCTGTAAGTGTGTTTCAAAATGAATTTGAAACAATATGTAAAACTATGCATCATTGACAACTGCTCTTGGTGAATTGGATTAATTTGCTATTGTTCTTAATAGGACCTTTGGATATAAAAGCCATGCCTAGGAAAGAGTACTCTATGTGTTTTGTATTAGTGTGTGATTCAGGAATATACGGAGCTCAGATGGTACGTTGAGCTTTGCTCTGAGAAGATACGGGGTAAGGTTGTGTGTTGAGTTTGCTTCATGATTCGTGGTTTTAGTCCTATTTGATTCCGTAAGCAAAACGAGAGTTATATGGAGTCCATTTATCTAATGAGTTAGTTGTGTTTCAAACAAAAGCCATCGATCTTAAAATGGAAAAATGTGCGTGATTGTGCGATTTGCCAAGGAAGATAATTGTGCATATGTACTTGTGATTGCTTTTGAACTATAGGGTCATTGATGTTTGTTTAATCTGGAAATCAAGTGATTTGGAAAAAATTAGTTGATCATTCAAGCATGAGATGTTGAATTATATTGTAGAGTAAAGAACAAGTTACGTATGAATATATAGGATTAATCTTTATCTTGGTTATGTGTATTTCTTTGAATGTTAGTCGTTCACTGGGATTTATAAGCTCACAGTTGTTGTTAACATTTTCATAGGATTAGATTCGAGTTTGGAGGAAAGGAGCTTGGAATCTGTGTGATCACGCAAGGCTAAGGCATAAAGCTATACGTATGTGGCTTCCGGAAACTTTATGTGGTAATTTGGGGGACGTTTGGGACTTATACCTATTATTCACTTTGTTAGACTTATAATGTTGGATTTTGGTTTATAATAAGTTGATTTACGTTTGGGATTTGATGTTGGTTTGATTCGTTGAATTTGGATTTATAAGTAGGATCTTGTTACTTGAAGCATGAGATTACTCAAATATTGTTTTAGACCCTAAAGAAGAGTTTAAAGTGTTTTGTTAAGTGTAACTTAGTAAACTAAACATGTTAGACTCTTAGGTTGCATGAAACGACCTTAAATGCCAAAAATGATTAGGTGACTTGTGATTGAAATGAACTTTAATTGTTGACTTTTGGTGTCAAATCCTTAATTAATGTATTGTGTTATAAAACATGATATACCTTTGTTTTGATATGTATGAAGTGGTTGAATAGTGTCCAAACATGTTACTAGTCCATGATTACTTTTATATGGGTGATTAGTTGACCAAATATGCATGTTCTTATTAAATCTAGAGTTTTAAGAAAAATGATCAATCCCTTAGGAGAATGGATCGATCCCAAAGTTTCTGTTTTGCAGAGGACTGATCCCACGTGAAAATGGATTAATCCCTTTCAAAAAGAGGATCTATCCGTTCGTTGTTTTGCTCGATGAAAAAAGGGTGAAATTGTATTCATTAAAGGTCTGTTATCTTCTTAAATTCTAATTTGACCCCTCAATGATTATGTGAGTTTAATTTAACCCAAAAATTGATTTGTTTAATTACTTAAACTCTTAAATTGGAAATTTAATGAGATTGAAAAGATGACTTCTTAAACACACTTAATTAATTACATAATGGAACCCTCAATTGCATGTTACTATTTGGTACATAAGTTTTTCATATTTATATTTATATCCCTAATCTTGTATGATCGATTGAGTGAGTGTCTGATGTCCGATTGGTATGCAATTTTGTATGTTGATTCCTTATGATAATATTTAACATGCGGTAACCTTAATTGGGTGATTTGACTTGTTTATTTATTATACGATGTGAAATGACCGAAATACCCCTAAATGTTTAAATGTAATGTTTGCATATTTAATTGATATTCAATTGCATGTTAGTTACATTGAACATTGTGTATGAATAATAGTAAGACATTTTAATTTGTTTGCATCCATGAAATGTACGTAATGTGGATCTTGATCCGTCCAACACGATTGGAAACACTCAGGTATCTGACTCGAACTCCTAGACCGAGTATGGGGCATTACACATACAAGAAATAAATAAGTTAATACAGGTAAGATGACCGATAAAGATTAAAAGGACTATTCGTAAATGAATATAATGCATATCCCATCATGGTATCTACCTGTAAGTTTTATTTTAAGAAATTAATCTTAACCGCATGGTATCTAGTTCACATGCTTTCATTAAAGAAATTTATTCTATGAATTTAAAGCAAAAGAAAAAGGTTTAGAGTCATTCCTACTTTGTGTATACCTATTTCAGTATCTACTGACAGAAAGGGTTTCGGTATGGCTCTACCTAGGGTGACCAGTCTATGGTTCACTATATGCATGGTTTCGACTCTTATAGGAAAGGGTACTCGAATTGTCCTTGATGTCGGTGCCCCTTGGGGCTACAAAAACCTCGATCCTCACTCATTATAGGATTTAAATTGAATGAGTTTAATTCGAGAATATCCACATCCCTACACAAATACGAGAAAATAAATTCCCACGGAGGTACAAGGCTTATATCTTAGAGGCTAGTAGCTATAATTGATATGGAGAATAAATTCACCATGAAAGCATAGCATTCACCCTACTTAACCGGGACGGAGCTATGTTATAGAGCTTATGTCATGTAATGCAAGTGATGTGTGTGAGGAGGAACTTGCAAACCTTTAATACAAACAAAACAAGGATAAACACTTTCGAAAATGAAAATTCAATGAATATGTAAACATGAAGTCAAACATCAGTACACCTATTTACATAAACAGTGAAAAACAAATTAACCAGTGTTCAATAAAAAAGATCATAAAATAATTTTAGACGCAAATCCACAATTTCCACCATTACGATAACAAATAAGTGATTAATGGCCTGACTCTCTAAAAAAATTCTCCAGCAAAGTCACTAAGCTGTTGAAATCGTTTTTCATTTAAAAATAAAATTTTTAGTATCAACTTTTATGAAATGATGATTTTCAAAATCGAATTAATTTAGAAAAGATTTGGAGTTGCCATCGACCTTTGGGTTAGGCAGGTCGAATACCTAAAAACTAAAAAGACAAAATGGGCTTGCTTGTTACCAGAAATTCATTTTTTAAGAGCTCAGGATTCGGTTACGTGTGGGGAAAGATTAGCACCCCCACAATGTCCAAAAATTTGTACTTGAGCTTATATGTTGTCATAGTGGTGAAATTTATGGATTCGAGTCAAAATTTAAAATGTGATCCTTTTATTCAACATTGATGAATTTCATTTTTTATCAAAGCATACTAGATTATTTTCAATTTTGTTTTCGTTCGAATGTCGTATTGAATAGTACTACCTCGATAAGTTGCACTTTTCACGCCTATTCTATGATAGATGTTCTTGAAAATTCACACGGGTGCAAAATATGCTTAGTGATGATTATTATAAAATTTAAAGGAATTTACCATTCTAAGCAACATGTATTCTATTACTACTTACATAATAATACGAGGTCTAAAATATACAAGCATTAAAGTTAGAAAAAACCAAGACATAGATTAATTCAATACGTGTGAATCGAAACTAAAAAAGAAATAGGGAACTCAAACTAAAAATTCATAATAACATAAAATGTAAGAACGAGAAGTGCAATAAAATGCTAAACATGTGGACTAAACTAAAATGAAGTAAATTGCATGTACTAGAGATGAAATAAAGCTCATAAATCACATAAAGGGCTACAATGAAATAAAACAGAATATAAATTTCAAATTAAAAATAAACAAAAAAGTAAATGCTAAAATTTAAAAGGATTGAAATGTAAAAGTTGAAAAATAAAAGGGAAAATAAATAAAACTATAAAATTAAAATACTAGAACGTAAATAACAAGGAAATAAATTCAAGAAAATAATATTTTAATTTATCTTATACTGTAATAAGGAGGGTCGTCGCAAGGTCGTACAATGGTTCGAATGCGAAAAATAAAAGTTAGCGCTTAGTAGCATAAAAAAATAAAATAAAGTCAAATTAGTAGTCATAGATTAGTAATGTTAGAAATAAGAATAAAATAAAGGTTAGGAGTTGCGGTTAGTAGTGTTAGCATTTTAACATGGATTGTAATAACGCGGGTCGTACCCGAGGTGGGTCGCCGCGAGGTTGTACAATGATTTTAATACAAGAAATCAAAAATTAGTTGTTAGTAGTTAAAAGTCAAAAGGTTAACAGTTAGAAAGGTCTGGATCATAATAATGAAAGTCATACCCTGAATCGAGTCACCGCAAGATCTAATCAAACATTAATGAAATTAAACTATCAGCAAGTGACTAAAATAAAAAATGAGAAAAATAAGATCATTAGATTCAAAATATAAAAAAAGGGAAAATGTAACCATTTTGTAAATAACCTCTAAAACTACAGGGACCTAAGCATGATTTTACCCTATACTATTTCGTCTTAACCAATAATAAAGTAAAAGTAGAAAATAACTAAGAAAGGACCTCACATTTTGCAAAATAACAAAAAAACACATGGGATAAGAGACTGAAACGAAAATTGCAGTAAAATTAGAGGAATCTGAAGAAGGTTTTACCTAAAACCATTGTGAGAATTCTCTCAACTCTCCCACGCCTTCCCTCGGCTGAGAGCACCAAACTACTTTGGATCCTTGGACGTTAATTTCAATGCCCCTTATTTCTTTCGAAACCCATACTTGTCTAATTTTAAAAGATTTTCTTTTCTTTATAGGACACACATGTTCCAAATGATCATGAAAATGGCAATGTGAGCATTTTGCATTTTTAAACATAATGAGTTGTTTTTAGAAATTTATTCTTTTTCTTTTGTTAAGCTCTCAAGCTTTGAATTATTTTTGAAAACTTTGAATAAATTCAATTCAAGTCCAAAAACATTTTGCCTTTAAATTGTTATATAAAAATATAGTTCAACAATCTCCCACTTTTTGATATAACAAAACATTTGAAAAATTGTTTTTGGCAAAACTCCCCCTTAATAAAATATTTAATGAAAAGGATACCAATTGTTGGAAAAAGTATAAAAAGTGTTCAGTTCCCCCTTTTTCATTAAGAAATTGAATTTTTCAAACACATACTTCTCCCCATTTTTGTTATATAAAAAATAATTTAACTTTAAAGTTCTAAAATAACAGTGGAGAGTAAGTGATAAACTTGACATTAAAAACATTTGAAAAATCAAAGCTCTCCCTAAAAAAATGCATTCCAAACAAAAATTTGACTTTAAAAGCATGACACTTAAACAAAATTGAATTTAAAAGAAATAACAAACATGATAGTAGCACATGAAATTTAATATATCCAAGTCTAAAATACTTTTTACAATACCAAATGTTGAAATTAAGTGCATATGCATAAAGCCTTCCAAAAATGTTATGCAATTGAAAATTTTGCTATCAATTGTTAGAGATATATCATTTTTATTTTAACCACATGCATAAACATTTAAATTTAGGTCAAAAATTAAAATTTATAATATCAAAGTATTTGAAAAATTGATATCAATAGTTAGAAAGATATCATTAGCATTTAAAACCAATTTTGACCAAAATTCATTATGATAAACTAAAAATTATGAAGAATCATTAAAAATTTAAAATGATCATCATAAAACTTTTTTCAACATAAATGATATGAAAAATAAAACATATCTATTTAAGATCAAAACTCATGCATACCTAAAACTAAATGAGCAACCAAATAATCAAAATCAAAAGCATTAAGCTTAGAGGTTACCCATTCCTTTTCAAGTGTGGCTAGAGCATTTGAATATCTTCATTTTCATCACCATTGCTCCCACACACCTACAAGAGACATTTAAGTAGATTTTGGTATCCAAATTGCTTTGGATCCTTGGACGTTAATTTCAATGCCCATTGTTCCTTTCGGAACCTATACTTGTCTAATTTTAAAAGATTTTATTTTCTTTATAGGACAAGCATGTTCCAAAATGAACATGCAAATGGAAATGTGAGCATTTTTTCATTTTTAAACATAATGAGTTATTTTTAGAAATTAATTATTTTTCCTTTGTTAAGCTCTCAAGCTTAACTTTTAAATCAAAATTTTCTTTTTCTAAATCATTGATTTTGACCTTTGAAAGTTCTAAATCATTTTTCAAATTTTAATTTTGCTTTTCAAAATCAATTTTTTCTTTCAAAACCAAATCATTTTCAACTTTATGTTTTGAAATTAATTTCTTATATTTGGAATTCATGGTTTCAAAATCCAAATTCAACTCATTATAAGCATCTTGTAACTCATCAAAAGAATGTGAATTTAAATCATTTGAGATAGAAGATACAATTGAATTGTAACATCCTCAATATCGGGTTAGTGACCAAATTGTAAAGTTTTAGAAATTGGTGATTAAAGTAGGATAATTGAATATTTCAATGATATATTGGAAATATGATGAAGGTTATTTAGTAATTATTGAATGAATTAAAGGGTAAAATGGTAAATTGAAAAGTAATATTTTTATATTCCTTGTTATAAGAAAAGGAACCACGTGGGAAAAGAGAGAATTATCCAGAGTTTTCTTTCTTCTTCTTCCTCCTCCCGTATCTCCAAGCTCAAAGGTGAGTTTCTTTGTTTATGGATTAATTGTTCATTTTAAGGTTGGGTTTTGATTATTAGATGATAACTAAGCTTAAGGAAAGCTTAAGTTATCTTAAAAGCAAAGTATGATGGAGTTAGGAGGGATTAAAGATTTGAGGTTCTTGGGTGAAATCTTGAAATAGAGTTTATAACTAGAGTTGGAAGTTAAATTTGACTTGTCAAGGGTCTAATTAAGAAGTTAGAAGCCATAGAATTGGAATTAAAACATATTGCAAAGTTGGTTTAATTCTTGAGTTACATATGAGGAATAGAATTTTGAAGTTAAAGATGGTTTATATGGATATAAATTGGTTTAAGCATGTGTATATGAGTTGAGAACATGAAAGGGGATAAAATATGAAGCATTTGAGTTGATTTGAGTAGATTTTCGGGCTTAAAAATGAATTTTGGGCTATGTGCATCGATACACATTCAATGTGCACCGATGCATCAAGGGTAAATCTCCAGAAATTGTTCAGTGTGTATTGATGCACAGGAAGTGCATCGATGCACCTCTTAAAAATGGAAACATCGAATGCACACGTTAAGGGATGCATCGATACACGGTAGGATGTATCGATGCACTTCAAGGGGAAATAGCTTTCTTTTAGCCTAATAATTAATAGTTTGAAATATATCAATTTGTATGCTAATATGTATCAATGTATGATCATATAGATATCGAGCACGAACAAGTTCCAGAATGATTATCAAGTTAAGATTCGATCGAAAGAGATGAAAGCATAAAAGTGGATTAAACTTAGTGAGGCCAAGGTGAGTGCATATGCATTAGTATATGATGTGTGTGGAAAAGACTCGTGATGAGTCTACTTCCAACATTTGATTACATGATTTTATGAATATTAATATGGGAGATATGATTATTATTTATGCATGAATATAGTCATAGGTGTTATATGTGAACATGTGAATTATATGAAAAGTGATATGAATTATATGAAAAGAAGCTATATGTCTACATGTATATGTGAAAGAAGCTATGAGCTTATATGAACAGGTGATATGAAAATGTATATGTGAAATGATATAAGTGAAAATGCCCATGTTATGTGTAAAGAGAGCTAGAGGTATAGTTGGCATGCCAAGAGTCGAGGGTTCTACGTGGTCCTTCGAGACATATATGTATTCTTTGGAACATTTACAGGGTCTTGTGAGACACATATGTGATCCATTGAAATATGTATATGGTTCTTAAGGAGTGGTTCTTCGGGACAAATACAATACATAGGTCCTTCGGGACAAAATTCAAAGCCCCTAATGGGACCCTAAACGAGCTGTGATAACAGCATAGTGCACAACCTCAATAGACTCACATATCCACAGTTCTCACAGATGTACATGGGCAAACAAAGAGATAACAATAAAAATATATTACATGTAAAGTATATGCTTTTGTGATATGAATTGTATTATATGATTGATATAATGAATGATGTGTACATTTGATTAAATGAAATGATATATTATTTTGTGTGATAGCATGACATGATATGATATGATATATTCATGCATGATTAAGTAGTTAGAATTATTTTAATGTGTTTAATGCCTCACTAAGTCATAGACTTAGCATGTGATTGTTTCACACGTAGCTTACCGAAGTGAGAAGAGTAAAGAGCAATGTGGAGCAAGACAGGTCAGTTCTCCTTACCAAATGTCAGATCAGAAGAAAGGTGAATAATATGTATTTTAATATATAAAGTTATAGTTTGTATGTATTCAAAATAATACATTGTATAAGCTCTGAATAGTTTGGTAAAGGTTTTGAATAAGTTATATGTAATAATAAATTTTAAATTACTCACTATTTTATACAAGTAAAGGTTTTGAAAAGTCAATGTGACACTTCAGACTCGGATCCGGGTCGGATCCGGGTTGGAGGTGTTACATTTAATGGTATCAGAGCTAAGGTTTAGCCGATTCTAGGCTTAAACCAAAGTCCAATGAGGTTTAAAAAAGTGTACATGCCAACTAAAAGTGAAAATTTCTGATCTGATAGTGTAAGGAGTATGTTATCTTGCTAATAGAATAAGATTTGTATGATGTAGTAGGAATTGATTATAGAAATTGTCAAAGTAAAGTAAATCGATAGCTGACAAATCTGATGGTGATAACAATTCACCTGCCCTGGCCAGGCAGGATGAAGAGCGGAAACCTCAGAAAATGTCTTATAAGATTAAAGGTTGATTTCAGAAAGTTGAAATCATATTAGAATAGTGAAAGAAGATCTTTATTGTTTTGAATCGAAAAAGCGATATGGATTAGTTTTGTTAGTATGTGGATAAGATAGAATATGGTGAACAGGTGTCACCATAAGAACGTTAAAAAGATCGAATGACGTGGTGAGTACTTATAGAAGAACTCAAGGATAAGTGCATCAGTGACAAGCATATAAGATGTATAAAGTCAGAGCTTATGAGTTTGAAATGAAGTGATAGTATTGAGCATAAACAAGAGTATGTTTATAATAAGGGTTTGTAGTTAAGATGGAAAGAGTTAGCGTTGGCTAACCAGAGTATGTGATAAAAATGTACTGGAATTATAAGATTATAAGATATTGTCAGGATATGATAACCAAATATGAAATGGATCTGGATACAGTTGTATAGTTGGATCATAGTAATGTGGTATAGTAAAGGAAAAGGAAGTAAGAATTTGTATATTTGAGTAAAGTTGAGGATTGATAAGAAGAGTTTAAGAATGAGTATATCAATGATTAGATTATAAGACAAAGGAAGTCAGAATGTTGAGTTTGAGCAACGAAAATTACAGGATGTATGAGAATAGAGGTGAAATTGATAAGTGAAATAAACTAATTTTGAGATAATTTCGATTGGAAAGAATGTATATGATTGGTTGAGTAGGGCTTGTGCCCTAGATTGGATAGATGTTATTGACTAGCTGTTATTGACTAGCTGTCAGAGTAAATGTGATAGAGTTATAAAATTGGAGGAAAATATAGAGTTGAGTTAATCAATTATGATGTGAAAATGAATATAGTTGTGTATCCTGATCAGATAGCTATGATGTATAAAAGAAGACAAGTATTTGCATGAAACCTTAAGGAAGGAAAATACAAGTATAAGAAATGATAAAGAATGAAGTTTTGTATAAGTAAATGGGTTATCAAAGTTATGAGGATGCCATGAAGATTGATATATAGAGATGAGTATAGGTGATAAGACAAGAGTATGTTAACATGAAAGGAAAGATATGATTTGGGTATAAGGAATAAATAAAGGAATAATGGAATAAAGAAATAAAAGGGATGAGTTAAAGGATCAGATACGATAAAGGTTATATGGAAGTGTATATGACAATTTTGATATAGAAGTAAGAAAAGTGTGCAAGGTGATGTGAAAAGATTCTTTAAAAGTGTATGTTAATTATATTTAAAGAAGATCTAATGTTGTGTTCTCGGTCAAATGATGTTGGAAAATGAGTTGGTTATTGTTATAAGACAATTAAAGAGGGATTTATGAGGTTAAGTGATGAAAATGGAAGTTACTGTCTACATGATTAGTGATGTTATATGAAGTTGTAGAAATGGTCAAAGGAAAATGTATAATGGAAGGAGAGAAAAGATAGAAAGGGATTAAAGTTACTAGTTACTGTTTATATGATTAGTGACAGTAGATTAATGTATAAAGGAAAAAAAAGGTAGTTGAAGAAATAAAGGAAGGAAATATTAAGAAATGAGGTAACATGAGAACAATAGAAGATATGTTCTTATTGATTTGTTCAGTGAAAATTCGAGGACGAATTTTCTTTAAATGAGGGGAGATTTGTAACATCCTCAATACCGGGTTAGTGACCAAATTGTAAAGTTTCAGAAATTGGTGATTAAAGTAGGATAATTGAATAGTTCAATGATTTATTGGAAATATGATGAAGGTTATTTAGTAATTATTGAATGAATTAAAGGGTAAAATGGTAAATTGACAGGTAAGATTTTTATATTCCTTTTATAAGAAAAGGAACCACGTGGGAAAGGAGAGAATTGTCCAGAGTTTTCTTTCTTCTTCTTCCTCTTCCCTTATCTCCAAGCTCAAAGGTGAGTTTCTTTGTTTATGGATTAATTGTTCATTTTAAGGTTGGGTTTTGATTATTAGATGATAACTAAGCTTAAGGAAAGCTTAAGTTATCTTAAAATCAAAGTATGATGGAGTTAGGAGGGATTAAAGATTTGAGGTTCTTAGGTGAAATCTTGAAATAGAGTTCATAACTAGAGTTGAAAGTTAAATTTGAATTGTCAAGGGTCTAATTAAGAAGTTAGAAGCCATAGAATTGGAATTAAAACATATTGCAAAGTTGGTTTAATTCTTAAGTTACATATGAGGAATAGAATTTTAAAGTTAAAGATGGTTTATATGGATATAAATTGGTTTAAGCATGTGTATATGAGTTGAGAACATGAAAGGGGATGAAAGATGAAGCATTTGAGTTGATTTGAGTAGATTTTCGGGCTTAAAAATGAATTCTGGGCTATGTGCATCGATGCACATTCAATGTGCACTGATGCATCAAGGGTAAATCTCCAGAAATTGTTCAGTGTGTATCGATGCACAGGAAGTGCATCGATGCACTCTTAAAAATGGAAACATCGAATGCAATTAATGCATCGATGCATAAGGAGTGCATCGATGTACACGTTAAGGGATGCATCGATACACGGTAGGATGCATCGATGCACTTCAAGGGGAAATAGCTTTCTTTTAGCCTAAGAATTAATAGTTTGAAATATATCAAATTGTATGTTGACATGTATCAATGTATGATCATATAGATATCGAGCACGAACAAGTTCCAAAACGATTATCAAGTTAAGATTTGATCGAAAGAGATGAAAGCATAAAAGTGGATTAAACTTAGTGAGGCCAAGGTGAGTGCATATGCATTAGTATATGATGTGTGTGGAAAAGACTCGCGATGAGTCTACTTCCAACATTTGATTACATGATTTTATGAATATTAATATGGGTGATATGATTATTATTTATGCATGAATATAGTCATAGGTGTTATATGTGAACATGTGAATTATATGAAAAGTGATATGAATTATATGAAAAGGAGCTATATGTCTACATGTATATGTGAAAGAAGCTATGAGCTTATATGAACAGGTGATATGAAAATGTATATGTGAAATGATATAAGTGAAAATGCCCATGTTATGTGAAAAGAGAGCTAAAGGTATAGTTGGCATGCCAAGAGTCGAGGGTTCTACATGGTCCTTCGAGACATATATGTATTCTTTGGAACATTTATAGGGTCTTGTGAGACACATATGTGATCAATTTAAATATGTATATGGTTCTTAAGGAGTGGTCCTTCGGGACAAATACAATACATAGGTCTTTCGGGACAAAATTCAAAGCCCCTAGTGGGACCCCAAACGAGTTGTGGTGACAGTATAGTGCACAACCTCAATAGACTCACATATCCATAGTTCTCACATATGTACATGGGCTAACAAAGAGATAACAATAAAAATATATTACATGTAAAGTATATGCTTTTGTGATATGAATTGTATTATATGATTGATATGATAAATGATGTGTACATTTGATTAAATGAAATGATATATTATTTTGTGTGATAGTATGACATGATATGATATGATATGTTCATGCATGATTAAGTAGTTAGAATTATTTTAATGTGTTTAATGCCTCACTAAGTCATAGACTTAGCGTGTGATTGTTTCACACGTAGGTTACCGAAGTGAGAAGAGTAAAGAGCAATGTGGAGCAAGACAGGTCAGTTCTCCTTACCAAAGGTTAGATCAGAAGAAAGGTGAATAATATGTATTTTAATATATAAAGTTCTAGTTGGCATGTATTCAAAATAATACATTGTATAAGCTCTGAATAGTTCGGTAAAGGTTTTGAATAAGTTATATGTAATAATAAATTTTAAATTACTCACTATTTTATACAAGTAAAGGTTTTAAAAAGTCAATGTGACACTTCGGACTCGGATCCGGGTCGGATACGGGTTGGGGGTGTTACATGAATCTTCTTAGATTGCCATGAGACATAGGTTGGCTACTTCATCTTCATCATTGGAGTCATTTTCATCACTCCAAGTTGTCACAAATGTCTTCTTCTTGGATGATCCCATCTTCTTTAATAGAGGACATTCATACTTGACATGCCCTATTTTTTTTACAATTGAAGCACACCGGGGGACTCTTCTTTTTGCTCGATTCATGCTTCACTTCCTTGTAAGTCATGAGTCTCTTGAATCTTGATAGTTCTCATTGGTGGACTTGAAGGAAATACCTACCTCATTCTTCTTCTTGTTTTCCTTCTTTTCATCTTCTTCCTCTTCCTTCACCTTCAACTCATGAGTAAGAAGAGAACCAATCAACTCATCAAGAGTGAGAGAATTTAGATTCTTAACCTCAATGATTTTCGTCTTCTTCGATTGCCAAACCTTTGGAAGAAAATAGATAATATTCCTCTCAAGCTTCTCATTAGGGATTACTTCTCTAAATCTCTTTATACCATTGACAATCATGGAAAATCTATTTGTTATAGCTTTGATATCTTTATCCAGTTTCATATTGAAATTTTCATAGCTATGGTTGAGAAAGCTTATCTTGGTTTCCCTCACTTCATCGGTTCCTTCATGAGTAAATCGGAGCTTATCACATATCTTCTTTGCATTGGAACACGAGGGGACTCTTTCATATTCATCCGGGTCTAATGCATAAAAGAGAATCTGCATAGCCTTAGCATTGAGTTGGAACTTCTTCTTCTCTCCATCACTCCAACATTCCATCTCGGTGGTTGGAATGACATATCCTTCATGACAGAGTTCCAAGCTCCTAGATCATTTTCTTGAATGAAGAACATCATCATATTCTTTCAATAGACATAATTTGTTCCATTGAAGTAGGGTGCCTTATTAACCGGTTGATAATCTTCAATGTAATAGGCACCAGAGGTTGAAGCCATCTCTTTGTTGATTGCATCGGGAAACAATAGAGGTTCTTCTAGGATCGTCTCAAGGACGTGAAGCCTTTTAACGAATCAAGCTCTGATACTAATTGTTAGGATCGAAGAGGCTCAATTTGAACAACCGAAAAAGTTACAAAAGGGTGAATTGGAAATAATTTGTTTAGAGAGTAAGGAGAGTAAAAGATAGAGAAATTTGACACAAGGATTTATAGTGTTTCGACTTATCAACCAAGTCTACTTCCACTACCTTAGCTCCTCACTAAGAAATTTCTAACAAATTCACTAATTTGTTCTTTCTTTTTCAATAATAGAGAGATAACCTTTACACTCCCTAGTTTTTCACTTGGCTAAACTAGAACCAAACCCCTTTTACAAAAGGAAAGATAGTATAAATAAGAAAACCCTTACAAGGTAGGTGTTTATAAATTGAAGCTAACTAAAACACAATATTTACAAGAGAATAGAAAAATAAGAATGAAAAATTCTTCTATTGTGTTTGATTGCTTGGATAGGTGTTCTAACCTTCTTCAAGTGTCTTGAACTTGTATTTATATGTTGGAATGTTGTTGTGGTCGTTTCTAGCCGTTAGAAGCATTTTGGAACCGTTGAAGATCAATTTTCATGCAAAATAAAATTGCTCAATATAGAGGGTATCGGTATTCATAAAGGGAGTATCGGTACTACATTTCTTATTTTTAAATCAACTAACTGCTACTAGCCGTTGGGGCCTGATGGTATCGATACTATGCCTATGGTATCTATACTACTATACAAAGTAGTATTGGTACCCCTTTGGGTATCGGTACCATTTTTGCATTACGGAATTTGAGCAATGTTGGTAGTATCGATACTACATAGTGACTATCGATACTTCCCTTACCTTTGGTATCAGTACCATATGAACAGTATTGGTACTGTTCATGAGGTATCGATACTGTACGAACAATATCGATACTGTTTGTCCAAAATATCATTTTGTGCTCAAATCCATTTGTTAAAAGACTTTGAATTATTTTTTAAAGCTTTGAAAACTTTGAATAAATTCAATTCAAGTCCAAAAACATTTTGCCTTTAAATTGTTATATCAAAATATAGTTCAACAGGGTTTAAAAAATATTCAATAAATAAATAATTATAAAAGATATATGCTATAATATGTAGTAAAATAATAAGAAGAAATAATAAAAAATTTCATGCAAAAGTACAGGGACTAATATATAATAAACAATGAAATAGGGACCAAATCAGAACAAATAAAAAATATAAGAGCTTATCAAACAATAATCCATGTTATTCCATACTAAGGCAATGGTTAAAACAAATACAAATGAAGATAGAAAGACTTACTATAAATATAACAATTTTAAGCAATATTACAAATAAGGACTAAAATGTAGAAAATGTCAAATTAGTGAATTAAACTAGGTATTTAACCAAAAAATATTAATAGAACAGACAATGACTAAAATATAAGAATTATAAAATTTGAGGTTCAAATAAAAAATAACCCTCATTTCATTTAAGGAATGAAACGGAAGGTTACAAAACTCGGATAACCAGCAACATTATTGTCCGCACGTGTCAAAACACGATTGTCCTAGCTCCTAAACAATTTCGTTTTGATGGGGGGTACATAAGCACCTTTTATGGGTTATAAAACCTTAAAAATCATTTGTCTCTTGGCCACTAAAAAAATTGAGAGAATTACTCCCAAAGCCTCATCGGTCTCCTTTATTTTCCCAACTCTAGTGATGATCAGTCGTGATGACTGCCACTGATCGGGATTGATAGTCACTCACCAATGATAGATAATTGAAACATGATCACCTATCGAAGTTAGTTCACTCCCTGAGTACGAATTCGGGATTCGATTGGACTAAACCTCTCCCAAACATGGTTGATCTACGAAAGAACTCCTCGACTTTTTCAACTTCAATGACCTTCGAGATTCTCGACGATCAATGTTGAAGATAAGTTCTCATCACTTCTATTTTTTCAGTTTGTTGATCGAATGGCTCCTCTTTTTTTTCTTTTTCGAATCTCCTCATCCCTCTCTATTATTCCTCCCATTTTATATTTGCCTTGCTTACATGCCGAAATGATAGCAAAAATGGGTCTACTATTAGAGTTGGTGAAGAAAATCTCAATCTTTAATACCCCAGATTTTGATTAGGTTGTCGTTTGTTGGTTTTTTTTTTATTTATTTTCTGATGTGATTTTGAAATAGGGGTGATTCGATTGAAATGGAAGTGGCATGACATCAACGACGATGATAGAAGTCAAACGAGTGCTCTGGCAGTGGAGTGAGTGGCTCTCCTTCCTAGATGCGATGACACGGGTGGAAATCCTAGGGTTTTAAACCCTAAAACACTTAGGCTAAGGTTTGTATGTTGGGCCTACTCTTGGGCTAGGGTTTCTGCCTATTGTTGGGCTTTCATTTGGTCATGTTGTAATATGTAAATAATAAAATAATATAAAATAATATTAATAATAACATTAAATAAAAATAATAATAACACATGGATGAAAATTGGTGTTAACTGTTGTTCCTCTGTGCCCATTGGTGTGAAAACACAAATAGGGTAAAGACAACAAGACAAACAATTTTGGTTCGGTTTCATCTTTTTTTTTTTAAATTGATGTTGTTTCAAGTGAAAATGGAAAATGATCATTATCTCAACGGAGATTGAGATCTTCATTTCAAGGGAAATATTTTTAAAGTTTTGTTTCTAGGGAAACATTTTCAAAAGAGTTGAAATTTATGATGTCAGAAGTTAAGCTTTCAAGAAAGAACATCAATTTTCTAGAGATAACACATATCCTCATCAATTTTCAAAAGAGTTGAAATTTATAATGTCTGAAGATAACACAGATCCTTTGCGTTGAGGAAATCTAATTTTATGGAGATAGTTTGAGTTTGGAAACAACAATGCTTCTTCGTGTTGAAGAGATCTGCTTGCTTCTAGATTATTTGCTTGATATTAAATTCGATGGTGACATTACTCCTTCGTGTTGAGGAGATCTAGTCTATGGATGACATTGTATCTTCATGTTGAGGACGTTTACTCGAATTTGGACAATTGTGCATACGAAGACAACAATATTCCTTCGTGTTGAGGAAATCTGATTGTCTGAAGAAAATTTAATTTTGCAAACAACATTGCTCATTCGTGTTAAGGAGATCTAATTTGGAGATAAAATTGTTCCTTCATATTGAGTATGTCTAGTCGTATATGGATGATTTGCTTCTTCTCTTGTGGAAGTAAAATTTGAAGATAACATTTCTCCTTCACACCAAGGGGATCAATTTGTCTTTAGATAATCTGCTTGTCGAAGACAACATTTTTCCTTCATGTTGAGGCTTGTATAAAAATTGTGCACACATGAATGTTATTATTTTGAATGTTTTTCATGAATGACAGTATAAAATTCATTTTTTATTGGTAAGATGTAATTTTAAGAGAAATTTTAAAGGTATCAAAGCTTCTTATGTTGTATGTGATGATGAATATTTTATTGATCAATGGTTAGTGGCGGATGCATGAACTATCTTCATTATTTCCCTGATTTGGTCATCTTCATTTTTATTTTGCATTAAAGTACTTCCTTGTAATTCTTTACTTGCATCAACTTGTTCTTCTTGCCCCCAAGTTTGATCATGAACTTCTATGTTTGAAAGACACTTTCCAATTTCCAAGACTTGCTTCTAGAGAGATTGTCTTATTTTAAAAATGTTTCTCTTTCATTTTCAAAAGGTGAAAAAGTTTAATGAAGAAGTTTTGTAAATGTTTTATGAAAAAAAAAAATTGAATTTGATGAAAGAATTTTGAGAAATGTTTAATGAAAGAATTTTAAAAAATGTTTGATGAAAGAATTTTAAAAAATGTTTCATGAAAGAATTTTGAAAAATATTTGATGAAGTTTTGAAAAATATTGTCCCTTACTTTAGGTTCACAATTGAGACAACTTACAAAACAAAAGTTAACCTACTTACTATTGATAAAATTTGATCTCAAACTCTTAAATGACTATCATATCATAGTCATCATGTTATCGTCCAGCTCATAAGATCGTTAATTTTTTAATGGAAAATGATGAGTTTGGAACATATGAATAGTCAAATAACCATTTTTATAAATTTTAATAGTCAAGAGATTCAAGAAAGCAACATCCTATAGTTGGAGAACTATTTTGTAATTTTTAATAATTAAAGGACTCAATAAAGTAGTTTCCTATAATTAAGGATCATTTGTGTACTTTACCCTAAGTAAATAAATAAATGAAAGGTAAGGTGGAGATTTCTAGAAGAAAATATCTCTGGCCCTTTACATTAGAAAGGTTTTGTTCTGAATTGTATTATTTTGTCTGCATGACGTAGTGTCTCTCCTGTTGAAGATGACAGCAGTAATGATTTTTGAGAAAGAAGACAAGGTTTGCTTCATTTGGATGCTGACACTAGCGGCCATGCCCCAACAACAACTTATTATTTGTTTCTTTACTTTTTTTTTCCCTCCCCGTTTCATTTCAAGTTTTGGTTATTTCGAATCGATTCATATCGTACAATTTATTCTTCAAACGAAGATTTATTACATATATAAAAATTTAAATTTAAAATCTGTTTACCATTTCAACAAATCCATTAATTGTGATTATATTTATATCTTTGTAGTGTACCATACCAACTTCAATATTACACACTATCTAAAGTTGCTGAAAAAGATTTTATTTAATGAAGCTCCATCATGTTCGTGAATCTGATTCAACGTAATATACTGTTAATATTTGATTAATTAAATACTAAATTTAAATTATCAAATAAATGTTAAAATAATTATTTAATGAATCATCGATGATATAATGTTTTTTCCATAAATATATTCAATAACAATTGTAAATATTTGTCAACACATCTTTTCGTCCGGGTATAACACTCTCAACAACCCTGATTTAGTGGAATTCAAAAAATAAATATAGCATTAGAGTTTTACTATGATTCAAACTCCTAAAAATAGGATAGAGTTTTACTAGGATTCAAACTCCTAAAAATAAGATAGAATTCTATTATGATTCAAACTCCTAAAAATAGGATCCCGAAGCATTATAAATAGCTATTGTAACTCACTATTGTAACACACGATTTACATACAAAATACAGAGGAAAGCACGAAAAAATACGAAGGCAAAGCTATTGTAAACGATTCGAAAAAGAAATAAAAGGTAGCATCTTTTTTACCTTGATTCGTTCATTTCTCGCATGTGCTTGTTATTTTTTTTTAGATTTGGTTCGAATAACCCAAAACGTGGGTTGCGCCGAAGACAAAAAAGGGGCGGAGTTTCGAAGTTTCGAACCTAGATCTACTCCCGATGCGTGTTAATGTTTTTAAATATTTAATTCTCCCCCTAAAATCTTTTTTATTTTTGCTTCGAAATTTGCCCATCATTTTATTTTTTTTCTTTTTATTTAGTCCCTTACATTTACGTTTTAATTATGCTATTTTATTTATTTAATTTTATTTATACGCACATTTCCCTTATTGCTCATTTTATTTAATTGTTTTATTATTTTTTATGTAATATTTTTTTTTACATTTTGTATATTTTCTTTTTTACTTTAGTATATATTTTTATTTTTTTAGATTACATATATATATGTTATTTTTTATTATTTGTTTTATTAATTTATATATATATATACTATTTTTTATGTTTTTATTTATTATATATATATTATTTTTACTTTTTTATTATTATTTTATTTATTTGTTTTATTTATATATATTTTTTCTTCTTTTTCTTTATTTTTAATATTTTTATATATTTTTTATTTATTTTACTTACTATTTTATCTTTGCTTTCTTTATCTTATCTTTTATTTAATTTATTTTTTCTTCATTTTAATTTCATTTATTTATTTCTTACCTTTTTATCTAACAAGTTTCTTAGCTCTCTTAAGGGTACACCTTTAAAACTATCTAATGTAAGTAATTGAGATCGTATTTTTACCTTTTAATTTTAAATTACAATTTTCTTAATTTAAGACAACTGGAAATTGCGTAGTACCGAAAGGGTAGTTCAAGGGTGCTAACCCTTCCTTGACTGTAACCGACTCCCGAATCCGACACATCTTTGGAAAGACGCAGATCAAGTAAGAAATAGGGTATCCGATCAACCCATTTGTTTTAAAATAAATGATCGGTGGCGACTCCAATTCGTTTAATCTAAGTCGAAGCCTAAATTCGGGGTCCACCCGAAAGACGGTTATGACAGCTTGGCGACTCCACTGGGGACATGTAAATGAGTCAGGCTAAGGTAGTTTCCAGTTGTCTTTTTAACGAAAAGGGTTAGTTTAAATTTTAAGGTAACATTTCGATCATTATTGCTTACTTTTTATTATATTTTCGAGTAAATAGTTGTACTAGCCGTTTTCTAATAATTTCAGCCTCCCAAACTTGTTTTTCACTTAAGGCTCTAAACCTGAGCTCTGAACCCTATTTAAGTGGGGATGAAATCGGCGCCTTCGTGTGAATTTATTCACCGCACAGGCCTAGCAAGTAGCCTTCGGGATTCATATACCTTATGTCTTCGTGTGAATTTATTCACCGCACAGACATAAGGGAATGTGTCCTCTCGAGTTTAACTTAGTCGACACAAGCTTGTAATAGGCTTAGGACTAAGGGTTTGGCAAGCCCAAGGGGGCACCAGCAAGGAGAACTCGAGTACCATTTTTTTAAAACCTAAACTGAGATAGTACAGAGAATTAGAGCCCACCCTAAAACCTCATTTCCAAACCCTAGGTTGCTTTGATATTATTTCATGCTTTATTTCATATTCAAAGCATGTGAACTAGAAATTTATGCGGTTAGGACTTGTTCAAAATCAACTTACGGGATAGAGATCATGTCCGGGAAAGAATCATGAGCATGTGGGGTATATATCATGCAGGGTAGGACTTTTATTTTCATGACTGATTTTACTATTTTTGTCTCACTAACTCTTTTCATTTTTGTTCTTTTTATTTTATTTTCATCATTTGCATCATTCAAAAGAGGTGTTGATCCACCAAAAACGTGTTTGTTAGACATAAATAATTTGCATTAATGGACAAAGGGGTTGTAATACAAGAGATGAAAATGTAAAGGACAGTCTACAAGACGACTATGTATCACATTCAATCCAGAAGATATGGTGCCCACAATTGAAGAGTATATTACTCTGTTGCATTATAAAGGACTCAGAATGAATAGGGTCAACATCAAGCACAATGAAAGTCTATCTTGGAAGAACTGACTGGAAGAGGTTGCAGGGGCAAGATGAAGGTTACTGATCTTGGGGGTCCTTTCAAATACAACAATGGAAAAACGATAGCTGAAATTGGAGACCATTGCTGACGAATTCAAGAAACAGACAAATGAATTTCACATAGTTCTTATCAATTGAGGGCTCCAATGACGTATTCGTTGAGAACATGTTCAATAGAAGATAAATGCCAGAGATGCAGTCATTCAAGACTTCTTGGACTAGTACAAAAAGCAACTCAACATTTGCACGGTTCATCCAGAGAAGCCGGAGCGGTTAGACAGGTTATTCAACCGGTGCCAGACGAAGGCAAAAGACTAGTCAACATGTCAGAAGCTGTCAGGATATTTTTGTCTCTTAAAAGATAAAACATTTTTGTCCCCAATAAGGATTATTTATAATAACATACATGTTTTCGGATCAATGGCTAGAGCATTTCATGCATTTTTGCATCTACATTTCATTTTTAAGCATTTTCATAAACATAAAATTTCTTCATAGAGGATTCGATGAAGTGGTCATAATCACGTGACACCACATAGAAGCGAGATTTTAACAATTAAAAAAACTGAAATCAATACAGTGGGAGCCTGATAAGCTGATTGTAGGACAAAGCCTGCCAGGATGATTTGAGAACAGAATCCTCATATCCTAAGGGCTACGATGTTGAAGCTATGTGCAATTACCACATAGGAAGCTTCAGATACTCCTCAAAGAGCTATAAGGCACCGAACCGCAAGATCCAAAACCTAATGGATTCAAGGGCATTGATAGCCGAATAAGGGGACATTGCATATACCATTTGCACTTAGAGCATTGTTTTGTTTAAACACGTCTTTGATCTTTCATGTTTGCTTAATCTTGTAAACAATTGAATTTATGCTACTTTCTAAGGTGGAGCAATTGAACAAATTTTAGTCTTTAGTTCTTCGAATATTAAATGAATTAAGAATTCTTTTAATTCTTCAAGAATTATAGATTTTTGACATATGGCAAGATTAGACCTTTCTTATCCTGTCTCAAACCCGAAAATAAAATACCTTGATTCTTTACCCAAAATAACTCATGGTCATTACCAAAAAGACCAAATTTTGACATTACCTCCCTTTGAATTTTTTTAACAACACATTTATCTTTTTGATACACCCATACCTTTCTTTGAGTCAATAAAATCACACCATTGTCTTTTTAGACTCAAAATTGACATTTTTATACCATTAAACCCCAAGGCATTGAGTTGTTCATTTGAATATGAGCATTCTTCTAAGACACAACTTGGGGCATCTCGTAGGGAGCCTAAACATTAAGACATGTTGGGGGCAAGAAGTAGAAAGAAGAATTCACTCGAAATAATTCTATCATGCATTAATTACATTGTTTTCATGTGAATAAAATTAATCCTGAAAATCTATCTCCCTGGGGATACCTCTTCTGTGAAAGCTTCCATGTATGAAATGATGAACGACTTTCTTTCTTTACCCCTTCACAATAGGAGAAAATATATATCCCTTGTGTCCCTTTTTGAGCCTATAATATTTTTCTTCTGATTCAACCCTAACCAAGGATCACCCTCCACACTGGGGGGGCAAGGTGGAGAAACTTTGCTCGCATGAGTGAAGACATTGATTCAGATGAGATACCGAAAGGTGAACCAAATGCCAAGTGCGAAGATTCAATCAGAAAAAAAGAGAAAAAAGCAAAGAGAAAATAAAAAGAGAAAAAACAAAGGAAAATTGAAGAAAAAAAAAGACAAGATGCATATGCAAATATTCTCTCGATTCAAACGACGCATCGAGATTCAAACTATGAGATTGATCAAGCACAATTATTTCCGAATCACTGAACCACTTCACTCAAAGATCATAGAGCATCAAATGAGATTGATCAAGCACAATTATTTATAAATCACTCCACTCGAAGATCATAGAGCATCAAGAGAGAAACACATACGAGTAGATTCAAATTGAGCAAGATATGATTGAAGACATCAGAATGAATTGATCCTTGGTTCAATCACCTTTAAACACTTGTTTGGGCCTTTTATCCCTTTCTTTCATAACCATGAACCATGACCTACGTTACGTGCCTTAAAAGTCCCTTCTAATCATACATGGATTTCTAAACAGAAGAAACTATCTTCAGATTTCATCCCTCCCATCAGGATTAATCTTTATTTGCAAAAAACAGTGTAATTAATGTATGATAGAGAAAAATAACAAGGGAGTTCAAGACGTAAATTATGAATGACGTCTTGAAACCAAAGGAGGATTCGAGTTGAAAACCTGAAAATGCAGCTTGAATATAAAAATTGGGCAGCTGAGGCGATTGCACAAACTCCTTGATAAGGCATCGCACAATCTGAGCGTGACCATGAAAGCTGGGAATCGGAGAACACTTCCAATAGAGGAGCATACAAGCTACCCCATCAAACCTTTGAGTATCAAATAAACAAAAATGCCAAACCTTTGACCAAACACAATAACCTGAGACTTTTTTTTATCATTTCCTTACTTAACCATTTCCCAAAAATAGATTTGATCTTGGCACGTGTCAAATAGCTATAATTTATTGAAGGATTAACAATGTAATTAATTCTTTGATATCCAATGAACTCTAATTTTATGATTTGTCTCAATTGTAAAACCGTGAAAGGGGCAATATTTTCAAAACTTTTGATTAAACATTTTTCGCAACTCCTTTTTGATATTTTCATAACTTTGAAAATAAAAGAGAAAAAAAAACATTTTTTTTTCAAAACAAGACAATCTCTCTAGAGTGGATCTTGGTAAATGACATGTGGCTCTCAAACACAAAGCTCATGCTTAGAATCAATACTGAAGCAAGAAATGAGGAACAATAAGGGCATCTTTGAAGATTCAACATCAGATGTTGGGGCATTTTTTTAGATTTAACATCAAATGTTGGGGCATTTTTTGAGATTCAACATCGAATATTGAGGTATCTTTGGGAATTCAATATCCTGATGTGAATTATCAGATCTTCCTATGGCCTTTCCTCCACGTGCAGGAACCAGCAGACAAAAAATGAGATTATGTCCGATGAATAAAACAAGAACTAATTCATTATGCATGCATTTTAGAGCATCATTTTTTTCACATACATAATCTTTGCAGCTTTAGAGTCAAGTTTCAACTTCAAGACGAAAGATACTCGATTCAAAGCACATTTAGAAATTGATGGTGGTTGCTCAACTTCACAGCGAAGGAGCAACTGTCTGTCGACAAATAACTTTTCAATTTCATTCAAAGTCAATTTCAACTTCACAACGAAGGATATTGGACTCAAAGCGACACAATTTGCTCGAGAGTAGATTTCAACTTCACTACGAAAGATATCTAGCTCGAAGCCAAACTTCACAATAAAGGGGTCATCCACGGTTTCAATTTCACGACTAAGGGAATCGTGTCCACTCGCAATATACAATACTTGGATTTCAACTTCACGACGAAGGATATCCATGTCAAGGCTCAACTTCATGACGAAGGGGCCATCCACGATTTCAACTCCATGACGGAGGATATCGTACCCACACATCCACGATTTCAACTCCACGACGGAGGATGTCATTCCATTTTGAGGCTCAACTTCACGATGAAGGGGCTTCCCAGTTTCAGAGCCAATTTCAACTTCACAGCGAAGGATATTGGACTCGAGACAACACAAGTTCAAGTTCACAGCGAAGGGACGGCTGGTTGTCAACAAACAATTTCCCAGTTCCAGAGCCAATTTCAACTTCACGGCGGAGAATATTGGACTCAGAACAGTACAACTTACTTGGATTTCAACTTCACGATGAAGGATATCCAATTCTTGGCTCAACTTCACGGCGAAGGGGCAACTCACGGTTTCAACTTCACGACGAAGGGAATCGTACACACAAGCAGCATCCATCTCCAGATTGGATTTCAACTTCACTGTGGAGGATATCCAACTCAGAGAAGGAGTGTCTGTCAACAAACTTTCCAGTTTCGAAGTCAATTTCAACTTCACAACGAAGGATATTGGCCTCGAAACAGCATACTAGATTTTAACTTCACGACGAAGGATATCCAATTCCAAGGCTCAACTTCACAACGAAGTGGCCATCCACGGTTTCAACTTCACGACGAAGGGAATTGTGCTCACCATTGTCTCTCTTGAGACAGTTTCCCTCGAAACAAAATCTTTGAATATCTTTTCCTTGAAACAAATTTCGTCTCCCTTGAGACAGTTTCTTTTAGAACTAAGTTTTGTCTCTCTTGAGATAGTTTCTTTTGAAACAAATTTTGTCCCTATTGAGACAGTTTCTCTTGAAACACAAAAAAAACCCTCGAAATTGTTTCTCTTGAAAAAAAACTTTGAAAATGTTTCTCTTGAAACACAAAGCCTTCGAGTTCGATTACACTCAGCTTCAAGGGCACATCATTTGTAGCATAACTCAAGGCTAGAAGGGTTATATGTCAACAAAGACCTTCGAGTTCGACTACGCTCAGCTCCAAGGCACATCATTTGCAGCATAACTTAAGGCAAGAAGGGTTATCAGTCATCAAAGACCTTCGAGTTCGATTACATTCAACTCAGAGGCAAATCAAATTTACAGCATAGCTCAAGGCAAGAAGGGCTATCTGCCAACAAAATTGTCGAGTTCGATTCCATTCAGCTCGATGACAAATCAATCACACTACTTTTCGGTTTCAGTCGAAGTTTTCAAGTCGAGAAGAAGACCTAGGTTAGCCGTGCCTTAGTGACAAGCAACCATTTTCAAACAACATAGCTTAAGTCAAGAAAAACTATCTGTCAACGAAGATTTCTAAGTTCGATTCCGATCCAAGAAGAAGACCAAAGGGTAACGAGAAGCCATGTGCTGATTCAAATTCCGAACTACGACTTCAATTCCATATCATGAACTCGACTTCATCTGCAACTCAATTCGACAGGGAGTTATTGAAACATCTGAGTTAGTTTTCAACTCCACCAAACGAAAAGTGTGTCTTTTAATCTTTGCCCTATCCTCGTTACACGACTATGGGCAAAAAGGGGCAGCTGCTAACATACTTTTTCGTCTAGGTACAACACTCTCAACAACCCTGATTTAGTGAGATTCAGAAAACAAACATAGCGTTAGAGTTTTACTAGGATTCAAACTCCTAAAAATATGATAGAGTTTTACTAGGATTCAAACTCCTAAAAATAGGATAGAGTTCTACTATGATTCAAACTCCTAAAAATAGGATCTAGAAGCATTATAAATAGCCATTGTAACTCACTATTGTAACACACGATTTACATATAAAATACAGAGGAAAGCACAAAAAAATACGAAGGCAAAGCTATTGTAAACGATTCGAAAAAGAAATAAAAGGTAGCATCTTTTTTACCTTGATTCGTTCATTTCTCGCATGTGCTTGTTATTTTTCTTGAGATTTGGTTCGAATAACCCAAAACACGGGTTGCGTCGATGACCAAAAAGGGGTGGAGTTTCGAAGTTTCGAACCTAGATCTACTCCCGAGGCGTGTTCATGTTTTAAAATATTTAATTCTCCCCCCAAAATCTTTTTTTTACTTCGAAATTTGCCTATCGATTTTTTTTTCCTTTTGATTCAATCCCCTACATTTACGTTTTAATTATTATTATTATTTTATTTATTTAACTTTATTTATACGCACATTTCTCTTATTGCTCATTTTATTTAATTGTTTTGTTATTTTTCTTTTTTTCATGTAATTTTTTTTTACATTTTATGTATTTTCTTTTTTACTTTAATATATATTTTTATTTTTTTTAGATTACATATATATATATATGTTATTTTTTATTATATGTTTTTTAATTTATATATATATTTACTATTTTTTATGTATTTATTTATTTATTATATATATATATATATTATTTTTACTTTTTTATTATTATTTTATTTATTTGTTTTATTTATTTATTTTTTCTTCTTTTTCTTATTTTTTAATATTTTTTAATATTTATTTATTTATTTTACTTACTATTTTATCTTTACTTTCTTTATCTTATCTTTTATTTAATTTATTTTTTCTTCATTTTAATTTTATTTATTTATTTCTTACCTTTTTATCTAACAAGTTTCTTGGCTCTCTTAAGGGTACAGCTTTAAAACTATCTAAGGTAAGTAATTGGGATCGTATTTTTACCTTTTAATTTTAAATTACAATTTTCTTAATTTAAGACAACTGGAAATTGCGTAGTACCGAAAGGGCTGTTCATGGGTGTTAATCCTTCCTTGACTGTAATCGACTCCCGAATCCGACACATCTTTGGAAAGACGCAGATCAGGTAAGAAATAGGATATCCGATCAACCCATTTATTTTAAAATAAATGATCGGTGGCGACTCCAATTCGTTTAATCCAAGTCGAAGCCTAAATTCGGGGTCCACCCGAAAGACGGTTACGACAATATTAATATGAAGTCATTAATCAAATGATAAGACAAGGGCGCATGATAGTGGGTACGAGGATGATACTAAGCTGATTACTAAAGAGATGACATGAAAATACAACAATTTCACCAACATGTTTTAGTGGACCAAAATTTGTAAAATTATCGTCTCAAAGCATTAATCGTTTGTATCTTGGAAATAAATAAAAGAGTAAACTATATCACTAGTCATTGAACTTCTATAACACTTTAACTTAGGTCATCAACATAAAAAAAATCGTTGGAATATTTCTGTTAAGATTTCTTTTATTTCAATCACTAAATCATTAACGATAACTAACGTTGCACTTTAAAATAATCTAAAAAAAACAGAGCCATCGTTCTTTCTTTTGATTTCATTTTTGTCGCTGTTTAATATTTTTGAATAAAAAAATCATTAAACTATTCATCTTCTTATTATATTTTTTCCTGTAATTCAAATTTTTAACAAAAACACCAAATCTCTTTACATTTCAGTCAAAATTAGTTTTTTTAGATTAGTCTCTATCAAATATCAAATTAACTTGAAACCGAATTATATTAATTTTTTTACCAAACAAAACTTTCTCATTATTGAGATTAACTAACGACTAATTCATTCATAGAAAATTTCATCATTAAATGATCTCCGATTTGAAACATTAAGATCTTTAAACAAAAAAGACTTTAACGGGCCGCATCATCTCTTAAAAGTTGACGACAATTAACATAATGAAAACAAAGTTTAGTGTTTGTAATTCAAGTTTATGCAAATTTGATGACTAAAATGAAAACATCCTAAAAGTTTAGTGACAATCAATTGAATTTACCCTAAATTAAAAATACCATGTTTAAAGGTTTGAATTTGATGGCTGATAAAACCAAACATATGCATAGCATCAAAAGGAAAACAGATTTGTTTCATTCCTTGTTATTTCTCAGTAGAGTAAAACAAGCTATGATGGTATCAAAGAAGACAAGATTGATGTAATTAAATATTGGAATTCGAATGGCATACGACTAATTTGCTTCGTGACAAATTCGACCCTGTTACTTGGATAATCTATGTCCTATAACCAAACAGAAACCCTTAAGAAATCTCCATAATTTCAATGAAACTAAACCTGCCTAGTTGTTTTTCTATAAGATTCATATAAATAGTTAAAGATGTTATTAGATCAACTCCAGAAATAGGGCTTCTTGTTTGTTTGTTAAGCCGAGTTCATTCAGTGTCAAACTGCTCTCCTCTTCGCCGAAAGCACGTCTCGGGTACGGTCTCACCTGTTGAAATGGGTTAAAATAATATGGGAAATATTCCTTGCAAGAAGGCTAGAAGTCAATATCTATGTATCGCAGTCTCGGACTCAGGTGTGAGGGCAGATATAAGACCAAATGGAAAGTTCGAAAATCATCATAATAATCCAAAAATAGAAATGAAAAATAGGGAGGTTAATGATGATTTTAAAATCTTTTATACCAGGGAATCTAAATTCCTTATGCATGAAGATAATCAATTCGGTCGATATAATCAAATAGAGCCACTTTGAGGTTCCCTATGAAACGCGGCATGGAACGAATAAGTTCATATCCTTGTATGAAAAGGGTTTTCAGAAAAGAAGAAAAAGAGTAGGAGCAACATAGGTGAATATTGTCCTCAAATAGTGAAAACAAACCATGCATGTATCTAGATTGACATGAAGCCAAGAACAATATGGAACTTGGTAAAAAGCTTGGGATTAAATTTTACCAGTCGATAAGTGCCAGGCTTGACTCCTCTTCCAATATCTATGAAGTCATACAGAGACTGCAAAGCAGTACAAAATCAGGTCAAGTCTTAAGCCTACTGCACAAGGAAAGGTGGCAGAAGGGAACTTTTATTCAGAAATTTACCTGCAGCCTGTCAGACTTAAGAAATAAACGGCCCCTACGACTGCCATCAGGCATTCGCACTAGAAGATTTACAGCATTTTCCTCATTGGATGATGGCTCCCGTGGCAAAGAAGCTTCTTTAGCAGCTAATTGCCTCTCACATTCCTGCAAGTAAGAATCACAAATAATGCAATTCAGGACCAACAAAACTGAACATCAGTAGTAAGTACTATTCAATCAAAGCCTAAATGCAGGATGTTAGCATGATCTAACGTTGATTGCAAAGAAAATCAACAAACAGATGAATTATTTTTTTTCTAGTAGAGAAAGCCCTAAATTATCTGAAAAATAGAGTGCAATTTGTATATCTTCTGTAAAGATATCCATGGGATGACTTGAAAAGAAAAATATTGACAACAATTTGTTCATTTACAAGCTTGTTTTATTTCCAATACAAGTTTACTGGTAAAATCTTAATCGCCCCTAAAAAAATATAAAATCAAACATATAGAGAATAAGCTTATTGTTAGAAGCTCAACCCAATTTACTGATGATTGGATCATAATTAGGTACCTGTTTTCTTTGTTCTTCTTCAAGGGCAGCTTTTCTAGCGGCTTCCTCCTCTAAACGGCAAGCCTCAGCTTCTTGAATTGCCTTCAACTCCTTTTCTCTATCAGCTTGCAATGCTGCATTATACTCATCATCCTGAAAGCACCATGTATGTAGGCAACTATTAGACCATACTTCTGGCCCAAAATTAGAAATATATAACTTCCAGTTAGAGCACATATAAAAAGGAGAAAAAGAAAAACTAACTTGCTGTTCCCGTATCAGGCGTTGAGAAGCCAAAGTGGGTGATGGAGGACGAGGGGTATGCCAGGGATTGGAGCCCTCGGGTCGAATGAACTGGTGAGGTGCATAGGGAAAACGATATCCATTTTCAGGTATTCCACCAAACATTGCAGCCTCAAGCATGACTGCCTCATCATGTTCCACGGAAGAGATACCTCCCCACTATGACACGGTACAGAATAAAAGCCAAAATTTAATTTAATAAAGGACATAGGTGAAAGGCATTAGTTAGAAGAGAAAGTCTTGGGCAAGTAAATGGAATAAAACATATATATAAATTCTCATTTGGCTTCCGCAATATTATACAAGGAGTAAACCTCATCAGAAGGGAACGCATTTCCACTGCTCAAAGGGAGACTCCCAATGCCTTGTTGTCCAGGACTTGATGGGGGGCTGGCCTCAACTCCAACTTCGTTTGCAGATTCCCCTGAGCCAGATGATATTTGTCTAGACCCGTGCCTAACTAGACGCTGCTCAATCCTATTTTCAGCTTCATCTTGAATGGAAAAGCTTCCTTCCATTAACCTGCATCAATTAATTCAGCCAGATATAGAATTAAGGCATACAAACTTACAGGTTCGTAACAATAAAACAATGCCTATCATTTAACAAGTGACAACGACTGTACCTCCCACTTGAGGCTGTCATGTTTACAAGATGCTGCTCAGCTGGTTTAGAAGCTTCTACTTCTGATGCTCCAGCTGAGGAACCCTGCTCAAGCAATGCCTTCTCTTGCTCTGCTGTCTGAATTTTTACATGTTAGACAAAACAAATAGATTCTTGTAGCAATCTGTGACCTGAATGAAGTACAGTACAACAAACCTTCAAGGAATTTGAAACTGCTGCTTCAAGTATAGCATCCTCTGAATGAGACATATTATGCCAAGGCCCAGGATCACTGGACTCCTGCACAAACATGAAAAGGCAACCCGTAAACAAGCATTTAAAGCAAGTACGAGCCCGAAGAGAACCACAACAGTATCAAACTGGAAGCATTCTCTTTTTAAATAAAAAAACTCACCTCGACATCCTGTTTGGAGGCCTCAATGGCAGCTCGAATCATTTGTTCTTCAATGTCATTGCCATAGTCTGGCAAATTGTCAAAAGCAGGAGCACTAGGCCTCAATGGCTGCACAGTTGAATCCTCAACCACTTCATTAATTATAACAGTCTCATGGGAATTAGGGCCATGAGCTTGTACGGTTTGTGAGACATCCTCACTGGCAGGAGCATTACTAGAAGGACCAGATAGCTCATTGCTATTTTTAACCTCTATCAGTGCCTCTCTCACCTCCCTTGGATGTGTAACCAATGGATCATTTGGTACAACTTCAACTTGATTATCTATATCCATGGCGTCATCTACATGAACTGTGGTTGATGTTGGCCTTTTGCAGGAAACATAAGAATATAAATATATAAAAAAAATTGCTATAAACCTATAATTACACATCATAAAAAAAGACTTATACCTATCTCCTTCGCTGAAATGTTCATTTACAGCTGTATTGAGATTGCCAGCATACTCCTGATTTCAATTAAAAAAAATGAGTAGATGACCAAGAGATGTTATAGACTTATAGATGATTTGACTTTATGATAAGATGCAAATAATGCAAACTAACTCTAAGATTTTGCAACTCAACAAGAAGTTAATTTGATAACAAGCAGCATTTTCCAACAATCTCAAGCAATTGTCTTCAGAAAACCTATGATGATTGCTTCACAAACAACAAAATGAAAACCTAAGAATCTGCAGTCAGAATTAAACCTCAATTCAACCATCGGGTCACTCAGGAGTTCAGATGCAAAAAGTGTACCAAAGACGCAGATGAGCTTCAAAACTTCTAAATCTCTAACCACTTTCAATCAGACCTATAGCTGCCTGTGTTTATAAGAGCATGACTAAGGAATGGAGGTTCAAACAACTTGGCCATTATCATCAATCAACATTGCATACATTTTTTTGAAGCCATGAAAAAGAATACAACTCTAAATCAAAATCATTTACAACTTCAGCCTTTCCCCTTTTCTAGTGTCCAGCCATCCATCCAAATAGAACAACTAATTGAAAGAAAAAGAACGAAAATTTTCAACTTATTTCATTCGAACCTTAAAGTAACCCTTTGGTTACAGTCACTGGCTAAAGCCCTAATTCAATTACATCCAATAAAAATTCAGTTATCTTCAATAAACGAATGAAGCGATGATCAGATAAATAAATCGACATGTTAAGGCAATAAAAACTAAAAAAGAGAAAAAGAAAAATCAGCCGATCATTTATTAACCTATAATCAGAAGCCAATTTGATATCAAGTAAAAGAAAAAAAAATGTAAGCAAAACGAACTTAATATTTTCTAATTAAAAAGTTAACAAAAAACTACCTCAAGTTCCGAAATGGCAACAGCTTCGGATGCCCCAGTGATGCTGATGAAAGTCTCGATTGCTTCTTGATTAGGTCTCGCCATTGTGAAATTAGGGTTTCCGTCCCTTAATTTAGCCTCTTTTGCAGGTTATAATTTCAGTTTATAGTAGAGAGAAAGAAAAAGGAGAATTTGTTGTGGAAAACTTAGTTTGGAGCAGTCATGAAGCAAGAGGCCATTTTCATCAAGTTTGTTTGGGGAAGAAGATAGTAATTTCCTTTGTTTTTAAGGTACTCAAACTAATTTTTTGGTTTAAAATAGTACCTAAATTTAGTTTTTTGGTTCAAATTAATAAATGCTATATTTAACTAATTTAAACAAAAAAAATCAGATCAAATGCTGACTTAAACCAATAATAGTCAAATTTATGTACTAATTTGGGTAAAAACCAAATTTGCGTACCTAATTGAAAAATTAATTTTGGTACCAAACTAAACTTTGAGGATATATTTAGGTGCCAAAATGTAAATTAACTCTAATTCATTCTTTTTCGAAGACATTGATTGCGATTTTCTCCGATATTTTTATGTTTTCTTGAACCGTAAGAAACGAATTGCTTTTTTAAAGAGACTATTGTGGTAAAGCTGGCCACGGCATTTCAAGTTCTTGCCTGGCATAAAACAAGGAAGATAGCCATACTGATGTAATTATCATGTGCCACGACTTCTTAGTGAATCATTTAATTTGACATACTTAAAGAAATATAAAATTGCATTTCATATTAAAAATGTTGTAAAATATATTTTTTATAAAATAAGAAAACAGATTCCGAAATTTATTTTTAGAAAAATTAGCCAAACAACGAAAAATATTTTACACTGCAACACCCAAACAATGGAAAATGTTGTCCAGAAATACAATTCATTTTCCAGAATAATATTTACAGTGAAACAAACATACCCAAAAAGTCACTTAATTTTCTAAAACATAAAAAACATATCTATACATATATCATAAATACCATTTTAGTTCAACTCAAACTTCATCATCAAAACTAAAATCAAGCGCGCAAAAAATAGCATAGATACAAGTAATTTTAGGTTTGTAAATAAGGTATGGCAAAGGTACGACAGCAAGAGTATGGGGAGATTGTAAAATCTCAATCATCGGGTCAATGACCAAAATGTAAGAATTTAAAATTAAGTGGTTTAATTAGAATAGTTTGAAAAAAATCAAGGATTTATTGTGAAATTTTAGTTAGGACTTAATATTAATAATTTGTTTATAGGAGGGGTAGTATGGTCTTTTTTCCAAGAAATATTTTTTATCTCTTGTTTTTAAGGAATAAGCACGTGGATTATGGGAGAAAAATCTAAAAACCATTTCTTGTCTTCTTCCTCGTGCCCGTGAGCTCCACTTTAAAGGTAAGTTATGTAAGTTGTTGGTTTCTGCAATTTGTGGGTTGACGTTGAAAGCTTAAAGGTTATATAAGCTTAAGAAAAGATTTTAAAGGATTAAAACAACAAAAAGAGTGAATTAGAAATGAATTTGTAAAATGGGTTTTGAAATGAATTATTGATATATTGTAGTTTTTGGAGTCTTATTGATAAATTTGACTTGTCAATGATATAACTAAAGAGTTAGGAGGATTAGAAATGATTAAGAACTTGTTTGAAATTATGGTATGATTTTGAGATGTAAGAGTTTTAGTGAGATTTTGTGTGTTTAGGAGTAGTAAATAGAGACAAGTTGGTTTTGTTGAATGAAGTTGAGTTTTAAAAATATAAGGGAGGTAAAAGTAGGAGATTAGTTAAGTTTTGGTTAAAATTCGAAATGGAAATGGTAAATTCTTGGCAAGGGTATCGGAATTGTATCGATACCAAGAGTAAGGTATTGGTACCATTTTCAAGTTGAAATTCCAGTATGTCGAAATGATATCGGTACCGAAGGGGGTATCGATACCATAGAAGGGAAGTATCGATACTTTAGTGGAAGTATCGATACTATTAAGCATGAAATGATAATTTAAGTATATCTTTTAGCTTAAGTTAATATGATTGGTTATAAGTGATTCGAATTCCGATATTTATTTTCGATTATTCTTGTGTAGACGTTGATCAAAGTCAAATTCTGGTCAACTCGACGTTATAAGTTATTGATCAAAAGTGTTAAGGATTCGTTTAGGACTTCAGTGAGGCAAAGGTAAGTGCAACTCAATTGTTTTGTATTAGAATTGAGGGTAGCTTGCGATAAGCCAACCTCAGTGTTTTAGATCAAAAACCTTTCAATTTCTTTATTTTTATATTTCTACAATGTTTTATTCAAGTTATATTATTTAAGTTGTGTGTGCATGATTATGAAATGTGTATATGAAAATTCTCAATGTGAAAGTGCCTATGTGAATAAGAGATACTTCGAATAATGAATGACAAATAATTATGTGGTTAAAAGCCCAAGGTATATGTATGAGGATTAGAGGTATAGTTGGCATGCCAAGAGTCGAGGGTTCTATGTGGTCCTTCGGGACAAAATTATGTGGTCCTTCGGAACAAACCTATGTGGTCCTTCGGGACAATTATGTGGCACTTCGGTGCAATTTATACGAGCTGTGGTGATATCATTAGTGCACAATCTCAATGTACTCAAATACTTAGAGTTCTCAGTAGTATATGTTGGGCATTTAAAAACAAAGTTATATAAAACGAATAATGTATAAAAGTATATATCCTTGTTATGGAAAACAATTTGGAAACCTTTATGAAATGTTTTATCAAATAGATAAAGATTTTGTTTATAAAGTTTAGTGTTATCTCCTATTTGCCTCATTAAGTCATCGATTTAGCGTGTGCTTTTCTCACGCGTAGGTTTGAAGAAATCTGAAGGTTTAAGTTTGTTGAGGATAACATATTCCCTTGAAGATCAGATCAAGATAAATTAAAAGTAGGTTTCCTGTAAATTTGTATACTGTTGGCATGTATTACACGTTTAATTTGAAATGCTCAGATCTATTTTTGTAAACTCATCTTTTTTGTATTTATGTAAATTATTAAAGATTTTTATTAAGTATGAATGTGAGTTTATATTAAATTTTAAATTATAGAGTTTTAACTTGTTAATATGAATAAAAGTTAAAATTTTCTTTATTTGTTATGAATCAATATTTTAAAAAGTCAATGTGACACATCGGATTCATATTCATGTCGGGTACGAGTTAGGGGTGTTACAAGTAAATTGTCACGTAAGTATTATAACGATCAATGACGAAAAACATTGATAAAAATACTTGGGGTTCAACACGTGCCCTTGTTGTCCCAACAGCATTCTTCTTTTGCATCTGTGTCTGGTGTAGAGTCAATGGCTTTCTGAAAACCACCTTAAAACCAGGAAACTCAAAGTAGCTTGTTTATACCAAAAACATGGGATCAACGCCCCTGGTTTCCCCTCAATCTCCTCTCCTATAAATACACAGCACTCCAAAATTTTTACCAGCATTTTTCATACCCCTCCACCAAAGTTTCTTTCTTTCGTCACCTTCAAGCTCCACGTTTTCGTTTCATATTTTCCGGGAATTGATAAGCTATCGCAAATGGACGTGTTTATTCCCGAAGAGTATGTTATTCGACGAAGAATCGAGAAAAAAGCGGCGAAACGGTCATCCAACATGGAGGTCAGCAGGAGAATGGAGATAGAGGAGAAGAAGAAGACGGAGCTGCAGTCACCATTTCGATTAGACGGTGGCGAGTTCTTGGTCTCCGGTGGGATTAGTGAAACCGTAGTTTTCAGTTGTTTATCTGCCTAACTTGAAGAACAATATATTGTGATGAGTTTAATTGTAATTTGTGTCCTTTTTTTTAGACTACTTTGGAGGTAGATAGTCGTTACCATACTTTTATTATATTTATTAATTTTAGGTATGAAAACGATAGGAAATATTAAACTTTAACTTTATTAAATATTTGTATCTTGAAAAAATTAACTAAATTGAATTTGGGGGTTTTACTGTTTTCCTTCTAAACTTGGGTTTATCAGTACAAATGATTATAAAATATTGTAGGTTTATAATTCTTTAATTATTAATAATGTTTTGTAGATATGATTGCTCAAACTCATAATAGTAAGAAAAAACAATATTCTTTTTAATCATTGAGATTAAGGGTGTTCAAAAATATTCTTTTTGAGCGTGATACTAAAATGAAACAAAAAATTAAATTTTAGGTATGATTTTAAAAAATTGAAACTTTAACTACTAAAACAGACCAAAGCTGATAATTTAGATATTAAATGCATAAGTTTAGGGTGTTCACTATTTGGTTTAAATCGAATTAACCGACTGAACTGAATTAGTTCGGTTAATTCAGTCGACCACCGAATTAGTTCGATCAGGGAACATTTAATTTTTTTCAATATTTGTTAACGATTAATTTAGTTCGAAATCGATTATTTAATTGAATTAACCAAATTAACCAAAATATTAAATATATTATATATATTAAATTAATATTTTAAGTTCAAAACCATTAAAAATTAAGATCCAATTATTTTTTAACCACACCAAATTCATTAAAGTTGTGTTTGATAGCAGGAAAATAAACTTCAAAAGTTTACTTTCCCTATTTTATAGGAAAGTCTCGCTGCGGCAAGCTTAATATATGGCTAAGGAAAATCGCTATTGGTTTTGTTATTATTATTGGACGTTTTACCGGTTTTGTTAACATATCCAGAAAAGCGCCACCTAAAACATTATTTTTTTACTGATTTTGTTATTATTGGGTACTTTATCAGAAATGTTAAAAAAATTAATGTTTTAAATCATTTTACCGATTTTATTAAAAAAATAATAACAAAACTGATATCACATTTCTTTATATTTTACGGTGTTTGGTTTGGGTAAAACAAAATAGTCAAAGTATTTTGTTTTCCGGTCAACCACTTTCCTTCAATACTTTCGGTAAAATGTTTCACCATTTTCTTCAACCTTAAACTGCTCTGAGTGTTAACGCCTCCCTGTTCCTTGCCATCAGTTTTGTCCATTTTATCATCTCTTCATTCGAAACCATGACGACTCCGGTTCTATTTTCTCTGCGGTTTTTATACATTCTTCACTATGCTTTTGTGATTTTGCTGGAAATGTTGTTTTTCCCTCCATCGTTATCTTGCAAAGAAGATGAGAAGTCCCTTTTCTTTTTCTTGTTCATTTGCGTTTGATTTTCTTCTTTGTTTATTTTTCCTATTCATTTGTGTTCATTCTTTATCTGTAATTATTTTACCTCTTTCAATTTTTCCTTACGTTTGCATTTTCTTGATAGCTTCAGATTTTTTCTTCAGTTTATACTATAATATATTAATTGGTAATGGTTTAAAGGTTTGACACAACATTGCTTTAGGTATATTGTTTTAAATTTGACTGAACAACTTTCTTCTGGGTGCAGCCATGAATGGATATTTTTTTTGTCATATTAATGATTGAAGATGTTGGATTTGCACTGTTCTTTGTCCTCCTCGAGTCCACTTCTATTTTCCCTTCTTTTGTTTGATTAATCAAATCATCTTTTCCATGAATCCTAGACTGGTGAATTTGAATTTGCCTCTTAACACACGTAGTTTTGTTGAAACTTGAAAGTATAGTTTTGTCAACTATTTTCAACTAGAATTCATTCTTTATCGCCTTAAATTGCTCAGTCAACAAGTGTTGATGTTATTCAACACTTGGATTTCACCGTCCTTCGTTGCTCATTCAACAATCATTTGGTTAAGTATGTTGGGGAAACCGAGTTATTTCCCACACGAACGTAATTTTAAAATTGACCTAAAATATCAAGATCAAAACCACCAAAGGTTGCACAGCGGATAAACCTGTCAAACTATTGAATATTGAAACACAATGGGAAAACCGAATAAAAAAACAATAAAGGAGAGAACACACTAAATTTACGAGGTTCGACGAGAATATCGTCTACTCCTCGAGCACCACACCGGATTATAACTTCACTATCAACAAATATTACAACAAATGAAATTCTTTAGAATTTCTAAAGTGAGAGAATGGAAAAAACGAGAGGAAGAAAGAACTTGTTTTGGGATGATTTCTGATGAAATACTTATGCCTATTTATAGTTGAGTTTTAAGGACTAAACTTATAAATAACCTAATATTTTAGGGATCAATGATGAAAATAAGTTGGCCACCTACCAAAGAATTTTCCAATAAGTTGGCCACCAACTAAGATGAATTTTCCAATAAGTTGGCTACCAACCAAGATGAAATTTTCAACTTGCCAAACTTAATTTCAAGCCAAAACATAACAAATCTCTATCTTGGCTTGAAATTACCAAGACTACTCAACTTCTTCAACTCTCCACATTTCATGAAGCTCTTTTAATGTAGCGCCTCTAATTGCGCTCACAAGCGCCATACACCCGAAGGTGCTTAAACTTTTAGGATGTTAATCAAGTTTAAACAATGATTGAACTTGATTACTGTTACCACCTTGGTCATCATATCTGCAGGATTTTCTGATGTCGCAATTTTCTGAAGTATAATATTTTTTTCTTCATAGATCTCCCGCACAAAGTGATACCTCACGTCGATATGCTTAGTCCTTGAATGGTAGACTTGATTTTTCGCTAAGTGAATAGTGCTCTGACTGTCACAATAGAGACTGATGTGACTTTGAACAACTCCCAAGTCTTCCATCAACCCGTTAAGCCAAATTACTTCCTTCACAGCTTCTGAAACTGCCATGTATTCTGCCTCTGTAGTAGTCAAAGCCACCGTAGATTGCAAAGTAGACTTCCAACTTACTGAGGATTTAGCAAGAGTAAACAAATACCCAGTAGTTGATCGACGCTTATCCAAATCACCAGCATAGTTGGAATTAACATATCCAACCACACACTGACCAAGTGCTTCATCATGTTCAAAAACTAAACCAACATCCACGGTTTGTTGGAGATACCGTAGAATCCATTTCACAGCTTGCCAATGTCCTTCCCCAGGATCATGCATGTACCTGCTCACAACTCCAACTGCTTGTGAAATGTCAGGACGAGTACACACCATTGCATACATCAAGTTCCCAACTGCATTAGCATATGGAACTTTTGCCATATACTCTCGTTCTTCGTTAGTTTTAGGAGATAATTGAGAACTTAGTTTCAAATGAGAAGTCAGTGGGATACTTACATGTTTGGTATTTTCATTCATGCCAAAACATTGTAATACCTTTCTTAGATATTGCTTATGTGTTAAACAAAGCTTCTCTCTCTGTCTATCTCTGTTTATCTCCATACCAAGAATCTTCTTGGCCTCACCTAGATCTTTCATCTCAAACTCTTGATTCAATTGAGTCTTTAATTTATCTATCTCCTTTTGACTCTTCGAAGCGATCAACATATCGTAAACGTACAAGAGAAGATAAATGAAAGATCCATCTTTGAGCTTTTGCAAATACACAATGATCATATTTGCTTCTAGTGTACTTTTGCCTCCTCATAAAGCTATCAAATCGTTTGTACCACTGCCTCGGAGATTGCTTCAATCTATATAGCAATTTGTTCAGCTTACAAACTCATTTCTCACAACCACCATATTTGTATCCTTCTGGCTGAGTCATATAGATCTCCTCTTCTAAATCACCGTGCAAGAAAGTCGTCTTTACATCAAGTTGAGCTAGCTCCAAATTCAACTGTGCTACCAAGGCCAATAATATTCTAATGGAGGAATGTTTCACAACAGGGGAAAATACTTCATTGTAGTCGATTCCTTCCTTTTGAGCGTAGCCTTTAGCAACCAACCGTGCCTTGTAGCGAACATATTTCTTGCTATGAGATCCATCTTTCTTTGCAAATACCCACTTGCATCCAATTGCTCTTTTACCTTTCGGTAATTGTGTCAGTTTTCAAGTGTTGTTCTTTTAGAGAGATTGCATTTCTTCATCCACAACACTTTTCCACTTATCAATTTCCAAGCTTTGTATTGCTTCTTTGTAAGTGATAGGGATGTCATCATCCACAACTGGAAGAGAATAGGTTACCATATCAACAAATCGAGTAGGTCTACGAATTTCTCTCTTTGTCCTTGTAACTGTAAGTGGTTCTAGTGTCTCCAATGGTTCTTGGGTTTGAACCTCTTCATCTTCTGATTCTTCTATTGGAGTTGAAGAATTAGCTGCATCAACTTCTGTGATCATCGTCTGCTGAAACTCCACCTGTTTTGGAGTATACTCCACCTGCTGCGGGGTACTTCTTGTCTGGACAGCTTCATTTTTTACCTTCTTTACTATGGCAGATTCATCAAAGGTAACATCTTTGCTACAAATTATTTTCTTAGCGTCTAAACACCAAAGGCGGAATCCCTTCACTCAATGGGTGATTCCCATAAAGAGAGCCTTCTTTGCTCTCGGATCAAGCTTGGATTCCTTCACATGATAATAAGCATTGGATCTAAATACATGTAAGAAATCATAATCAGTAGCAGGTTTTCCAAACCATACCTCCAATGGTGTTTTTCCTCCTATCACTGATGGTGGCAGACGATTGATGAGATGACCATCATATGTCATAGCCTCAGCCCAAAATGTCTTGTCTAACCCAACATTAGACAACATACATCGAACTTTCTCCAATAGTGTTTGATTCATACGCTCTGCCACCCCATTCTGTTATGGTGTATTTCTAACAGTGAAGTGTCGAACAATACCATACTCTTGGCAAACGTCAAAGAATGGGTCACTTTTATATTCCCCTCTATTATCCATCCTAAGATGTTTGATCTTTCTACCAGTATGGTTCTCAATCATACTTTTCCATTTCAGGAAAATTCAAAGCACTTCATCTTTAGACTTCATCGGATACACCCAAACTCTTTTGGAAAAGTCATCTACAAAAGTTACAAAATAATGGTTTCCTCCCTAAGAAGATGTCTTTGAAGGACCCTATACATCTGAGTGAATATAATCCACAATACCTTTTATATTATGTATAGTGGTGCCAAACTTCACTCTCTTCTGCTTTCCCAGAACACAAAGCTCGCAAAAGTTCAATTTGCAAGCCTTTGCACATTTCAACAATCATTTCTTTGCCAGAATTTACAAGGATTTCTCTCCAGCATGTCCCAACCAAATATGCCACAACTGGGTTGCGTCCAAATCATCACCTCCGGAATAAATTAAATTTATATGTTCAACCCCATTTGAGTCCCATTTTTATGAATTAACTTTGAAGTTTTCTTAAAAAAAGGATCAAAGTTTTCACATATCAAAGGAGGACAACATTTGTCACTTTCTACTTATTTATGGACTTGAATTCCAAATGATCCAAAATAAATAAATAAATAAAATTAACTGTTTCAGATTCAAAGACACCCAATGGAGTGATCATTTTACCAAACTCAAGGAAAACAATGTGGGAAACCCAAGACATTATTCCACCCCATTTCAATATATAAAACCATTGGCAACCTATTACTTCATTTTCCTCAATTGCTTCTACCACACATAATCTCAAATACACTCTTTTTCTGAAAAAACACTCTTCCCCCAAAATAGAGCTCAATCAAACGAAAAATATGTATGACGCTTGTTGAAAAATCATCATGTCTAACTTAAAGCATATGCAAAGGAACTAGTCTATAGTTCTCAAATCTCAAATCAAAAATATAACTTACAAGTAGTTACTTTTGCTTTGATCGCGAGTAATGATTATCGTTCGGATTCCTCTTTCTACTAAAGACTGCTAATGCTTTTCTTACTCGAAGAGGTGCTCTCTTATCAGTATGGTGAGTGAAAGTGTCCCCAGCCATTAAGAGATCATCATTCCCCTATATCAAAACAACCACGTCTCCCTAAAATTAACTGATGAAACAAATATATATATATGCATAAACATAACCTAAGCATTATATTTGTTAAAACAAATGTGATGGGACAAACCTGTTTATTAACCTTCTTCTTAGTTTTAGGGTAAAGGAACTTCTGGGGAAGTTGATCTTCACGCAAAATGAGGTTTTTGGTTATGACATCCCTTCCACCTTGGGGAAAAGGCAGAGAAAACTGCAATGCAATGAACACATTTGCATAATATTTTCATCATATAACAAACAAAAGAAGCGGAACCTAAATACTGTTGCAAGACCGTATTGAAAATTTAATAAATCAATGGAACCACTCAGAGAGTGATTGTTATCTTTAATGTATGATGATTATGCAAAAAAGCTTACCTTTGTACCGCGCAAAGTAATTCTTGGGAGATGGGATGCCAAAAAAATTCCGTTTTCACCAACAGTAACAGCTACCTTTCGTAATGTTCCTCCATTCCCACACTTGGGACAAAAAATTCTTCCAATTTCAGCAGTCACGGTATAGCAGGCATGTCACTTCAATACCCACTTACAAACAGAAATATATTCAAGAGTAAGCACATATATAATTATGCATGAAATACTTAATTTAGATATGTTATAATTGAATTGATGGTTCACATTTGAATAGGTAAAACTATCAACCGACAATCACTAGTAATGATATATGCCTTACTGATATACCTGTGTAGCTGCCTAATCTGCATTCCACCAGGTGCTAGTAATCTTAAACCCATTTGCAAAAGAACATTTTGCATGGCGAAGTCCCCCGTTACACAAGCCACGGTGGACTCTGATAAGGATCTCAGCATACAACTCTGTTCACTGCTAACATCATCAGCATATGATGCAAGTTCAGTTTCATTGGTCTGACTTGACAACTCCAACTGCTCTAATTCTTCACCAACTCCTTCAACAACAACATTTGCATTACCATCTAACACATCTTCCTCCATGGCAGTCTCCGCTTCTGTTTCTTCATGAAGAGCCTTCACTGAATCTTCTTCCAGTCTCATTTGTTTTAGAATCGATGAAAGATCCCCATCACCCTTGTCAACTTCTGCTTGCTCGGCCTCCATAGAAATCCTATTTCCATTATGAAATTCTTCGGCACTTTGTTGCAACAGCTGATCAGGACCACTCGCATCTTCAACATTGTTCTTATCTATGCTTTTCTCCATATCTTCTTGACAATCTTTCTCCACTAATGCCTCATAACATTCCCGCCTAGATTTCCTCCTAAGAAATCTCGTATGAGTACTTCGACTAACCACTGGTTTCCAATCATCAACATTATCATCAAACTGCCCCTGAGATGCATCAATCCCATCAGCCACCATCTTTTTCCCTTCTATTTTTACCTCTTTTTTATGGGGTAAATATCGCCTAGGCCTCCTAAAACCCTGATCAGCATCCTCCTGATTCTCAGAATATGTTTCACCTTTTTCTTCCACTAATCCATCTTCAGAACGGTTATCCGAAGATACAACGCTCATATTTAAGTCTTTCAATAGAAGTATTCTTGAGTTAGAATTCAATCCATCTCCATTTTCACATTCGAGTGCTTCCCACATTTTTAAATTGGGGACATTAGAGCCCCATCCAGGCAAGTCCCTTTCGAGAAGCCTCTTTACATTAACAACATGAACAGGGGTGGAGTATCCCTAAGATGATGTGTTCCATGAATTTGCGACTCCAATGTATACGTCAAAGCAATCAACTTGAGATCAACATCCGAAAGAGTCTGCAAATCACCAGTCGCCCTCGCAAATTTGATAACTAGAAAGCTCAAATTAAACATCCAGTTAACAAATAAGGTAAGAATCAAAATGTCATCAATTAATATTCTACACTAAGGAGCGAAAAAAAAATACTAATGAACATCAAGGATTTAAATAACAGTCCGATAGAAGTATAGCGACCTCCATTTCAGTTATTGTCTGCAACTACAATGAACGCAATTCGGTAGCAACCGTAATTTAAATCCATGATGAACATAATCGAGATGGAATTTGATGTTAAGATTGAATACCTTTATTTAGGGAATCGGGAGAGGGCTCCACTGAGTCGATGGAGAAAGGGATAAAGGCCAGGTGGTGGCGGGAAACAGGGTCGTGAATTTCGGCAAGGATTTCGAGGACGATAACGAACTTGTCGGCGATGTTGTTGAGCTTTTTGCCGCCTTCGATGATGGCGTTGGCATCCACCACGGCCATCGCTATCCTCTTCGTGGATTTGCAACTTTCGACGAAGAGTTGGCTTGGCGTCGTTATTTGGTTTCGAGATTGAAGCTTTGCCGGTTTGCTCTTTAGAATGTTGCTCCAACATGGAGAAGGATTCGAGTTTGGGTTCGGGGCCACGGAGTCTTCCATGCTTTTTGCTTAGAAAGAAGGCCTGAAGGTGGGAGTATGTATTTTATATCTTTTGACAATGAAGCTCAAAGTTCAGGGTCTAAAACCCTAGAAATGAGATAGAGGGAAGTGTTTTAGTGTCCGAACGATGTCATTTAGAGAAATAAAATAAAATGTTGGATGTAGTAATTATTTAGGTGCATCATCGTCGGGAGTTATTAACACTGTAATCTAACCTTTCAAATTGATTAAATATGATTTATCGTTTTGGAAATTATTTAAATAAAGATTTAAGTAATTACTTGATCGAATAAGGAGTTAATCTTTTCGAATCTACTCAAATATGAGTCTTTACATTTTTAAATTTATTCAACTAATAATTAAGTTAGGGTAAACTACATAAATGGTCATTAAACTTTTTGGGTACTTATATTTTGGTCACCCAACTTTTAAAATTTACAATATAATCATTGCACTTTAAGTTCGTTTCAATGATATCCCTGAAGTTACCTATCGTTAGTTTAATCTTATGTGACACGTTATTGTTATTGTAAAAGTATGAATGAATGTGAGTTTAAAAAAAGTAAGAGTATAGCTTAGCAAAGCTTAGTTGAGAGTTGTGCTTGTAAACTAGCTGAAGATAGTGTTTTATTTGTTTTGATCGTGTTGTACTTGTGTTTCGTATCAATAATATTATACTAGTTATTAAGTTGATCGAGTGTCTACCAACGCTTCCAACAAGTGGTATCAGAGCTTGGTTTGAAATTAATTTAAGTTTATGTGGCAGTGAAAAATGACTAACATGATTCAACCGTAAATCCCAAGGTTGACAAAGACAAACTATGACAATTGGAGCATTCAAATGAAAGCGCTACTTAGTTCCCAAGATTGTTGGGGCATTGTCGAAGAAGGATATGTCGAGCCCGAAAATGCAGCAGCAGAGGCGACCTTGACCAATGAAGAGAAACATGTGATGAAAAAATCTTGTAAAAAGGACAAAAGGACATTGTTCTTTATTTTTCAAGGAATAGATGAATCTAAATTTGAAAAATTTCAGATGCGAAGACCGCAAAACAAGCGTGGGAGATTTTACAAAAAAATCTTCAAGGTTTCGAAAAAGAGAAAAATGTACGCTTAGAATCACTTAGAGCTGAATTTGAAATGCTGAAAATGAAAAATACAGAAAGCATAAATGATTATGTTAGCCGTGTAAAAGCGGTGGTAAATGAAATCAAAATGAATGGAGAATCACTCTATAACACCCCAACTCGTACCCGACCCAGATACGAATCTGAGATGTCACATTGACTTTTCAAACACTTTAACTCATTTTAAAATGCTACTAAAACTTGACAATTAAAAACATGCCAACAAAATTCCAATAACATCACATGCGATTTAATTTTCTCTTATCTGATACTCTTCAGAGATATGTTGTTCTGCCCTTGCTTACTCTACTTACTCCTGTGAACCTACGTGTGAAAATAATCACACGCTAAGTTTATGACTTAGTGAGGCATAATGAGTATAATTAAACAATAAAACATTCTTTTAAATATTTTAAAGAAAACACTTAATACAAAAATCCATTTATGTTTCATATAAATAACCTTGACTTTTAGTCACTGTTCAATTCATAATTACTTTTATGTTTTATAAAAACTAAATATACAATTATACATTTTTCATTCTATATTAATTTGTTTAATTCATATCCATTAGTTTATTTAGCCCATTGTATACCATTGAGAACTCAAGGTATGTGAGTACATTGAGGTTGTGCACAAATGCAGTCACCACTGCTCATATAATTTGCACCGAAGTGCCACATAGATTTGTCCCGAAGGACCGCATAGAAATTTATCCCGAAGGACCACGTAGAATTGTCCTGAATGACCACATAGAATTGTCCTGAAGGACCGCGTAGAACCCTCGACTCTTGGCATGTCAACTATACCTCTAATTCTCGTACATATACTTTGGGCTTTAGCTTTATAATTAATTTTCATTACTTTATTCAAGTGTCTTTTATTCACATAGACCAAGGTCACTTAAAGCATATCACGTAGAACATTTTCACGTAGCTTTATCCAAATTTATCATTTATTCACATAGAACTTACTCTCATAGTATTTTATTTCACATAGAATATTTTCACGTAGAACGGTTTCAGATAGAACATATTTATATATATATCATATTCATATAAAAAATTTACTTATGGCATTTCATATAACATTTCTCGACTTATCATGTATTCCCATAGAACATATACTCATAGTGTTCCATAATATTATTTCAATTATCATATGAAATAGTTTGGGTAATTCATACCCAAGATCATAGTAAAAGTAACATTTAATAAATCAATAAAAAACATGTTTCATAACATAATACAAATTCTTTTGTTCAAAAATATTTGAGGTTGGCTCATCACAAGTCGTTCTTCAATCATATATAAAATAAGTAAGTAGCACTTATCTTTGCCTCACTTAAGCCCTAAACAACTCTTTGTCACTTTAATTCACCAACTGTATACATCACTTCGCTCAGTATTTGCTTTTGATCGAATATACACATTGCATGACCAATATGAATATCGGAGCTCAATAAACATCTGACCAACTAACTTTTACTTCAACAAAATGAAATACCTAATTTATCATTTCAAATTAAATACTATCGGCACTCTGCTCACAATACCAATACTTCTCTTCTATGATATTGATACCTACTGAAGTATTGATATCATTTTGGCATTTTGGAATTCATTTTCAATTACAATATCGATACCTTACTCTTGGTATCGATACCTCCACATCGGTATCAATACTAATTAAATAAGTATTGATACTGTTCATTCGATTTATAACATTTCTTTCAATTTAACCTTATAGTATCAATATTGTTCTTCCAATATCGATACTCTTACCTAGATTTCACTTATTTCATTTCAAAATTTACCCAAAACTCACCTAAATATCATACTTTTAACTTCATTCATGCCTTTAAACTCATTTACACTTATTCCCACTAACTTATATCCATTAAAACCCCTTTAACATCTTAATTTCTCTATAAAACACTTGAAACTAAAAATCATACCAATTCTTCAAACATGTTTTTAATCCTTTCTAACACTTCTAACCCCTTAATTAAACCCTTGACAAGTCAAATATATCTTTAAAAAAATCCAAATACAATTAATTTCAATCAATTATCTTGAAAACACATTTTACTAAATCACCATTAATTCTTAAATCTCTTAGCTTCAATTCATTTTTAAGCTTCCTTAAGCTTCTATACCACTCAAATAATCAAAACTAATTCAAAATTTCAAGATACAATCAACTTTAAAGTATGCCACCTTATCTATGAAGCTTAACGGTGAAGTGGAAGAAGAGAAGAGAAGAGCTTTCAGACTTTTCCTTTTTTTTTTCTCTAAACCTCATGTTTTAAATAGCCTTAAAAGAATGAATTTTAAATTCATTCATGCTAAAAGACCTCTTTGCCTTTCCATTCTTCCATCTTTGACAATAAGTCCTAGACACAAATTCTAGAATCAGTCTTTGAACTTTTTAATTTATTCAAATTAAACCACCAAACTTTAAATCCTTACACTTTAATCACTGACCCAATTTTTGGGATATTACAATTCTCCCTCTTAATAAAATTCATCCTCGATTTTTCACTGCACAAAGATATGAGGAGCTTGTATTCTTATGTCCTCTGCACACTACTATATCACTTCTTATACTTAAGAATTTCTCAAAAACTTTAACGAGCTGAATCGTCTGATTACTTATCTTAATTGTATGATTCATGTACTAAAATCTATATTGGTTCTTCCTCATAGGTCATGTTAGATTGAATTTCTATTTCTTTTGGTGCTATGATGTAAGAAGGATCTGTTCGATATCACCTGAGCTTCAAAACATGAAAGACATTGTGAATCTTTTCCATTTCTAGTGGCAATGCTAACTGATAGACTACTGGTCCAACTCTTTTTAAGATCTCATAAGGTTCAATGAATCTAGGATTGAGCTTTCCTTTGCGTCAAGAACAGAGAATCTTATTCCAATGCGAGACTTTGAGAAATATTTTATCACCTACTTGAAATTAAATTTCCCTTCTCTTTAAATCCACGTAGGACTTTTTTTCGATCAACAACTATCTTAAGCATATCTTAAATAATCTTTAATTTTTCTTAAACTTCTTTGATCAGATCTGGGCCCAATACATCTTGATCTTTCAATTTTAACCAACTTAATGGTGTCCGACACTTTCATCTATATAAGTCTTCATATTGAGTGATCTTAATACTTTACTTTAACTCGTTGACATGTCAACCATTTAAAACAACTCAATGATAACTCTTTACATCGTTTCTCTTAAGATCTCACTTTCAATCCGTAAGAAAGGCTTTAATAAAATCGAAACACTATCTTACTTTAAAGAAAATCACTTATTCAAAACTCTTAAAATAGAAATATCTTTTGGTTTTGTCGTATCAGCCACTACCTTAACCTTTCATGGTTACAATTGATAAGAACGTCATCAATCTACCAATTTTGACTTTTGAGATCCGTACATATAGTGTTTTTCTATCAATAAAATAACCATAATCATTGTCAACTTGAGATAGTGAGTTAGATTATTTCTTCCATAATTCTCTAATTGCTTAGAAACATAACTTGGAACTTTTCCTTTTGTATCGACACACATCACAAACCATTATAGGACACATTACTATGATTTACATAATCTTTTCTAGATTCTAACTATACTAACATTAGAGCTTATGTCGATATTCTTTTTAACCTCTTAAAATTTTCTTGATACTTAACAGTCTAAATAAGTAACATCTCTGTCCTCAAAACTTGGTCAGAGGAAAATAATCATCAGAAAATTCTTTAAAAACCTTCAATAATAACCAACAAATCCCAAGAACTTTGAAATTCAAAAACATTCTTAGAAAACTATCATTCGACTACATCTTGTGCTTCCTTAATATATATATATATATCCTTATCTCTTTTAGCTGCATCTACATGGTCAAGAAATACAAACTTAGACAAATTCGTATTATAATTGGTCAACTTAGCATGAAATTTTCTTCCGATCTTTTACCCTTCATCACATGTATCCTTAGCATCCTTTTTAAAACCTGAATAATCTGCCCAAACAAACTATCTGTCTGAGTATGGAAAGAACTGTTAAGTTAAGTCGAGTTCCTAAAGCCTTGTTCAAAGACTTCCACGAAATAAATTCCAAATCACTATCAGATACATTTGAGACATATCTTCATGCAGTCAAACAATTTCTTTATCTACAATTTAACATACTTATCCATAAAATAGTTCCCTTGAACTGGAACAAAGAGTGCTGACTTAGTCAATCTATCCATACGCGCCCAATTTGAGTCCTTTTTACTAGGTAATAAAAGCAAACCTGATACAAAGTTCATAACAACTTCTCATTCCCACTTAGAACTGAGAATTGTTTACTTTTATTCCAAATTTATTTATTACCTTATTTTCCATTTATTATGAAGCCAAACTTATAAACTCCACTCTTATATAACTCTTGTCATACTTGATCGTTTAAACCATTCACTTTAATTTCTTATATCTTTATTATATTAACATATACTATAATCCTCAATTATCCTCAAATTACTATTCTATCCTTAACATGTGCTTATATATTCTTCCTTTATTCTAACAAAATAAACTTGAACTCTACCTCTGCATTCATGATGTTATTTTCTTCTTCCAACAAGTAATCAACATAACATATAAATTTCTATAACTTTCTTATAATTCTTAGAAAGTCTTATCTCTTCTCTTTATTTTACTTTCCACTTTATAATTTGACCAACACTTCAGATTTTCCCTTCTATATCGCCAATGCAGTTGATCAAATACTTTGTCATCACCTTCAAGAAAGTACAATATTTGGTTAAATTTACTCATAACTTAGAAGATTTTTCTTCTTAATTCGAAAACTTTCTTGTAACATAGGGCATATCTCTTTTCTTCGTACTCTAATATCCTTTTCATGACAATATGAAAATAAATCATCATACAACATATAATCATTACTGATTGCAACTTTTATTGCACCCTCCTAACTTTAATAATCTACACTACTTATAAAGAACACTATTATTTATTATTCATTCTACTCAAAGTTTCCCCACTTGATCCATAAAATAAATTCAAATATGTATCTACCTATAATTTACTTTTCTCATTCAACTAGTAAAATTTCTGACAAATCTTTCAATCCCATTTACCAAATTTTCTTTGAAAAGAACTTGGTATTCTAATTCCTGATCTATTATCAATTAAATTTTTTTATCTACATACATATTTCAATTTAATTTTTGATCCATAAAATAATTCAAATATGTATCTACCTATAAGTTTACTTTTCTCATTCAACTAGTAAAATTTCTGACAAATCTTTCAATCCCATTTACCAAATTTTCTTTGAAAAGAACTTGGTATTCTAATTCCTGATCTATTATCAATTAAATTTTTTTATCTACATACATATTTCAATTTAATTTTTCTTTTATTTCTAGCAGAACCCGCTTAATTCGTCTTCTTTACCACAGTAGAATCATTTTCCAATATCTTCTATAACATTGAAATCACTTCTCCGACTTACTTTTCAAACCATCACTTTTGAACTGATCTTATTATTTCTTTTCTTGTATTTCCTTGTTTCTTACTAATCCAAATAATTGTTACTTCATTTACTAATAACTTGCTTAGTGGAGTGGGGTCATTAAGAGTTCTTTATGAATACTTTTAATATTCAACTAAATCCAAGATATTTTGAATCCAAAATAACTTTTCAAAATTCTGCTCAAACACAGTTCATACATATACTACACTTTCTACCCTTTATCCATACACTACTTCATGTGCTTCATTTATCTTAATTAAATCAGATGTCATTGGAAAATATACTTATCGTTGGCATTCGTATACAACTGGAAATTCTATTTCCTAACACTTAAATATTAACAAAACCTAGTTCAACTTTCAAAATATTTCACCAAACTAGCCTTAATCTCTTCGACTTTTAATATTCAATCAAATTTAAAAAGAAACACTTTTATACTTTTAACTCGAAGCTCATTTATCCTTAACAAGCAATCTTTATCAATACAAATCATATTTGCATCTTATTGTGGAAGTTAATCATTCGCACTTGTTTCCTATAAAATATTTCATTCCGAACCTTTCTGAATCATTGACCTTGAACAACCATCTATTAGGGCTTAATAATGGAAATGTCTAATCTATAACCGAATTTATCCTGAATTCTCGATATAGACTTATAAACTATTCATCCTTACTTTTGTGAGCTAAAATATTTAACCATCACTTTCTATTCTGAAATCAATTTTAAATCCAACATTTCTCAACTTCTCCATTACACTCGGAAGTTCCTGAACTTCATATCTTGTTTCACTTCGGGAGTCATCGTAGTCTAACATCTACTAAGATAATATAACTAGAGTAAAGATAACATACTCATTATACTATTATATCAAAGATTTTTGTTATTTCCTTGGCATATACAAACCAAACATTTTTAACAGTCGATCGGCCGGTCTATTTCGAAAGCTTGACTCAACCTAAGCTCTGATACCAATAAATGTAACACCCCGACCCGTACCCGACCCGGATATGAATCTGAGATGTCACATTGACTTTTCAAACACTTTGACTCATTTTAAAATGCTACTAAAACTTGACATTTAAAATCAAAACTTAATAAAATATAATTTAAATATATATCACATCATCTACACTTTAAACACTTATGAAACATGCCAATAAAATTCCAATAACAACATCACATACGATTAAATTTTCTCTGATCTGATACTCTTTAGAGATATGTTGTCCTGCCCTTGCTTACTCTGCTTACTCCTGTGAACCTACGTGTGAAAACAATCACACGCTAAGTTTATGACTTAGTTAGGCATAATGAGTATAATTAAACAATAAAACATTCTTTTAAACATTTCAAAGAAAACACTTAATACAAAAACCCATTAATGTTTCATATAACTAACCTTGACTTTTAGTCATTGTTCAATTCATAATTACTTTTACGTTTTATAAAAACTAAATATACAACTATACACTTTTCATTCTATATCAATTTGTTTAATTCATATCCATTAGTTTATTTAGCCCATCGTATACCACTGAGAGCTCAAGGTATGTGAGTACGTTGAGGTTGTGCACAAATGCAGTCACCACTGCTCATATAATTTGCACCGAAGTGCCATGTAGATTTTTCTCGAAGGACCATATAGTAATTTGTCCCGAACGACCACGTATAATTGTCCAGAAGGACCACATCATTTTGTCCCGAAGGACTGCGTAGAACCCTCGACTCTTGGCATGCCAACTATAAATGTAATTCTTATACATATACTTTAGGCTTTAGCTTTATAATTAATTTTCATTACTTTATTCAAGTGTCTTTTATTCACATAGACTATGGTCACTTAAAGAATATTCACGTAGAACATTTTCACTTATCATTATCTAAATTTATCATTTATTCACATAGAACTTATTCTTATAGTATTTCATTTCACATAGAATATTTTCACGTAGAACGGTTTCAGATAGAACGCATATGTGTGTGTATATATATATATATATATATATATCAAATTCGCATAAAATAATTTACTCATGGCATTTCATATAACATTTCTTGATTTATCATGTATTTTCATAGAACATATACTCATAGTGTTTCGTATATTATTATTTCAATTATCATATAAAATAGATTGGGTAATTCATATCCAAGAGTAAAAATAAAATTTAATAATAAAAAAAGCATGTTTCATAACATAATACAAATTCTTTTGTTTAAAAATGTTTGAGGTTGGCTCATCGCAAGCCATTCTTTAATCATATATAAAATTTGTAAGTAACACTCACCTTTGCCTCACTTAAGCCCTAAGGAACTCTTTTTCACTTTAATTCGCCAACTTTATTCATCACTTCGCTGAGTATTTGCTTTCGATCGAACCTACACATTGTATGACCAATATGAATATCGAAGCTCAATGAACATCTGACCAATTAAATTATACTTTAACAAAATGAAACACCTAATTTATCATTTCAAACTAAATAGTATTGATACTCTACCCATAGTACTGATACTTCCCTTCTATGGTATCGATACCTACTGAAGTACCGATATCATTTTGGCATTCTGGAATTCATTTTCAATTACAATATCGATACCTTACTCTTGGTATTGATACCTCCATATTGGTATCGATACTAATTAAATAAGTATCGATATTGTTCATTCAATTTATAACATTTCTTTCAATTTAACCTTATAGTATCGGTATTGTTCTTCCAGTACAAATACTCTTACCTAGATTTCACTTATTTCATTTCAAAATTTACCCAAAACTCACCTAATATCCTACTTTTAAATCCATTCATGCCTTTAAACTCTTTTACACTTATTACCACTAACATATATCCATTAAAATCCCTTTAACATCTCAATTTCTCCATAAAACTCTTGAAATAAAAATCATATCAATTCTTCAAGCATGTTCTTAATCCTTTCTAACACTTCTAACCCCTTAATTAAACCCTTGACAAGTCAAATATATCTTTAAAAAATTCAAATACAATTAATTTCAATCAATTCTCTTGAAATCGCATTTTACTAAATCACTATTAATTCATAAATCTATTATCTTCAATTAATTTTTAAGCTTCCTTAAGCTTCTATACCACTCAAATAATAAAAAATAATTCAAAATTTCAAGATACAATCAACTTTAAAGTATGTCACCTTATCTATGGAGCTTCACGATGAAGATGAAGTAGAGAAGAGAATAGCTTCCAGACTTTTCCTTTCTTTTTCTCTAAACCTCACGTTTTAAATAGCCTTAAAAGAATGAATTTTTAAATTCATTCATTCTAAAATACCTCTTTGCCCTTCCACTCTTCCATCTTTGATAATAAGTCCTAGACACAAATTCCAGAATCAGTCCTTGAACTTTTTAATTTATCCAATTTAAATGACCAAACTTTAAGTCCTTACACTTTAGTCATTGACCCGTTTTTTGTGGTATTACACACTCAATGAGGTAAGAGTGATGGAAAATATTTTGCAATCGTTAACACAAAAAATTGATTATGTGGTCATAGCAATCAAAGAATCAAAAGATTTGTCTCAAATATCGATTGATGAGCTTGTGGATTCACTTCAAGCCCATGAGCAGAAGACGAAGCAAAATAAAGATACTAAAAATTTAGAGTAAGCCTTGTAAAGCAAGATGAATGTCAATGAAGGTGAAGCTAGCAACACCTACATACGAGGCCGTGGTGGTTATCATGACAGATTTAAAGGTGGACGAGAAACTCGTGGACATGGTGGTCGTTTGTATAGCACTATTTAATCACGTGAAAAAAAAAACAAACATCAGGCCATGGAAGAGGATTTAAAGGCCGAGACCGAGGTCAAGGTCGATATCAACACGAAAATAAATCACATGTACAATGTTATAACTGCAAAAAGTTTGGTCATTTAGTTATATGTGTCGATCAACTCCTAAACAAGAAGAAAGAAATAATATAGAAACAGATGAAGAAGAAAACATTGAAAAATCCCATGTTTTCCTGACACATAAAGGAAATGAAGAATTCAAGAAAAATATTTAGTATCTCGACAACTGTGCAAGTAACCACATGTGTGGTCGCAATGAGTTGTTTGTGAAGTTAGATAAAACGATTCATGGCCGAGTAAATTTTGGAGATGAGTCGTATGCAGAAGTCAAAGGCAAAGAAAAAGTCATGATTACACAAAAGAATAGAGAAAAGAAATACATCTAAGATATATATTATGTACCAACTTTGGAAAACAACATTATCAGCCTTGGTCAACTTCTAGAAAAATGATACGAAGTGGAGATGAATAATCGCTCCCTCGACATTAAAAATAAAGAAAGAGAATTAATTGCCAAAGTCGACATGACTCGAAATTATCTCTTTCTGTCGACATCAAGTCATGAGAAGTCAAGTGCATGAAGATGACAATCAAAGATAATTCATAGTTATGACATCTAAGATATGAACATCTAGGATTTTCAGGTTTGAAGCTGTTATCAAAAGCAAATATGGTGAAAAGACTGCCATATATCAACCCTCCATATCAACTGTGTGAAGCATGCATCAAAGGAAAGCAACAAAGACAAAGCTTTGAAGTTGGTAGATCATGGTGAGCCCGAAGGCCGTTGGAGATTGTGCACACAAACATATCTAGTCCTTATGACATACCATCACTTGGAGGTAATAGTTACTACTTAACTTTTATTGATGATTTTAGTCAAAAAATTTGGATATATATCTTGAAAGAAAAGTCTAAAGCAATGAAGAAATTAAAAGAATTCAAAGCAATGTTGTAAAAACAAAGTGGACAATATTTAAAGATACTTAGATCTGGTAGAGGAGATGAGTATACATCAAATTTATTTGAAGACTTCTGCAAGGAGCATGAAATTATCCATCAATTAGCAGTTAAATACATGCCTCAACAAAATGGAGTAGCCGAGAGAAATAACCACACAATCCTTGACTTGGAGAGGAGTATGATAAAAGGTAAGCATCTATCGAGAAATTTTTGGGCCGAAACTGTGCAATTTACTTGTTGAATCAATGTCCAACAAAGAGTGTGAAGTATATGACACCAAATAAAGCATGAAGCGGTCAAAAACCAGGGTTAGACACCTAAAAAGATTTGGGTGCATCGCATACGCCCACGTTCCTGTGCAAAAAAAAAAAAACTCTATGATAGAATAGAGAAATGTATTTTCATTGGTTATGATGAAAGAAGCAAAGCTTACAAACTATGTAATTCTCTCACAAAGAATGTAATAATTTCAAGAGATGTCGAGTTCGATGAAGCAAAATATTGGAAATTGAGCAAAGAAGAAAATAAAGTCAATGGACTATTTTTTTTATGAAGATAAAGATGGTGACGATCTTATCAATCAATATGAGCAAGATAATGTTCAAGTTCCTCAACAAAGTTCAAATGGTGAGAAATTTGAAGATCTACAAGGGAAAGAAGGATACCAGAAAGGTACAACGATTACGAATTAAATAATGTTTTACTTTTCTGCTTACTTGTAAACAGTGATCTAATAACATATGAAGAAGCAATTGAAGAAGATAAATAGAAGAAAACTATGGATGAAGAAATTGTATGGATAGAAAGAAATGATACATGAGAGCTAACAAGCCGACCAGAAGGTCATAACCTAATTGGAGTGAAATGGGTGTATAAGACGAAGACCAACAAGGAAGGAAAAATGGAGAAATACAAAGCAAGATTAGTTGCCAAAGGTTAAAAACAAAGACAATGAGTATACTATGATGAAGTATTTGCTCCAATGGCAAGGATCGAGACCATCAGACTTCTCATAGCAGTAACAACTCAAAACAAATGGAAAATTTATCAGATGGATGTGAAGTCAACATTTTTAAATGGCTACCTAGAATAATAAGTTTATATCGATAAACCACCTGGATATATACTAAAAACCGACATGAAGAGAAATTTTACCGATTGAAGAAAGCCTTATATGGATTAAAGTAAGCTCCAAGAGCATGTAACACGAGAATAGACAAATACTTCCAAAGAAATGAGTTTATGAAGAGTCCATACGAACATGCCTTATATACGAAGAAAAATGAAGATGGTGATATCATGATCGTATGCTTATATGTGGATGACATGATTTTCAGAAGAAATAATCCAGGTATGTTTAAAGATTTCAAGAAAGCTATGATTAAAGAATTTGAAATGACAGATATTGGTGAAATGGCATACTTCCTTGGAGTCGAAGTGAAGCAAATGCAAGATGAAATATTTATTTCACAAAAGAAGTACGCCGAGCAAATTTTGAGCAAATTCAAAATGGAAGATTGCAAGTCGGTAGCCACTCTAGCAGAACCATGCATGAAATTAAGTGTAAATTCAACAAGGGAGTCGGTGAATCCAACCTTGTTTAAAAGTCTCGTTGGAAGTTTAAGGTATTTGATTATCACACGACCATATATTACATATGTTGTGGGATTAGTAAACATATTCATGGAGAAGCCAAAACAAGATCACTGGATTACAGCCAAGAAAATTTTAAGATATGTCAAAGATACGACTGATCATGATCTATTTTACAAACATTCAAAAAATTCAAAGTTGGTCGGTTATTCCGATAGTGATTATGGGGGAGACTTATATAATCGAAAGAGTACTTCATGGATATCTATTTCATATAAACTCTGTAGCATTTTAATGGTCTTCAAAGAAGCAACAAACATCAGCTCTCTCAATATGTGAAGCATAATATATTGCCGATGCAGCGTGCACTTGCTAAGCAATGTGGTTGAAGAATATTTTAAACGAGTTAAACTTGGCACAAGAAGAACCGACTACAATATATGTCGACAACAAGTTTATAATTTCTCTTGCCAAGGATCTCATCTCCCATAGCCGAAGCAAGCATATTGATACAAAGTATCATTTTATACGAGAACAAGTGAAGAACAAAAAGTGAAATTAGCCTACCGACGAATCGAAGATCAATTAGCAGATATTTTCACGAAACCATTGTAAAAAAATATATTTAGTCGACTCAAAGAAAAGCTTGGAATGGAAAATCAAGTTTGAAGATGAGTGTTAGAATTCAAACTTAATTTTGGATAGTAAAACTAGAAGTTTCAAGGCAGATAAACTACCACATGTAATTGAAGAACTAAAACGTGGCAGCAAAAGTAATTCATGGATATTGCAATAGTCACTTGTATAATTACATGGCAGCAACTTAAGAAAGAGAGAATGTCAGCATAAGCAAATTGATCACTTGGAAGCTTGGACTGAAATGATTCTTTGTTAAGAAATGCTTGATAATTTCATATGTTGAAATGGAAAGCAAAGCTTTATCACGGCAAGGAACTTAAAGCGGTGGATTGGAGCAATTTAAGTCGTCTAATCACCCTTATATATAAGAGTGGTTTGATAGTTTTAGTATGAATGAATGTGAGTTTAAAAAAAAATGAGAGTAAGAGTATAGCTTAGCAAAACTTAGTTGATAGTTGTGTCTGTAAACTAGTTGAAGCTTGTGTCGTATTTGTTGTCATTGTGTTGTACTTGTGTTTCATATCAATAATATTATTGTGGACACTAATTTCCAGCCTCAACTTCCTCCCCACTCCACGCCTCACGCCAGCAGCAACCAACCCTGAATCCTCCAGTGCAAGCATACCAACAAACAACAACAACCCACACCAATATTAATCCCACTAGGAGTCTAAAACCCGAACAAATGGGGACTAAATATAGCATATTTGAGACTATAAATATACATGTAAAACCGAGAGAAAGGAGACAGAAATCACACACGGAAAATACAGGAAAAAGAGCTGAAAATTCAAAGCAATTACTTGTAGTTTTTCGAAAAGATTATTCGAAATAAAAGGTACTTTTTTCATTCGCATGTTGTTTTAGATCGACTTGCATGTGACACTTTTCGGAGTTGTTTTGTTGTTCTTGATACAAAAAACACAAGGATACGACGGGGAATTCGAATCAAAAAACATCACAGAGGAGATTTGAAAAAATAAATAAAAAAGGGTTGGAAACTTACCTTGTCACCGTTGGGTTCGTAGGCCGAGAGGAGAGGAGCCACTCATATCCAGTGGCCAAGCGCCATGGGCTTCGACGTGCGTGGGTGTCGCACAGCGTGAAGGAGCAGAAGATATGGAAATGACAAGCAGATTTGAAATTGAGAAGGAGAATTGCTTTTATTTTAATTTTGCGTTAATCTCAACTAGGGTCCTTGAATTTCTTGCTATCTTTTATATTGATCGCTTAAAGTGTTGGTCTATTCATGTTTAAGCCCTCTCATTTCTGTCGTGTTTTACACATTGATCACTAAATCCTTGCGTCTAATCACATTCAGGTCCCTCTAATATTACCTGATTTTTACATTCTAGTCACCGAACCTCTACATTTTTATTTTATTTTATTTTATTTTAGGCGATTTATTTTCTTTATTTTCAATTCGATCACCAATATGTTATATTTTGTAATGATTTATGCCTGTAACTTTCATTTCCTTTATTTTAGTCACTATTTCTTCTTGATCTAACCACTGTTATTTTTTTTGATCCCTTTTTTTTACTTATTTATTTATTTGTTTACTAATTTTTTTTTCATTTTTACTTTAAAATTTAACCTTTTATTATTATTATTATTATTTATTTTGTTCATTTCGTTTTTTTTTTGTTTTTGTTTTTTATTTTTTTTTATCTTTATTATTATTATTATTTTATTGCTAAATTTTATTTATCTTTATTTATTTTATTATTATTATATTAGTTCTTTTCCTTTTTTTCATATTTAACATATTTTTGACTTTTTTCAGTAGTAATTCCAATCGATCAAAGGTAAGTAGTTAGAATTGAATGTTTTAAACTTCAATTTAAATTTTTAAGTTTAGCAAATAAAGACAACCAACGAATTAATTGGTACCAAAAGGGCGGTTCAATGGTGCTAATCCTTCCTTGACCGTAACTGACTCCCGAATCCGATACATTTCTGGTAAAACACATATCAGGTAAGATGGTGTCCAATTTACCTAAATATCGTTTTAAAATGATCGGTGGCGACTCCAATCCGTTTCATTCAAGTTGAAGCCCAATTTTCGGGTCCAACCAAAAGACTATTCCGACAGCTTGGCGACTCTGCTGGGGACAGTTAAGTGAGTCAGGCCAGAATTAATTTACGGTTGTCTTTTTATGCGAAAATATTAAATTTAAATTTATTTATTTAATTCCAATTATTTATCTTTGATTATTTTTTCAAATAAATAGTTGTACTGACTTTTTTTCAATGATTTCATATTTTCAAAATTTTCGTCTAAAGCTCTATACCCGAGCTCCAAACCCTATTTAAGTTGAGGTAAAAGTGATACCTTCGTTAGAATTTATTCTCTGTGCGGGCCTAGCAAGTAGCCTTCGGAATTCATATACCTTATGTCTTCGTGTAAATTTATTCACCGTGCGGGCATAAGGGAATGTATCCCCTCGAGTTTAACTTAGTCCACATAAGCTTGTAATGAGCTTAAGACTAAGGGTCTGGTAAGCCCAAGGGGGCACCAGCAAGGAGAACTCAGGTACCTTCTTTAGAACCTAAACTGGGAGACTACAGGGAATTAGAGCCCACCCCAAAGCCTCATTTCAAACCCTAGGTTATTTTTATTTCCTACTTTAAGTATGTGAACTAGAGTTTATGCGGTTAGGACTTGTTTAAAATTGACTTGTGGGATAGAGATAATGTCCAGGTAGGAATAATAAGTTTATGGGGTAGATATCATGTGGGGTAGGACATTTATTTTCATGACTGTTTTGATTATTTTCACCTCACTAACTCTTTTTATTTTTGTTCTTTTTTATTTTTATTTTCATCATTTGCATCATTCAAAAGAGGTGTTGATTCAGCAAAAAACTTGTTCGTTAAACATAAATAATCTTCATTAATGGACAAAGGGGTTATAATACGAGAGATCAAAAGCTCAAAAGTCCAGCTATGGTCAAAGAATACTCAGGACGGACCGGGATTTACGCCGAGCACACCAAAAGTCAACTTTTTGAGTTGGAAAAAATTTGCAAGGGCGTACAAGAAAAAGGTTACTGACCTGGAGAATCCTTTCGAAGACAACAAGAATAAGATGGCGAAACCCTAGCTAAGCTGGAGACCATTGTTGACGAATTAAAGAAACAAGCATATAAACTTCGGATGGAGGACTCCAATGGCGCTTTCGTTAGGAACAAGCTCAGTAGAGAGTGAAAGTCAGAGATTTATTCAGTCGAGATTTTTTGGAGCAAACAGCTCGTCCCTTGCACAGTTTAGCCAGAGAAGCCGGAACAGTTTGACGGGGCATTCAACCGGTGACAGAAAAAAGGCGGAAGACGAATTAACATGTCAGAAGTTGTTCGGGGTCTATACCTTTAAAATGTTTTTTGTCTCCTAAGACATAACAGTTTTGTCCCCAATGAGGATTATTTATAATAACAGACACATTTTTGGATCAATACCTTAAACATTACGTGCATCATGCATTTAAACATATTTTGCATTTTATTTCTTTGCATTCGCATTAACTAATAGAAGAATGTCTCATCGAAAAGGAACAAATACTGGATACACCACTCAAGCATTTGACACACCCCATCCGCATAACACCCGCTTGAAAAAGAAGAAGATGGAAGCAAGAATCACTCAGATTGAGGAGAACATGTTGAAGCTCCAGAGAGAGTTGGAAGACAAGATAAACCATAGCAGTATGAGTACTCTGGCTACAATCATGAAAAGCCAAGAGTCCTTGGTCGATCAAATTGTGGCCAAATTATCTGGTCTACATCAAGCGAGTGCACCTGGGACAGGTTCATCAGAAGGGGTAACTATATGACCTACCCCACAAGTGGTTATCACTCCTGGAATCTTACCCGAACTTCAAGGGGACCTATCCGCTACAAAAACAAAGACCTCATCTGTTGCAAGGATACAAACTGTTGTATTTAACCCTGAGAACAAACCTGGTTATTACCTTGTACCGGATTTGGACGAGGAGGACAAAGCAAAGAAGATGGAGGAGAAAATCAAGCAATTGGAGGACCAAATGAAGGTAGTTAAAGGAGACCATGACTACCATGGAGTCAATGACACAGAACTCAGTCTAGTCCCAAACTTGGTTCTTTCTCCAAAATTCAAGTCCCTGGAATTCGAAAAGTTTGACGGGAACAGTTGCTCATCCGCCCACATCACCATGTTCTGCCGAAAGATGATAGGATATAGAGAAAACGATCAACTCTTGATCCACTGCTTCTATGAGAGTCTGTCGGGCTTAGTCATCCGATGGTATAATCAGCTAACCATATCAACGACATGACGCCAGATCGAGTTATGCTACAAAGCATGGAAAATAAGTATAACGAGAGTTTCAGGCAATACGTACAAAAGTGGAGGGATTATGCTGTACAAGTTCATCCTCCCTTGGATGAGAAAGAAACCTGAAAGCTTTTTGTACAGACCCTGAAGGCTCCATACTTCGAACACCTAGTCGCAATCACATCATGAAGCTTTTCAGACTTAGTTATGGCCGGTGAAATGATCGAGTCGACCATAAAGCAGGGCAAGATTAAGGATGGGGAGGCCAGTAAGAAACCTCCTATGAGGGAGAGAGATGGAGAGATTAACAACATCAACAACGTCAATAAAGGTGTTACAGTCTTCATCCCAAAATTAAACGCAGTTGTATCGTCAGGTACTTCTAAACAAGATTCCAGATAACCTAGGAAGGAAAGGGAGCATTTCGACCCTATTCCGATGACCTACAAAGAGCTTTACAAACAACTTTTTGACACTCACATAGTGTCACCATATCCAGTGAAACCTATGAAGCCCCCATATCCCCAGTGGTATGATGAGAATGCTCATTATGAATATCATGGCGGTGTCCCAGGGCACACCATTGAGAACTGTTACACAACCAAGAGAGTCGTGTAGAAGATGTGCAACCAGAACTGGATCGACTTCAACAACTTGGGGGCATCCAAGTGAGGAAGATCATTTCATCATTTGAGGCATTTTGTTTGAATTTGTTTTTTTTTTCATTTTTTTCCAGTTTTTGTAATGCCGTGTAAATAAATTTATGTTAATTTAAAGATGACGAGCAACGAATCAAATTTGTAAACTTGCAATTCTTTGAATATTAATTGAATTAAAGACTCTGTAAATGATCGGAATTACAGACCTTTGACAAAGTGACATGATTCAAAAGTGACAAAACAATGACCTTTGATTTTACCCCAGAAGATACACTCGAATACCATAACCTTCTCTTACAAGAACCAATATAGCCTTTTCCCTTCATAAGGCTTGGTATTTAAATGTGCATAAGTGCGGACAACATGGGGGATATTTTGCATATGACTTTACTATACTTTGTGTTTAAGACGTTCAGTGATGATAATGACCTTCATAGATGGAATAGTCGAGTAGGAGAATCTAGTTTAGGTTAATTGCTTGGAAATTGAACTCTAAAGATGAATTTTTTTACGTTCAATAACACTTGGACTATAATAGGTTCTTCTTGACAATCTTAAGAAATTAAATCCGTAAAGCTGACCTATTCCACTAAGGCAATTGGTTATAGAGGAAACTAGAAAGCCCTGGCTTTATGAATAGATTGCATTCAAACCATGACATTGCTCGAACACTTGGTAACACGGTGTCTGCTCCACTGTTATTATCAGGCAAAAACTTTGTGATGAGATGAGCCCTTCAGTTAACCTGATAAAAGTGATTATAATATTAAGCCTACAACTTTATGGATTTGGTTAGCCAAACAATGGCAAATTAAATCAAATTTATCTAAACAAGAAATTTTCAGTAATGATAGACTAAGGGATTTAAGGAACACCTGTTATAGTCAATTTCACACGAGCTCTCAAGAATTTCATCTTTAGACCGATATTTTTGCACTGCATTTGTTAGAGGAGCCTACAAAGCTTGAACAAATGGAAGATTTCAGAGGACCGAAATAGAAGATCTAGTAATTGATCATGCTAGTTGCGTCATTTTGTCTGCATCCAATTAAAATGCCAAGCCAAGAAAAAGGACGTTGCAATGACCAAAATGACATTTTTTATGGTTGAAACCTTAGAAAGTAGGAGGTTAACCTAAAGTCAACTCATCCATTTGAATATTTGTCAAAGAGCTATAACTCTGAAAGCATTAAAAGAGCTATTGATTCTTTTGATTTTCTTTGAACTCATTTTTTTATTCGATTGCGAGCCTGAATTAAGGAGCAATACTTTACAGAATTTTTATCCTTTTCCCTCTTAAAATAAGAGAAAAGAGAAAAACATTTTCAAACAGGACATTATCAAATATGAAAGGTCTGTAAAGCCAAAGCTCGAGAAGAAAATGGGGCACGATCGATTCCAAGGACCAGATTGGCTGACAAAACACGAGACTCCATCCAAGAGATAAAACATAACTCATTCATGTTGCATGCATCTTAGACATAGTTAAGAGCATCACATTCATCATTTTAGCATACATGATTTTTTGTAGCTTTTAGAGTCAAGTTTTGACTTAAGGATTCAAAAGTGCCTTTAAAGAACGATAGTGGTTGCTTAACTCAGTAGTGAAAAGCTATCGACTTGACATATCAAAAGATTGACAGATCTCAGTGGGTTTCCAGTTAATATTTTAAACCCAGATTTTCATTCCACAATGGAAGATATCCGGCTGTCATAATTTATCAGTGGGTTTTCCCATAAAAGTGAAGCCATTTTTTTCATTTGCAGTGTAGCTCAAGGAAAGAAGAGCTATCTACCAACAAAATACCTTCGAGTTCGATTACACTCAGCTCAAAGGCACATCATTTGTAGCATAGCTCAAGGAAAGAAGGGCTATCTGCCAAAGACCTTCGAGTTCGATTACACTCAGCTCAAAGGCACATCATTTGCAGCATAGCTCAAGGCAAGAAGGACTATCCGCCAAAGACCTTCGAGTTTGATTACACTCAGCTCAAAGGCACATCATTTGCAGCATATCTCAAGGAAAGAAGGGTTATCTGTAAAATACCTTGAGTTCGATTACACTCAGTTCAAAGGCACATCATTTGCAGCATAACTCAAGGCAATAAAGGCTATCTGCCAAAGTCCTTCGAGTTCATTTACACTCAGCTCAAAGGCACATCATTTGCTACATAACTCAAGGCTAGAAGGGTTATCTTCCAACACAAGACCTTCGAGTTCAATTAATCTCAGCTCTAAGGCACATCATTTGCAGCATAAGTCAAGGCTATAAGGGTTATCTGCCAACACAAGACCTTAGAGTTTGATTACACTCAGCTCCAAGGCGCATCATTTACAACATAACTCAAGACGAGAAAGGTTGTCTATCATCAAAGACCTTCGAGTTCGATTACATTCAGCTCAGAGGCAAATCAAATTTACAACATAGCTCAAGGCAAGAAGGGATATTTGTCAACAAAATTGTCGAGTTCGATTTCATTCAGCTCTATGACACATCAATCACACTACTTTTTGGTTGAAGTCGAGGTCTTCGAGTCAAGAGAAAGATCTGGGGAAATATCTCAGCTCATTACAACATAACTCAAGGCTAAACCGAGGTCTTTAAGTCAAGAAGAAGACATGGGTTAACTATGTCTTAATGACAAGAAACCATTTTCCAGCAGCATAGCTTAAGTCGAGAAAAACTATCTGTCAATGAAGACTTTTAAGTTCGATTTCGTTTAGCTCAAGGGCCTATTAACCACATGGTGGAGTCAATGAACTATTTCTCAGTTGAATTTTTAAACCAAGGTCTTTAAATCAAGAAGAATACCGAAGTAGACTACAATTTGGCAACAAGAAGCCACATTTTGATTCAAATTCTGAACTCCACTTCGCGACAGAGGAGCCATCCGAAACTCATTTCAAATTCGATAAAATGTTTTAAAAAAATAATAATAAATTTAAAAAAAGATAAAACAAAATAAAACATATAAAATATAATAATAATAATAATAATAATAATAATAATAAGAAAATAATATATAAAAAAAATTGAATTTTTTAAAGCTCTTCCCTTCCTCTTTCCAAATGTCCGAACGATTTTCACAAAATAGCCTCGGGGTTCCGTAAATCTAAAAAGTTAGTTTCGAAAAAAAACCTCCTGTCATCGGCCTTTTGAGTTTTTGTGGTTTTACAAATCGAAAGCAAGAAACAAACGACACATGCAAATCTAACAACCGAAAAAGGTAAGATTTTTTACCTTTGTTGCCTTTAAAACTTTGCAAAAAAATGCTTTGATTGCTCCAAATTTTATGTTCGTATTTCATCTATAAATTATGTGTTACAATAGTGAGTTACAATAGGAGTTTGAATCATAGTAAAACTTTATCCTATTTTTAGGAGTTTGAATCATAATAAAACTCTATCCTATTTTTAGGAGTTTGAATCCTAGTAAAACTCTAACGTTATGTTTGTTTTCTAAATCCCATTAAATCGGGGTTGTTGATAATGTTGTACTCGAACGAAAAGGTGTGTTGACAATATAAAATTTACTAATAATATATATAGCTTAATATAAACATAAATTAACAAATTTAACCAAAAACAATCAAAATATTGTGTGAAGTAATATGATTAGATGTGTGTATAGATACGAGTAACTTATGATATTTATTAATTATATTTAGATACAAAATTAATGTCTTGATTGATCCAATAAGAATACTTTGTATAAGTATTGATGATATGATTATATGATAATGAAATCATATTTATTATGCATACTTATATGATATAAGTATATGACATCTTTAGTGATGGTTGCATATTGATTTTGTTAATTCGACTGTATGCTAATGATTTAGTTGTCTTTGTATCTATATGTTACGTGTATATTTTATATGTAATATATACTTTTAATAAATGAATGGAAAATAATACAATATTGTTCGTTCAAATTCGAATTATTTACCCTAACAACTTTATTGAAATGACTCATTAACATTATACACCAATTTAAGAAAATATATCAATTTTATTTTCGATCCAAAAAAGTTTAAATACCTAATTAAAAAAATTATTAAGTTAAGGACGAGTGGAGATATTAAAACAAAAGGATAAAGACACAAGATAAGCAAAAATAGAGAGAAATAAGATTCACCTTTCTTCAAACAAAGATCAGTACACAAAACCACCCCCACAAACAATCGAAGGTAGGGTTAAAATAAAACAAGGGAAAGGGAAATAAAGAGTGTGGTGATCTCTGTTCATAATTCATAAATCTTAAAAAAATTCATGCTTAAATAAAAAAAAAAACAACCAAATCCTTGCCCGATTGAAGATTAGACTCAATAAAAACGGTTCAATGAGATATGGCTCGTTCCTTGACGATGTCATAGCTCATTTCACTCAGATCAGTGGCTTGCAACTCAACTTGAACACCATCCAGCTCCTTCCTGAACCTGTCTTTAGAGCTTGCATACACCATCTTGCTCCGAACCCTCGACGCATCCGGAGACCTACATAAGACAAGTAACTCGGAACATCAGACAAGATAGATATCGATAAATTTATGTCGTTCGAGTTAAACAGATCATAGATGTACATATTACTGGGAGGATGTGATTACCATGCAATGAAGACGATTTTGCTCTTGTTGCAGTTTTCATTGGTGGTGAAATCGAGGTCGAAGACGGCATAACGACACTCGTTGGAGGGCATGCTGGCAATTAGGTCTTCATATTTGTCGCCCGGTTGACCCAGCTTGTCAACCACAACCTGCTGAGTCGCGTCTTCTATTTTGAACACAATGTACCTATAGTTTCTCTTTGCTTTCAGCTCCAGAAACTTGGCCTTACAGTTATCGTTCACAGCGATTCCCGAGGCTGCGTTCGCCTATTACATATATTCGATTAGAATTTAATTGATAAAAAATTAAATCGAAACATAATTTATCTCGAATTCGGTAAGAAAAAACAGAATAACGACATCGTATTGAATTCGTACCATTTCGTCACGTATGAGAGAGAGGAAGGGAGCTTTGTGATGAGGGAAAGGGAGGTAGCAAGAGTATGAATGATTGTTGTGAGTACAAAAAGAACGAGGCCCTTGAATTTAGGGGTAAATGAGTTAATCTAAATATAGAAAGGTGTTGGGTCAAATGATAAAAATATTGGATGGTTTATAAAAGTTTTTACTAATTTTAGGATGGTTTATAAATTATATTATTGTCTTGTTGAGTCTCCTGACTATTAAAAGTTACAAAATGGTCTTTCGACTATATGATGTTACTTTTTTGAGACGTTCGACTATTAAAAGTTACAAGATGGCCTCCGACCATTCATATATTTCAAACTCATCATTCTCTGTTAAAAAATTGATGGTCTTCCGAGCTGTAAGGTAACACGTTGAATGGGATATGATAGATGTTTGCGATTGTGAGATCAGATTTTATCATATCACAATCAGTATGTTAGCGTCCGACTCAATTTTTAACCGAAAATGACAAGTCGGTAGTGATGAATATACAAGAGACTTGGATGTACATAATATGACGTGCATGGAGAAGAGCAGCGATGCTTTGTCGCCATAAACCAGTGATCGGAACAACAACACTGAATGACTTGCACAGATTCATGAAGGGTTGCAAGTTTCGACTTATGAATGTGACACAAACAGTCAATATACTATGGTTTTCAAGAGATCAAATAATGGAGCCTACGTTTTCAACAAGAAATATGGACAAATTTCTTTAATACTAAAATTTAAAAAGTAATAAAATGATTATTATCGATATTATTTTGTAATAAAACGATCATTCAAGTGTCAATAATATATTCTAATAATAAAATATTAATGTAACACGTTAAATTAATTTATTTGACATCATTGAATAACGTGGGATAAGAGTAATAATCATGCAATATTAATCTAAAATCTAATTCACGTCACTTTTAATAATTTAATGTGTATGACAACAATGTAGAAATGGTAGCTGGAGATACCAAAGATCGTGTACAATTATGTCGAGCAACATATATATGTTATGTACCATCAAAAAGTCATTAAAGACAATTAATTTTGAGTTGTAAAACCTTCATGTGGCCCAGTTTTAAAATATAGAGAGGAGATGTATACTATATAGTGGAATAATTGTGATAAATGTTTTTTTAGTTCGTCTACTTTTAAAAATATTATTTTATTTTTTTTGAATTAATCACTGGTATCCGATCTATTGACTGACTAATCCATATTAGGTACTGTGGAGGCAAGGGCGACCCCAACCCAGTTTACTCCATTCGCAAACATCAAGATTCGAACATCTGATCTTGCTTAAGAGACTTAGTGCCTCATCCCACTAGACTGGTTGTTGATATATTATTTTACCCTTTAAATCTACTAAATATGTTAAAATTGTAATATATAAGTGTGTTATCCATGTTTTGTATAAAATTTATACTTTTACACATAAAAATTATATATATTAAAATCGTGTTTATAAATATATTATAAATATAATTTTATAACTTTAATTAAAAAGAAAATATTACTAAAAGATGTGAGGTGCAAGAATATGATATAATATGAAGCAATTATAAATGTAAGTGTCATATATGGATTGTGAATGTTTTAAACATTCATACAAACGAAGTAACCGACCTTTTCTCTTTAAAATCCTTAAATTAATAAAATAATTTATTTCTGAAAGAGATTATTTATTGAATTAAATTTGAATTAATAATTTTTTTATGATAAAGACAACGAATTAATTAATCAAATATAAATTTACGACGTGATGAGATCATAATTCTTTTTTAAACACAATTGACTTCTAAATTCATTTTAGAGTATATAGATCTAAAATTTATTATTTTAGTAATTTTATTAAAAGTAAAATTTATTGAAATGGTAAATCTTTTTTTCAATGATATAATCTCATCATAAATAAATATCGATGAACACTCTTCAAATTACATTTTTAAGGGTAAACTACATGTATGACCACCTAATTATAGCACTCTTTTTTTTATTTTGACCATTATTTTTAAAATTTTGTCAATCAAGTCACTCAATTATTTCAAGGCATTCAATTAAGCCATTAGCCGTTAACACTTAACAAATAAGGTGATGCAGCAGTTAAATATTATGATATAATTACACATGTAGTCCCTATTACTTATATATTATATCAATTTAATCATATTTCTATTAAATTAAAAAAAAGTAACCCTCTTAATATAATATTAACAACATGTAGTATATATTTGTATATTATATATATATATATTGGATAATTCACTTATAGTATTAATCTAAGGAGATAGAAAAGTTGTTACAAAACAACTAGAGAACTCAAATCCCCACCTCTCACATAACCTCAAATTCAACTCATCCACCATATTAATGCAACAGGACCGCAATCGAATACAAACCACATCCTTAATACAATTTATAATTTCCCCAACAGACCTATTAACCCCATGAAAATGCCTACAATTACGCTTCTCCCACACAAAGTAAAGAAAATTTGCCCAAGAAAACCTCAAAATACAAACAATTAAAGACTTACCTTTAAGATTTCCTACAGCCCAACCTAAGACAACATCCCAATCCAAACGCCCCTGCTACAAGCAACACAGCTACAAAATGTCACCCCACACTTAAGCAGCAAAAGAACACTCCATAAACAATTGATTCCTAGTCTCGACACAATCACCACACAAAATGCAAACACCATCTGTAGCCACGCCCATACAAGCCAACTTGTCTTTGGTCGGCATCCTGTTTAGAATCATCATCCATGCGATAACCGAGTGCTTAGGTACATGGCGAGGAAACATGTAATACCCTAAACCCGAATGGGCTTAAGGTGCCATATTGGGATGCCAAAGCAACCTTTAAATTTGAAAACATGCTTATTTTCTTTTCAAATATACTAAATGGTATCAATAATAAACATAAATAACAGTTATAAATCATTTTATAAACTAGAGCTCCATGAAACATATTTTAAATCAGAATAATACAACTTTGTCTCATAAATCTAAATACATAAGTAAGGTCCTATAAATAAATATGCCTACTAAGCTACGACGTAGTACTCTGAAGGAGATGTTGGAAGCCCTACTACGACGACGCTCCACGAACTACTCAGCTACGAACCTGCCAACAGAAAATATCCGAAGGTTGAGCTTACAAATCCCAGTACTATAATCGCTAAGCTAAAGTAGCATTATGAGTTTCATAAACATAAGCATACTTAGACATGGTACTAATCAATAGGTATACGCATTACCTTGATCAAGTGCTACCTACTTAGGCCTTAACTTTTCTATCACTGAGGTAGGAGTCTCACGTTTCCCTTAATCTTATGTTAAGGGTCTCGCCATGAGTACACCACTAAAGGGTCTATAACCCTAATGACTATATCTGATACGCATTATCAAAATGCGATACTGACATTCATGTGCATTATCTAAATGAGATATTGACATTCATGTTCATTATCTAAATGCAACACTGACTCTGTTGTGTATTATCTAAATGTAAGACTAATTAGTATCTGGCCTCACATAGCCATCAAACACTAGACAACTAAGGATATAACACCCGGCTAACCCATCCCTTGTGAGTGTTAGGCCTTGTGCCTGAATTAGCCATAGTAATGCCTTGCGCAAGTGCTTAGGTGTTCTCAGATATCTTACATAAATAGACTATCATCACTGCCTGAACTGGACTGATGCGACTATACATGCATATATAAGTCCCAAATGTCACACAACCAATGACATTTCTAACCCGCTCCTCATGAGTGGTCGAGCCTCGCACCTTGACAATGCTCTACTAGAACAACTAAGGTAACCTAACTACAAACTAATATAGCTCGATAATTAAGGTAAGCTCAACCCCTTAATAGTTACTATCTCCTTCGTTCTCTTACCTAAAACGTTATGCAGTGATTAATAAAATATATTCTGGGTTATTAGCTCGAAAGAGTATTTTAGTCTTTCACTGCCTCTAGTGAAGTCTCTATGTGTTTCATGGTCTTATAATGATTACTGCGTTTATTATGTATTGCTTGCAACGCTATCTGGCCATATACCTTGCTCGGGTTTACTATTGGGTAGCAACTCTCTAATCGATCCTGTTGTAGTTCCTTTTAATACCCCTTGAATTGAAGGTATTTCTTACACGTTAGTGGTTTGTTGGCATTCTCGAAGACTTCTCTATACGCCATTATTGAATCTGACTTACTCATTGAATCGCTTATCGGTACATCTTGTAACGTTTCTCCTTCTTAACTATTTGATTACATGATCAACTGAATAAACCTTGGTGTATTATGCTTAATAGGTTATCTCGATTGTAACTCACTTGTACGAGTATTTCTAGGTATGATTGGTCATTTATGTCCCCCATAAACTTTATTCTACCATTATGGATTAAAAAGATATTCACTTATTTTCTTTAGTTCATAGAAATAAAAGGATCATCACTTAAATCTTGAGCTCAAATTTGTGAAATTTCATTATTTTAGACAACATATAATTGAGGGTATTGATTTTGGGTGCTATGGGGGTGCTCACCCTTCCCCATGTGTAACCAACTACCGAATCCTTAAAAATGAATTTCTGGTAATACATAGACCAATTTTTATCTTCAAAATGATTTTTTTTAAATTATTTCAAAAATATATTTTTGGGTATTCGACCTATCTAACTCAAAGTTTGGTTGCGACTCCAAATTTCAAATTAAACCAAAATTCAAATTTTCCAATATAAAGTCATACTTATTTTCAAAATTAAATATATAAAAAAAATGGTTATTACAGTTAATATTTTTATTAATAAAATTGGTAGCGTCTAAAGAATGTTATGGTTCACTAAGAAAGTAAATTGTTATATAGAATGTTAATAGATTTATTATAAAAAATTCAAAAGTATGGATGCTTTTTCATAAGTATCAATACTTTCGAATTAAAAAAAATAGAAAATGAGAAGGCTGCAAAGTATCGATATTTTTTTTCAAAAATATTGATACTTTTAAATTTGAAAGTTAAAATATAATTTTCCATATTTTTTTAATTTAAAAGTATCCATCCTTTTCCATAAATATCAATACTCTGCAGCCTTCTCATTTTTCATTTTTTAATTTGAAAGTATTGATACTTGTGAAAAAAAATATTCATACTTTAGAATTTAAAAAAAATATGAAAAATGATATTTTAACTTTCAAATTTAAAAGTATCGATATTTGAGAGAAAGTATCGATACTTGTAGCCATATCATTTTTCATGTTTTTTTAAAAAATTCAAAAGTAGCAATACTTGTGGAAAAGTATACATACTTTCAAATTTTTTATAATAAAATTATTAGCATTTCATATCACAACTTAGTTTCTTAGTGAACCATAACATTCTTGCGCCCAACCTATTTTATTAATAAAAATATTAACATTCCGTATCATAATTTATTTCTTAGTAAACCATGACATTATTTGGGTGTAGCATATTTTATTAATAAAATATTAACATTCTATATTGCAATATATTTCTTAGTGAATCATAACATTCTTTTGCACAACCCATTTTATTAATAAAAATATTAACATTGCGGATCACAATCTATTTCTTAGTGAATCATGATATTCTTGGACACAACCCATTTTATCAATAAAAATATTAGCATTCCAGATCATGACTTATTTCTTAGTGAACCATGACATTCTTTGGGCACAACCCATTTTATTAATAAAAAAATATTAACATTTCATATCGCAATCTATTTCTTAGTGAATCATGACATTTTTGGCACCACCGGATTTCTTATATATATTCATGACATTTTCAACTTTTAATTTATTTTCTTACCGTGGGAATATCTATAACCACATCAACTTAAACTCTGATAACATTTTAAACTTAACATAAAATGTTAATAATATAAAACTTATTGTTTATAATTTAATTCCTTACCGTTTATAACATTTTAAGTGCAACATGTTATGTTATTACATTGATAACTTTTCTAGTTCTATTTTATAACATTTTGTGTTTCTCTTTTAACATGTAATAGAAATTTTATGGTTAAATCATTTCAAGTTATTTTAAAATAGTTACAACCTAATATATACATATAAGTTAACATTTCCAGTCACGCTAAACTATTTTATTAAGGGTTTTTTTAATAAAAAAAATAGTTATGCCGTTTTTAGCCTTGTATTAGTTTGTCTTTCCTTAGACAATCTCATGAACGTATAGCTATCAAGATTGTTTAATTTCACCCATAAAACCATAGTATATTAACAAGGTGGAGGTCTTGATTCATTCAAATATTTTATTATGAATAAACTTAATTTTAAATATATTTTAATTATTAATTTAATTATATTTTATAATAATTAATTTTAATTATAGTCAAATAATAAATGTTGACACCGTTTTTCACCCGGACAGGGAAAGACTGATACCGACTCGGGGTTTTCCTATTTGAAAAGAATTTTCGAAATATGAGGAGTCGCCACCAATCAGTTAAGGTGCGATTGGAACACCATTCATTTATTGAGACTGATAGCATTCGCCTCCGAGCGTAAATGCGGAAGATCAACTATTGTACCTAATAACCGAACATTGCCTTATATTTAGAAAACATGATGCGGTTTTGAAAATGATGTCGACTTATTTAGGGAATTACCAGTAGTCAACTCCTGAGCATGATTGCGGGAGATATACTATTAATTTCTTAATAAGTGAACATTGCCTTAGATTTATAAAAACTATGCGATCAAGCAAAATTTTATTTATCTTAATTATACTAAAAATAAATTAAGGCTTTTTCTAACTTATGGTGACAAATTATGAAAATTAAAGAACCTAGAGGCTTAAATCTAAAACGTAGGCTCTAATATTAATCCTATTTGATTTTAATTAATTATTGAGTCAAATAACTGAAATGGTCCCTCGAGCTTTTAAGCGAGACTTCGAATTATCCCTTAAATTAGGAGACTAATTTGAAATCTAAGTTAAAATGGAGGCTCTATTTAACCTATTTAATTATGTCAATATTAAGAGTCTAATATAAGGTCAGAGACTAAAAAGGTCAAGGTCTAAAGAACTGAGTTCTAAAAGATTTAAAAGTTTGGGACCTAAATTACTAATTTCTAAAGTTAGGGGCTAATTAAAATCTAATTATTACCAAAATTATTACACTAAAATTTTTAGAAAATATTAATTATTAATTAATTTTAGAATTGAACAATCGATTCGAGTAATCGGGTGTATATGCGAAAACTCGACTCAAATTGCTCCCTAATTAGACTAGAGTGTCGTCCTAATTACTAAGCTCGATTCGAATACTAAAGTAATTTAAAACTAAATCTAAGAAATAAAACTATGAAATATTAAAACAATTAATAAACATAATAAAAATAAAAAATAAAAATAGTAAAAAAACATAAAATAAAAATAAAATATGATGACCTAATTGCATAAATATAAAATTACCAAGCTAAAAGAACAATTTGAACATGCAATAGGGGCTAAATTAAAACAAACCAAAATGTAAGGGCTAAATCGAAATAAAATAAAAATGACTAAAATTCAAGAAAATAAAAGTTAGTAACTAAATCAGAAATAAACAGTGAGCAAAATGCAAAAATTAAAATAACAGTAGCTAAATCAGAAACTAACAGTGACTAAATTAAATAATACAAAACATAGTAATAAAATCACAATAAATTAAAAACAAAAGGTCCAGTGATCAAAATGTAAAAACACGTCAAAGTTTGGGGGACTAAAATAGTGAATTTCACAAAAAATAAAGCATGCACAGAAAAAATGTAAAATATCAATTTTGATCCCTAAAGGGATCAAAATGTAAAAATACAACAAAAGTTAAGGGGTTTAAAATGCAATTAACCCAAAATAATTCCTTATATATACTAACCTATTCTTTTTTTTCATTTGTAACTTAAAACAGAAAAAATATAGAGAGTTCTCCCCTCTCCTCTCAACCGGTCGAAGGCCAGTCGCCTTCCCCGCCGCCTATGGTGGCCGTTGGCCACCAAAATTTATGGAGAGGCTTTTCTCGACGCGGTGATCACAAATCCGAGCTCGGTTTTGCGAGATCTGACGCCTATTGCCACGAAAATGGCTGGCGACCTTTCGGCTCCCCTACTTTTCGACGACCCCCTTTCAAACCAGGTAACCTCCTAATCTACTCCTTTTATTTTTTATATTATTTTCTGTTATTAGTAGGAATTTAGGCTAGGTTCTAAAGTGATAAAATATATATATTGGTTGCCCTTTTTTATTTCGAAAACATGCATGGTTTGTTTGTTTTTTAGAAAAATATCATAAAAATTTTAAGGAGATAGAGCGTAATAAAGGGTTTAATCGAGCTGGAAAAAATCTAACTAATGGAATCGAAATGAACATATCAGAGAAAAAATGTATTCGAATAATGAAAAAAATAAGAAAACATTAAGTAATAGATAACCTTTGAAGTCTGTTATTGTTGGAGAACAATATTACAATATTTTTTGTGAAGGATTTCGAATCCTTTTACATATTGCTTGTTTGGGTTAAATACCCATTCTTCTGAAAATAAAATCATTACAATTTTGTTATTTTCTTCCTTGTTTTGGCAGAGGCGTGGAGTGTTGGTGATAGCCAACGTGCTTGGATGATTGGGGCAGAAACAAGGTGGACTTCGGTTGGGGAAGAAAATAGTGGGTTATGATTAGGTGAAGTGGCTGGCTGTCCAACTAGGTAAATTATACCCGGGTCTGGTTGGATTTGGGTGGGTCTGGGTCGGGTTTGAGGGTTATTAATTGGGCTCTAGTTGGGTTTGGGGTTTTATTTGGTTTGGGCTTTGGGTAGGTAATTGGGTTTTTTGGGTTGTAAATTAATAATAATAATAATAATAATATTAATATTAATAAAATTAAAATAATAATAATAATATAGATATAATTTGAAAAATGGTGATTACAATAAATAATTTAGTTACTTTTTTCTAATTTTTTTCTTATATTTTTTAGCATCAACAACAACATCAATCTTTAGTGGATTGTCGATCATTGTTTTTTCTTTTCTTTTTTATTATCTTTCTCCCTTATACTCTAGTTATGTTTTTGTTTAATTAGTCTTTTATTTTTCGTTTGAAAATAATGGATGATTTTTGTCTACTTTTTTTAGCACATGTTTTGTACAATTTTATAGCACATATTTGTTTTTTTCGCATGATTGAATTTGACTACATTTCTCTAGATTCAAATGATGTTTATTCAGTTACCGTGCTATCTATTTATGTTTTGATTTGAACCGTTGGGATGGATATTAATAAACACTTAGAATCATTGAAGATATGTCGTAAATGAATTGTGATAATGATAGTTTGTTAATAAGCCAATCATTGTTGTATGGATTTTATCTTATTGTTAATAGTGTTTATCATTCAACCCGACAATTGTGCTTGTTTATATTTGTCATTTATTTGAATTGTTTGATTGAGTTTTTAATTTTTTTTATAATAAAATAAATAAATGTCAAAAAGTCATTTTCAATAGAATAAAAGGAAACCTAGGATTATTATGTGTTAATTTTCCAATAAAAATGATAGTTAGACACACGTGCACGTGAAAGAGATCATTTGAAAGATCAAAAAGAAAATACAAGGAAAGAGATAGGAAATAAAATTATTTCCGAAGCTAAAATTAAATATTAATAGAGGTCGAAATATTAGGTTATTTTAAAAAATATAAAGATTTTTTTTAAGTATTTAAACTTAAAATTCAGCATGAACAAGTGACCTTAGTGATTAAGGGAATTATTGTTATCTTTGAGGTCTCAGGTTCAAACACTGCGTATGTAGGGGTATAAGCGTTCATTGTCAAATAGTTGAAAGTCTTTGTACATGTACTACCTTGTATTCACCATAAATTTACAATAAAAAACTCAATTTATAAGACAACTTCTAATTTGTCTAATATTTAAACTTACAATGACCTAAATTGTAATTAGACTAAAATTTTCAGAAAGTGTACTTATTATTCTTTAGTTCGATCACTACTTGATTAAATATTTAATAATTTTTTATATTTTTTAAATTTAAATATTTTTTTATATAAATCAAAATATTATTAAACCAAAATCATATTAATTATACAAATTTTAACATGGGTCCGACCCCCTAAGGAAGCTCGATCTACTAAAATAGATAACTTTATAAAAAATTTAAAATGGTAAAAATAGATTATTAATAAAAAATAAAAAAATATGTTTAAAATATATGATAATTTGAAATTTTAAGAAAAATGATTCATCCATGATAATGAAAATAGATTATCAATAAAAAGACAAAAAAGATATATAAAATATTTGAAAATGATGAGAAATTAGATTTTTTAAGCAAAATCAAGGGGTTCGGATCGTGACAATTGCAAATGGAGTGAAGTAGAATAGAAAAATCATCTTTGTCTCTATGGTACTCAATTCAGATTAGTCGATCAATAGATCAGATACCATGATTAAAATGAACACCCTATAATTTGAATTTTACAAGAAAAAAATGACTATATCAAATTAAATTAGATCGAAATCAATTAAATTCAAAATTTGTATAATTCTTAGTTACATCTTAAGATTCGAGATAATAAAATAATAAATTTGGTTAATTTTTAATATCCACCCATAATTTATCCTCAAACCTTAAAAAATAATAATTTTCGAATTATTTTTCAAAAAGGAAGAAGGGAGACAATGGGTAGGCAATTGATTATGGGGAATTAGGCGTGGAAAATAAATAGAATAAACTATAAAGAATAGGTCATGTGGGTGGAAAATAATCTCATGTTTATTATTAATTGTTATTAAATTGGATAAATATTTATATATTCAGAGAAAGAGAGAGAGAGCTTTCGTTCTCAACGCTGAAAAAGCTCCAACGATCGCCGATTCTTAGACAGATTTCATTTTCTCGAAAGAAAATATCGTTTAGAATCTAATATAAGTATAAAACATCGAGAAAATAACTTTGAATTTTGTTTTCTTCTTCTGAAAGAGTCGAGAATCTCTTCGGCTGATTCAGGTTCTTCTAAAACTTTTAACTTTCTTTTAAGCTTTGATTTTATTAGAGGAATTGTTTTGAAGTTACAGAGAAGTTGAAGCTTTGCTGAAGCTAAGCTTGAATTGACTAAAGAGGGGAAAGTGAGTTGACTCAATGGTTGGAACTCGACGCTGCTAAAGGTTCCTTTTTATTCTGTTTCTTTAATTTTCTCTTTTTTTTTTGTTTGGCTGTTAGAAAGTTACTCGAGGGATACATGTTGAATCAAACGAAATGATTTTCCTGTTTCATTTTTGTTTAGTTGAAATGGAACGGAAATCTGGGCGAGTAAAACGGCGAGGTTTCAAATATGATCAATGATTTGATTCTAGGTTTTAGATTTCAGTGGAAGAAAAAAATTGAATGTCATTTATAAGATTCGAATTCTTAGCGTAGCCTTTTTTTTATGGATTGGTTCCGAAGTGGCATATTTGAATTCAAATTCTTATGCTGCAGGTCAATTGAGGTTTTGATTTGAACAGAAATTTTGAAAAATAAAAGGATATCTGGTCAAAAAGGGTAAAAGACTGAAAATTACTTCGATGAAGTTCATTTATGAAGCTGAGTGTAAATATTAAAAGCATACAAAAAGTTTGTATTACTTCGGAACCTCCATTGATTTCCTACTGTTTGAAGAGATCCCATTGAGGTATTAGGATGGGCGGTGGGTGTTCGAAACTAGAGTGTTGTTGGAGGTTTGAGCAGAATGGATCAATTCCTGAAGCTGCTAATGTTGGTAAGTATGAATAGTGAGTTTTGTTGTTGATTATAATCATGCTAATAGAGGCTGCTTTTAATATTAAATTATGTTGTTTTATAGAAAGTGAGGAAAAGGGTGAAGTTGATGGTTTACCTGCATTCCGTGAATGCTCAATTGAAACACTCAAGATAGCTACATCTGGATTCGCCGTGGAAAATATAGTTTCAGAACATGGTGAGAAAGCTCCTAATGTAGTTTACAAGGGCAAGTTGGAAAATCAAAGGCTGATTGCTGTTAAACGATTTAATAGGTCTGCATGGCCTGATGCCCGGCAGTTCTTGGTAAGCAAATGCTGAATACGTAGTGTGTTCTTTTCAAGATTTCGTGTCAGCCTTTCCCCTAGTGTTCATCAGTCATTTCTGCAGAGGAAAAGGAAAAGTCTTTCTATAGCATTATACTCTGAACTTATGAAGTTGAGTTCATTGAGAGTTTTTGTCATCTTGAAGGGATTTGTTTCCTGAAGTTCTGACCCTGATATGTTTTATGCATGTCTTCCATAATAACTCTTATTGGTAACCTTCATGACTACCTATTCTGACAAGAATCTATATCTTCCTGCTATCATATTTATAGTGTAAAATTGCTTTCAATGTAGTGTAATATTCTAGATTACATTATAAAACTCATGGCTTCTGACTTCAGCTTCTATAACTTTAGGAAGAGGCAAGAGCTGTTGGTCACCTTCGGAACCACAGATTGGCTAATTTACTTGGTTGTTGCTATGAAGGGGATGAAAGGTTACTTGTTGCAGAATTTATGAACAATGACACATTGGCAAAACACTTATTCCATTGTAAGTTCATGTTTGGTTCCCTTGCTTCAGCTTTGTAATTCAGTTTATATTTTGTTTTTCTGTTTCCAATTGTTTGGTTGATATAAATCTATAACTTGTTAATATCAGCTGTAATATGGTTCTCTCCTTCTTCAAGTCTTTAGTTTGTACTTCTATCTTCTTTTTTTTAGCTGGATCATTGTAAAAGGAATGGTTATTTCAGACTCACATTCATATTGAACTTATGGGTTTTCAGGGGAAGCACAACCGATGAAATGGGTAATGCGACTAAGGGTTGCTTTGCATCTTGCAGAAGCTCTAGAATACTGCACCAGCAAAGGACGTGCCCTGTATCATGACCTAAATGCATATCGAATTGTTTTCGATGACGTATGTTTCTTAACATTTTTTTTCTATGATTTTGATTTTTGTTTTTTACTAAGCCAAAACCTTTTATTTAAAAAAGGAAAAACTTATTTCATGTGGCTACTGGGATTCGATCCCAGGTCTTCATGGCCACAACGTGAAATTCTTACCACTAAACTAAGGCCACTTTGTTCGTAAATATTAGTTATTATGCAAATTAATTTCAGGAGGGAAACCCTAGACTTTCATGCTTTGGACTAATGAAGAACAGTAGAGATGGAAAAAGTTACAGCACAAACTTGGCATTTACTCCTCCAGAGTATTTGAGGACAGGTACTTATCCTCTTTAATAAAATGATAAGCTTCTTTACATGCATGCTAATCCTCTTTTTATGGACTTGACCGTTGAATATCCAAGCTGTTAAATAAGATTTTTGCCTGACCTTTTTTTTGCTCTCATTTGTTTGTTTTTCTAGTTGTGTAATCTACCATCACTTTATAAAATATGTTATTTTCTTTTCAATTTTTCATGCTAGTACTTTTAAATTTAGGGAATTATATGTTGATTTATATAACAAGCAGATTTGAAGAAGAAGGTATCATTTCATAAGGAGATATAATGTGACTACTATTTTGTGGCCGAATTCTGCTTAGAAAATAGAAATGCTATTTATATTAGATTGCAGATGTGTTAGTATCTGTTGACTCTTTTAACTCTCTCCTATGTAGTTGTGTGGTTCCCTGAACTTATAACACTGTATTTGCATCCGGTTTTATGATTGGGATATCAATATCAGTCACTTATCCTTTTGGAGTTTAGTAGTCTAAATTGTTCTTGTGTCCGCAGGTAGAGTAACACCAGAAAGTGTAATTTATAGTTTTGGCACCCTTCTTCTTGATCTTCTCAGTGGAAAACATATTCCTCCAAGTCACGTAAGTATACTAAAGACATTTGATGCAACAGATTTCTTGAAAAATACTAGTTTCCTTGTATTATCTATCTATGAAGTTGTTATTTGTCCGACATGTAGAAGGTAACATGTCTTTTATATTGTACCTGTTTGAAACTTGATTTGTGATTAAGGACTGTGCTTGTTGATTTTAGGACTGTAAGTTAATGTTTTTGATGGTTTTTATTCAAAGATACAATTTAACTCTGAACAGCGGTTCTGGTTTATCTGGACCGTTGTTAAGATTCAAACCGGAACCTATTAATGGTACCACTTAATAAGCTATTCTTTTCATTGTTATTATTGTTTTGATAGATCGTTTGTAACACCCCAACCCGTATCCGACCCGGATCCGAGTCCGAGGTGTCACATTGACTTTTCAAAACTCAGTTCTTTAGAAATCCACTAAAATCTTAATTTCCTCATTTGAGAAAATAATTACTTTACAGTAATAAATACTATCAAATTGTTTTACAAACCATTCAGAGCATATTCAACTCAATCAATTAGCACATGCCAATTATATTCAAAATAACCAAATACATTTAAATCATCTATTTTCTGATCTGAAACTTTGTAAGGGAGATACTGACTTGTCTTGCTCTTCTTAGCTTCTCTTCTCGCTTCTGTAACCTACGTGTGAAACAATCACACGCTAAGTCTATGAAGTGAGGCATTAAACTTATAAAAGAACTCTAACTATATAAACATGCATGAACATATCCTTTCATGATGCTACATCAAAACAATACCACATTATATGCAATGTAATATACACATATACATATCACACACTACTTCTATCTCTAACCTTATTTCACTATCAATATTTTTATCATTTATATCTATTCTTTCAATCAACGTATGATTCATTTAACCAATCAATACACACATCATCATACAAATCATATAACACCATTCATATCACAAAAGCATATACATTACATGTGATATATTCATTGTTATCTCTTTGTTAGTCCATGTACATATGTGAGAACTATAGATATGTGAGTCTATTGAGGTTGTGCATTAAGCTGTCACCACAATTCGTATGGGGTCTCACTAGGGGCATGTGAAATTTATCCCGAAAGACCACTGTATATGTCCCGAAGGACCACTGTATATGTCCCGAAAGACCACTATATATCCCTCGACTCTTGGCATGCCAACTATATCTCTAGATCTCTATACACATAACATGGGCATTAGCAATATATCAATTCAAATATTCATATAATCATATAGTACAATTTCACCTATTTCTTATCTCTTGTCACCATATACTCACATAACTTTGTATCATATTCCACATATTCATATCACATAGCTCATGTCACTTGCATGGTTTCACATAAATATATATATCATATCTTGTTCACATATATTTCTCATATAACCCATATTATATGATTCATATCTTATTCTTATATCATCATGTATATCATCTATGTTCATTCACTTAATCTCTTATATTCATATATCACATATGCATATTATTCATTATGTAAACATATATTCATATAACTTATGTAAACATACAACAACATATAATTCATAACAAACACATGTTCATGTTCATGTTCATGAATTTATGCATAACACTATAGGAAATAGACTTGTCGCAAGTCTTATTTCCATTTAATATCATATACGATCTAATATGCACTCACCTTGGCCTCACTTGCTATCAATTACTCCTATGGCTTACTTTCTCTTCCGGATCAATTCTAACCTTTCAATCATTCCGGAACTTGCTCTCGATTGATATCTACACAATCATGTATGCATATTAGCATTCTAAATACTATGATTCGATCCTTGATTTCTTAAGCTATAAAAAAGATCTACTTCTATTTTTCCTTTGAAGTGCATCGGTACACTCTGTAGTATGTGCATCGATGCATTAACTATGCATCGATACACAATTTGCATTCGATGTTTCCATTTTTAAGGGGTGCATCGATGCACTTCCTGTGCATCGATACACACTGAACAATTTCTGGAAATTTACCCTTGATGCATCGGTACATGTTGAATGTGTAGCGATGCACACTAGTCCAGAATTCATATTTAAACCCGAAAATTCATTCTTTTCAACTTTAATTCTTCATGTTCTATCCCCTTTTCATATACTAAACTCAAATACACATACTTAAGCCCATTTGAACTCATTTATCACCCCCTTTAAATCTCAAAATCCTATCTTTCATATGTAATTCAAGAATTACACCAAATTTGCAACATGTTCTAAATCCAATTCTATCACTTCATATCTCTTAATTAGATTGATTTAATTAGATTGATGACAAGTCAAATTTAACTTCCAATTCTAATTATGAACTTTATTCCAAGTTTCATTCAAGAGTTCCTAATCTTTAATCTCTCATAACTCCATCATCCTTTATTTTTAAGATAATTTAAGCTTTCCTTAAGCTTAATTATCATCCAATAATCATAAACCAACTTTAATTTCAACAAATAATCAACTAACCACAAAACTCACCTTTGCTATGGTGACTCACCTTCTTTTCTCTTCCACGTGGGCATCCTTATCTTATAAAGAAAAATAAAATCTTTCATGTCAAATGACCATTTTGCCCTTTACTTCATCTAATAATTACTAACAATGATGCATAAAATATCTTCAAGTAAGTCATTGAACTATTCAATTATCCTACTTTAATCACCAATTTTTGAAAATTTTCAATCTAGTCACTGACACGGTATTGAGGATGTTACATCGTTATTATGGGAATGGCACTTTGTGCCCGCCAAAATAATGTTTTGCTTGTTTTTTTCCATATTAGGACGGTGTAGTTATGCCAACTGCGGTGCACCTAATATTTACTTGTAACACTTTGTTCAGGCGCTGGACCTTATACGTGACAGGAACATCCAGATGCTGATAGATTCTTGTTTAGAAGGGCAATTTTCAAATGATGATGGGACTGAGTTGGTACGTTTAGCGTCAAGATGTTTGCAATATGAGCCCCGTGAACGGCCAATTCCAAAGTCATTAGTTTCTGCAATAGTTCCTCTTCAGAGGGATGCTGAGGTTGTTTGTCTTTTATTTCTCAAGTAACTTCATTTTATTATTTCCAAAATTCGAACTCTCTAACATTACTTGTCCATATACAGCTTCCATAGAAAGACATTATGTTCCCTAACTTTTCTTCTCTTAATTGGAATTATAGCTTCTTTTGATTTTTCTGTTTGGTCTGTAGAGACAAATCCTCATTCTATAACTTTTATGTCTTTTTTTCATTGTTCATTCCATACAAGCAAGACAGATGCAGTTGCTCTTCCTTCCTAACGTGTACTATTATATCAACTCCAAAGTCCAAATAGATGTAGATGCCAGTTTAGGCAAAGATTAACAGGGTCTTATCTGTTTGAAGGCTGAGTAATGTTTTTCCATTAATGAGAAGTGCCTTTTATTCAATTAATTTTGAAGGTTCCTTCTTATGTATTAATGGGCATACGTAATGGTGCCGATGCCGTACCTCTGACACCGCTTGGGGAATCCTGCTTAAGAATGGATTTAACTGCCATTCATGAGGTCTTAGAAAACCTTGGGTATAAAGATGATGAGGGTGCTGCTACTGAGGTTTGTTTCTTGTCTGTCAAGTAAAATATTTCTTTTTTCCTATATTATTTGCCCTTCAGACTTGACTAATTAAGCCTGAACTGAGTGACGATTTCCTCTCAGGGAAAGGTACATGGTCCAAGATTAAAACCCCATTCAGCCTTGCATATATGTCCTTCCCCCACGCCCCCCCCCCCAAAAAAAAGAAAAGAAAGGAACTTCGAGCCATTTCTAATCAGTCATCACAATTTAGTTTTGATTTTCTTTATTTTAATTTGGGGTTGCTATGGCAAGGATAAAGACTTCTCTATCATTTTTACTGATGCGATTAAAATTGTCGATATAACCATGTTTTAACATGATTTGAGTTTGAATATTTTGATCCTTCTCATTTGTGCGTTTGAGGTGGTTAATGCACAATATTAAATATAGATGGGGCTACACCTGTTTATCGTGCTGGTGGTTTAGACCGAGGTGGTTATTAACAATGGCATAGAATTAGTATTTCAGGTTAGCTTGCTTGTTTCAGCTGTGGAGTGTATGCTTTTCTCACTGCTAGTTTTATGGCTTGCAGCTTTCATTCCAGATGTGGACGAATCAGATGCAGGAAACATTGACGTCAAAGAAAAAGGGTGATGCTGCTTTTAGGCATAAAGATTTCACAGCTGCCATTGAATGCTATACCCAGGTTAGAATTTGCTTACTATTATCCTCTGTAGGGGTGTAAACGAGCCGAGTCGAGCTCGAGTATTGCTAAGCTCGACTCGACTCGAAAACTCTGAAATGGAGCTCGACTCGAAAACTCTTGAGTTTAAAATTTTCAAGCTCGACTCAAACTCGAAATCTTGAACTGAAGCTCGTGAGCAGCTCAAAATGAAGAAAAAAAATTCTTAAACTTAACTCGATTGAAGCCTCAAACTCAAACATGAATCTTAAATACATGAAATTTTACTGTATTTTTAAAAAAGAAATTAATATATAAATATTAATATTATTAATAATTTATTTAAAAAAAAAAAACAAAATCTTAATATATTATATTTTCGAGCTGTTCACTAGCTTTTCGAATCGAATATCGAGTAGCTCGTTTCGGCTCATTAAGAACTCGAGTTCGAGCTCGAGTCGAGTTCATTCAATCCGAGTATTTATCGAGCCTTGATCGAGTCAATCTCGAGTAGCTCGCGATCTGTCTCGTCTCATTTACAACTCTACTCTGAATGTCAAATAATTTACACGTCTTCTTGCTAAGTCAAACCTTTTTTAGGAGGCATATCGAGGTAGCCAGAATAGATTTTTCTGTTTATTTCATACAACCTAGCAACTTTCTGCTGCTTTATTGTATCTTTACTGTCATCATCCGGACTGAAAGTATCCAGGATCATATTAGCGGCATTCATGTCCTAAAAATTATCAAGATGTAATTTTGGGAAATTGTCTAGTTTGGTACTTTTTGTGCCATGGCTGGTGTCCCTAAAGGAGGTAAATGTTTTGCGAATGAAATTCAAAAGTATATCTTTGACCCGACAGTTTGTACATTCATGTCACAGTTCATTGATGTTGGAACCATGGTTTCCCCAACGGTTTATGCTCGACGGAGTTTAGGGTACCTCATGAATGACATGCCCCAAGAAGCCCTCAATGATGCTATGGAAGCACAAATAATATCTCCTGTTTGGCATTTTGCATCCTACTTGCAAGCTGCTGCCCTATTAGCTCTAGGGAAGGAGGACGAGGCACAAGTCGCTCTCAAGGAGGGTACCGGGCTTGAAAACAAAAAGAACGCAACTTCTTGACCACAATCGAAGCTCAAATAAGTCGCCTCTCCGATCAACCTGGAGATGACCATCCATTTGACAAAGTTGTCAGTTTCCAGGTAAGGGAACCATCTTAAAACCTCAAAAGAAACCATGCGTTCCGACGAATACATATAATATCGATCAAGTCTGCACGACGAGTTTCGTTTTGGTTTGATTCGATCCGGTTCATGATCAGCTTGAAAATTTGCTTTGGAACAACTCGATAAATCTCTGCCCTTGCTTTCACTGTTACTGACGTTTCCCAAATTCAATGATCTTTGGAGAAACAAATGGAATATTAGTATAGAAAAGCGTGAACAGATTATTCGTCATGCTTGTAATTATGTACAGTACCGATGATTATGGTTTGCTCATCTGGAGATGAAAGCTGGTTGTTTTTTTGTATGTTTATTTATTATCAAACTAAGAGAATACACTATCAATGGGATGCGAAATGTTTCTAAACTCGACTTACACGGTGCAAAACTCTTCTCCAAAAACTAGCACAATAATCTCATGTGTAACTTAAGAATATTAATAGGAAGAATATAAAATTATTTGAATATATGTTTTACCTAGTTATTTTTATAATATATACGCTTTTAGATAAATTAAATTTTTAATATTAAATCATAAATATTTGCATAATGTCATACAATTCATATAAAATGTTATTCATAGTTTAATTATATTGATTTAGATAGATTTATAGCTAAATAATGAAATAAATACTTGTTATTAAATTATAAATATTAAAAACAATTAATATTAATTATATTATTATTTTAATAAATTTTAATATTATTAATAAAATAGTATATTATAGGATAAAAATATAAATTTAATATAGATATAAAAAAATGACGCCTAATAAATACCTTTATTATATAAAATAAAAAGTACTTATATAATTTTACAACAAAAAATATAACTGAAACTAAAAAAACATTAAATAAACAAAATTATTTTAAATTAAAAAAAAAACTTTTTAGGGAAAATTTCGTGTATAATGGTCAAAATTGTTTAATACGTACCTAGATTAAAATGAGAATGATATTCCCACTCTTTACCCCAAAAATACTATAGTAGAAAAACAATATTAGCCCTCACTAGAGATGCACATAGCCGGATTTAAATTCGATCCAGATTGGATAAAAATAGATCCGGTTTTTCACCAAGCCAAAAAATCGGTTTATAAAAAAATCGGTTCGGATCATAACCGGTTTGGAGGGCCGGATGATGTAACCGGTTTCGGTTTGAAAAAATCCGATTTTTTAAAAAAACCGGTTTTTAATCCGGTAAAAAATCCGGTCATCCAATTTTTTAAACCCCATACCGGATTTTTTTCTGGATAAAAAACCAGTTTTTTATCCGATTTTTTTCAAACCGGTTTTTAATCCGGTAAAAAATCCGGTCGTTCAATTTTTTCTCAAACCGGTTATACTATCCAGTTTTAAAATATCCGATCCGGTTTAAAAAAAATCGGTTTTTCCCAAATCCGATTTCGGATATTTTTTACATAAAATCGGATATTCAGATTTTTTGTGCACCTCTAGCCCTCACTAAGACCTAAACCAACCATGATAATATATTTCATAAACTTAAAGCATTTGCTCTCATACTGCCCTTATCCAAAGCAAAGAATGTAATTACCAGGGTAAGAAATAATGTTAAAAAGCAGCAGCAATGACATTGCCACGAAAACCCTAAATTGGAACAAAGCTTGTTATGCATTCGTTCACAGCATCGTTTATTCCTCTATAAAGTTCACTTTGCTTTAAATCACAGAGCATTCTAAGAACTTGATTCTCAATTCATCTCAGTGGAGTAATTCTTCGAAAACAGGGTCAACAGACTGTCCCCATTTCCAAAAGCCTCTCAGCTGGTGTTACTCCTGCCATAAATTTGCATTCAAATACAGCCATGTGACCACGGCAACATAAAATCATATTACTCGAACTTGTTTCATGCACCGACCGTCTAAATGAAGAAATGGAAATGGAGAATCAAAGTAACATGGCAAGGCAGGTAGTTTAGATTTGCTACTTCTCTCGCCATTGTCGCTTGAAAAATTAGAAAGGAACACGAGGGTTGAAAAGCTCTAATTGATTCAACTCTAATATCTTTATATTTTTATATTCCCGTTGTTTTAAGCTTGTAATTTTTTTAACTCTTTATTTCATTTTACCACTTAAAAATAACTGGAGTTAAGAAACTTTCACCAGTTGGTAGATATTTCACAAGTTCCTCGCAAACAGAAATACCAGACATAAATCTAAATAATACGTGGACTCTCGATTGCGTACCTGTTTGAACCACCTCTGCCACCTCATTCAAGAACCCGGTTGCCTTGAAGCCTCTTCTTTCCAAGCCATCCTACATGGATAATCGATTGAGTTAAAAAAAAAAAAAAGCATTAAAATAAAATCTGTCAAAGCAGCACCAGAAATTGTAATGCCTGATTTAGGATTTATGTAAAATTGGAAAAACGAGAAAGAAATGTCGTATGATACCTTGGCCAATTTGAGAACATCTTCAGCGACGTGCCAGTGAAGCCCATCTCGAAATGGTGTCTTAAGACAAGTCTTTGGAACCTACTAAACAGATCTTTAACTTAGACATGCAATCTTAGACTCTTAGCACTATAGAAGCACAATTCAAGAGCTTTATACACGTATCTCAACCTGCAAATGGAACAAAATTTCTAGTACTCTTCACCTACTAAAGGGACGTGTAAATTTATTAGCTATGGAAATGTTTTAATAACCTTGTTTCTCAACATTTGTCTTTCTTCGGGAGTCCAATCAGGAGTCATGTCTAGGATACTCTGGAGCGAGATCTCATCATATAACAAACCTACCTGAAAACCGAAAGAAACGAACATATGTATTGTAATTTCAACAAGCAAGAGAACAGGCATTAACACAACTAGAATAAGAAGATAACGTGTCAAGAGAATGAAAAAAAACGTGCAAAGTCATAATTTAGGCACTAGCATGCACTGTTGAATCAAAATTATGTAACAAGAAACTTAGCCCTTAAGGTCAACTACATAGCTGTAATAGCAAAAGTAGTGCTCTATAACTCGAGAAACAGTTTACTAAATACACCAAAAAATAAAAGGATTGCAACACATGTTAATTCAACAGCTTTGTCGATGTGGACCAACAGAAGCTGGAAATGCCGAATTATGTTATTCAAGTTCAGCCAAGTCAGTGGTTAGGGGACTTGTTGTTACCCCTTGAGGTCCCAGGTTCGAGCACCGCAAATGCAAGGGGCATGAATGTTCATTGCAAATGGTTGAGAGTATTTGAACAGATATTGCTTTGTATTTACCCCAGATGTATCAAAAAAAAAGTTCAGCCAAGCCAACTAGCCTTGATTGTGCTTTTAACTTTTACAATGTTGTAAAAAAAAACTGATTTTCAATACTAAGTATTACTAAATAATTCACAAACAAAGGGATTATGCATAAGCAAAGCCAATTACCCAAAATGCTGGCAGAGCACATAACCTCCTCCAAGTACCTCTTTAGTCGGACCTGAGCGCAAAGAATAATATGGATTAAATAACATAAAATCATATGGAATATACGAAGTTTAAGATCATTTTTGAATTAAGCAATTACCTCTGGAAATATAGTTGTCAAATGATTTTCCCAGTCATTAAGGTTTGGCAGTTCACCAGGAATACATGGAAGATTTCCAGCCATAAAATCCTAAAACATGAACAGTGTTATTAGTAAAAGAATGATCAGGATTTTGTGGAAAAAGAATACGGAGCAATTTAGCAGCGTGAATACATGAGTGAAAAAGAATGGCTACAGAAGAAGCTTCAATTTTCAAGACTATAAAGGATAGAAGTAAACCCTGAATGACATTCCAGTGCAGTCAATGTACTTTTTCCGATAAACAAAATACATTGGAACATCAAGGGCATAGTCAACATACTGCTCAAACCTGCAGCACAGAAATAAAATACCATCATGAAATTCTCTATACACAAGGGATGATTTATGACAAATGAATCCAAATTGTCACAGTATTGCAACACAAAGAAAGCTTACCCGAAGGAGTCATCAAAAACAAATGGAAGCATGCCTGTTCGGTTCTTATCAGTATCAGTCCAGATATGACTGTTTAAACTCATTTTTTATATATAAAAAAATCAGTAAAAGGATGAACTCAGAGAATATGGAAATATGAAAATATAGTAAAAGATTACAAAACCTTCTCATGCTAAGGTAACCATTTGCCTTTCCTTCTGTAAAGGGGGAATTTGCAAATAAAGTTGTTGCTATCTGTTTCATTTGCTTCACTAGTTAGAAGAAAAGCAAGGCAGATATTTTCAGTGGAAGAGAAAGTATTAATGTTCTCACAGGTTGCAAAGCAAGACCAGCACGAAATTTCCTAACCATGTCAGCTTCTGAACTGTTGAAAATTCAATATTAGCCTAAATAAGTTCACACCTAAATTAATTTGATGTCATTGCTTACATCAATTTAGTTTTGATGTCATTGCTTACATCAATTTAGTTAGGTGAAAATTAAGTATTTTTCTCATGTTTTAATTTCAATGGTTTAGATTATTTAGTGCTTATTTTAATGAGTGGTTTAGATTGTTTCTTGTAACCTATAAATACCCTACTTGTATTTGAGTTTTATCATCCAACAATCAAAGCTTAATTATAAGCATTTGAAAGTTTTCTTAAGAGTTCTTCCCTTTTGCAATTTTATGAGATTATTCTAAAGAGTTTTTTTTTTCTTCTTCTCGATCAATTAGAATTTTTACTCTATTTTGATTCAACAATTGGTATCAGAGCCACGTTTTTAAGGTCTCTTGAAATTTTAAGTATGGTCTGTAGCAACAGTTTTTAACTGATCTTCCACATCAGAAAATATTTCTTGAGTTATTGTCGGGGTTATTACAAACCTTGTGGAGCTTCTTTGTGTTTAGAGTAATTTAGTACTCTGCACGTTTGTTACTCAAGCTTGTTCGGTGTAGTCAAAGTCTTGCCGTTAAGATGGGTGATCTTCAAGTAGTTGGAGGGATCAAGAAGCTCAACAACAAAAACTACAACACGTGGGCAACATGTATGGATTCATACTTACAAAGTCAAGACCTTTAGGAGGTTGTCGGTGGTGGTGAAGTTACACAACCGGCGACAGAACATGCCAATGGAATCTTGCGAAAGTGGAAAATTAAAGCAGGCAAAACAATGTTTGCTTTAAAGACCACAATTGAAGAAGAAATGTTGGAGCACATTCGGGATGCTAAAACACCAAAGGAAGCATGGGATACTTTTGTTACACTTTTCCGAAGAGGAACGATACAAAATTGCAACTTCTCGAGAATGAACTTCTATCAATGGCGCAACGCGACATGGCGGTTGCCCAATACTTTCACAAGGTGAAGTCGATATGTCGCGAAATTTCAGAATTAGATCCGACAGCTGCTATTGGAGAAGCCAGGATAAAAAGAATAATTGTCCATGGTTTGAGACCCGAATATCGAGGGTATGTTGCCGCTGTACAGGGATGGCCGACACATCCATCGCTTGTTGAGTTCGAAAATTTGCTTGCAGGTCAAGAATCCATGGCCAAGCAAATGGGAGGAGTCTCGCTGAAGGGTGAAGAGAAAGCGCTCTACACCAGCAAAAGCAGAGGCACTTTTCAGCGGTATACTGGCAGTGGATCTAAAAAGGATGGTGACAAGGTGAAAATTTACCAAGGAAAGGGAGGCCCTCATTCAGGGGGAGCATCCAAGAATCGCGGTAATAGTAGAAAGTTCGATGGCAAGTGTTATAACTGCGGGAAGATGGGTCACATGGCAAAAGACTGTTGGACCAAGAAAAAGCCTGTTGAAAGTAATACTGCTACTTCTTGTTCGAAGGA